>NC_092708.1:221832882-222466215 GCF_047496885.1 Scyliorhinus torazame | reverse complement strand
GGGGTCCGTGCCGGGGTGGAGGTTGGGGGTTGGGGGGGGTCCGTGCCGGGGTGGAGGTTGAGGAGGGGGTCCGTGCCGGGGTGGAGGTTGGGGGGGGGGTCCGTGCTGGGGTGGAGGTTGGGGAGGGGGTCCATGCCGGGGTGGAGGTTGGGGGGGTCCGTGCCGGGGTGGAGGTTGGGGAGGGGGTCCGTGCCGGGGTGGAGGTTGGGGGGGGGTCCGTGCTGGGGTGGAGGTTGGGGAGGGGGTCCGTGCTGGGGTGGAGGTTGGGGGTTGGAGGGGGTCCGTTCCGGGGTGGAGGTTGGGGAGGGGGTCCGTGCCGGGGTGGAGGTTGGGGAGGGGGTCCGTGCCGGGGTGGAGGTTGGGGGGGGTCCGTGCCGGGGTGGAGGTTGGGGAGGGGGTCCGTGCCGGGGTGGAGGTTGGGGGGGGGTCCGTGCTAGGGTGGAGGTTGGGGAGGGGGTCCGTGCCGGGGTGGAGGTTGGGGAGGGGGTCCGTGCCGGGGTGGAGGTTGGGGAGGGGGTCCGTGCCGGGGTGGAGGTTGGGGGGGGGGGGGTCCGTGCCGAGGAGGGTGATGGGAGGGCAAATGAGTTGGTCCACCTGGCCAGGTGCCAGCCTCCAACAGTTGGACCCATGCGGTCCATGCCACCTGGCTGGGGGGAGGAGGGGATATGGGCAATGATGACATGTCGTCGTTCCCCTCCCCCCCACCAGGCCGTCATGTTTTCAGACCATCCAGCGATGTTGGCCGCCGTGGTGGCAGCCGCTCATGTCTATGTTGCCCTGGATGAGGAGGAGGAGGAGGAGGAGCGTGCCAGAGAGGCGGCGCGGGCTGCCGCAGAGGGGCAGGCGGCAGCCGCCCAGGCTGGAGGGACACCTGACCGACAGGACGAGGAGGGGGAGGAGGACGTCGCGGCCCCACGGCAACGGAGGCACCCGAGGGCGCCCCGTGTGTACCGGCCCCGGCAGTCATACCAGGACCTCACGGACCGGGAATGCAGGAGGAGACTCCGGATGAGCCGGGAAACCGTGGCACACATCTGCCACCTGCTGGCACACCTGTCACCGCGTGGCACTGGCGGGGGACACCCTCTCCCCGTGTCCGTCAAGGTTACGGTGGCCCTGAACTTTTATGCAACGGGGTCATTCCAGGCACCGAGTGGGGACCTGTCCGGCATATCGCAGACATCGGTGCACCGGTGCATCCGGGCAGTGACAGATGCCCTTTATGCCATGGCGCACCGCTACATCCGCTTCCCCGTGGACCGGGCCAGCCAAGATGCCCGGGCCGTGGGCTTCTCTGCCGTTGCCGGGTTCCCCATGGTCCAGGGCGCGATCGATGGGATGCACGTCGCCGTGCGGCCACCTGCAGATAACAGGGCCGTGTTCACTAATAGGAAGGGGACCTATTCGATGAACGTACAGGTGGCCTGCGACCACCGCATGATGATCCTGCACGTCTGCACCCGTCACCCAGGCAGTGTACACGACTCATTCGTGTTGTCGCGGTCATCCATCCCCGGCATGTACGAGGGACGCCATCCCCGGCTGAGGGGCTGGTTGCTGGGCGACAGGGGCTACCCATTGCGATCGTGGCTGATGACGTCTATACGGAGGCCACGCAATGAGGCGGAGAACCGCTACAATGATGCCCATGTAGCGACAAGGGGAGTGATCGAGAGGTGCTTTGGCGTGCTGAAGATGCGTTTCAGGTGCCTGGACCTCTCTGGGGGCGCCCTCCAGTATCGGTCAGATAGGGTCGGCCGCATCATTGTGGTGTGCTGCGTCCTGCACAACATAGCCCAGCAGAGGGGCGATGTGCCGCAGGCAGAGGAGGGCGGAGTGGAGGAGCAGCAGGAAGAGGCACAGTCCTCCCCAGATGAGGGGGATGGGGGCAATGGTCAGGGCAGACGGGGTAGACACAGGCGGGTGGCTGTCCACCGTTACCGGCTGGCCCAGCGGGCACGGGACAGACTGATAGCCACCCGCTTCACTGACTAGATGGGCGTGGGAATCGGGTAGTATGGCCACAGACCGCACACCATGGCAACAGCCGACCACCCACACCCCACGCCCATCCACCCACCCAGCACCCTCCCCCCCTCCCCAACCCCACACACCCCACCCGCATGCACACCACCCCCCCCCCCCCAATTGCCGATCCACCGGCGGCACAACGGGCAGGGCTCACCCAGTTGCGGGTGGACGCGTGTCTATCGCAGGCCATGGAGGATGATGACAACCCGCCCTGCGATGAGCTCCTGGCTCTACATCGTTGGACTATGTCTGACCCATGGCCACAGTACCACCATCCACCCGGACCATCCCTGCATGCGGCTGTGACACTGCAGCGCACGGTCCCATCCTCTGCCCGGGGATGTTGATGGCGGCCCAGGGGGAAGGGGGCAGACTCACCTGGGGCTGAGGTAAGACCACCCCTCACACACACACTTGCGCTCAACGTACATGACACGCCCGCACACTTTGGACAGAGCACAAAGACAGCTTCGGTAGGTGTAACATTGACTTTAATAACCAAAGGAGTTCATGCACGTGCCCTAGCCCCTAAAACTCATCTGTGCCCTGCACCCGTGCCAACTTACTTAGTGTCTAAATGTTTGGCCTTACGGGCCCTTTGACTACGTCTACGTGGTTCCCCAGACGGTACAGCAGAACTGGAGGTGGACTCCTGTGATTCCTGCCCTCTGACACTGGATCCCTTTGGCGGCCGTTTCCTGGGGCGTCCTGGCCTAAATGGGCCAGGCTGCGGCCCGGGCAACTGGGATGGCGAGCTGCCAGCCTGTCCTGCCCGTTGCCCACCCGATGCACCTGGGACGGAAGGGGGGGTGTCCGAGGTGTCGCGGTGTACCGGGACCTCCCCTACAGAGGGAGCCGGGACGGACCACACCACCTCCTCCTCCCTCGGGGTGCCCGATGGCCCCCAGGCCTCTACATGGGTGGGGGATGCGAACGGACTGGCCATCCGACGCCCCCCCGACATCTGGCGCTGCCAGTCCTGGAGGCCCGTGCTGGTATCGACAGGGGTCTGCTGGTTTGCAGCCATGGAGCCCAGGGTGTTGTCAAACCCTGTCTGTGACAGTGCGACGCCGGCTCGCACATGGCCACTGGCGGCGATGCCCTCAGCGATGGCCTGCTGAGACTGGGCCATGGCCTGCAGAGACTGGGCCATGGCCTGCAGAGACTGGGCCATGGCCTGCAGAGACTGGGCTATGGCCTGCTGAGACTGGGCCATGGCCTGCTGAGACTGGGCTGTGGCGTTGAGCGCCTCTGCCATCTGGCGCTGGCACTGGCTCATGGCCTCCTGTGAGAGGGCAGCCATTTCCTGGGCCACAGACGCCGCCTGCACGGAAGGCCCCAGGCCTCGCAAACCGTTCCCCATGTCTGACACCGTCGCACCCATTGCCTCCACCGTGGACGCCACCCGTGCGGTGTCAGCCTGGGTGGCACGCATGACCGGGACCACTCCCAGCTCCTGGACGTGGGTGGACTCCTCCACCTGCGACCGTAGCCGCCGCAAGCCACCCGTCACCCTATTCGCTCGTCTCTGTGTCGGTGGTTGCATCGGATCTATGTGTGGGTGTGGTAACTGCAGGAACCCGGGATCCATCTGGGCGGCATATGTTCGCTTGGCCTGGGCTGCCCTCCGACCGCCCGGTCCCTCTGCTGCTCCTACCTCCACCTGCTGTACCGGGACGGCTGTGTTGTGCGCACCAGTGAATGTACCAGACGCCTCATCACTAAAGTGCCCAACCGTGGTGAGTGTTTCTGCGATGGTGGAGGGTGTTGGTGACAGCAGTGGCGTTGTGTCGTGCTCTTCATCCCACTCTGACTCCATGGCACTTTGGGGTGGGGGTTCGTCTCCACCCATCCACTCTGAGTCACTGTCCGGTATTTCGTCTTCCCGGGTAGGGGTGTCCTGGGTAGTGCTGTCCCGGGTAGTGCTGTCCCGGGTAGGGGTGTCCTGGGTAGTGCTGTCCCGGGTAGTGCTGTCCCGGGTAGGGGTGCCCTGGGTAGTGGTGTCCCGGGTAGGGGTGTCCTGGATAGTGGTGTCCTGGGTAGTGGTGTCCTGGCTCGGATGTGACGGGGGCCTGTGGCTGCCCCCCTCATCGCTGGGTGGTCGCTCCCGCACGTGACGGGGGTGTCGTCTCCCTGTTGCTCCAGGTCTCTCCGTCTCCCGTGGTGTGCGAGGGGCATCCTGCGGGCGTCGCATGCTGGAGGGTCCGGGTCTCTCCGTCTCCCGTGGTCTCCGAGGGGCATCCTGCGGGCGTCGCATGCTGGAGGGTCCGGGTCTCTCCGTCTCCCGTGGTCTCCGAGGGGCATCCTGCGGGCGTCGCATGCTGGAGGGTGCGGGTCTCTCCGTCTCCTGTGGTCTCCGAGGGGCATCCTGCGGGCGGTGTGCATCTGCGGGCATGGGTGCCTGGACGTTTGGTCCTGCGATACACAATGAAGCATGCATGGTTAGACATCAGGCAGTGATCAGGTGATACGGGGGAGGGGGATATAGGGGAGGGGGGATATGGGGACGGGCTGTTGGTGGCTCACTTGCTCGTGGGCCCCCGACCTCTGCATCAGCAACCTCCCGGTCCTCAGGTCCGCCAGCTAGTTCCAGGGCCCTTTCCTCGTGTACGGTCAGTGGCCTCTCATCAGCGGGCCCTCCTCCAGTCCTCACATGCTCCCTATTGTTGTGTGCGCGCTTCTCCTGTGGGGGGGGGGGTGGTGGTGGCAGGCAGATATATGAATGCACGCCATCGGTTGCGCGTGCATTGCAGAGGTTAAGGTTAGGGCTGGATTCACTTGGGGATATGGGGAAGGGGGGATATGGGGGAGGGGGGATATGGGGGAGGGGGGATATGGGGGATATGGGGGAGGGGGGATATGGGGGAGGGGGGATATGGGGGAGGGGGGATATGGGGGAGGGTGGATATGGAGGATATGGGGGAGGGGGGATATGGGGGAGGGGGGATATGGGGGAGGGGGGATATGGGGGAGGGGGGATATGGGGGATATGGGGGAGGGGGGAATATGGGGGAGGGGTGATATGGGGGAGGGGGGATATGGGGGAGGGGGGATATGGGGGAGGGGGGATATGGGGGAGGGGGGATATGGGGGAGGGGGGATATGGGGGAGGGGGGATATGGGGGATATGGGGGAGGGGGTGATATGGGGGAGGGGGGGATATGGGGGAGGCTCACCCTGCCTGCTCTGACGAGGTCGTTCTCCTTCTTGTGGCACTGGGTGCCTGTCCGTGGTGTCAGGGCCACAGCGGTGACGGCCTCTGCCACTTCCCTCCACAGACGCCGGCTGTGGCGTGGGGCAACTCTGCGGCCGTGCCCGGGATACAGGGCGTCCCTCCTCTGCTCCACCGCGTCCAGGAGCGCTTCCACATCGCGTGACTCGAACCTCGGGGCTGAGCGACGGCCAGCCATCCAGTCGGGTGTTGCGGTCGGCTGTTCCGGTCGGTTGGGGGGGGGCTGCGTGGCCTTTTGAGCCGTCACGCCGTGCAGCGCGTATGACGCTGCACGGCGTGAACCACTGCGCAAGCGCGGATCCCGTTACGTCGCTGCTAGCCCATTTCGGGCCGGAGACTATCGTCCCATTTTTATGACGTGACGCAAGTGGGATTTGCGCCGTTTGTTGCGCCAATCGGCGGACTTTCCGCCGATAACGGAGAATTTCGCCCATGATCTTGGACAGTGGGAGGAGAACAAGCAGGTGGGAAGTAACTTTAATTTGTTGACTCAGGCTTTATTTTTTGAAAACTTTAGGCTGTTAGTTCTTTTGCCCTTGCCTTTGCAGCTGGCTGTTCAATCTCCTATTCTATTTCCCCTCCTTCCTGCAAACTCTCCTCTTGTGTGCGGCTGCAGCTGTTGCCATCCCTTTGCCATCAACTTCAAGATTCCAGGAACAGATAACCCTGTCGAATGACAATGTTACGAAGCACACAGCATATGACAACAATCCTGGAGATTGCTTTACCGATGCATTTCAACTGAAACTTGGGAATGCCTAGAACATAGGTCTCATTAGATCTGCTTTTGCATCTGTCTGTGGAAGTCTCACTGAAGGTTCCAGCAGACTGTAGGGGATAGCCCTGGCCACCAATTCGCCAGTCTGATACATGGCCTTGAGTCATGGAAGTTTGAATGATGATGATCACTTAATGAAAGAGTCAAAGCACTTAGCTGGATATCTGACATTGCTGAGATCAGGTGATGAGTTTCCCACATTGGCTGAACATTGATGGAATGCAAGACCTTGCTGTTCATAAAATGCAAACCACTGGAGACTTTTCATAATAACATAAACCATTCATGTAGGAGCAGAAGCAGGCCATACAGCCCATCGGTCAATATTCCATTTGCTGTCCCTGTTACCTGCTGAATTTGCATGCTAGCTTTTTGAGATTGATGTGCGAGAACCCCCAAATCCTTTGGTGCTGCAGTTTTCCGCAGTATTTTATCGAACACTTTTAGAAAGCCAAGACTATTGCATCTACTGGTTCACCTTCATCTATTCTGCTCATTACCATCTCAAATCATTCCAACAAATTTGTCAGGCATCATTTCCGCTTCATGAAGCCATGCTGACTCTGCTTGATCATATTATGCATTTCTAAATTCTCTGCTATTACATCTTTTATAATGGATTCTAACATTTTTCCAATGATAGAGGTCAAGCTAACTGGCCATTAGTTACTTGTTTTTTGTCTCCGTCCCTTTTTGAATTAATGTGTTACATTGGCAGTTTTCAATCCTCTGAGATGGGGGGGGGGGGGCGGCGGATAGGCATGGTATCACAGTGGTTAGCACAGTTGCTTCACAGCTCCAGGGTCCCAGGTTCAATTCCCGGCTTGGGTCACTGTCTGTGTGGAGTCTGCACGTTCTACCAGTGTCCGCGTGGGTTTCCTCCGGGTGCTACGGTTTCCTCACACAGTCCAACGATGTGCAGGTTAGGTGGATTGGCCATGCTAAATTGCCCTTAGGTTAGGTGGGGTTACTGGTTTGCGGGGAGAGGGTGGAGCTGTGGGCTGAAGTGAGGTGCAGACTCGATGGGCTTAGTGGCCTCCTTCTGCACTGTAAATTCTATGAATTCTATTAGACTTTTCCAAAATGTAAGGATTCTTGGAAGATTACTACCAGGACATCCGTCATCTCTAGTTACTTCCTTTAATATCCTGGGTTGCAACCCATCAGGTCCAGGAGACTTATTGACTTTTAACCCCATTAGTTTCCTGAGTGCTCTTTCCCTAGTGGTTGTTTTTTGTATTTATTTCCTCCTCCTTTTCTAGCCCTTGATTACTTTGTATTTTTGGAATTTTATTAGTGTCTTCCACCATGAAACCTGGCACACAGTATTTTTTTTAACTCCTTTGCCAGTTCCTGGTTCTCCATTATTATTTCCCCAGCCTAATTCGCTAAGGGGCCTCTCTCTTCATTTTTATATTTTTAAATAAATTCTTGCCCTCCGTTTTTATATTACTTGCTAGTTTGCCCTCATAGTTTATCTAATCTCTCTTTAATTTTTTTGTCATCTTTCGCTGGTTTTTAAAACTTTCCCAATCCCCTGGATTACCACTAATCTTTGCCACATTATTTGTTTGCTCTTTCAATTTAATACTAACCTCCTTGGTGAACCATGGTTGATTTATCCCCTTCCTGGAATCCTCTTTCCTCACTGGGATATATCTTAAGGTTAAGGGTGAAAAATTTTCCATCCATCCTTTAGACGATGTCCACTCCACTGGGAAGCTTGTTCTTGACAAGGTGAAGAATGGTGGTGATAAAGATGAAGAAAAGGGTGGGGGCAATGATACATCCCTACTTGACTCTAGTCTTGACGTCAAAGTCTTATTTCCATCGGTGAGGACTGTTGTCGACATCTTGTTGTGGAGGGCTCAAAGGATGTTGATGAATTTCTCTGGACAGCCGGCTTTTGACAGCATCTTCCACAGCACTTCCCAATTGACTGAAGACTGAATCAAAACCTTGGTCAGACCATTAACTTGTGCCGGTAATTCATTTATTTTGTGCCGAATGCTACTTGTATTTAAGTCAGGAGCCATTAATTTTGTCTCGTTATCATTTTTTCCCTTTCCGATCCTATTTGTTGCTTTTTTTAATGTTTGTACACTCTGTCCCTTCCTGGGTATCATAACCTAAATAGCTGCCTTGTAATGCTGTCATATTCCTTTACTTTATGAACCTATATATTCCCGCTCCAGAATTGTCCTCACCCCTTCTATTTAGTTTAATTCTCTCTCTACATCACTAGTCATGTTGTTTGTAAGGACACTGGTCCCAGTATGGTTCAAATGTAGGCCATCCCAATGGTACAGCCGCCACGTTCTCCAGTACGGACGCCAGTGCCCCACAAACCAAAATCTCCTTCTCCCACACCAGTCTTTGAGCCATATATTCATCCCTCTAATTTTATGTACCCGATGCCAATTTGCACGTGGTTCAGATAATAATCCAGATTTTATACCTTGGAGGTTCTGTTGTTTAGTTTAGGGCATGATCTAACCGAAAATAATCAGAGTGTGTTCGGGAGGGATTAGTGGGGTCAGCACCGGGATGACCTCTCTATCTAATGGAACTTTTTTGCCATTTGGGGCCCCGGAGCTCTGACGAGCGGAGTTCCTCAGTGTCGGAAGAGATCGGGACGCCATACCTCTCAGGATTTTATATGTTTCAATCAAGTTGTCTCTTACTCAACTAAACTCCAGTGGATGCAAGCCTAACCTCTCCAATTGTTCCTCATAAGACAACCCACCCATTCCTGGTGTTAGTCTAGTAAACCTTCTCTGAACTTCTTACAAAGCATTCACATTATTCCTGAACTAAGGAGGTCAATACAGTATTCAATACTCTTGAGATAGTCTCAGCAATAATTTAGACAACTGAAGCAGAACCTCCTTACTTTTGTAATCAATTCCCCTCACAATAAATTATATCATTCTATTAGCTTTCCTAATTACTTGCTATGCCTGCAGACTAACCTCTGTAATTCAAGCACTAGGATGCCCAGATCCCTGTGAATCTCATGGCTCTGCAGTGTCTCACCACTTCGTGAAAATGCTTCTTTTTTTGTTCTTGTATGGACAATTTCACATTTTCCCACTGTGCACTCAATTTGGCCTTGGAACAGGTACAGATTCAGTAGATATTATGGGGGCAGTTTGCATAAATTTAGCTCATATTCCCTTAGGTTTAGAAAATTGAAGAGGGATCTAATCAAAGATCTTTAAAAATGAAAATGTGATAGGGTAGATGGAGTAAATGATGTCCTGAGGAATTCAAAATAAGAACCTACCATTTCAGAGTGACCAGGAAGTATTTTCACACAATGAGTGCTGGAAACCAAGACTTGTTCCCACAAAACGCTGTGTGTGCTGGATCCATTGAAGTTCAAGACTGAGATATAATGGTCGGAATTCTCCGGCCGTTCGGATTCACTTTTCCTGCCGGCAGCGGACCCCCGCCCGCATGTTTCCTGGCGGCATGCGGTGGCTTCAATGGGAAATCCCATTGACAAGCGGCAGGAATAAAGGATCCCATTGTCAGCGACCGGCGCTCCACCGAGAAAAATGGGCTAAGGAACTGGAGAATCCAGCCCATAGATTTGTGTTAGCTGCAGGCATCAAGAGAGGTGAAACAGAAATAGACAACATGCTGATGAGTCATGCTCAAACAGGATGGTGGTTCAGAGAGCTGAATGGCCTCCTCCTGTTCCTTGGCATAATTTAGGGACTCCTCAGTGCCTAATAGTTGGTGAACCACTCTTTTTTGCTTATTTTACTCTTCTCCGTTTTCAAAAATTTTAATGGGCTAAATGTTTGTTGATATGCCCAGGGTGAACCAACCCATTCTTCGATGCTGTTGTGGTTGAATTCCACTTTACCTACTGCATTTTTGATGTAAACACAGGCTTATTATTCAACGGAATAATGTGTTACATCCCCAAACCCTGAAAGCCTCAATTACACAAAATGACAGACTACCATATGTTGATTAATCAGGACATTTCTCATCCCCAGGAGCTATAGTGCCAGTGTTAGCAATTACTTTAACAATACTGACAAGCAAAACTCTTTTTTTCTGCAAAGATTGTTGCTTAATAGCTTATTTTAAGAGTCACCTCTGCTTTTGGAAAAATCACTAACAACTAAAGACCTATTTTTCAAGATTTAAATACTTTAAAAAGCATCTATTTGCTAAATTTCTCAGCTCCAGTGGGAGTTTTCACTGTTAATGTATTTCATGTTTGTCTAAACATTAACTTGAAAAATGACGGTAAACCCAATCTAATATTTTAAAAGTTTAAAACGACAAACCAGTTTAAAACAAACAATTACTGCAAAAGTTTTAGTCTGGATTTTGTGGGGCTTAATTTGGAAAACATAATTACTGAGATAAATTATTTTTAATTGTTGAAAGAATGGATAAATGATTTAAGGATCTGAACGAAAATTCAATCTTGAGTAATATCAGAAGTTCAGAGTCTTCAGTTCTTCCGAATATGCTTTTTAGCATTACCAATTACTGGCAGCCTGTTTGTGCTAACACACTAGCCATCATTTTCACTTGGTCCGTCAAGGGGGAATATAGTGCAATTGGCCTAAAAACATGATGTTGAACTTTATTCCTGCCCACCACGATTTGGCTCAGGGCCTTTATAAAAGGGTCCCAGGCCTCTGCCAGAATCAGGTGGAATCCTCATTAAATTATGCTAATCTGCCTCTGATGATGTACATAGAACCCAATTGCATTTTGAAGTACAAATGGGTGGAGCCAGTACTGAGAACTGCTGGAACCTGCTCACAAAATGGCCGAGGAAATAATTTTTTTCGATGTGGGAGGAACCCGTGTCTGACAGATTTGCTAGAGTTCTTTGCCAGGGTAGACAGAGGAGAACCAGTCAATGGATTTTCTAAAGGCCACACAAAAGGTCACTATGCAAGACAGGAGCTCAAGGTGTCAGAAGTAATTATCTGGCATGGATAGAGAGTTGGCTAACTAACAGGAAGCAGCGAGTAGCAATAAGGGTTGGAGGGCAGTAAACAGTGGAGTGTCACAGGGATTGGTGCAGCTCTTCACAATACACATTAATGATTTGGTGAAAGGAATAGAGTGCACTGTGGCCAAAATTGCGGATGATACAAAGGGAGGAGGGAAGGCCGGTTGTGAGGAGGATATAAATAGTTTACAGAGAGATATTGACAGATTAAACGATTGGGCAAAATGGCAAATGGAATTCAATGTAGGAAGATGTGACATTGTTCATTTTTGAAAGGAAGAATGAGAAGGTGGATTATTATTTAACTAGAGAGAGATTGCAGAAAGCAGTAGCGCAAAGGGACTTGGGGGTCCTTGTTCATGAAACCCAGAAAGAACATAAGAACTAGGAGCAGGGTTGGGCAATTCATGAGCCCACTCTGACACTCAATACGATCATGGCTGATCAGCTCGTATTCAGATGCAGAAGGTAATAGAGAAGGCAAATGGAATGCTGTTTTTTATTTCAAGGGGGCAGGATTATAAAAGTAAAGAGGTGTTGTTGCTACTGTATAAGGTACTAGTGAGGCCACATTTAGAATATTGTGTACAAAGGGGCGGCATGTGGCGCAGTGGTTAGCACTGGGACTGCGGCGCTGAGGACTCGGGTTCGAATCCCGGCCCTGGGTCACAGTTGGTGTGGAGTTTGCACATTCTCCCCATGTCTGCGTGGGTTTCACCCCCACAACCCAAAAATGTGCAGGTTAGGTGGATTGGCCACGCTAAATTGCCCCTTAATTGGAAAAATATATATAATTGGGTACTCTAAATTCATTTAAAAAAAGAATATTGTGTACAGTTTACGTCCCTTTATTTAGGGAAAGACATATAATTATTGGAGGCAGTACAGAGGAATGATCTCGGTATGATGGAGGGACTGCCATATCAGAAAAGTTTAAACAGGTTGGGTTTGTACTCCTTGAAGTTCAGAAGAATGAGAGGTGATATGATTGAATCATATAAGTTTCTTCGGAGCGGCACTGTGGCGCAGTGGTTAGCACTGCTGCCTCACGGCGCCGAGGACCCGGGTTGGATCCCAACCCCGGGGCACTGTCCGACCCACTGAAAGAGCATCATGTGGAGTTTGCACATGAGAATCAAAGGATCATAGAAAAGTACAGCACAGAAGGAGGCCATTTGGCCCACTTTGTCCATGCCAGCCCTAGGACGGCCAGGTGCCTTTTCTAATCCCGCCTTTCTGCACCTGGCCCATAGCACTGTATCTGAAGCACTTAAGGTGCAGATCCAGGTACTTTTTAAAAGAGTTTAGTGTCTCTGCCTCCACCAGCAACTCGGGCAGCGAATTCCAGACTCTCACTACCCTCTACGTAAAAAAGTTCTCCCTCATGTCCCCTCTACACCTTCTGCCATTTATCTTGAATCTATGTCCCCTGGTTCTAGAATTCTCCACCAATGGAAACAATTTTATCCTGTCCACTCTATCTGTTCCCTCATAATTTTGTCCACCTCAATTAAGTCACCCCGCAGCCTTCTTTGCTCCAAGGAAAATAACCCCAATCTATCCAATCTCTCCTCGTAGCTACACTTTTCTAGCCCTAACAACATTCTTGTAAACATCCTCTGCACTCTCTCCAGAGTAATAATGTCCTTCCTGTAATGTGGCGACCAGAACTGCACACAATACTCCAGTTGTGACCTTATCAGTGTTATATGGGGCAGCACGCTGGCACAGTGGTTAGCACTGCTGCCTCACAGCTCCATGGACCTGGGTTCAATTCTGGCCTCGGGTGACTGCCATGTAGAGTTTGCACTTTCTCCCCCTGTCTGCGTGGGTTTCCTCCAGTTGCTCCGGTTTCCTCTCACAGTCCAAAGATGTGCAAGTTAGGTGGATTGGCCATACTAATTTGCCCCTAAGTGTCCAAAAGGTTAGGTGGGATTACTGGGTTACAGGGACAGGGTGGAGGCATTGGCTTAAGTAGATGCTCTTTCAGTGGGTCGGTGCAGACTCGATGGGACAAGCTGCCTCCTCCTGCACTGTAAATTATATGATTTTATAACATTATATCCTTACTTTTATATTCTATACCTCTGCCAGTGAAGGAGAACATTCCAGATGCTTTCTAAGCAACGTTGTCTCATTGAACTGCTACCTTTAGGGACCTGTGTACCTGTATGCCAAGATCTCTCACTTCACCTACCCGTCCTAGTATATTCCCATTTATTATGTACTCCCTACAATTTTTCGACCTCCCTAAATGCATGATCTGCATGTGTTAAATTCCATCGAGGGGACATAGCTTTAAACTGAGGGGTAATAGATATAGGACAGAGGTCAGAGGTAGATTCTTTACGCAAAGAGTAGTGAGGCCGTGGAATGCCCTACCTGCTACAGTAGTGAACTCGGCAACATTGAGGGCTTTTAAAAGTTTATTGGATAAACATATGGATGACAATGGCATAGTGTAGGTTAGATGGCTTTTGTTTCGGTGCAACATCGTGGGCCGAAGGGCCTGTACTGCGCTGTATCGTTCTATGTTCTATGTTCTATCTGACACCTTATCGTCCACTCCATCAACACATCTATACCGTTTTGAAGATTACAGCTATCCTCTACACTGTACACCACTCGGCCAATCTTTGTGTCATCGTCAAATTTCCCAATCATGCTCCCCATGTTCACGTCCAAAGTGTTAATATATAACACAAACGTAAGGGTCCCAACACCGAGCCCTGTGGAACACCACTTGAAACAACTTTCCAATTGCAAGTGCAGCCAGCAACCATTATCCCTTGTTTCCTGTTAATAAGCTAACTTTTTATCCAGTTTCCACATGGCTGTATCCATGGCCTTTCACTTTCTTAACCAATCTGCCATGTGCGACTTTGTCTAACGCCTTGCTAAAATCCATGGACACCACATCCACTGCACTACCTTCATCAACCTTGCTTGTCACTTCCTCAAAGAATTCAATCAAATTTGTGAGACAAGACCTTCCTTTAACAAATCCATGCTGACTGTCTCTGACGAGTCAATGCCTTTCTATGTGACAGTTAATCGTATCTCTCAGGATGAATTCTACTAATTCTCCCAGTGTCTGCGTGGGTCTCACCCCCACAACCCAAAGATATGCAGGGTAGGTGGATTGGCCAAGCTAAATTGCCCCTTAATTGGAAAAAAAAAAATTGGTCCTCTAAATTAAAAGAAATATGGGAGATTCTTAGAGGGTCAGACAGGCTAAATGTTGGGAGGATGTTTCCACTCATGGGACAGCGTAGGACCAGAGGGCATAGTCTCAGAATAAGCGGGTGTTCATTAAAGACAAATGTGAGGAAGAATTTCTGCTCTCAGAGTGGCAAATCTTTGGAATTCTACCCCAGGAAGCCTCGGAGGCCGAGTCTTTGAACATTTTCAAGGCTGAGATCAATAGGTTTTTGATCAGAAGGGTAATTAGGGGTTACAGAGAGAGGGCAGGAAAATTGACTTAGTGCGTGTTAGATCGGTCATGATCTTTTTAAATGGTAGAGCAGGCCTGAAGGGCTGAATGGCCTACTCCTGTTCCTATTTCTTTTGGTCTTATGGAACTGGAGTCTTCATCCTGGCCCAACAACCATGGGCGAGATTCTCCGACCCCCCCGCCGGGTTGGAGAATCGCCGGGGGCTGGCGTGAATCCCGCCCCCGGCGGTTGCCGAATTATCCAGCACCGGACATTCGGCGGGGGTGGGAATCGCGCCGCGCCGGTTGGCGGCCGCCCCCCCACGATTCTCCGGCCCGGATGGGCCGAAGTCCGCCGCTAAAATGCCTGTCCCGCCGGCGTAGATTAAACCACCTACCTTATCGGCGGGACAAGGCGGCGCAGGCGGGCTCCGGGGTCCTGGGGGGGAGGCGCGGGGCGATCTGGCCCCGGGGGGTGCCCCCACGGTGGCCTGGCCCGCGATCGGGGCCCACCGATCCGCGGGCGGGCCTGTGCCATGGGGGCACTCTTTCCCTTCCGCCTCTGCCACCGTCTCCACCATGGTGGAGGTGGAAGAGACTCCCTCCACAGCGCATACGCGGGGATGCCGTCAGCGGCCACTAACGCTCCTGCGCCAGCTGGCGGGGCACCAAAGGCCTTTTCCGCCAGCTGGTGGGGCGGAAATTCATCCGCCGCCGGCCTAGCCCCTTAAGGTTGGGGCTCGGCCCCCAAAGATGCGGAGCATTCCGCACCTTTGGGATGGCGCGATGCCCGACTGATTTGCACCGTTTTGGGCGCCTGTCGGCGGACAACGCGCCGTTTCCGGAGAATTTCGCCCAATATTCTGGATGTTGAAAACCAACATGCATCCTCCCAAACCTCCACCAGTACCATATCTATAAGTCAGCTGACTTGTGAGAATGAATCAATGTTACAGAAGCAATGAGCCACACTCAGTTTGTCAGTGATGTAGGTCGAGGACTTAAATGGACAAGACCTCTCAACCCTGGAAATTTACAGCACAGAAGGAGTAATTTCACCCATCATGCCTTTGAAAGAGCTGTCCATTACGTCCAACACTCTTTCCCCTTTAGTTCTGCAAATTCATCCTTTTGAAGTACATGTCCAACTTCCTTTTGAAAGTTTCTATGGAATTTGAATCCATCGCCTTTTCATTGGTATGTTGCAGATCTGAACAGACCTCTGTGTGAAAAAATTTCTCTTGATTTTCCTTCCAGTTCTTTGCCAATTATTTGGATTGGATTGGATTTGGTTATTGTCACGTGTACCGAGGTTCAGTGAAAAGTATTGGTCTGTGTACAGTTCAGACAGATCACTCCGTACATGAAAAGAAAATACGTAGAGCAAACATAAAATGCACAATGTAAATACATAGACACAGGCATCGGGTAAAGCTTACAGGAGTGTAGTACTACTCAGTAGAGAAGATGTGTGAAGAGATCAGATCAGTCCATAAGAGGGTTATTTAGGAGTCTGGTAACAGTGACGAAGACATAGGGCGCGATTGTCCCAAAGAGAGACAAGGTCCCGACGCCGGAGTGAAAACTGGAGTGTTTCACTCTGGCGTCGAAGCCCGCTCCCAGCCCCCCATTCTCCTGCCCCCTGGGGGCTAGAAGCGGGGTTGCGTATTTTACATTCACTGGGCCATGGCGCTGCGTAAAGAGCGGCGCCGTGTAAATGGCGCGGCCGGCGTCGCGTAAATGAAGTCACCCGCGCATGCGCGGTTGCCGTCCTCCCCGAGGCCGCCCCACAAGAAGATGGCAGATGGATCTTGCGGGGCGGCGGAGGAAAGGAGGTCCTCCTTTAGAGGTCGCCCCGCCGATCGGTGGGCCCCGATCGCGGGCCAGACCCCATCGGAGGCCCCCCCGGTGAAGGAACCCCCCTCCCCCACAGGCTGCGCCCCCAGCATTCCCACACAGTTCCCGCCGGCAGCGACCAGGTGTGGCCGGCGCCGGCGGGAGCCTGTCGTGTCGGAGGGGTCGATCGGCCCGTGCGGGCCGGAGAATAGCGGGAGTACCGGGGAATCGCCGTTGTGAGTGTCTCGGGCGATTCTCCGGCTAGCGCGGCGCAGAACTCGACGGGGCTATTCTCACCAGTTGGGAGAATGGCGGGGCGGCGTCGGACCTGCGTCGCACGATATAATGGCGCGGCCGGCGATTATCTAAACCGGCGCGGCCTCGGAGAATCGCGCCCATAGTTTTTGAATGTGTTAGTGCGTGTTCTCAGAATTTTGTATCTCCTGCCCGATGGAAGAAGTTGGAGGAGAGAATAAGTCAGGTGGGAGGGGTTTTTGATTATGCTGCCCACTTTCCCAAGGCAGCGGGAGATGTAGACAGAATCAATGAATGAGAGGCGGGTTCATGTGATGGACTGGGCTGTGTTCACAACTCTCTGTAATTTCTTACGGTCTTGGGTCGAGCAGCTGCCAAACAATGCTGTAATGCAGCCAGATAAGATGCTTTCTAAGGTGCATCTGTAAATGTTGATAAGAGTCAATGTGGACATACTGGGCGGGATTCTCCACCCCCACGCCGAAGTGGCCGCGCCGTCGTGAACGCCGTCAAAGTTCACGACGGCGCGGAACGGCCCCGGTCCCGACCGATTCAGGCCATGATAATCTACCCGCGCCAGGCCTTGTCGCCCGCGTAAAAGCGGCGCCGCATAGATGATGCGGCCTGCGCCGCATGACGGACGTCATCCGCGCGTGCGCAGGTTGGCCGGCGCCAACCCGCGCATGCGTGGTTGCCGTCCTGTCCAAATCCGCCCCGCAAGAAGATGGGGGACGGATCTTGCGGGGCCGCGGAAGGAAGGAGGTCCTCCTTCAGAGAGGACGGCCCGACGATCGGTGGGCACCGATCGCGGGCCACCCCACATTCAAGGTGAAGCCTGGTGCAGGATCCCCCCTCGCCCCCCCCACAGGCCGCCCCCCCAAGCGTTCACGCACCGCCCACGACTGTAGCGACCAGGTGTGGACGGCGCTGGGGGAACCCGCCGTTTTGGCCTGGTCGCTCGGCCCATCCGGGCCTCAGAATCGCGGGGGTGCCGGAGAATCGCCATTTTGGGTATCTCCGGCGATTCTCCGGCCTGCGGCCCGCGAAACTCGACCGGCCCGTTCCCCCCGCTTGGGAGAATCGCGGGAGGGCGTCGGACCGGCATCCCCGGAAATTTTGGCGGCCCAGGCGATTCTCCCAACCGGCGTGGGAGTGGAGAATCACGCCCGCTGAATTTCCTTAGTTTCCTGAGAAAGTATAGGTGCTGTTGTGCTTTCTTGATCATAGTGTTGATGTGGGTGGACCAGGATAGATTGTTGGTGCTATGCGCACCCAAGAATTAGAAGCTGTCAACCAGCTTCAAACAGCATTAAATAGATGATCTTCATTAACACACAAGCCAGACGAAACTACTTCTTCCTACTTGCTCTGTCACAACCATTCATCATTTGAACATCTCCATTAGTTTTCCCCTTAACCTTCAGGAGAACAAACTCACCTTCTCTAATGTCACCACATAATTTAACTCCGAATGCCTGGAAGCATCCTTGTAAATCTCTGCCCTGTACCCTTCCCAACACCTTGATATTCTTTCACAGGTGTGGTGCCCAGAAATATTCCAGCTGAGGCCTAACCAGAGACTTTTAATGATTCAGTATGACTTCCTTATTTTTGACTCACTGATTCCTGACTTTGCCTCATACTGGCCCACGCATGCAATGTTCCTGATCCATGGCATCATGTAGAGGCAACCTTCAGGCATCCACAATGCTAGTAACAGTGTAGACGTGTACAAATCGACTTGCAGGCTGGTGTGTGGGAAATGTGGGGAGGGGCATGGGGGTGCAGATTAATGCACTCAATACTCAGTCACTGAGAGGAGGCTTTGTGCTGTGAGCCTGGGGGAATTCTTTAGAACATGAGATAAAGAGTATTGGAAGATGCTTTTGCCATGGGCCCTCATTAGGATGTCACTGATTGTTTTCTTGTTTGCTCAGTAATTAGTGCTTACTGATACATTCTTGAACACATAGAGTATATTATTGTCTATGTCTGAATAAAGATCGTAGTCTTCCAGTTAATACAAATGCTTTATTCAGTAGGTTCATTCTGTCTCCAGAGCTTAACTGGACGTTACACAGTCAAGAGGCAAAACAAGAGAAGCTAAGGTAAGCTGCCTGTGCTGAGCTGTCTCTGTGTGCTGCTGCTCACTAGCCCTGTGCTTGTAAAAGAGGCGGATCCTCCCTTGGGTTGGACCCTTTATACCCGCCTCATGTGCTGCCCTCTAGTGATGCTGTGGCTGTTACATCTGTACTGTAGTCCCTGGTGTATGTGCAGATGTACAGATCACTACATCGCCCCCTTTTTATTTGTCATGTTTTCTGTGCTGGTCTCAAGAAAACTGTACATAACAGGTGGATGAACGCTAATATGTAAATCTGTACACTTTGTGAAAATAATAATAATGGTCATACAGGGCCAATTAACTGTTTTATGAGTCCATCGTGAGAAATGTCCTTTGTTGTCATTTTTGTTTGTTTTGTTTTCATAAATCTAGTCAGTTGGGTGCTTTTCAGCTTCTGTTGGAGCGTCTTAACTGTTGGCGGGGTGATGATGGTTTGATGTCTTCGAGAGTGTCATCTGGCATTGTGAGGTGAGGGACGTCCTGTTGACGAATGGATTCGTTCAGGTCCAGTGTACAAAATACTGGTGTTTGGGGTTGAATCTTTAACAGATCCCTGCGATTGCGTTGAAAGAGCATTCCCGCTGCCGACTTGACAGTGTAGGACCGCGGTGCCGACTAGCTGAGCACCGTGGCTGTATCAGACCATCCTACTTCTGGATTCCTGAGTCTGATGGTGTCACCTATTGTCAGTGGCTTGAGTGGGATCGTGTGTTGATCGTAGTATCGTTTTTGTTTGGAGCGTAGTTCCCGCATTTTGTCGAGAACAGGTGCGTTGCCGGGGTCTCGGAATTGCATTGCCGGTAGGGTTGTCCGAATGTCTCTGCCGAAAAGCATCTGCGCTGGCGACAGTCCTGAGCTCAGAGGGGTTGCTCGGTATGATGGCAAAGCTAGGTTGATGTTGGAGCATGAATCGGTTGCCTTGCTGATCAGTCGTTTGATGATGTGGACACCTTTTTCCACTTTCCCATTCGATTGTGGGTAGCGTGGACTGGATGTCACATGCCGAAAGTTGTAGGTGGCGAAGAACGCTTTCCATTCCCAGCTCACGAAGCAAAGGCCATTATCAGACATTACCATGTGCGGAATCCCATGTGGCAAGAATGTCTCCTGACACACCGTGATTACAGATGAGGATGTGAGATCAGGGAGTTTCATGACCTCCGGATAGTTTGAGTAGAAGTCCATGATTAGAACTTAATCACGACCCGTGGCATGAAATAGATCGATGTCCACTTTTGTCCATGCAACTTTGTGAGTTTGTGTTGCTGCAGTGGTTCTTTGCACTGCGCAGATTGATGCCGTTGACAGGTGTCACATGTCATGACCAGGTCAGTGATGTCTAGGTTCATGCCGGACCAGTACACAGCCTGTCATGCTCGCCTTTTGCATTTTTCGATTCCAAGATGGCCTTCATGAATCCTGCGCAGCATCTCGGAGCGTAGAGTGGACAGAATGCGCATTGCGTAGCAGGAGCCCATCAACCACAGTCAACTTGGGTTTGATGTTTTGATATTGTGGACATTGTCCCCATGTCCAACCATGCTGGAGTAGGTGCAACACTCTCTGCAAGGTTGCGTCTTTCTGCGTCTCTTGTCGAATTTGTCGGAGCTTCTCATCAGAAGCAGTGTAGCCATCTGGGATGGCCACTAACAAAGGAAAGTATGCCACTTGCAAAGAATCACTGGAAATATGGCCATTGCAGGATCCAGACAAACTCAGAGCTTAAGTGTATATTAGCCACTAGATAACCAGACACTATCGAAACCCCCAGCCGATT
This sequence comes from Scyliorhinus torazame, assembly GCF_047496885.1. Classification (NCBI taxonomy): domain Eukaryota; kingdom Metazoa; phylum Chordata; class Chondrichthyes; order Carcharhiniformes; family Scyliorhinidae; genus Scyliorhinus; species Scyliorhinus torazame. The sequence goes on along the minus strand of NC_092708.1, from coordinate 222,445,758 downwards.
TGCATTCTAATGGCCCATTTCCCCAGGACAAAAGACGTACTCAGGTATCAGATACAGATACAGACTCATCGGCTCCACTCCCTTCACCCAGGAAGCCCAAACAGCCAAGGTCAATGACCGCTCAGGACACACCCAGCCATCAAGGCACCCGCCCCTTTATTGGCTAAAATGAAAGGCAATAATCGAAGCCTGTCAAATGATTGGGTCCAAAGCTAAGGACCGCCCAAAAGTGCGCAAAACCCCCAAAGGATAAAAAGAGTCATTGCCACGTATTCGGTCTCTTTTGGCCCCGGCGCACCGGCACTCTCTTGGCCCGGCCTACGCCTGATACCAATTGCAGCATCTCGACCAGAAGCAAGTTCAAGACCAACGATCGCTATGAGACGGATGAGCCCAGCAGAAACAAAGTCACTTCTCCAGACCCAGCCACGCAAGATCAGAACAAAGGCCTTGTTCCTCTGCATAAAGCCGGGTGCCAGAAGTTAAGTACAGGTTGTTGTAGTGTTAGGTGTAATTTAGCTTGTAGTGTTTTATGGTGCATGTCAAAATAATTCTTGTGTGTAAATAAACTATCATTGAACTTGAACTAACTGGTTGTTGGGTCTTTGATCGATATTCGGTTAAACCTTGTGGTGGTATCATTTGATACCTGGCGACTCTGAAAAGCAATATCATCATTAATAACTGTCATATTAGTATCCAGTTAAAAAGAGCAACATTATTGGCATCTCCGGCGCAAATTGGCAACAGCGGGAAGATTTTCCTTACAGAGCTGTGTTTGGGCCTCGATTTCTCTGATGAACGCTGGTGCAGAGCTGTCCGTGTTGATTGATCTGGACAGCATGTCGGCAATAGGGTGAAGTCATACCTTCGTAGCTTCATCATGATGCATTGCAGATGAGGTGTCATGTTCAGATCCTTGTCCATGGGAAAAATCTTGGAAAAGTTTATAAGAGATAAGATGTATAATCATCTGGAAAGGAATAATTTGATTAGAGATAGTCAACACGGTTTCGTGAAGGGTAGGTCGTGCCTCACAAACCTTATTGTGTTCTTTGAGAAGGTGACCAAACAGGTGGATGAGGGTAAAGCAGTTGATGTGGTGTATATGGATTTCAGTAAAGCGTTTGATAAGGTTCCCCACGGTAGGCTACTGCAGAAAATACGGAGGCATGGGATTCAGGGTGATTTAGCAGTTTGGATCAGAAATTGGCTAGCTGGAAGAAGACAAAGGGTGGTGGTTGATGGGAAATGTTCAGACTGGAGTCCAGTTACTAGTAGTGTACCACAAGGATCTGTTTTGGGGCCACTGCTGTTTGTCATTTTTATAAATGACCTGGAGGAGGGCGTAGAAGGATGGGTGAGTAAATTTGCAGATGACACTAAAGTCGGTGGAGTTGTGGACAGTGCGGAAGGATGTTACAAGTTACAGAGGGACATAGATAAGCTGCAGCGCTGGGCTGAGATGTGGCAAATGGAGTTTAATGCAGAAAAGTGTGAGGTGATTCATTTTGGAAGGAATAACAGGAAGACAGAGTACTGGGCTAATGGTAAGATTCTTGGCAGTGTGGATGAGCAGAGAGATCTCGGTGTCCATGTACATAGATCCCTGAAAGTTGCCACCCAAGTTGAGAGGGTTGTTAAGAAGGCGTACGGTGTGTTAGCTTTTATTGGGAGAGGGATTGAGTTTCAGAGCCATGAGGTCATGTTGCAGCTTTACAAAACTCTGGTGCGGCCGCATTTGCAGTATTACGTGCAATTCTGGTCGCCGCATTATAGGATGTGGAAGCATTGGAAAGGATGCAGAGGAGATTTGCCAGAATGTTGCCTGGTATGGAGGGAAGATCTTATGAGGAAAGGTTGAGGTACTTGAGGCTGTTTTCGTTAGAGAGAAGAAGGTTAAGAGGTGACTTAATTGAGGCATACAAGATGATCAGAGGATTGGATAGGGTGGACAGCAAGAGCCTTTTTCCTCGGATGGTGATGTCTAGCACGAGGGGACATAGCTTTAAATTGGGGGGAGATAGATATAGGACAGATGTCAGAGGTAGGTGCTTTACTCAGAGAGTAGTAAGGGCGTGGAATGCCCTGCCTGCAACAGTAGTGGACTCGCCAACACTAAGGGCATTCAAATGGTCATTGGATAGACATATGGGCGAGAAGGGAATAGTGTAGATGGCTTTAGAGTGGTTTCACAGGTTGGCGCAACATCGAGGGCCGCAGGGCCTGTACTGCGCTGTAAAGTTCTATGGTCTATGTGGACTAATGGTCTGTGGTCTGTTTCAACTATGAATGTGGGAAGGCCGTATACGTAGTCGTGGAACTTTAGAATCCCGTGAGGAGCCCGAGACATTCTTTCTCAATTTGTGCGTATCTGCGCTCTGTTGCAGTCATGGCCCTGGATGCGTATGCCACCGGGGCCCAGTCACATTGGTCGTTCTGTTTGGGAAGAACGACGCCAATCCAGTCCTGACTGGCGTCAGTGGAAATCTTGGTTGGCCTGGTTGCATCGAAGAAGGTGAGGGTCGGTGCCTTCGGCAGTTGCTGCTTGAGATCCACCCATTCATTCTGGTGACGTTGCGTCCACTCAAAATCAGTGGTCTTTCGTATTAGGTTGCGTAAGGCTGCTGTCCTCGTGGGCAGATTTGGGATGAACTTGCCCAGGAAATTGACGAAGCCCAGAAATCGTTGCACCACGTTTTTGTCGTGTGGCGTCTTCATGTTCGTATTGCAGCGATTTTCGCCTCATCTGGTCTGACACCCTGAGATGAAATGGTGTCGCCCAAGAAGGTTACAGAATTCTGTGCAAATGTGCACTTTGCTTGGTTCAGTTTCAGGCCGTATTGATGAATCCTTCTTCAGGCGACAGATGTGGTCTTCTTCTGTGGTGGACCATATGATTATGTCGTCCACATAGAATCTGACACCATCAATGCCCTCTGTCATTTGCTCCGTTATCCTGTGGAATATTTCTGATGCAGAGAATATGCCAAAGGGCATGCGATTGAATCAGAAATGTCCAAACGGCATGTTGAACGTGCACAGCAATATGCTCGAGTCATCGAGCTATATCTGCCAAAATTCCTGCGAGGCGTCGAGTTTGGTGAAGATGCGAGCATTCGCCATCTCGGACGTGATCTCTTCACGCTTGGGGATGGGGTAGTGCTCCCTGCGAATATTGATGTTTAGGTCCTTTGGGTCTATGCATATGCGAAGATCACCAGAAGGTTTCTTGACATGTAGCCACCTGGGTTGGCCAACTCCCGATGTAAAATGGAGAACAGCGAAGGCTGCAGGGAAATTCAGCCAACACAGGCAGAAACCAGCAGGTGCGAGTTTACTGTGTATTAAACTCTGCAAAAGCCCAGACAGCATCGATACAAGCAGCCATCTGCATAATAATGTAGCAGCCATCTACATACTAATAAGCGATCCCCGGGAACAATCGCAACATTTGGGACAAACAAAGCTAAGCCGAACTCCCCGGCGCCAGCAGGAGCCAACACAAAAGAGGTTAACGGACACCTCAAGACCGCCCATCGATCAGGGAATGGCTCCAGTATTGGAGAAATCGAACCAAGCAATTGGAACCAAGTCCAATCACTTGGAACCAGGTAAAGGGTCCGCCCCGAAAGGCGGGAAGCCCCTGGGGACTATAAAGTTAAGCCCCCAAGTTCAAATCGTTCTCCTTGACCGGGTCACTCAGCAACGCGAACCAACCTTGACCGTGACCGGTTCAACTGCCGCCGATATCCAGAAGTCTTAAGTCAACGCTCGCTACGAGATAGGCGCTCCTAGCTACCAATCCGTACCAACTTCGAATCCCACAGACTCAGAACCCGAACAAGAGGCCATTTGTTCCCCTGACCTGGTGGGCCAGTCCGAAGCTAAGTATAGGCCTGTTAGTTGTAGAAGTAGCTTAGACGTAGAATTTATGCATGAGTAGCGATTACTGTGTATAATAAATGTGCTTTGATTTGAATCTTACTAATCGGTGTATTGAGTTATTGATCATTACTTGAACTTGAACCTCGTGGCAGTATCATAAAGATACCTGGCGACTCGAGAGCAAAGGCTATAAAACAGAGCCAATTGAACCAACCAAAAGTTACCAACAGACACAGACGATAGAACTGACCCACTCCGTTGGTTGCGTGACTCGCGATATGATGCCTTGTGACTGCAGTCTTTCGTGTACTGATTTCAACTTCTCTCGTAGCAGAGCTGGAACCCTCCTGGGTGGATGAATGACGGGTTTGGCGTCTGTTTTCAGCAGAATCTTGTATTGGCAGGGTAAGGTGCCCATGCCTTTAAATACGTCGGGGTATTCTTGCAGTATGCGGTGGATTTCATCTTCAAGGCTTGATGTATCCTGAGTGTGCATGTAAATTTGTTGTACCAGCCGCAAATCTTTGCAGGCCTGAGCGCCTAGCAGTGAGGGTTTATCGTTGTCCACAATCTCAATTTGTAGCTGCTTGCGTATGTTCTTGTCCACTTGGAGATGGCATGATCCCTTTGAGGCAATCTGATTGCCATTGTAGTCCTTCAGCCTACATGCAGCGGGTATCATTTCATGGTCTCCTGGAATCGAGTGGAAATCTTTGCTAGTGAGGAGGTTGGCTGAGGCCCCAGTGTCAAGCTTGAACACTAACAGAAAGTAGTTGACTTGCACAGTTGCATTCCACTCACTGCTGGAGTCGATCATGTTGACCGGTTGAGGAGTGGTGGCCGTTGCGCAAGATTCCTCAATTTTTTTCAATCGTTTCCACAAAAAGCATGTTGTCGCAGGCGAAATTGTCTTCGTCTGATGAATAATCACTGTTGTTTTTTTGTGCTCCGTTGATTCTACATTTCTTACGTTGAAGTTCATTTGTTTTTGTCTTGTGGTTCTCATTTGCAGCGCAGCTCTGCATTGTGAGGGAAAGTGGTTGTGTTTTCCACATTTTAAACACTGTTTGCCTAAAGCCGGACATTGCCCTTTTAAGTGGGCATGGCCGCAGCGGTGACACGGCATGACACTGTCTCTCCACGCTCGCGTAGAAGGCTTTTCATCCATTTCAAATTGTCGGGCGAACTGCGCATGCGCGTGCCCCACGTCATGGTGTGCACTCGCAGGATTACCGATGGAGGAGTGCTTCCTGGCTGCCTGGGACACCAACTTTACCAGCTCGACCTCCTGGTGAAGGCCCTGTTCCCGGTAAGCAAATTCTTCATATTCTTCTTTACGTATAGACCATTTTTGCATAGCAATTTCTAAAGTTAAGTCTTTGCGTTTTAACAATGATTTTCTGAGTCCTTTATCAGATATGCCGTTTACTATTTGGTCTCTGATGAGGGAATCACATAAGTTTTCATAGTTGCAGGTCTGAGCCAGCAACTTTAGATCTGTTACAAAACTGTTGAAAGATTCTCCAGGTTTTTGCAGACATCTGGTAAACTTGAATTTTTCAAAGATTTCATTTACTTCAGATTGGCAGTGGTCTTCAAATATTTTTACTATTATGTCCAGCTTGCCCTTGTCCTCCCTTTCCGAGTAAATGAAGGAATTATATATTTCTAATGCCTGCGGCCCTGCCATGGATAAAAGGATGGCTATTTTTCTAGCGTCAGACACAATGGTCAGATCCTTAGCTTCCAGATAGATATTAAAAAATTGTTGTATGAAAAGCTTCCAATTGGAATGAATATTACCGGTGGTTTTGAGCAGGCGTGGAGCTTGAATTGAGTCCATCTTGCCGATTGGTCTCAGAGGGATCCAAATGCTGCAAAGCCTTGCTTGGTTGAATGTCCAGTGCAAGTTTTCTTCTCTTTCTGGTGTCTTGGTAGCTTTTCTGAAGTCACTCCTGTGTACCATATATTATTTTCTATGTCTGAATAAAGATCGTAGTCTTCCAGTGAACACAAATGCTTTATTCAGTAGGTTTGTTCTGTCTCCAGAGCTTAACTAGACGTTACACAGTCAACAGGCAAAACAAGTAAAGCTAAGCTGCCTGCGCTGAGCTATCTCTGTGTGCTGCTGCTCATTAGCCCTGTACTTGTAAAACAGGCGGATCCTCCCTTGCGCCGGACCCCTTATACCCGCCTCTAGTGCTGCCCGCTAGTGATGCTGTGGCTGTTACATCTGTACTGTAGTCCCTGGTGTATGTGTAGATGCAGAGATCACTACATAGAGGAGATTTATTTTCCTGAGATGTTGTGACTGGTGAGTGAATTTGATCTCATGTCACACAGGGTGTTTACATTGGCAAAATGGGCAACCCATGAGGAGATCAATCTCACGGAGGACAACTCAGGAAGGAGCCAGTTGACTGCAACATTCACCAACAATTCAGGAGGTGGACGTGGTCAGAGAGAACGTCTAATTGTGCTGGGAGAGTATTTAATGATACCACAACCCATGTTCCTAAATACATAACAGGACACGCTGACACAATTCCGGACGACTATTTAAACACACAGTAATGCTGGCAGCTGCCTCGGACCTCACTGGCTTGCACATCACATGCATCGCAACTGTACATGAGCTGGAAGCTTACCTTCTGTGGTTGGCATCAATAACTGCAACCTTTTTGGATTAAATGCATTAAATCACATTGCTGAATACATAAATATTCGCTCAATTCCTTATTCAGAATGTGTCAATATGTACCCCCAGATCCTTTTGCCCTTGAACCCTCCTCAAAATATTCCTAATGAGATTATACTACTTCTCTATGTATTTTGTCCCAATAAACATCACTTCACACATACTGCATTAGATTGCACCTGCTATGTGTCATCCCAACAGGCTGTTCTTGTCCTCCTGAAGTCTTGCTTATTAATTACTACATTGCTACTTTGTACATCCACAAACCTAAAATTGTATACCCTGTACCCAAGTCCAGGTAATTTATTCATAAAGAAAACCAATTGCCCCGATTCCAACCGACTGCAAAACCCATTGCATATTCCTCTGTGGTGTGTAAAATCCCTGTTCATCACTACTCTGCTTCCTAACCCTCAACCAATTATGTTCCTCTTCCAAGAAGCAGCATTCATCAGATTGCCACTCTGCTCCCACTTTCCTGCCTCACACCCCATCCCACCCACCCAACCCCGTGCACTCCCTTCCCCCTCCAATGACTGCTCACAACACTGAGGAATCTCTTTTTCCTTATTCTTTCATGTAACGTGAGCATCTGTGGCTGGGCCAGCATTTATTGGCTCCCTCCCATCCCTAATTGCCCTTGTGGGGGAGCAGTTATTATTGCTGTTCAGCTTTGTGTAAAGCCAGGTTGGGGAGAAGCAGTGAAGCTCATGACATAGAACCTTTTAGTGTTGCTTGGTCTTCATCATAGAAATTTACTGCATGGAAGCAGGCCATCTAACCCATCGTGTCTGTACTGTTCAGAGTAGCCATCCGTTTAATTCAAGTTTCTTGGTCCATAGCTCTGCCGGTTTTGGTATTGAGTACATATCCAAGTATTTTTTGAATGCAATGAGTTCCAGCTCCTCACCATTCTCAGGGTCAAACATTTTCCTTTGAATCACTTCTAAACCTCCTTCCTCTTAATCTAGTTTCCTGTTGCGAGGCGCCTCCAACAAGAGAAATGGCGCCTTTCTGTTCACACGGCCTATAGCCCTCAATAATGTACATTTCAGTCAGGTCTCCCCAGAAGAAAACAATACCAGCCTATTCAATCTTTCCTCATAACTAAAATTCTTCATTCCAGGCAACATCCTCATAAATCTCCTCTGTACCATTTTTAGTGCAATCTCATCTTTCCTGTAGGGGTGACCAGAACTGCACGCAGATCTCCAACAGCATCAGCACACACACCCAGCTCTTAGTTTATGCCTCAACTACTAAAGGCAAGTAGCTTACTGATATCTTTTCGACCATCTTAACTACCTGTCCAGTCACCTTCAGAGGTCATGGACATGTGCTCCATGTGTTCCTCTAACCTTCTCAGTATCCTACCATTTATTGTGTATTCTCTTGTTTGGCTAGCCTTCCCAAAATGTATCACCTCACATTGCTGCAGATCCACCACCTGACTGGTTCATTGATATCTTCCTGCAGTCGACAGCTCGCTCCTTCGTTAATCACACGGCTATAATGTTCTTTGATTATGCTGATGGTGAATCTTGGTGTGGTGGTGTTAACAAAGAACATTAGACTTTGTTTTACAACAAAACTATTTATTACTAACACTACTATAAAGGATTACTATAATATCTAAGATTAATACAGTTGGAAATAATGGTCTAACACTAACTTACACTAAGATACTACAGAGCTACTCTAATATGCGACTGCTACCAACTCCTTACTAACACCTTGTCCTGGAACACATGAGTCGTGATTCTCCCTTCTGAGGACTAAGTCCCCACGCCGGCGGGAAAACCGGCGCCAACCACTCCGGCGTCAACAGCCCCCGAAAGTAAGGAATTCTCCGAACCTTTGGGTGCTAGGTGGACATCGGAGGGGCTGGCAAGGGATGGCATGAGTTTGCACATGCGCGGAACGGCCGGCGTGATCTCGTGCATGCGTGGACCGGCCGGCGTATTTCCGCGCATGCATGGGGGCGTTCTCTTCTCTGTGCCGGCCCCCGGGCAATATGGTGGAGCCCTACAGGGGCCCGGCGCGGAGGAAAGAAGTCTCCCCATGGAACAGGCCTGCCCGCAGATTGGTGGGCCCCGATCGCGGGCCAGGCCACCGTGGGGCCCTCCCCTGAGGTCGGATTCCCCCCCCGAGGACCACCCAGTATACTCACCTGCCAGCTCCCACTGTGTGTGAGGTGAGTAATTCACGCCGGCAGGACTGGCCAAAGCTGGACGGCCGCTTGACCCATCGGGGCCCGGAGAATCACCGGGGGGGGGGGGGGGGGGGGGCTGTCAACGGTGCAGGTGTGTGACCTGGACGCACCATGGCCGGGATTCACTGACCCAGCGGGGGGTCGGAGAATCCCGGCCATGGTGCGTCCAGGTCACACACCTGCATACTCGCACCACCTGCTGGTCGGATGCTAGAACTACAACAGTAGTTCATAGACATGCACAAACAGATGATGATCTACTCATTATATACAGATTATAGTCTACATCATCACAATGGTCAACTTGCGTTATCATCTGCAAAGTGCTTAAACAAACCCCCTATATTCAAATCATGTAGACATGCTACAAAAAGGAAGAAATCCAGTCCTGTGGCTTGCAGAACTCAGAAGACTGGAAACAGTCTTCCTGTCACAGAAACACCCATTCAGCATTATTCTTTGTTTCCTGCCACTGAGCCAATTTTGAATCTTTCCATATTCTCTTAGATCACATGGTTTTTATTTTCATGATCAGTCTACCAGTCTTACAAAAAGCCTTGCTAAAATCCATATAGACTACACGATATCTTCTCACATTTCTCCAGCATCAGTGGACAAAGTATAAGAGATGGTAAATCATGTGCTAAACTTTCTTCTTGATCCTTTTAAGCTCCAGATATATTCTCCTTCCTCTGCTCTATTGTGTTGACCCATTGTATGTCTTCAATTCTAATTTAATTTTTCCTTGAACCTCAAAAATAAAGAATTCTTCACCTTTCTCAGGCTTTTCTTCATGTTACACTTTGAAGATTTTAATGTCAAAACTCAGAATCACTGATCACACCCTACTGATTAATTGATTAATCACACCTTACTTATTTACTTCAGGCGCGATTTCATGGAAAAGAAAAAGGGCGCTGTTTTTGGTGCATTTAGCAGGGCGTTTCTTGGCACGTGCAGCGCTGAGAACCGCCCCACCATTAACAGGACTCTGCTTCACTTTTGGGCCTCAGCAAGAAATGCCCCGCCAAGGCTACATTTAGGCTCATTTCCTGCACTAACGAGCTCAGCTTGCCAGTACAGGAAGAGATCAGGGTGCCATTTTTAAATGGCTCCCCGATCTCTGGACCCCCCACCGCAGCCTTGAGACCCCCCCCAAAGCCTCATCTTACCAATTAGGGGGGCCACTGCACCCCACCTCAAAGGCAGGGCTCATCCAGACCTGATCCCTGGCACCTGCGCACCTTGGCACTGCCATCCTGGCAGTGTCACTGCTAGGGTGCCAGGGCCACGGCACCTGGGTGGCTTTGGGAGTGGCATGGTACCATCCTGCCCAGAGTCCGACCACCCGGGGCCCCTGATCACCGATCCCCTCCCCCAACCCCAAACTCCCCAAAGTACCAATACACCTGGTCCACGTTTGTGGAAACCAGTGCCAAACGGCGCCCGGTTGGAGTCTCTGAAGTGAAGCCGTTCGATCCCGCAGCTGAGGAACTCCGGCGCAGGAATGTTCAAGTAAGACAAACTGAGCCTCGCGATGAGTAACGAGCATCGTGAATCTCGTGCGAGGCTGAGATGTACCGGCCTCACAGAGCCCCTATTCGGCCGCGCCGAGGCAGTTAAGATTCTGCCTTTCATCTTCACTTTCAGTCGTGCATTGTGGGTTTTAGCCTTTCAAGTTGGCTTCTCAATTTAAACATCGTCAGATATCTCACAAGAATGAAATATGCGATACACGATCAATGGCCACTAAAGCGAGGTTGTAGTCCAACTGAAGGCTTTAACAAGCTAGATGTTTCCCCCAGCAGCTCAGGTACAGAATGAGGGCTGCTGGGGCGGCACGGGTTCTTATACCCCGCCTATCAGGGTGGAGCAATCATACACTCTAACCAATAGAAAGCATACAGTTTCCACCAATGGTGCTTTAGCCTATCAGGTACCGTAATACCTATAATACCACATTCACCCCCTGTTAAAAAAAGAGTCCGGCGGGGGTAGTGGCCAGAAACTACAAAACATAACATGGTATAATTAGTTATGGAGGTACCGTAATACCTCTGTACAGTGTTTAGTAACTATTTACAAGTCTGGTAGCTATGTACATTTGATGGTTTATATTTACAGATTGCAGTTAAAATGAAGCAATCAGTCGATCGGGGGCCCTGGTCGTCCTCTGTGATCGTCGGAGCTTCGGCAGTGACTCCGGTGAAGGCTCGGGCGTCTGTGACTCCGGGACCGTGGCTCCGATCTCCGTGGCAGCTTCGTCGCCCCTAGACGGCGCTGGTGGGGAAAATGGCTGACCTGGCAAGGGAGCGCCTGCCACCCGTTGGTGGGTGGGGGGGCCTAGACGGGGGCGGTGGAAGGACCAATCCTCCTGTAAGGTGCTGCGGTGGAGGGGAGGGTGGGACTGGTGGCTGGAATGTGCGTGGGGCTCCGGCGGGCGGCAGGTCCCGTAGGGAGACCTTATCTTGTCGGCTGTTGGGGTACGCCACGTAGGCGTACTGGGGGTTAGCATGGAGCAGATGGACCCTCTCGACCAACGGGTCCGACTTATGCGCCCGCACGTGTTTTCGGAGCAGGATGGGTCCGGGTGCTGCCAGCCAGGTCGGGAGCGAGGTCCCAGAGGAGGACTTCCTGGGGAAGACAAGGAGACGTTCGTGAGGTGTCTGATTGGTGGTCATACAAAGCAGTGATCGGATGGCGTGGAGGGCATCCGGGAGGACTGCTTGCCAGCGGGAGACTGGGAGCTTCCTGGACCGTAGGGCCAGTAGGACGGTCTTCCAGACCATTCCGTTCTCCCTCTCTACCTGTCCGTTACCCCGGGGGTTGTAACTGGTCGTCCTGCTTGAGGCGATGCCCTTGCTGAGCACGAATTTACGCAGTTCGTCGCTCATAAAGGAGGACCCCCTATCACTGTGTATGTAAGCAGGGAACCTGAACAGTGCAAAGATGCTGTGGAGGGCCTTGATGACGGTGGTTGCGGTCATGTCGGGGCAGGGGATGGCGACTGGGAATCGGGAGTACTCAGCAACCACGTTCAGGAAGTACGTGTTGCGGTCGGTGGAGGGGAGGGGGCCTTTGAAGTCCATGCTGAGGCGTTCAAAGGGACGGGAAGCCTTTATCAAGAACGCTTTCTCGGGCCGATAGAAGTGCGGTTTGCACTCTGCAAAGATTTGGCAGTCCCTGGTGGCTGTCCTGACCTCCTCGATGGAGTAGGGCAGGTTGCGGGTCTTGACAAAATGGAAGAAGCGAGTGACCCCCGGGTGGCAGAGGTCCTCGTGGAGGACTCGGTGGTGGTCCACTTGTGCGGTGGCACATGTGCCGCGGGACAGGGCGTCAGGAGGCTCGTTTAGCTTCCCGGGACGATACAAGATCTCGTAGTTGTAGGTGGAGAGTTCGATCGTCCACCGCAAGATCTTGTCATTTGTATCTTTCCCCGCTGTGCATTATTGAACATGAAAGCCACCGACCGTTGGACAGTGAGGAGAGTGAATCTCCTGCCAGCCAGGTAATGCCTCCAATGTCGCACAGCTTCTACTATGGCCTGGGCCTCCTTTTCGACTGAGGAGTGGTGAATTTCGGAAGCATGGAGGGTACGGGAGAAGAAGGCCACAGGTCTGCGCGCTTGGTTGAGGGTGGCCGCCAGAGCTACGTCGGACGCTCTCGACCTGGAAGGGGAGGGACTCGTCGATGGCGTGCATCGTGGCCTTTGCAATGTCTTCTTTGATGCGGCTGAAGGCCTGGCGGGCCTCTATCGACAGGGGAAAAACTGTGGATTGGATCAGGGGACGGGCCTTGTCCGCGTAGTTGGGGACCCACTGAGCGTAGTAGCTAAAAAACCTTAGGCAGCGTTTCAGGGCCTTGGGGCAGTGAGGGAGGGGGAACTCCATAAGGGGGCGCATGCGTTCAGGGTCGGGGCCTATACTCGATTTCGCACTACGTAGCCGAGAATGGCTAGACAGTCGGTGCTAAACACGCATTTATCCTTGTTGTATGTAAGGTTAAGGATTTTAGCCGTTTGGAGAAGTTTTCGGAGGTTGGTGTCGTGGTCCTGCTGGTCGTGGCCGCTGATGGTGACATTATCGAGATACGGGAATGTTGCCCATAAACCGTACCGGTCAACCATTCGGTCCATCTCGCGCTGGAAGACCGAGACCCCGTTGGTGACACCGAAGGGAACCCTTAAGAAGTAATAGAGCCGCCCATCTGCCTCGAAGGCAGTGTATTTGCGGTCACCAGTACGGATGGGGAGCTGGTGGTTGGCAGATTTGAGATCCACCGTGGAGAAGACCTTATAATGCGCGATCCTGTTTACCAGGTCGGATATGCGGGGGAGAGGGTACGCATCCAGCTGCGTAAAACTGTTGATGGTCTGACTGTAGTCGATGACCATCCTATGCTTCTCCCCGGTCTTTACCACCACTACTTGAGCTCTCCAGGGGCTGTTACTGGCTTCAATGACCCCTTCCCTCAGTAGCCTTTGGACCTCTGACCTAATAAAGATCCGGTCCTGGGCACTGAAGCGTCTGCTCCTGGTGGCGACGGGTTTGCAATCCGGGGTGAGGTTCGCAAACAGGGAAGGCGGGTCGACCTTAAGGGTCGCGAGGCTGCAGACAGTAAGGGGGGGGTATAGGGCCGCCGAATTGGAAGGTCAGACTTTGAAGGTTACACTGGAAGTCTAAACCCAGGAGTATAACCGCGCAGAGGTGGGGAAGGACGTAGACGGAAATTTTTGAACTCCGTTCCCCGGACTGTGAGGTTTGCTGCACAAAACCCCTTTATCTCCACTGAGTGGGAACCGGACGCCAGTGAGATTTTTTGATTAACGGGGTGGATGAGGAGAGAACAGCGCATTACCGTATCGGGGTGTATGAAGCTCTCCGTGCTCCCAGAGTCGATTAGGCAGGACGTCTCGTGCCCGTTGATGAATACGGTCGTCGTAGCGGTTGAGAGTGTTCGAGGCCGAGACTGATCCAGAGTCACCTAGGCCAATCGCAGCAGTTGAGAATTCTGTTCGGGCAGTGTGTGGTCGGCCGAGCTGGAATCCTGGGGGTTCATCAAAGATGACGTCTCCCATTGGTCGCACATGGCTGGGGGTCCACAAAATGGCGGCGCCCATCCCTCCAATGTGGCGTCCGCGGAACAAGATGGCGGCGCCCGGGCTCCGCACGTGGCCCTGGGATATGGAGGTGGCGGCGACCGCTGTCCGCATGGGGCCCGTGGAGAGGTTTGTGGCTGTGGTCTGCATTCGCCGCTGGAGACCGCGGCCACCGCCCGGGCCTGGCATACCCCCACAAAATGGCCCTTTCTGCCGCATCCCTTGCAGGTGGATGCACGGGCCGGGCAGCGCTGGCGGGAGTGCTTGGCCTGCCCGGAAAAGTAGCAACGGGGCCCCTCGGAGTTGGCAGGCCACGTTGCCGCGCAGGCCTGTGGGGGAATAGGGAAAGTCTCGGGGTCGGCCGCGGAGGGGTTCCACGCTGCCCAGGGGGCTGCCGCGCGGTCGGGAACGTAAGCACGGGCGTTCCTGGAGGCCACATCCAGGGAGCCTGCAAGGGCCCGTGCCTCCCTGAGACCCAGGGTGTCCTTTTCTAACAGGCGCTGGCGGATTTGTGACGGTAGCACACCTGCCACAAAAGCGTCCTGGACTAAGAGTTCCATGTGTTCGCTCGCCAAAACTTGTGGGCAGCCGCAGCTTCTGCCCAACACCAGGAGCGCACAGTAGAATTCATCCAGCGATTCCCCAGGGATTTGTCGCCTTGTTGCAAGCAGGTGCTGGGCGTAGACCTGGTTTACCGGGCGAATATAGTGTCCTTTTAGCAGCGCTATTGCTGGATCGAAGTCTTCCGCTTCCTCGATGAGGGTGTAAATCTCCGGGCTCACCCTTGAGTGCAGGATGTGCAGTTTCTGCTCTCCCGTGGGTGCGTTTTCGGCCGTCTCGAATACTCTTTAAAGCACGCCAGCCAGTACTTAAAGATTGCCGCTGACTTCGCCGCGCGGGGGCTAAGTCGCAGACACTCCAGTTTGATTCGGAGCTCCATCCTTTCTTCTTAAAAAAACTAGCTTATCAAATTGATGCACGATCAATGACCACTAAAGCAAGGTTGTAGTCCAACTGAAGGCTTTAATAAGCTTGATGTTTCCCCCAGCAACTCAGGTACAGAATGAGGGCTGCTGGGGCGGCACGGGTACTTATATCCTGCCTATCAGGGCGGAGCTATCATACACTCTAACCAATAGAAAGCATACAGTTTCCACCAATGGTGCTTTAGCATATCAGGTACTGTAATACCTATAATATCACAATATGTTTGATTGGTATTTAAATTTGTTAAACTGCTTGCTCAGATAATTAGGTGAGCCATAATCACTTAAGCAGTTCTCAGCCACAGTATTTGTAAATCAGTGATGCTTATTACTTGCACTCTCAAGTTTAGGTTCTAACTTCTTGTGGAGAAAGTGCTACGAGCAGGAGAACATTTATGCTGTTTCAAATTAGTTGTACACGGTGTTCTTGATTTCATGTTTCTTTTGCTTGTCCCTACAAATGTTACATAAGTTGAGGGGAATCAGAATCAAATAAGTTTAATGTGTTTGATGACTATGACATTGGCACAGTTCACGTAACCATAATTACACATATTTACGAGATAACCTCTGGCAAATGGAAATGATAATCTTCCACAACAGCAAACCAAACTGGAAATAACTGTTTTCTTTGCCTATGTGGATCGACAAGGATGAAGTTAAAATGCTATCCCCCATAATTCTGGTGTGCAGGCCACAAGAAACATTCCTTCGCATTTCAACCACCGAGGTGCCGGATCCCAGACATAAACGGACTAAGCAAATAGTTTCCATCAGGACAGGCATACTAACCTCTGTGAAGAGTCAATTTGCAGTTTTGGACTGTGCACAGAGCAGATTGACCATTTCCCAGCAAATACGGAGCTGTCAATCAACATTAAGGTGCATTTTCATCTTCACTGCCTGGATAGTAATTTGGCAGAACAGACTGTTTTTAATGGGTTGAAGATCAGAAAGTTCCACAACAGTTGGGCGATCCGCTCCATTAGACCATCACGCAGACAATGAAGATATTTCCCTGTGGATAGTGTAATATCCTGCACCAGGCATATGGGGTTGGGAACAATTTTCTTCCCCATGCTTCTTGCGGAGGACGCGCTCCCCCGCTGAGGGGCGGGAAAACTCCATTTAACATTTATAAAAGGTCGGCCAGTAACCAGCACGAGAACTGGCAGGGATCTACCGGGAAGTTATATACCTGTTATAACCCGCCTGGGTTTTATGAGGTAGGGATGATCCACTACCCCATGGAGCTTGGGGAATACGAACCCCCCCCCCCCCGCCCCCCCCCCCCCCCCCCCGCAATTAGGAGGCGGGATGACCCTTAACTAAGTCAATGTGCCATTGTATAAATACAGTCAGCCAGGTAGGCACCAACCAACTAGAGAAGACCCAGTGGGGAACAACTGGAGCTGTGTACAGTGTTAAATAAAAGTAAGTTTTATTTTTCTCTCCAGCTCGGTGTGGACTCCTTTCATTGCCCCTTACAAAAATACAGTAATTGTAAATAAATCCTCAGTGTGGACTCCCTGTGTCCTTATTAAAGACAGCACTATGTTTTACCTCGGTGATATTGAAGCAGAAATTCCTATTTCTCGGCTCATTCTCCTGATTAGTTTATGTGATATATACCAGTGATATTTTCTGCGAATTGTTCATTTGTTTCTGTAACTGGCTGAAAAGTAAAGCATCAGTCCATTCCCCTCCATTCTAGCTGGCAACATTCACGACCAAATGGGTCCACTTGCTCTTTAGAAAAGCTGCCAGGTTATAATTATGAGTCATTAGTTAATTGAAAATTTGGAAACCAAAATTGATGGACTCTGGTTTTGCAAAGTTATTAATGGATACAGGACTATAGCAGGTAAATAAACTGGAGTCTAATGTCCTCCCCTGAGGCAAGTTTGGTGGTGGTGTACATTTAATTGGGTGAGAGGGAGGTGGGCAGGGACCCTGCTGCTTTCCCACCTCCGCCTTGACTAAATCTGTGGCGGGAAGGCTTATAGGCTGCCTTCTTACCCTCTGCAAATTCAAGCCCTTAAATGGGCAATTAATGCTGCTTTGAAGTATCCTATTTTACAGCTCTCTTAATTATTCTTTTGCTTTACTGAAACTGTGGTATTGTTATTAGATGTGGTTTCACAAAAGCAGCTAAAGCCACTTTCATGTGTGTCCCACCATAAAAAAACCTCATTGCCCGTTTACTTCAATGTTGCTACAATTCTAATTGAACTTTTAAAAATATTCTATAAGATATTATAGTGCAAATGTCATTTTTAAAAATGTTCCACATATAATTCTGGCAAAAATTAAGTTCAGCATATACTGTAACATTATTTAAAAGTGAATGGGCGGGATTCAGCAGATTACAAACTAAATCCACTGTTGGGCGCGTTTAGTGGGGTGTTCTTGGCGGCTGCAGTGCCAAGAATCACCGGGCTATTCAACGACACTTTGCTGTTTTTTTTTTACCTTGGAAGTTTCTCTCTGTTGAAGCCGCACATAGAGTGATTTCTTACTAGCGAGCTTAAGGCTGTTCGTAGATCAGGAAGCCATTTTGACCGGCGACCCTGATCTCCCCGCCTGTTTTCTTGACCCCCATTCACCCCGCCAACCTTGGGGAGACCGCTGGGAAATCCCCTTCTCATTAGCAAGATCCATGACAATGCCAATCTGGTACCTGGGTACCTTGGCACTGTCAGCCTGGCAGTGCCAAGGTGCCAGGGTAATACCCTGCCCTGTCCCAGACCACCTGGAGGTCTCCAATGGCCTGAGGGCCTCCCCCCTCTCCCGAGGACCTCCCCCCCCGAGGGCCTCCCCCCCCCCCACCCCCCAAGTGCCATTACGTCTGGTCCACGTTTGTGTGGACTGTTATACTACGGGCAACACGGTAGCATTGTGGTTCGCACAATTGCTTCACAGCTCCAAGGTCCCAGGTTTGATCCCGGCTTGGGTCACTGTCTGTGCGGAGTCTGCACATCCTCCCCGTGTGTGCGTGGGTTTCCTCCGGGTGCTCCGGTTTCCTCCCACAGTCCAAAGATGTGCAGGTTAGGTGGATTGGCCATGATAAATTGCCCTTAGTGTCCAAAATTCCCCTTAGTGTTGGGTGGGGTTACTGTGTGATGGGGATAGGGTTGAGGTGTTGACATTGGGTAGGGTGCTCTTTCCAAGAGCCGGTGCAGACTCGATGGGCCGAATAGCCTCCTTCTGCACTGTAAATTCTATGATAATTCTATAATATACATCAGTACATTATGGTGCAATCACATACACACACTGATGGACATGCAGTAGGACCAACCAGCATACATAACACCGCAGCCAATCACCAGTGAGAGCACAAGCACTATAAAGACAGGGGACAGGAGAGTTCCCGCTCATTCTAGCAGCAGCCAGCTCAGAGCACAGAGCTCACAGCCTGCATCACAGACATTCACCATGTGCTGAGTGCCTCACCATAGCTAGTGATAGGACAGGTTCCACAGTTAAGCTGGTATTGTTTATACCCACGTTTACAGTATGTTAGCATAGTTGAACAGTTAATAAAATAGCATTACACCACTTCCAGCATTGTTGGCTTGTTTGTGAACCAGAACACCCAACGTACTCTTGCACCCTCCCAGGTGCAAGGGTACGTGATGTCTCGGATCGTGTTTTCCGGGTCCTTAGGGGGGAGGGGGAGCAGCCCCAAGTCGTGGTCCACATTGGCACTAACGACATAGGTAGGAAAGGGGACAAGGATGTCAGGCAGGCTTTCAGGGAGCTAGGATGGAAGCTCAGAACTAGAACAAACAGAGTTGTTATCTCTGGGTTGTTGCCCGTGCCACGTGATAGTGAGATGAGGAATAGGGAGAGAGAGCATTTAAACACGTGGCTACAGGGATGGTGCAGGCAGGAGGGATTCAGATTTTTGGATAACTGGGGCTCTTTCTGGGGAAGGTGGGACCTCTACAGACAGGATGGTCTACATCTGAACCTGAGGGGCACAAATATTCTGGGGGGGAGATTTGTTAGTGCTCTTTGGGGGGGTTTAACCTAATGCAGCAGGGGCATGGGAACCTGGATTGTAGTTTTAGGGTAAGGGAGAATGAGAGTATAGAGGTCAGGAGCACAGATTTGACGTCGCAGGAGGGGGCCAGTGTTCAGGTAGGTGGTTCGAAGTGTGTCTACTTCAATGCCAGGAGTATACGAAACAAGGTAGGGGAACTGGCAGCATGGGTTGGTACCTGGGACTTCGATGTTGTGGCCATTTCGGAGACATGGATAGAGCAGGGACAGGAATGGATGTTGCAGGTTCCGGGGATTAGGTGTTTTAGTAAGCTCAGAGAAGGAGGCAAAAGAGGGGGAGGTGTGGCGCTGCTAGTCAAGAGCAGTATTACGGTGGCGGAGAGGATGCTAGATGGGGACTCTTCTTCCGAGGTAGTATGGGCTGAAGTTAGAAACAGGAAAGGAGAGGTCACCCTGTTGGGAGTTTTTTATAGGCCTCCTAATAGTTCTAGGGATGTAGAGGAAAGGATGGCGAAGATGATTCTGGATATGAGCGAAAGTAACAGGGTAGTTATTATGGGAGACTTTAACTTTCCAAATATTGACTGGAAAAGATATAGTTCGAGTACAATAGATGGGTCGTTTTTTGTACAGTGTGTGCAGGAGGGTTTCCTGAAACAATATGTTGACAGGCCAACAAGAGGCGAGGCCACGTTGGATTTGGTTTTGGGTAATGAACCAGGCCAGGTGTTGGATTTGGAGGTAGGAGAGCACTTTGGGGACAGTGACCACAATTCGGTGACGTTTACGTTAATAATGGAAAGGGATAAGTATACACCGCAGGGCAAGAGTTATAGCTGGGGGAAGGGCAATTATGATGCCATTAGACGTGACTTGGGGGGGATAAGGTGGAGAAGTAGGCTGCAAGTGTTGGGCACACTGGATAAGTGGGGCTTGTTCAAGGATCAGCTACTGCGTGTTCTTGATAAGTATGTACCGGTCAGACAGGGAGGAAGGCGTCGAGCGAGGGAACCGTGGTTTACCAAGGAAGTGGAATCTCTTGTTAAGAGGAAGAAGGAGGCCTATGTGAAGATGAAGTGTGAAGTTTCGGTTGGGGCGATGGATAGTTACAAGGTAGCGAGGAAGGATCTAAAGAGAGAGCTAAGACGAGCAAGGAGGGGACATGAGAAGTATTTGGCAGGAAGGATCAAGGAAAACCCAAAAGCTTTCTATAGGTATGTCAGGAATAAGCGAATGACTAGGGAAAGAGTAGGACCAGTCAAGGACAGGGATGGGAAATTGTGTGTGGAGTCTGAAGAGATAGGCGAGATACTAAATGAATATTTTTCGTCAGTATTCACTCAGGAAAAAGATAATGTTGTGGAGGAGAATGCTGAGCCCAAGGCTAATAGAATAGATGGCATTGAGGTACGTAGGGAAGAGGTGTTGGCAATTCTGGACAGGCTGAAAATAGATAAGTCCCCGGGACCTGATGGGATTTATCCTAGGATTCTCTGGGAGGCCAGGGAAGAGATTGCTGGACCTTTGGCTTTGATTTTTATGTCATCATTGGCTACAGGAATAGTGCCAGAGGACTGGAGGACAGCAAATGTGGTCCCTTTGTTCAAAAAGGGGAGCAGAGACAACCCCGGCAACTATAGACCGGTGAGCCTCACGTCTGTAGTGGGTAAAGTCTTGGAGGGAATTATAAGAGACAAGATTTATAATCATCTAGATAGGAATAATATGATCAGGGATAGTCAGCATGGCTTTGTGAAGGGTAGGTCATGCCTCACAAACCATATTGAGTTCTTTGAGAAGGTGACTGAACAGGTAGACGAGGGTAGAGCAGTTGATGTGGTGTATGTGGATTTCAGCAAAGCGTTTGATAAGGTTCCCCACGGTAGGCTATTGCAAAAAATACGGAGGCTGGGGTTTGAGGGTGATTTAGAGATGTGGATCAGAAATTGGCTAGCTGAAAGAAGACAGAGGGTGGTGGTTGATGGGATATGTTCAGAATGGAGTACAGTCACAAGTGGAGTACCACAAGGGTCTGTTCTGGGGCCGTTGCTGTTTGTCATTTTTATCAATGACCTAGAGGAAGGCGCAGAAGGGTGGGTGAGTAGATTTGCAGACGATACTAAAGTCGGTGGTGTTGTCGATAGTGTGGAAGGATGTAGCAGGTTACAGAGGGATATAGATAAGCTGCAGAGCTGGGCTGAGAGGTGGCAAATGGAGTTTAATGTAGAGAAGTGTGAGGTGATTCACTTTGGAAGGAATAACAGGAATGCGGAATATTTGGCTAATGGTAAAGTTCTTGAAAGTGTGGATGAGCAGAGGGATCTAGGTGTCCATGTACATAGATCCCTGAAAGTTGCCACCCAGGTTGATAGGGTTGTGAAGAAGGCCTATGGAGTGTTGGCCTTTATTGGTAGAGGGATTGAGTTCCGGAGTCAGGAGGTCATGTTGCAGCTGTACAGAACTCTGGTACGGCCGCATTTGGAGTATTGCGTACAGTTCTGGTCACCGCATTATAGGAAGGACGTGGAGGCTTTGGAGCGGGTGCAGAGGAGATTTACCAGGATGTTGCCTGGTATGGAGGGAAAATCTTATGAGGAAAGGCTGATGGACTTGAGGTTGTTTTCGTTGGAGAGAAGAAGGTTAAGAGGAGACTTAATAGAGGCATACAAAATGATCAGGGGGTTGGATAGGGTGGACAGTGAGAGCCTTTTCCCGCGGATGGATATGGCTGGCACGATGGGACATAACTTTAAACTGAGGGGTAATAGATATAGGACAGAGGTCAGAGGTAGGTTCTTTACGCAAAGAGTAGTGAGGCCGTGGAATGCCCTACCTGCTACAGTAGTGAACTCGCCAACATTGAGGGCATTTAAATGTTTATTGGATAAACATATGGATGATAATGGCATAGTGTAGGTTAGATGACTTTTGTTTCGGTGCAACATCGTGGGCCGAAGGGCCTGTACTGCGCTGTATTGTTCTATGTTCTATGTTCTAACACGACATGGTACAAGGAGTGGCCGCAATCTAGCACTTGTGAGACCTACCTGCAACTTCTCAGCATTCCGGCATCCTACAGCATGGAGAACATCAACCCGCCGCCGCCGCTCCGCATCGCTGGCAATCTCGGAGTAAATTGGAAGATATTTAAACAGCGCTTCCAGCTCTTCCTCGAGGCCATGGACAGGGCGAATACATCGGACACCAGGAAGATAGCCCTTCTTCTCTCCACGATTGGGCAACATGCCATCCACATCTTTAACTCCCTGACATTCACGGACGACGAGGACAAGACCAAGTACAAAACGGCGCTCCTCAAATTCGACACACACTTCAGTGTTGAAGTCAACGAAAGCTTCAAAAGGTACCTGTTCCAGCAGCGCTTGCAGGGTAAGGACGAGCCTTTCCAATCCTATTTAACACACCTCCGCATCCTCGCGCAATCCTGCGGCTATGGGCCCACCTCCGACTCCATGATACGCGACCAGATTGTTTTTGAGGTCATGTCAGACACCCTGCATCAGCAGCTCCTTAAAGTTAAGCAACTAACCCTAGCGACTGCCATCGAGACCTGTGTCCGGCATGAGAATGCCACCAGCCGGTACTCCTACATACAGGCAGCTGAAACAGCACGGCAAGGGCCCCATGAGGCGGAACGGGTCCAAACGATCGAACACCTCCCGGGCTGCAGTCTGGAGGAGGGTGGCCATTTTGCGCGCTTTCCGAGGCCTCCCGCGCTTGTACGCGGCAAACGAGGGGATGGTGACGTGGAGGAACGCGATGTGCAGGCCCACACCACGCAAAACCATACCGCGCATGTGCGGTGGCGCAACGAACGCACTGACGTCACGACGTGCGGCAATTGTGGCTCCGCCCACTTAAAGCGGCAACGCCCTGCAAAATTGCGACAGTGCCTACCCTGTGGCAGGCTTGGCCACTATGCTGCCTGCTGTCGAGCAGCCCAGCCTGCCAACTCACAACGATTTAACCAGCCTCGCAGGAATGTTCGAGCAATCCAACCCACCTTCACCGAGTCCGATCCTGACTTCATGCAGACCAGTGACACCGAGGGCAGGGAGCCTTTTCGAGTCGCTGTCAGAACCAAGAACAGGCTGTCCCCGAATCGAAAGCACCAGCCGCTGTTGGTGCACAGCATTGATCTGGATGACGAGTGGTGTTCCACCCTGACGGTCAACCCGAATTCGTCGCCCACCTCAGAGACTTCATTTATGAGCCTTACAATGTTGGACTCAATGCTTTGTTCTCTCATCCTGTTGCAGTATTTCACTAGTTTGTTTATAGCATTCGTTGTTAGTTTTATTGTTGGTGTAACACCTTGTTTTACTTTTCTCTGCACCAGGCACCATCCCGTGTATATAGACTAGCCTCATGTACATAGTTATGTAAATACTGCACACACATGGTCAGATACACTCATTACACGTTATTTATTCTCACATAGGCACATGTTCTTTGTAAAAAAGTGGGATGTCATAATATACATCAGTACATTATGGTGCAATCACATACACACACTGATGGACATGCAGTAGGACCAACCAGCATACATTCCACAGCCAATCACCAGTGAGAGCACATGCACTATAAAGACAGGGAACAGGAGAGTTCCCGCTCATTCGAGCAGCAGCCAGCTCAGAGCACAGAGCTCACAGCCTGCATCACAGACATTCACCATGTGCTGAGTGCCTCACCATAGCTAGTGATAGGAAAGGGTCCACAGTTAAGCTGGTATTGCTTACACCCACGTTTACAGTATGTTAGCATAGTTGAACAGTTAATAAAATAGCGTGATACCACTTCCAGCATTGTTCGCTCGTTTGTGAACCAGAACACCCAACACGACATGGACCAGTATTAAACGGTGCCCTGGTGCGGCCAGAGAGTCCCGGGCACTGTGTGAATCTGGCATCTGGGTATTTAAATGTGTAAATTTGGATCCAGATCGCACTGGGTGGAGCCAGTTGAGTAAATTGTGATCAGCCCAAAGCAAAATCCAATTTGAGGCTCTTGCACGATTCACCTGTTGCACCCAGCTCTATGCCGGGCACAACAGGATGATTGAATTGCTCCCAATAGATCAAATGAATTATTAAAAATTAGATTGCAAACAAAATTTTAAATTGTGGCATTCTGAGTTTCATGTCTTTCATTAAAGAAATCATTAAAGAAAACCGGCTTGAAAGGATACTGGAGAGGGAGGGGGAGGATCCAGTTGTTGTGGTCCATGTCGGTACCAACAACATAGGCAAGTCTAGAAAAGAGGAGCTGTTTAGAGATTATAAAGAGCTAAGATTCAAATTAAAAAACAGGTCCTCAAGGGTCATAATCTCCGGATTACTGCCCGAGCCATGTGCAAATTGGCATAGGGAGGCAAGAATAAGGGAAGTTAACACGTGGCTGAAAGAGTGGTGTGGGAAAGAGGGGTTCCTTTTCATGGGACACTGGCATCAGTTTTGGGACAGGGGGGACCTATAACGTTGGGATGGTCTCCACCTGAACCGAGCTGGGACCAGTGTTCTGGCGAAAAGAGTAAATAGGGTGGTCAATAGGACTTTAAACTAGTGATTGGGGGGAAGGGAAAGTCAGGGAACCAAGAGGTGAAGTAATCAGTGGGAAGCGTAGCTGCTTAGGAATACAAAAAAGCACGAAAAGACAGAACTCAGGAGAGGTTACGATAGTCCCCATCCCACAAAATATGACACAGTGTATGGAAAGGCTCAGTAAACCAAGGTCCACCACACCAAGAAAACAAAAAGGGACGGTCAATAGAGAATTAAAGGTGCTATATTTAAATGCGCGCAGTGTACGGAACAAGGTAGATGAGCTTGTGGCCCAGATTGTGACTGGCAGGTATGATGTGGTAGGCATCACAGAGACGTGGTTACAGGGGGTTCAGGACTGGCATTTAAACATCCAGGGATTCACAACCTATCGAAAAGACAGAGAGGTGGGCAGAGGGGGCGGGGTTGCCTTGTTAATTAGGAATGAAATTAAATCAATAGCACTAAACGACATAGGGTCAGATGATGTGGAGTCTGTGTGGGTAGAGTTGAGGAACCACAAAGGCAAAAAAACAAACAGTGGTCAGGACCAGGGGCACAAAATGCACCACGAAATAGAAAGTGCATGTCAGAAAGGCAAGGTCACAGTGATCATGGGGGACTTCAATATGCAGGTGGACTGGGTAAATAATGCTGCCAGTGGACCCAAGGAAAGGGAATTCATTGAATGTTTACAGGAGGGCTTTTTGGAACAGCTTGTGATGGAGCCCACGAGGGAACAGGCCATTCTGGACTTAGTGTTATGTAATGAGCCAGACTTGATTAAAGATCTTAAAGTAAGGGAACACTTAGGAGGCAGTGATCATAATATGGTAGAATTCAATCTCCAATTTGAAAGAAAGAAGGTAGAATCAGATGTAAAGGTGTTACAGTTAAATAAAGGTAACTACAGGGGCATGAGGGAGGAACTGACGAAAATCAACTGGGAGCAGAGCCTAGTGGGAAAGACAGTAGAACAGCAATGGCAGGAGTTTCTGGGAGTAATTGAGGACACAGTACAGAGGTTCATCCCAAAGAAAAGAAAGGTTATCAGAGGGGGGATTAGGCAGCCATGGCTGACAAAGGAAGTTAGGGAATGCATCAAAGCAAAAGAGAAAGCCTATAATGTGGCAGAGTAGTGGGAAGTCAGAAGATTGGGAAGGCTACAAAAACAAACAGAGGATAACAAAGAGAGAAATAAGGAAAGAGAGGATCAATTATGAAGGTAGGCTAGCCAGTAACATTAGGAATGATAGTAAAAGTTTCTTTCAATACATTAAAGACAAACGGGAGGCAAAAGTAGACATTGGTCGCTCCAAAATGACGCTGGTAATCTAGTGATGGGAGACAAGGAAATAGCTGAGGAACTAAATAAGTACTTTGCATCAGTCTTCACAGTAGAAGACATGAGTAATATCCCAACAATTCAGGAGAGTCATGGGGCAGAGTTGAATATGGTAGCCATCACAAAGGAGAAAGTGCTAGAGAAACTAAGAGGTCTAAAAATTGATAAATCTCCGGGCCCAGATGGGCTACATCCTAGAGTTCTAAAGGAGATAGCTGAAGAAATAGTGGAGGCGTTAGTTATGATCTTTCAAAAGTCACTGGAGTCAGGGAAAGTCCCAGAGGATTGGAAAATCGCAGTTGTAACCCCTCTGTTCAAGAAGTGAACAAGGAAAAAGATGGAAAATTATAGGCCAATTAGCCTAACCTCGGTTGTTGGCAAGATTGTAGAATCCATTGTTAAGGATGAGATTTCTAAATTCTTGGAAGTACAGGGTCAGATTAGGACAAGTCAGCATGGATTTAGTAAGGGGAGGTCGTGCCTGACAAACCTGTTAGAGTTCTTTGAAGAGATAACGAATAGGTTAGACCAAGAAGAGCCAATGGATGTTATCTATCTTGACTTCCAAAAGGCCTTTGGTAAGGTGCCTCACGGGAGACTGCTGAGTAAAATAAGGGCCCATGGTATTCGAGGCAAGGTACTAACATGGATTGACGATTGGCTGTCAGGCAGAGAGTTGGGATTAAAGGTTCTTTTTCGGAATGGCAACCGGTGACGAGTTGTGTCCCGCAGGGTTCAGTGTTGGGGCCACAGCTGTTCTCTTTATATATTAACGATCTAGATGACGGGACTGGGGGCATTCTGGCTAAGTTTGCCGATGATACAAAGATAGGTGGAGGGGCAGGTAGTATGGAGGAGGTGGGGAGGCTGCAGAAAGATTTAGACAGTTTAGGAGAGTGGTCCAAGAAATGGCTGATGAAATTCAACGTGGGCAAGTGCGAGGTCTTGCACTTTGGAAAAAAGAATAGAGGCATGGACTATTTTCTAAACAGTGACAAAATTCATAATGCTGAAGTGCAAAGGGACTTGGGAGTCCTAGTCCAGGATTCTCTAAAGGTAAACTTGCAGGTTGAGTCCGTAATTAAGAAAGCAAATGCAATGTTGTCATTTATCTCAAGAGGCTTGGAATATAAAAGCAGGGATGTACTTCTGAAGCTTTATAAAGCACTAGTTAGGCCCCATTTAGAATAGTGTGAGCAATTTTGGGCCCCACACCTCAGGAAGGACATACTGGCACTGGAGCGGGTCCAGCGGAGATTCACACGGATGATCCCAGGAATGGTAGGCCTAACATACGATGAACGTCTGAGGATCCTGGGATTATATTCATTGGAGTTTAGGAGGTTGAGGGGAGATCTAATAGAAACTTACAAGATAATGAATGGCTTAGATAGGGTGGATGTAGGGACGTTGGTTCCATTAGCAGGGGAGACTAGGACCCGGGGGCACAGCCTTAGAATAAAAGGGAGTCACTTTAGAACAGAGATGAGGAGAAATTTCTCCAGCCAGAGAGTGGTGGGTCTGTGGAATTCATTGCCACAGAGGGCGGTGGAGGGACGCTGAGTGTCTTTAAGACAGAAGTTGATAAATTCTTGATTTCTCGAGGAATTAAGGGCTATGGAGAGAGAGCGGGTAAATGGAGTTGAAATCAGCCATGATTGAATGGTGGAGTGGACTCGATGGGCCGAATGGCCTTACTTCCGCTCCTATGTCTTATGGCCTTATGTATTTGAGTTTTATTATTCTATTAGCAAATATTACTACAACCAGTATGGTTATATGTGAATTCAAAAACATGACAAAATCTAGGCTCTAAGGATTTTCATTTACAGTATCTAAAGGAGCTCGATTTTTTTATCTTTCAGACACTTTCCAGGCATAAAGTCTGGGCAGGAGTAGGTCCTGTACAATTTTATTTATTGTCACTGTTACAGTAAAAGTCAGATATTTTCTCATATTAATCCTAATACCTAAATGATTGAACTTAAAAATAAAAATTAGTCTTACAAGCACTTTGTGTTTGAATATTAACTATAAAACTTGTGTCCTATTTTTGTTCATCACAGTTCACGATAACAAGGAGTGCATTTTCGATGAACAATGCAAAATGGACAGTTAAAATAGTAACCATTGTGTTATGTTTTATGTCTCAGAGATATGCAGAAATGGTAAGCGGGATTTTCTGATCGCCAACGGCGGAATCGCATTCGGCGATCGGCCGGACAATCCCCGTTTGAGTCGAAATCGGGGGCAACGGCGCTTTTACGTTGCTCTGCCCCCTCAAAAAGGGCGTACTCACGCCACACGCCCTCGGGACAGCCTCAGGATTTCACCTGAGGCCCTCCCCCAATTCTCCGCCCATGATGGGCGGAGCTCCCGACGGCATGTAACACTAATGCGTTTTTGTTTCGTGGACCCCGCGTGGCAGCTGCGGACTAAGTCCAGCACCTCCACAGTCGGGGGGTGAGGGGGGGAGCGGAGCCGTTCCGCTGGCAGGGGGGCCTTCGTCGGGGGCTGGGGGGACTGGTGGGGAGTGGTCCGAGGGGGGCGAGGTTGGTTACAGAGGGCGGCAGGCACCATGTTGCACGGCGTGGCCGCTGCAGGCCACCGTTGTGCATGGGCGGCTACGGACCCGGCAATTCTCTGGCTGTATCTGCAGGTAAAGCCAGGGGGCTTTTCGCTGCGTGGCTGCTATCCCTCCACCGGACGGAGGATCGGTGCAGCTTTTGCGCCGTTCTTTCTGGCATAAAATGCGAATGTCCCCATGCCGACGTCAGCACTTAGTCTGCAAATCGGAGAATCCAGGGTCATAGAATCATTGAATCCTAGAATCCCTACAATGCAGAAGGAGGCCATTCAGTCCATTGAGTCTGCACCGACTCTCTGAAAGAGCAACCCACTTTGGCACAATCACCTGCCCTATCCCCATAGCCCCACCTAACCTTTGGACACTTCGGGGAAATTTGGCAGAGCCAATTCACCAGAGGAAACAGATAACCAACAAAAAAAGGAATAACATTGTCCCAGAATGACGGAGAAGTGGGGCAAATGCTCATTTTAAGCTTCAGGAAATGATACTGTTCTGGTAGTTGTTGTCTCTCGTGTATAAGAACAGATGCTGTCGGGCAAAATATGTCGACCGGGATCCATATTCATGATCCCTATTTGCATTATGGCTAGAAACCCTGAAAATCTAACTTGGAACAGCTGCTCCCTTATACGGGAACTGAATTGCAGTTCCTGTCATTATCAGCATGTCATTTACTTTAGTAAGCACAAGCACTAGCTGTTATCATCCTTTGTTTGAAGACATGAGATACTTTTTTAGATTTTCAAAGAATAGGCTTCGATTTTAACTGCTGACAAAGCAGCAAAGGCAAAAAGACAATGAACAAATAATTTTAAGGAGAAGTTGCACTGAATAGGTCAACTAACAACGGACCATTTAAAAATAGGTTGCTAACAGACCATCAAATCTCTTTTAAATGCTCGGGCTGAATTTGCAAATGTCCACAGAGAATCCGGGGTTTCGTGGTGCAATTAGCACGGGTTGTGATTTTGGAAGAGTTCCAGAATGTCTGCCCTCTTCACCTTGTCACAGGAAGAAGAAGTGGGCCAATCAGAGTGGGGTTGGGCAGGCTACACCAAGCCGGCAGCAGCCATTTTGCAATGGAAAATTTAAATTAATGGTTACCTACCCCAAAATTCACAAATATTGGATGAGCTCAGGTCCCAGCATTTCCTGCACCCATATGTAATGGATAAATTGCTAAGCTAGTGTAGTGGCCAATTTGCTTGGATTCCTAAAATTCCCTTTCTATTCTTAAATTGCACTGAAAATTTGCAACTCTTCCAGTGGAAGTGCCAAAACTTATTTGTATTCTGCTCACTATTTGGGTTAATTTAATATGGAGGCTGTCAATTTTGCATACGTCCTCTGCTTCCTTGCTAAGCTGACCTACAGTGTTGTGGATCGCCAGGCTAAGCTGCCCAGCAGTTATTTTCAAGGGTGGAATCCATGACAATTAATATGAAAGATCGGGTTTGCTCACTGCTGCCACTCTAGTGTTGGTTGAAACAAAAATCCATATGAGCTAAACTACCAAGTGGGAAACATTGAATAGGTTTCAAAGCCTGAAAGGTGCTCATGTTTGAATACGGCCATTCAGAACTCCAGCTGAATTTCTCAGGCATCACAGTGAATCAGCAGGTTGAAACACAAACATGTGAAGACATGGAACAAATTACTGGATGTTTAATATCACTGCATTCTCAACCTTAGTCCAGCTATTGCAATATAGTGACAAATTCCTCTAAAGACTGAAGGAAAGTTGGAAAGAGGGTTTCCATCAAGTCACTTTCCATTCTTCCTATTGACTGGTCAAGAGACTCTTGCCTCACCTTCTTGTGGAGGACAGCATGCGTGGAAAGCAGACTGGCAAGGGGAAAATTGGAAGTAAAAGATTACTATTATAATGCCTTTCAGATGCACTCAACATTTCAGATAAATTGGCACAGCCAAGCATCGTCAGGAAGGAACAGAATGGTATTCATTGTTTTAACGTATCACTCAGCTAGACTGAAAACTGAATTATATGACACGCAAAAATGGCCAATTGCAAATGAGGCAAGTTCACAAACCTGGGGCGACATTCTCCGACCCCCCCGCCGGGTCGGAGAATCGCCGGGGGCTGGCGTGAATCCCGCCCCCGCCGGTTGCCGAAGTCTCTGGCACCGGATATTCGGCGGGGGCGGGAATCGCGCCGCGCCGGTTGGCGGGCCCCCCCCCCTCGATGGCCCCGGATGGGCCAAAGTCACGCCGATAAATTGCCTGTCCCGCCTCCGTAAATTAAATCACCTACCTTACCGGCGGGACAAGGCGGCGTGGGCGGGCTCCGGGGTCCTGGGGGGGGGGCGCGGGGCGATCTGACCCCGGGGGGGTGCCCCCACGGTGGCCTGGCCCGCGATCGGGGCCCACCGATCCGCGGGCGGGCCTGTGCCATGGGGGCACTCTTTCCCTTCCGCCTCCGCCACGGTTTCCACCATGGCGGAGGTGGAAGAGAATCCCTCCACTGCGCATGCGTGGGAAACTGTCAGCGGCCGCTGACGCTCCCGCGCATGCGCCGCCCAGAGATGTCATTTCCGCACCAGCTGGCGGGGCAACAAAGGCCATTTCCGCCAGCTGGCGGGGCGGAAATTCCTCCGGTGTCGGCCTAGCCCCTCAATGTTGGGGCTCGGCCCCCAAAGATGCGGAGCATTCCGCACCTTTGGGGCGGCGCGATGCCCATCTGATTGGCGCCGTTTTGGGGGCCAGTCGGCGGACATCGCGCCGTTTCCGGAGAATTTCGCCCCTGATTCCAGGCGCAATTCAGTAAAAATTGAATGGGAAATAAATCATAATCCAGGATTTATCAGATCTAACAGATGTAAGCATCTGGCACCAGCTCGAACTGAAAAGTATTGAAATAATAGTATAGTAGCTGCTGTTTATTAGACTAGCAAGTAGTCAGAGCAAAGTGCACAATTAGCAAGCAGTATTAACCTTATGGTTAACAAAAACGAAATTGTCTGAAGTACTGAATGTATCTGAAAGACATTATAATACACGAGTAACACAAAATAGGAGCATTCTCATCCAGATGAAAGATTGTTATGTAGGTGGGAGCTTGACATTCTGCTGAATGCTTTCTTTTAAAAATGCTTACTGCAAAAGTAAATAAATGCATGCATCGCTCATTCACCATGTAAAATTTGCATTTCCTGAATATTTTAAGATCTATTGATAATGAGGTTACAGAGACAAACATTGAAAAAACAAGAATCAGGTGAAAATACTGCATGAAGCATATTTGCCTACATGCCTTTGATGCCTGGCTCAATCGTTCAGTAGACATATGCACTCACCATTATATAAGTGAATAACATCAACCAGGAGGATCTCAAATACAAATCCTGATGTGTGCTGAATTAACTGTTTAAAATGGATGGAAATTGGGTGTCTGTTAAGATGAGTGCAATCCTCTCAGCCTGATTTTCCTCCATGCACGTTACCCCAGTGCATAACAGAAGAAAAACTTGTACATTTTTTCCTTTCATGAATCCTGATGAAATTTGACTCTTCAGTTTATTAACATAACAAATGACAGATACAGTGGGAAAGAGTTTGAGCCCATGTTAGCCATCAGCGATGCAGGTGGGAAAATTTGGCGAGATTAGGAAACGTGAGCCTTGCCGGCAAGATTGTGTTTTCTCATTTTCTCGGCCCCTCACCGGTGGCGTAACAAAAACAACGCCCAGCAGGCCGGGAACCTCATTTTAATACATTACAATATAATTAACAAGGCATCACGATGGGACTTCACGCCTCGACGAATATTCATCGGTCGCCAGCGTAACATCACGCCGCTGCGATTTACAGCAGCTATATGAAATCGGAAACTTGGTAACCTGACCTCGGAGGTGAGCGCTCAGGTTACCATTACCATCCAGGGTGGCAATTGCAGAGGGGGCACCAAAGAAGGCGCCGGGGATGCAGATAAGCGCAGGTTGGGGCTGGAGGGGGTTCAGTCTCAGCATCACGGGGGGGGGGTGGGGGCTGCTCACAGACCTTAATGGGCCTTCATGTTTGTGAGTCTCTGGGTATAAAGGGATTTGGTGGCTGGTTTGCAGGTAGTACTTCCTGTGTCCTGCTTGCTGGGCTTGTGGTGGTACAACCCCTGAAGGATTGCCCTTCCAGAGTGGCAGCTGGAAAGTGGGTGGGAGCAGATGAATCCACAGGATCAACACTGGAGGCGACTGAGGTTCTTGGGTGGGGTCCCTTAAGAGGCCAGGCTGCATGGGCAAAGGGGGCGTACTCTGACAAGGGGTGTTTTCCATGAGGCCTGAAGACCCTCATCCAAGGGGCATGATGGGAGGGGGGTGGACGGCTGCAGTCAGAATGAACCCCGTCAGGTTACCATTACCATCCAGGGTGGCAATTGCAATCAGCACTGTGAAACCTGAGGGCATGAGGTGTCTAGAAGTTCAAGGCCACTGGCTCTGGCGGCCAGGCTGTCAGGGATTAGTTTCTGGGTGGCTGGCTGTTCAAGTTGGAAGGCTTATTTAATCCGCAGCCCATGAGAGCTGGGGTAATGAGAGTGCCCTCTAAGGATGAAGTTGACATGCTAATTGCAGTCTTCACATGCATGAGATGTGCCTCACCTGCCACAAGGGGAAGGCAAATTCAGAATCAGTTCCCTGACCCTTGAGGAGTCATTGTGCCAATTTAGTCAGCATTGCAACGCATTAGTGTACCACTGATTGGTGCTCAATTTTTACCCCTTGGAAGCCTTGCCCCCAAGCATTGAATTTCAAGTATCATACTCACTTTTGCATAACAGAGAAGTGCTACAGATGTGAGCTTCAATGGGCTGAAATCACTTATCAGTCACCCCATTCAAGGGTTGATGGGGGGGCATGTCTTATTCCCCATGAGGTTAGAACGCAGGTCCAATGAATGTACTCAGCTGCCTTAAATGAAACTCTCAAGGGTCGAAACGTTTCATTCAGGTGGAGTCGGAACAACAGTGGGGAAGTGGCTTTTGTGTGACAGTGAAGGGAGTGAGGCTGAGCGGAAAGACGCTCACATAGGGGGAAGTTCATGGGTGCATGTTCCAGATATTGAGAAGGCTGTGGGTCAGGGCATTGACAGGACTCCTCATCGCTGACTTTGATGTTCTCTTCCTTTCAGTTTTTGGTTCTGGAGAATCATGGAGTCAGTCGAGCTGGCTTTTGATTGCGATCGACTCAGCGACATCGATTTTCCGCTGCATGTGGCCAGGAAACACACCCTACAGGGGAGGGGGAGGCAGAGCCCGTGAATCATCTGTTATGGGTCCGGTCCAGACCAGAACACCAAATTTGGTTCAAGTCCAGGACTAGAACCCAACTATTTGCATTTAGTAAAACTGCGAGGAAATGTTACTGCACCACAGGAGTGATAACACTGACCAGTGGACAACATTTATATCAAAACAAATCTTAATTTTAACTGCAGAATTAAGCACATTAGCAAAGAAGAAATAGCTTTCAGTGAACACTTATAACATCTTAACTTGCTTCCTGAAACCTGCCTCTTCATTCCAATTAAGCAAATACATATTTCAAATACCACTTATGTATAAAGCTAATAACCAAGTTTTACTTGCTTACCTTGGTGCAGAGCCCTTGGACAAATAAATATTTTTTAGGACCAAGCTGAAAACCTTCTTAATCATCTTAATAGAGTCCTGGAAAACACTCCATTTTCCACTCAGACCTGGTGCTTCCCATTAGCTACACCAGGTACACTGAAAGCACACAGCATTATTTTGCCTCTTGTTGCAAGATCTCCTTGATTTGTTTAGCCAGACTCAAACCGTTACATTACATTCTCTCTCTATCTGCATTCAGAGGAAGATGTCAGCGACACTCCACCAGATCCATGGCCGATTGGAGGAGTCCCAGAGGCTCGGGCATAGGAGATGTCGCCGGCAATACATGGCATCGAGGCCAATATTGCTAGGGTGGCGACCGCAGTGGAAAGCACGACGTCGGCACCATTAGTGAAAACGTTGCGCAGTCGGTGGCAGCCATGGCCCAGGGTCTTGGCAGAATGACCTACTCACTGGGTGAAGTCACCCAGTACCAGGCTGACCTTGATGAGGTTCTGCGGGACATGTCCCGCTCTCAGGTGGGAATGGCCAAGGCGCTGCTGTGCTTGTCTCAGTCTCAGGTAGGCATTGCCCAGGCGCTACAGAGCATGATCCAGTCACTGAGGAGCACCGCCGAGGGCGTCAAAACTATGATGCAGGCATCGGGGAACTGCCAGGGCTGGCAGAGCCAGATGATGTAGGGGCTCGAACCAGCTGCCCGTCCATCCCATGGTGAACCCCAGGGCCCTATGGGCACTGGGCGGAAGGAGGGGACATATAGTGCCAACCCAGACCCGTCCCATGGAGTGGCGACGGTGGCCACCAGCTCCCCCAAGTTTCACTCCTCTGATGAGGCCACATCTCGAAATCAGCACATGGGACAGGGCGGCACAGCTGTGCACGTGTCGCCAACAAGTGAGCCGGAACCCTCCGGCCGCAAGAGGGCGGCTGCCAGGGGTATCCAAGGCCACAGGAAGAAGTAAGCACCTGGCTGCCTACACCTCTGATGTGCACCCTGAGGAGATACAAGTTGGGGATCACGGGGCGCACTGGGGGAGGGGGGTGGGGGAGGGGGTGGGGGTGGGTAGATAGGGAGCGGCATCATCGGGAGAGTGAGGGCTTGTATTACATAATAAACCCCTTGTGCACAACCAGTATGATGCATCTGTCACTTTCTTCCGCAAGCAGACCGATAGATATCCGAACCCTTGGCCCTCCAGGCGTGCCCCCCTCCCCGTGACACCCACCCACCCTCCGGTCATGGACCTGTCCCAGGAGTTGTGAACCATCCCTTGGGTTTGGTTGTTGGCTGCGTGTGTGATGCTGCCTCCCGCAGTGTTCAAGCACAGTGTTCAGGCATCAATGTGAGATTGGGATGCTAGGCAATGACTCCCACATGCTACATGACCTGCCCACCCACGGGAATCCATTTGAGTTGTGTCAAGTGCTCACTTAACCACCATTGCCAATTCCCTATTAGCAATAGCCTTCAGCCACACACCCAGAGGCATCGGCAGCCTCCCCTACCCCCCCATCCTCCCATGGCAGCCTGCCCCTGCGGAGGATCCCCCACCCCCAGCCAATGGTCCCCCAGACCCCTCCGAGCACAGGGGCGGCAATCCCAGTGCCCCCTTTGCCTGTGACCAAAGATGGCTACTCACCTCCTCGGCTCCCCACATTGCGCCAACCTCTGCATTGATGACCGCTCTGACAACCCCGTTAACAAGGTCGAGCAGCACTTAAACAACCAGTACCACTCAGCTCGCAGCCATGCCGCCAAGATGACTCGCCCCCAAGGTATGGAGACCCGGACTTGGGGAGGCTCCTCGATGCGGTGGAGGCCAGGAGAGATGTCCTGTTCCCCCGAGGGTCTCGGAGGGTGAGCCATGGGGCAGCCAGTGCCACCTGGGATGAAGTGGCAGCAGCCGCCAGCTCTGGAAGAGTGAGCAGGAGGACTGGCTTCCAGTGACGCAAGAAGGTCAACGACCTACACTAGGCAGCACGGGTCAGTTGACACCCCACCGCTGAAACCTTCACTTTTTAAAAAAATATTTTTATTAAGGTATTTGAAAATTTTTATAATAATAGCATTAACAATAACATCAACATGGTATAATAAACATTTCCCCCCCCATCCCAATCTTCACACCCCAACCATAAAACAACAATCCGCCCCCCCTCCCCCCAGGGAGGGGCATCTGCTGACATTTTAATTTTCCCCGAGAAAGTCGACAAACGGCTGCCACCTCCGGGTAAACCCTAAAATTGACCCTTTTAAGGCAAACTTTATTTTTTTGACACTGAGAAACCCAGCCATGTCACTAACCCAGCTCTCGACACTCGGGGGCTTCAAATAAGATCCGTCTCTGGGCTACCAGGGAGGCAAAGGCCAAGACATCGGCCTCTTTCGCCCCCTGAACACCCGGCTCTTCCGACACTCCAAAGATCGCTACTTCTGGACTCGGCACCACCCGTGTTTTTAGTACCGTGGACATTGCCTTAGCAAAACCCTGCCAAAACCCTCTAAGCTTCGGGCATGCCCAAAACATGTGGATATGATTTGCTGGGCCTCCTGAAACCTTCTCACCCCCCCCCCCCCAAACCTCTAACTGCCCCCCCACAACCCACCCTTCACCCACCCTCCCTTCATTGCAACACTCCCATCACCCCAGCCCTCCTTTCATACCCACCCCCCAACCACTGTTTACCACGTGTGTGGCTAACAATGCTCTCTCTATGTCTCCGCAGGAGAAGCTCTCCCACAATAATTGGGAGAGGGCCCAGACCGGCGGAGGAGTGCCGGACATAAAAATCCTCATGGCCTTTGAGGAATGGGCCCTGGAGGTTATGGGGTTGACTAAGTTCAGAGCGGTCATCAATGCGGAGGTCGGCGCATGCCGCAGAGGTGAGGATCCATCGGGCCCCACCCGGGTGTACTGCCAAACGTAAGTTGTTAATGCCATACAGACTGACCACTCCCTCCCACTGACCACGTGTTAATTCGTCTGCAGGTCCTCCAACCGACAGCGACAGCCCCTTCGGTGTGGCCCCCTTCCCTGCCCTCTAGGAAATCACCTAGGAGGAGAGCTCCAAGGATGCCACGGTCGATGTTGCGGGCGGCAATGCGTGGCACCGAGGCTAATAACGCTAGGGTAGCGACCGAAGTGGAGATCCTGGTGTACAATTTCAGCAGCATAAGTGAAGGTGTCAGAAACCTGGCACAGTCGGCGACGGCCATGGCTGAGGGCCTCAGAAGAATGTCCGACTCATTGGGCCACATGACCCAGTACCAGGCTGACCTTGATGAGGTTCTGCAGGACAAACCCCGCTCTCAGGTGGGCATTGCCGAGGCGCTGCAGAGAATGGCCCAATCAGTGTGGTACATCGCTGAGGGTGTGGACTCTATGATGCAGACATTGGGGAGCCGCCAGGCCTGGTAGAGCCAGATGTTGCAGGGGCAACCAGGGCTCAAATCAGCCTCCCCTCCATCCCAAGGTGGCACCAACCGAAGGAGGGGGCACTGGGTAGCAATCTGGACCCATGCCGAAATTGGCCACCGGTTCCCCGAATTCCACCAATCTGATGAGGCCTCGTCTCGCAGCTACCACCCAAAACAGGGCAGCACGGCTGTTCATGTGGCGCCGACATGTGTGCCAGGGCCCTCTGGCCCCAGAGCCCCCAGAGGATACCCGCAAGAGGCATCGAATGCCACACAGGATGTGGTAAGCAGCTGGCTGTCTCCACCTCTGATGTGCATCCTGGGGAGATGCCTAGTGGTAGAGTAGAGCTAGGAAGCACACCGCGGATCACTGAGGGAGCGAGGGTAGGTGGGGGCAAGGAGTGGGGGAGAGGGGGATTTGTGGGGGTGAGGGAGGGAGGGTGGGGATAGTGGGGTGGCACCATTGGGATAGTGGGACAATGGTGTACGCTTATATGAGGAACATTAAAGTACCCTCACCACAAGCAGTATGATGAGGGTACTGCTGGCTTTCTGTTCCGTGATGCAGGCCACCACCAATTCCATGCCCCCAGACATGGCCCTGCCGCCGCCCTCCTTCTGACATGCCATGCCCATGCACACCCGACCGTAGAAGGTGCCCGGGTGTGGGGCCCATCCCCAGGGTGATCGAAGGTTGGCCGCAATGTCTGTGGTGCTGCCTCCCGCAGTGTTCAAGCACAGTGTCCATGCATCAAGGTGTGGTTGGGATGTTAGACAATGAGCCCCACATGTTCCATGGCCTGCCCACCCATTGGGGCCCACTTGGGATATGTGAAGTGCTCACTTAATCACGATTTCCAATTCCCTATTAGCAATACACTTCAGCCTTCAGCTGGAGGCCTCCATGGTCAGTGGGAGGGTTGGTCCAGGTGTTGGCATGACGGACCCGCGCATGTCCTACCCCCCACCCCCCCACCTCCCCATAGCCCCCCCCCCACTCCCCGCCCCCAGCCCTGAATGGCGGCCCACCCCCATCCGGGGCTACACCTTCCCCAGTCGATCCCCTCCCCCCTGAGCACAGAGGCAGCATGCCAAGTGTCCTGGGCTCACTGCCTGTGAGTGGCTGTTCACCTCCTCGGCCACCCGCACCATTGCAAATGGTTTGGCGCCCAGCGCAGTTATCATTTTCCGCCTCTCCCGCTATCCACCATCCTCGTTTCGATCGAGTGAGAGTGCAGCGAGACCGGAAAATCGCACCCCGAGGTTTTAATAATATTACTGCAAAAATACAAACTATAAAGAATGACAATTTCTTACATTCATCACATCACTGCAAGCAGGGCCATAGATGGTGTAGCCTCGGAGGAGACAGGTATTCTGGCGTAGAACATCTTACCTCCAGATGTCCGAGGTCCAGTACCGGAGGAGACTGCGACTGCGTTGGTGATAGTGGACCACCTGTGCCAGGTGATGCAAGAGTTGGCACCACATGAATTGGGAGCTCACCCATTGCTTGTGGCCCTGAAAGTCACCGTCGCACTAGGTTTCAATGCCACCGCCTCATTTCAAGCTGTACGGGTGACCTGCGCGGCATCTCCCAGTCAACCGCGCACACGTGCATACGTGAAGTTCACAGGTGCGCTATTCACCCACATGTGCATCAATTTGGACGGGACCAGGCAAGCCAGGACACCAGGGGCATGGACTTCGCCCACATTGCAGGCACGGCCCAGGTGCAGGGTGACATCAACTGCACCCACTTGGCTCTGCCATGGCCGTGGGGCGGCGACCTTGCTTGATGGACGCCTGTGCAATCATGGATAGAGGGTGCCTCACCTCTGCTCCCACACCATCCAGGAGTTTAGTGATAGCACCTTTGAAAAGGACACGGGGAGTCCACATCAAGTAAAATATGAACAAATTTTGATGAACACAAACAATTTTTACACTACCCGGTAGATCCCTAAGGAGTTCCTCTCGGGTCGTTGCCTTACTGACCGACTTTATTAATTCCCCTAGCAGGGGAGCACATACTCCACAAGGAGACAAGCATTCCCACCGCATAGGTCCCAAGCGGGATACTACAGCTCTCTCCGTTAAGCATGGTGCTGTCTACCTGACAGCCATGCCCCCCCACCCTCCCCCGGCTAGACTTGGAACAAGTGCAGGGGGGAGCTGGAAGAGGTGGCTAAAAGTAGCACCCAATTGATTACAACTCTCTCTGACTTTACAGAACAATAATGTGTTCTGGTTCCCAGTTAAAACTCAGAACAAAGGAAAGCTCTTCCCTCTGGAAAATGGTCTCCCGTTGCTAATGACTTACTTCTATTCACACCATAACTCTCTCTAAGCACATTAGAATCACAGTTGGAATTGAAACCAACCCCGACACATACAAACACCTTTGCCCAGCATGAATCTAACTATAGGTTTTACCCTTCCAGGCACAGAAACATAAATTAAACCCACTCAAACTGTATCTTATTTCTAATGTCTACCAATGCAAATATAAATCCCTTAAAACTACCTTAGTTTCCCTAATATGAAACAAGAGGTAGAATTATTTTAGTTGTGATTTCATGTGTTAAAATATTTGACTATCATTAACAAACAACAGAATGTTCAACATTTAATTACCTTGGTGCAAAAATTATTAGCTGTGTAAGTTTATGCTTAAATTTGAAAGGTACAACATCTTTACCACAACAATTCCTGTAAACATTTAACCTAAACTCAATGGCAGAAAAAACTAATTAAAATAGTTCTACTGTACATTAAAAGTTCAAGAGGGCATACTTCTCAAATTTATTCACCGTCTAAAAATAACAAATTAATTTCCATTAGATTTACAGTTCATTGGCTAAACAAATTAAAAGATGCAGGTGTAAGTCAGAACAGTTCCTGTCTCATGTCTAAATGAGTATGTCTTTTGCACAGCTGAGGTTAACAGCTACTCAAGTGTCATGACAACAATGATGAGAAAAGTCATACACACTCAGATTCAATATCTTTTTTACATTCTTCATGATCCCTTCCACAGATCTGTGGATTCTGCTGCAATTCCATCTCACTGTTTGGAAGACATTATCACCTGTAAATTTCCAATTGAATACAATAGCAATAATCCCTGCCATCGGAAGTCTTCTGCATATGTAAACCGTATATTGTCAGTCTGCAGTGCCGCTCATGATGCTGCAAGAATTGTAATCACGGGTTCTGTTACCCATCAATGAGATAAAATCGCAATGTCTTTTCAAGATGTGCTCTTTTAGTGGAGGTTGAATGTGGGGCTCTTGGCGGATAAGGAGGATTGTGAAAAGATAGGGGTGGCTATCTGGAACTATGTGGAGCAGAATAAGACGGGGGAGGTTTCTGCCTCCAAATTGTGGAGAGAGTTTATCTCGATCCGGGTGCACAAGGACAGGGTGGACGGGGCTGAGAGGTTGTGGTTGGTGGAGGCCATTCTGAGGGTTAACCAAAGGTACTCGGTGGTGCCTGTGGAAGCGCTGTTGAGGGAGAGACAGAAACCCCAGATGGAGCTTGGGCTTGCGTCCACAGGGAAGGCGGTGGGCAACTGCGCAAGGTCAGGGGAGCAGTCCATGAATATAGGGAGAAAGCCAGCAGGATGCTAGCGTATCAATTGAGCAGGCAGGCATCGGCGAAGGAAATTGGGAGGATGAGAGATGGCGGAAGTATGGTGTTAACACAGCCACAGGAGGTGAATGAGGTGGTTGAGCTGTTTTACCAGAAACTGTCCAGCTCGGAACCTGGGGAATGAGTGTGTGAGGAGGTTTTTGGATGGGCTGGATTTCCCGTGAGTGGCTGAGGTGAAGGTGCAGGGACTGGGGCCCCAATCAGGCTGAGGGAGGTAATGGGATTGATGCAGGGGGAGAAGGCCCTGGGTCTGGGTGGCTTCCCAGCTGAGTGCCACAAGAAGTTTGGGTCGGAGATGGGGCCTATGTTAGTCGAGATGCATAATGAATCAATGATGAGGGGAAAGCACCGCCCCCCCCCCCCCCCCCCCCCCATGTTGTCTCAGGCTTCGATATCGCTCATTATAAATAAAAACAAGGTCCCGGAGCAGTGTGGATCGTACCGCCCGATTTCGCTGTTGTAGATGCAAGGCTGTTGGTGAAGGTACTGGCAACATGAACAAAGGATTGTGTGCCGGGCATGATAGGTGAGGACCAGACGGGATTTGTGAAGGGGTGGCAATTGTCTTTGAATGTCCGAAGGTTACTGAATGTCAATATGATGCCCTCAGAGGGGCGAGAAGTATTTATGGCGATCGAGTGGTGTGGACGTACTTATTCAGGGCGCTGAGGCGGTTTGGGTTTAGGCAGCGATTCAGGGCGGCATGGTGGCACCGTGGTTAACACTGCTGCCTCACAGCTCCAGGGACCCGGGTTCAATTCTGGCCTCGGGTGACTGTTTGCATGGAGTTTTCACTTTCTCCCCGTGTCTGCGTGCATTTCCTCCATGTTCTCAGGCTTCCTCTCACAATCCAAAAATCAAAGAATTATAGACCCCCCCACAGTGCAGAAGGAAGCCATTCGGCCCATCATGTCTGCACTGATCCTCCGAAAGAGCAACCCAACCTATGCCCAATCCCCCTTCCCATCCCTCTAACTCTACATTTCCAATCCACCTAACAAGCACATCTTTGGACTGTGGGAGGAAACCGGAGCACACGGGGAAAACCCACGGAGACACAGGAAGAATGTGCAAACCCCACACTGTCGCCCGAGGTCTCTGTTGCTGTGAGGCAGCAGTGCTAACCACTGTGACACTGTGCTGCCCCATGTCCAGGTTAGATGGATTGGCCATGCTAAATTGCCCTTCGTGTCCAAAAGGGGAGGTAGGGTTACTGAGTTACAGAGATAGGGTAGAGGTGTGGGCTTAAGTAGGATGTTCTTTCCAAAGGTCGGTGCATAGCCTCCTTTTGCACTGTAAGGATTCTATGTTTGATGAACTGGGTTCGGCTGTTGTATAAGGCGAGTGTTCAGACTAGCAGGGTCAGCTTGGAGTACTTGGGTTGCACTGGGGTACATAGCATTAGAATTTACAGTGCAGAAGGAGGCCAGTCGGCTCATCGAGCCTGCACCTGTCTTTGGAAAAAACACCCTACCTAAGCCCACACCCTTTCACCCTTTCCCCGTAACCCAGCACCCTACCTAACCTTTTTAGGACACTAAGGGCAATTTAACATGGCCAAACCACCTAACCTGCACCTCTTTGGACCGTGGAAGGAAACCAGAGCACCCGGAAGAAACCCACGCAGACACGGGGAGAACATGCAGACTCCGCGCAGACAGTGACCCAAACCAGGAATCGAACCTGGGACCCTGGAGCTGTGAAGCAACAGTGCTAACCACTGTGCTACCATGCCGTACCGGACAAGACAAGGATGTCCCTTTTCCCGCTGCTCTTTGTCCTGGCAATTGACCCTAGGCAATGGAACTTAGGATCTCTAGGGGGTGGATGCGGTGAATTTTGGGGCAGTTTGGTCTCTTTTCAGGGTACAAATTCAATGTGGGGAAAAGACAGATATTCCCAATTAATGCCCAGAGGCAGGGGAGGAGTTTGGGGGTGGCCGCTTTGTCCCACTTCACTATCAGGGCTACACTTCCACCTTTTCCATTCGTTTTTTTTTTTCAAAATGTTATGTACCCTGGGAATATTTATAACCTGGAGCCATTTAAGAAACAATGGAAACAAGGGACATCCTTGTCTTGTTAGGGACGAGTTTTTGTTATCTTGGGGTACAAGTGGCACGGAGGGGGCCCAACCTCAAAGGTTGATTTTGCCGTGGTTGGTGGAGGGAATGAAGTTGGAGTTTAAGAGGAAGGATGTGCTGCCTGTCGGGTCCAGACGGTAAAGATGACGGTGTGCCGAAGTTTTTGTTT
Organism: Scyliorhinus torazame; assembly: GCF_047496885.1. Taxonomy (NCBI): domain Eukaryota; kingdom Metazoa; phylum Chordata; class Chondrichthyes; order Carcharhiniformes; family Scyliorhinidae; genus Scyliorhinus; species Scyliorhinus torazame. Next base: position 222,402,446 of record NC_092708.1, on the reverse strand, counting down.
CTGTTTCAGAACGTCCTGGTCTTTGTGCCCACCTTGTTTTTTAGGACGGTTAATGGGATGATTTTGAGGTTCATATGGCTCCACGGGCTAGGAGAGTGTTCTTGGAGAAAGATTGACGGTGGGGCGGGGGGTGGAATTAGCGTTGTCGACCTTGCAAGACTTGGGCAGCAAACATTGCAATGGTTAGGAAATGGGCGGCGGAGGAGCGGTGAGTGTGGGGGCAGATGGAGACAGCCTTGTGTTATGGACCAGTTTGCGGGCACTATTGATGGCGCCCCTTCCGTTCTCGCCAGGCCAGGTACTCCACAAGCCCGGTGGTGGTATCAGTATTGAGGGTGTGGAGTCAGTGCCGGCAGCATTTTTGAGTGGTAGACATGACCCCATGCGCGATCTGCGGGGAGTCTATATTGTCGGGACCGGCTTGCTGTGTGTGTCCGCCATGTTGCGCGGGGCCGCCGCGAGCATGCGCGGACCGCGGCCGGAATTGCAGGGCCCTGTATCGGCAGCCAGAGCTGCATGGCGTACCCCAGGGCCCTGCAAGCCCATTCAAAATGGAGAATCACTGTGGCATTTCTCCAGGAAAGTCCAGAGTGATTCGCGCCTGTTTTCTCGTGGGCGTGGGACATTTTCAGAGAATTCCGCCCAGGATCCTTTATCACTAATGTTATTCTTCACTATCAGGGCTACACTTCCACCTTTTCCATTCGTTTTTTTTTTCAAAATGTTATGTACCCTGGGAATATTTATATCTTAACTTTGGGTGCTTTGTAACCATGACTATATCATGGTAATTAGATCTAAACCATTTATCCCTATGCACCAATAATTCATCTATCTTATTGCAAACTAAGGGAAGCATATTTAATAAAAGATCAGGTTAGAACAGTGGAGGCAAAAAAAACCTGGAGCCATTTAAGAAACAATGGAAGCTGCAGTTGGGAAAGAGGGAGGGTAATTAGTAATTTAGAATAAACGTTATCTGTGGAAATCTCAGTGCCAGTTTTATTCAAGTGAAAATCAGGTTATGTTATATAATCACATTATTGGGAGAGGATAGATACATGTATGTTACATATTACCTGACAGGACAACTTCAATCAAGTCGCCCTCTTGAATATCAGTTGCAGCCTTTACCAACTGTAGGATGTTTTCAGAGTTGGCTTCATGTCGAAACAAAAGGATTTTATCGTACATCCCGTAGAATCCACATTCAGGAAACTGAGAATAAAGAGATTAAAATATGAATAATTTGTCAGATATAATAGTGTGAAAGAACATTAAATTGGCATTAAACAACATGATAAAACTGAAACCTTCAAAACCTACTCACTATATCAGCATTTTTGTTACATAGGTGTAATCTAATTACAGGTTAATAGAATTATTCATTGGTCAGTTACCCTGTACTGTGGAGCATCGTGAGGTTATCCGTGGGTTTGCGGTAAAGCGAAGTGCTGAGGTGACCATCCTTGATGGAGACGAGTGTGTCCAAGAATGCAATCGATTCTGGAGAGTAGTCCATGGTGAAACAACTACACGATGACATCAATAAGTTCCATCCAACCATCAGACTCACCATGGACTACTCTCCAAAATCAGTTGCATTCTTGGACACACTCGTCTCCATCAAGGACGGTCACCTCAGCACTTCGCTTTACCGCAAACCCATGGATAACCTCACGATGCTCCACTTCTCCAGCTTCCACCCTAAACACATTAAAGAAGCCATCCCCTATGGACAAGCTCTCCGTATACACAGGATCTGCTCAGACGAGGAGGAGCATAACAGACATCTACAGACGTTGAAAGATGCCCTCGTACGAACGGGATATGGCGCTCGACTCATCGATCGACAGTTCCAACACGCCACAGCAAAAAACAGCACCGACTTCCTCAGAAGACAAACATGGGACACAACCGACAGAATACCCTTCGTCATCCAGTACTTTCCCGGAGTGGAGAAACTACGACATCTTCTTCACAGCCTTCAACACGTCATCGATGAAGATGAACATCTTGCCAAGGTCATCCCCACACCCCCACTACTTGCCTTCAAACAACCACGCAACCTCAAACAAACCATTGTTTGCAGCAAACTACTCAGCCTTCAGAACAGTGACCACGACACCACACAACCCTGCCATGGCAATCTCTGCAAGACGTGCCAGATCATCGACATGGATACCACCATTACACGTGAGAACACCACCCACCAGGTACGTGGTACATACTCGTGCGACTCGGCCAATGTTGTCTACCTCATACGCTGCAGGAAAGGATGTCCCGAAGCGGGGTACATTGGCGAGACCATGCAGACGCTGCGACAACCAATGAACGGACATCGTGCGATAATCACCAGGCAGGAATGTTCCCTTCCAGTCGGGGAACACTTCAGCAGTCAAGGGCATTCAGCCTCTGATCTCCGGGTAAGCGTTCTCCAAGGCGGCCTTCAGGACGCGCGACAACGCAGAATCGCCGGGCAAAAGCTTATCGCCAAGTTCCGCACACATGAGTGCGGCCTCAACCGGGACCTGGGATTCATGTCGCATTACATTCATCCCCCACCATCTGGCCTGCGAAATCCTATCAACTCTCCTGGCTTGACACAATTCACACCTCTTTAACCTGGGGTTACCCCATCTCTGGATCTGTAAAGATTTAATCACCTGCTAATGCTCACATTCCAAGCATTGTCTGGCGGCTTTGAATTTGTCTAAATATATGTTTCTGGAGCATACCTCTTCATTCAGCTGAGGAAGGAGCAGCGCTCCGAAAGCTAGTGACATCGAAACAAACCTGTTGGACTTTAACCTGGTGTTGTAAAACTTCTTACTGTGTACCTATTACAGTTCAGGCTGTCAGCTGTCCTGGACAAAGCCTCACAAATCCCAAAGCAACAAGGCTGGAGAACGAATTAATTCCCTTGACCACTTGTTGTATTTAGCATTCAAATTGCCCCCGTTCTTTTCAGACCATATTTAATATGTACTGATAGAACACATGTAGAATTTCTCCAAGTTAGCTGCAGGGTACACCATACACTGAATGTATAAACATTGAGGAGATCCAGGACAAATCTTAAGATTTGAGAATAATTGGTGACAGATCTCTGCAAAATAAGTTTTCAACTGATTGGCTTATTAACATTTCAACTAATCAGCTACGGCTGTAGTTTCTTTCTGTTTCTTTTGTACATTTAAAGTGTAACGTATGCTATACAGAACAATCATTATAAACTTTAAAGTGTTTGTTTGGAAGTGAAACAAACATCTATTTTTATCATATGTACCTGTCCTAAAAAGCAACTATTCATTTTATGTTCGGTATTTTCAAGATTCATTGGAAGTTCATTGGAGAAAGTTCAGAGGAGGAAATTCACTGGAGAAAGCAACTTTAACCTGTAGCCATCTGGGATGGCCACGTCCCGATTACAAAATGGACACTTGCAAAGAATGCAGGGAAAATTGGACAATACTAAGAAACGAGCAGGTGCAAGGTCTGTCTGTTGATGAGAACATTAAGCACTCAGACAGGACAGAAACTGCCAAGCAATCTACATACTAATGAGCCATCTCCGGGGACAAAAGGGAAACATTTAGATAAACAATGTTAGGACAGACTGCCCGGCGCCAGAAGAGATTAAAACAAAGCAGACCAACGGTCACCTTGGACACGCCCAGCGATCAGGGAACCACCCCTCTATTGGAGGAAGATTGATACGAATGATTGGGAAAGACCCAATTAATTGAGGACAAATTCAAGGCCCGCCCAAAAGCACACAAAGCCCTTTTAAGTATAAAAGGTATTCCCCAAGGGAGAATCTTTCTTCTTTGGCCTTGGCTCTGAGCGAAGAGAGACCCGCCGAGTTGCTGCATCAGACCCAAGTAAGTTCCAAGCCAATGCACGCTACGAGACAGACGCTCCCAGTTGCTACCCTGTAAACAGCTCAACCCAGCAGCCTCAGAACCGAGCAACGGCCATTGTTCCTCTGACTGAGTGGGCACCCGAAGCTAAGTATAGACTTTAGTAATAGTGATAGTTTAGTTTGTAGAGTTTATGCATGAGTAGATTTGACTGTGTGTAAATAAATGAGCATTGCTTTTGAACTTACTAACTGGTGTATCGAGTCATTGATCAGTATTCGGTTCTGACTCTTGTGGCGGTGTCGAAAGATACCTGGCGACTCTTGAGCAAACGTAATTAAACAGAGCTAAATTAAGAAACAGCTAAAGTTAGCAACAAACCACAGATAGTTTGAGGATGCTAAACATGTTTGATGTCCATACCGGGAATCCGACTCACTGTCTACGTGTCGTCGCTGGCTGGGTCCACGGGCACCACAAACCCCTCGGTGTCTTGACGATCAACAGGAGGCAGAAGGGGCGGGTGGGATCCAGGTCCCCCACTGTCTTGGGGCTCCTCCTTGGCTATATGGGGCACAGTGTCTGGGTCCTGCATGGGGCCTCCGGGCCATGTGCTGGTGGTTTCTGGTCACATCATCCTAAGTGGTCCAGGTGGCTATGTGTCTCTGCCCCCTTCACCTGGACCACGTAGGAAACTGTCCCCGACATGTGGAGAACTATGCCAGAGATCCATGTGATTCCAGTCCCAAAGTTCCTCACATAAACCTCGTCACCTGTCATTAAGGTGTGCGCCCGTGGGCGGCGGCGAGAGTCTGTCTCTGAGCGGTCCTGCCGCTGACGGACCCATGTCCCGACGTCGGGGAGGATGAGGCTGAGACACGTCCGGAGTCGGCACCCAATGAGCGACTCTGCCGGCGCGATGCCGGGTGTGGCATGAGGCATCGTATGATAACTGAAAATAAATCGCGGCAAACATATTTCACGCGACCCTGAGGTCATCTTTTTCATGGCTCTCTTGAACGTTTGTACCGCTCGTCCGGCGAGCCCACCTGCAGGCTAGGTATTGGACCATATGGCGGACCCTCAACAACTTCGGGTTGGTCGGAGTCCATCCTCTGATATGAGCTGCCGTTATTGGCAAACTGTCCGTGAAATGGAGAGCAGCTAACACCTCGGTGGCTGGGGCGGGGAGCCGGCGGCTTCGTGGGCAGAGGCAGGTGGCTCAATGCGTCTGCGTGCAGGATGCTCCAGAGTGTACTTGTAGGCCGTCAGCAGCAGGGCCCACCGTTGAACCCAGGCGGATGTGATCGGCAGAATCATCCGATCTTCTTTAAATAACCCCAGCAGGGGCTTGTGGCCGGTGTAAACCGGTGTAAACTTACTGGTGGAATTTCCACACCATTAACACCACTGCCTGGTCTTCCTTCGCTATCGGGCCAAGCGTGTGGGACACAAAAGCTATAGTTTGCTCCGAGCCGTCAGGCATGCGGTGCGCCTGGACCGCCCCGACGTATGGTGAGGCATCGCACGTGAGCAGCAGGAGTTGTCCGGGTCAAAATGGGTAAGGAATCCCTCTGACGAAACTCGCTGCTTCACATCGTGAAATGCCTTCTGGTGCCGGGGGGACCCAGTTCCACTCCTGGGTATGAACTTCCCGTAATAGTTCACCAGGCTGAGGAAAGGGCGGAATTCTGTTTGCTCGGAAGGGATGGGGGCCTGGTGAACGCACCTTTCCTCCACTGGATGAAGGCGGGATACATGACCACCGGCGCGTGGGAAACACACTTCTCTCTGGGCAGACCCGGCCCGAGCAAACCGCTCGAGGACCTCGGTTAGGTTCTCCACGTGTTCCTGATGCGAGGTCCCGGTGATGAGAACATCGTCCAGGTAGACGGCCACCTTCGGCAACCCTCGCAAGATGTTCTCCATAACCCTCTGAAATATCACACAAGCCAAGAAGACTCCAAACGGCAACCGCATATATTGGTACCATCCTCGATGGGTATTGATCGTCACGTATTTATGGGGACTTGACTCGAACACCAGCTGCAAGTCCACATTGGTCACGTCCAGCTTAGTGAACGTTTTCCCAATGCTGAGCCAGGAATAGAGATCCTCGATCCGGGTAAAGGTCAAGGTTGGATACCCGGTTCACGATTATTTTCTAGTCCCCACAGAGTCGCACTGACCCATCCGGCTTCAACATGAGGACCATGGGCATGGTCCAATCGACATAGTGGACAGGGCCAATATTCCCCAGCTGCTCCAAATGGTCCAATTCCTGGTCTACCTTAGCGCGAAGTGCATGCGGCACATGGAGGATGTGGGAATACCATTCCTGGGTATTTTCCTCCATATTTATCATGGCCATAGCTTTTTTAATGGCCACAAGGCCTTCGGCGAAAACCAACGGGAACTTGGACAGCAGCCTATCCAGGCCACGGGGGACATTTGGCACACACTTTGCCAATCCAAATGTAGGTCACGCAGCCAATCATACCCCAAAAGACTGGGCCCGTTGCCTCGGATTACCACCAATGGTAGGCATGTGGGCTGGTCTCTATATGCCACGGGCACATGGGTGATGCCCATGATTTCTAAGGGTGCCCCGGTATACATGGCCAGTCGGGCCACCGTGTCGTGAAGCTCGAGTGGCTGAGGACCTGTTCGGATGGCAGCAACCGGCACAAAACTGCCATTCCAGTGTCCAGTTCCATCTCAGTGGGGTGTCCGTTTAACACCCAGATAAGTGCCGTTCTGGGGCCAGTCACACAGAGCAGCGTTAGGATTGGCTCCTCAGCATCCAAGTCCTCCAGGAAATGCGTGTGGCCTCTTGGGAGGAAACCGCGACTTGTTTGTTGCCGGGGGACGGCGCCCTCACGCGATTGTCCGGAGCCTCGTTCCTGGCCCTAGTATCCCGCTCGATACTGGCGTCTGCCATATGGGAACGTGCCAGAGGAAGCTCCATGGTCACTCTGGGGCGAGCCGCGGTGGCGGTTGTGGGACCTGCGGTAGCTTCCGACCTGGAGGTCCCCGTCACCTCATTTCCGGTAAGCATCGGCCGGTGGTCTCAGCGGCCGCCAGGCCCCGGAGTTCCTGAAGCCCACAGTCGGCCCTTTCCTGAGCGAGCGCAATGTCAACAGCCTTGTCAAGGGTCGGGGGGGTTGCCATTAACAACTTCCTCTGTGTCTCCCGGTCCCAAGGTCCGCAAACGACACGGTTCCGCAGCAATTCAGCCAGGGCAGCTCTGAACTTGCAGGGGGCAGCGAGTCCCCATAAACGTACTCAGTATTGCCCTGTGGACTCCATCGGCATCTGCGATGTGGCATGGAACCAGTACCGTCGGACCATGGTGGCTGTGGATTTAGGTGATGGCCCACTCGGTCAATCAACGTGGCGAATGGCAACCCATCCGGCCTGTCCGGGTAAGTCAAGTTTCTGATTTGTGCATACGTTGGTCCACCAATGGCGGTCAGCAAGGTGACGGTCCGTCGATCGTCGCTGGTGATGGCAGTCGTGCGGGAAAAAAAAGATTTTGACATACCAGGCCCAATCGTCCGAGTCGGCGACAAAGGGCTCGAGTTTATCTATGTATGCCATGCGTCCACACTCCACACCACCACAGGATCTCCTTCCCCGAACTGCTTCCAGGTTGGGCTTTATAATCTGTGAGGAGCTCCTCCAATTAGGAGGGAGTTCTGCCCCCTAGTTACCTGAGGAGCTTATTCTCAGGTAGGTAGGAGGGGAAGTGGATGTTATACAGCTCTGTCCCTGTAGGAGGTCATAAAAAGGTGAAATGCCTTTTATTGTCAACTTGGATCTTGTATGCCTCTCTTGTGGAGACCATGGCCGGGATTCTCCGACCCTGCGCCGGGTCGGAGAATTGCCGGGGAGCGCGAGAATCGCACGAAGCCGGCCCGCCGATTCTCAGGCGCCCGATGGATCCACGCCGCGCCGGTCGGGGGCCATTGAAAGCGCCCCCACCCCCCTAGCGATCTTCCAGGCCTCGACGGGCCGAGTGCCCGCCGAGTCCCACCGGTGTGGGTTACATATAGTCCCACCCAGCGGGACATCGGAGTTCTTGCTGTGGGGGCCGTCCTGGTGGGGGGGCGAGGGGATCCGACCTCGGGGGGGCCTCCAAGGTGGTCTGGCCCGCGATCGGGGACTACCAATCGACAGGCGGGCTAGTTCCTTGGGGGGCCTATGTTCCTCCGCACCGGGCCCCACCATATTGCCCAGGGGTTGGCGCGGAGATGGGAACCCACACGCATGCGTGGACTCATGCCAGCCGTGGCGCACATGCGCGGACTCGCGCCGGCTGTGGCACACATGCGCGGACTCGCGCCGGCTGTGGCACACATGTGCGGACTCGCGCCGGCTGTGGCACACATGTGCGGACTCACGCCAGCTGTGGCGCGCCTGCTTTTGGGCGCCGGAGCTGCAGACACCACTCCGGCGTTGTACTAGGAAAGGGTGAAAACCTGATACTTGAGGCCCGTTGACGCCGGAGTGGCTCGCGCCGCTTTTCACGCTGGCGTCAGAACTTGGCCGCGGGAATGGAGAATCCCGGCCCATGAATTTGGTTTAATTTGAATTGTTTTTTGGAGCAAGCAATGAGATGGATTAAGGGTTTGTCCTGTCCACTCTGCACGTTGCTTTTAGGGTGGGATTAAATTTTTTTAAAAACAAACGTTGACCAGTCGTAATGGCACTTGGGGGGGGGGGGGGGGGGTCTCCCAGCCCATTAGGGGTTCCCAAGTGATATGGGACAAGGCAAGGTGGCACATTGGCACTCCCTCTGGCATTGCCAGCCTGGCACCCTGGCGGTGCCACCAGGGCACCATGGAAGTGCCAGTCTGGCACTGGCAGGGTGCCTAGGTAGCACTGCCAAGCGGACAGGGGCACTGGCAGGGTGCCAGTGCCAGGGTGCCTAGGTGCCAGGTTGGCACTGTCAGGGCTCAGGCCCGAGGAGGGGCGTTACCAGCTTAGGGGGGCTGACGGGGTGTTCCCGGAGGCCTCCTCAAGGTAGAGTGGAGGAGGAGCGGTTGGAGGCTGAAGGGAGGGGGGTGGGGGCGGAGATCGGGGCAGTCTGTTAAAACAGTCCCCCGATCTGTTCGGAGCCTCTCCTGCTTGACTCACCAGAAGTGTGGCCTTGGTGGAGAGAAACTCCCTGAGGCCAAGAAACACCCCACCAAATGCACACAATACCAGACACAGATTTCTTTCTGCTTAAATCGCACCCAGAGTCAGAGACTTCAGATGTTTCCAACTTACTTAACTGGATAGTAAAGCCAGGAAATGTTATAGACTGAAAAATCCCAGTCTAACTCCTGGGTAACTATACAACTGTCCTCCCCTTCCCCAACTCCCTCTTCGACCCCCCACCGAATCTGACCTGACTCGCCTCCCTCACCCAATTCCCTCCGACTCCCCAACTCACCCCGACCAAACCTGACTAGCCTCCACCACCAGGTTCCCCACGAAACCGACTTCATAACAACCCCCCGCCCACCCCGATCCCCCTTTGCAGCTAACGCCATAAAAAGGGGCATGGCTTCTGTACAGATTCTCACAAGTGCTCTATCTGGGGTTTCCTCCACGGAGTAGATTCTGTAGGTTCCTTCATCAGAGGATTGGCAAGAAATAGTGGAGGAGGGCAAGTGGGCCTTTTATTTGACTGATCAGAGTGAGAAACGGGGATTCCAAACTTGATCGGAAGATTTGGCCATTATTTTTTAGTTATTTGTTACACCGCACTTCCATACGCAGAACATGGTTCATGTTTTTTATGAATGTTTTTTTTGTCCTCATGGTTGAATTTGGCCTCCCAAGAACTATGTCAGCAGCAGTGTAAAACCAGACCACGTGGTGCCATTTGTCACTGTCAAAAGTGGTTCCTTAAAAATGTGGTATCACACTGTTTTTGGGATTACAGCCATTGTACAAAATCTGCTTCACCAGCAAATCACAGAGCTGGTGTGAAATTGCAGCTCTAAGACTCAATATAAACAGATAATATTAAGTATTCATTCATCCATTTATAATCAATGTGCAGCACGGTACAAAAATAAATTCTACTGCTTGAAACATGGGTTTATTTTTACTCAGCATCTGACACTTACTTGCCAACAGCCATGACCTGCTGAAACATTTTAGTCTCACGCAGGGAATAAAAAAGTAACACTGGCCTATTACTGATGATCTGCTTCCCTTATGTCTCAATTATACCGTAGCCAAGTAATGTTATGTCAGAGAGTGTTCGACAGCAATGGGTAGAGGCAGCTGCAATTCTGCACACCGCTCACTCTGCTGTTCACTGGGGTAAAATCGAGTTCTGTGGAGAGTAATTTAAACACAAGCATGGCGGTCTGCTTGCCAACACCCATAAAAATTACTAACAGTGGGAAAGTGTTGAAAAGTGGGGATTGAAGAGAAGAAATAATGGTGTCAAGATATGGGGCACAGATATGCAAGTTATTCAGCAAGGGACATATGTGCAAACATATCGTGTGCCACACAAAGTCTTCATTAAGTATATCTCACAGTTTTTTCCTTACTTGTTGATCTCCCATGAAATTGCAAAAAGAAAGTCAAGACCAAGTGCAGTCTTCAGGTGAAGTGAGATTAGTGAGCAATGAATAATTGGACCAGGACACACAGCTATAATTCAGTCCCATTTGAAATTAGCATCTTGTCTTCTTGCTTTGACATTTTCATTATAAATTCCACAGTGATAATGGAGAATGTCTATGTCTGAAGGGCAAAGAGTGATTGGCAGGTCTTGCTCTATTCATTTTACCTACATTTAACCATATTTCAAGCTCTATTTTGTTAAGTACTTTGTCGAGTACTAGGAAACTAAAATGAATTAAAATGTAAAACTGTACAGCATTAACACATTTGAATAATAGGAAAGCAGTTTGCTCCAATATGTTCCTTTGAGAATTTGATATAATTGTGGTATTTGGACAAGTCAAGCCTTTTGTCAGGCAGTCAGATTTCATCTTGGCAGATTTATTTCCTAACCTAACGCACATTTGGTCTTTAAATTAGGTGACGGTGACAAAACCTGCTTCCATGGCCACGTGCAACATGGTCTCATGGTTTGAACTATTTTGGAGGTGGCAGAATTATTGGCTTTCAATTTCTTCAATCCGACTGGAGGATGTTCGACTGAAATTACACTGATCTTGCTGACAGCAATTTATCCTGAAATTTCCTGTGAATCCCGTTCACTCACATCAGAATGTAAATACCAGCATTAAAAAAGTGGAAGTCTACAAAAACAATCAAGGCTAAAAAAAATACACCACCTTCTTTATGTTGCTCTTTAACTGACTGATCTTAATAAAATGTAAACATCTTAGCCCATCAAAAGTTTTTAAAATCCAGCATGTTTCAGAAAATGCAGTTGTGGAAGCTTTTCTTTCTTTAACCAAACAATATCTGATGCCATGCAGAAGCATTCAAAATACAGAAAATACAATGCCGGACTCAGTAAGGAATTTTTTTAAATGTACAAACCACAAATGGTAACTTCGGCACTTGCTGAGCCTGAAGTTGTGGATTTAAATATCTGGTTATTCAGAATGAGTGCAGATGCTGTATAATTGTTGGAAACCAGCATTCACTGATTTATTTATATTAGGGTGGGGCCTTGTCAATGAGCTAGAGTTAAGAGGGAAATCAGGACGGCAAAAAGGGGACATGAAATTGCTTTGGCAAATAATGCAAGGGAGAATCCAAAGAGATTCTACAGATACATAAAGGGGAAAAGAGTAACTAGGGACAGAGTAGGGCCTCTTAAGGATCAACAAGGACATCCATGTGCAGAGCCACAAGAGTTGGGTGAGATCCTGAATGAATATTTCTCATCGGTATTCACGGTGGAGAAAGGCATGGATGTTAGGAAACTAAGGGAAATAAATAGTGATGTCTTGAGAAGTGTGCATATTACAGAGGAGGAGGTGCTGGGAGTCTTAAAGTGCATCAAGGTAGATAAATCCCCGGGACCTGATGAAATGTATCCCAGGATGTTGTGGGAGGCTAGGGAGGAAATTGCGGGTCCCCTAACAGAGATATTTGAATCATCGGCAGCCACAGGTGAGGTGCCTGAAGATTGGAGAGTGGCGAATGTTGTGCCCTTGTTTAAGAAGGGCAGCAGGGAAAAGCCTGGGAACTACAGACCGGTGAGCCTAACGTCTGTAGTAGGTAAGTTGCTAGAAGGTATTCTGAGAGACAGGATCTACAAGCATTTAGAGAGGCAAGGACTGATTCGGGGCAGTCAGCATGGCTTTGTGCGTGGAAAATCATGTCTCACAAATTTGATTGAGTTTTTTGAGGGGGTGACCAAGAAGGTAGATGAGGGCAGTGCAGTAGACGTTGTCTACATGGACTTTAGCAAAGCCTTTGACAAGGTACCGCATGGTAGGTTGTTGCAGAAGGTTAAAGCTCACGGGATCCAGGGTGAGGTTGCCAATTGGATTCAAAATTGGCTGGACGACAGAAGGCAGAGGGTGGTGGTAGAGGGTTGTTTTTCAAACTGGAGGCCTGTGACCAGTGGTGTGCCTCAGGGATCGGTGCTGGGTCCACTGTTATTTGTTATTTATATTAATGATTTGGATGAGAATCTAGGAGGCATGGTTAGTAAGTTTGCAGATGACACCAAGATTGGTGGCACAGTGGATAGTGAAGAAGGTTATCTAGGATTGAACGGGATCTTGATCAATTAGGCCAGTGGGCCGACGAATGGCAGATGGAGTTTAATTTAGATAAATGTGAGGTGATGCATTTTGGCAGATCGAATCAGGCCAGGACCTACTCAGTTAATGGTATGGTGTTGGGGAGAGTTATAGAACAAAGAGATCTAGGAGTACAGGTTCATAGCTCCTTGAAGGTGGAGTCGCAGGTGGACAGGGTGGTGAAGAAGGCATTCGGCATGCTTGGTTTCATTGGTCAGAACACTGAATACAGGAGTTGGGACGTCTTGTTGAAGTTGTACAAGACATTGGTACGGCCACACTTGGAATACTGTGTGCAGTTCTGGTCACCCTATTATAGAAAGGATATTATTAAACTAGAAAGAGTGCAGAAAAGATTTACTAGGATGTTGCCGGGACTTGATGGTTTGAGTTATAAGGAGAGGCTGGATAGACTGGGACTTTTTTCCCTGGAGCGTAGGCGGCTTAGGGGTGATCTTATAGAGGTCTATAAAATAATGAGGGGCATAGATAAGGTAGATAGTCAACATCTTTTCCCAAAGGTAGGGGAGTCTAAAACTAGAGGGCATAGGTTTAAGGTGAGAGGGGAGAGATTCAGAAGGGCCCAGAGGGGCAATTTCTTCACTCAGAGGGTAGTGAATGTCTGGAATGGGCTGCCAGAGGTAGTAGTAGAGGCGGGTACAATTGTGTCTTTTAAAAAGCATTTAGATAGTTACATGGGTAAGATGGGTATAGAGGGTTATGGGCCAAGTGCGGGCAACTGGGACTAGATTAATGGTAAAAACTGGGCGGCATGGACTGGTTGGGCCGAAGGGCCTGTTTCCATGCTGTAAACTTCTATGATTCTATAAGTGGAGTTTTGCCACACGCTACTCAGGAGCAGCACAAACAAGAAAATTCCTATGTAGTGACATCATAGCGCACAATTGTCATGAACTAACCACAAATTACTTGGGGGGGGAAACTATTGCTGTTACATCATAGTTACACGAGGGCTTCCGCAAGAAACTCCAACTTATTGGCTTTCGGCAAACTATTAACATCGTCATTCGTCATCTGATAATGATTTTTCATATTTACCAATATAAAATGCTAATTAATAAACCAGAATTTGTTGTCCAAATAACGTTGAGGCTTTATGTTTAGTGCTTTCTGTTATTTACAAGCAAATTCTGCAGCAATTTCAGGCAATGACAGACTCAAATATCCAGGTTACATTCTTTGCAACAATAGCAGCTTGCTGTCCGGCTCATTACTGAAATGGATTGAATGGTGTAACATTATTGTATTTGTCCTGTAGATACAAATTAAGCGTGCTACAGAAAGTTAAGACCTGTCCATTCCAGTCTAAGTGCCCTTTTAACAGTGACAAGTGTTAATGACTGCCAATGATCCTCTCTGGCACTGAAAATTAACTACTCCAAGTGCGCAGTCTCAATCTTTCAGGTTTTAACTGGTGGAAATTTAAAAAATGTAAAATGTTCAATTACTTTTTTTTGCATTCTGGTAAAGTAGCAAAGAACAGCAAAGTAGCAGAATCAACACACGATTTGGCAGCTAATTTGATGAATGAATGCATCACAGATTGCAGTTGGTTTTCATGTATTTCAGAACAAAGAATCCCTTCCTGTACTTGACATAAATTTTGCTTTACACTTGTAATAAGGACTAGTCACTTTATGTAGGAATAATGAACAGAGCATCAAGGTCACCATGACAGCTTCAAGTGTTGTGGTGCAGTTGTCATGACAGCAGTACCTATGGCTCTTTCCTGACTGAACACTGTTTCCCTACTTGGCAGAACAACTAAGCACAAGCAAGTCTGCTATGTCTTTGTTAGGAACAATGTAAAATTTGAAAAGGTTTACCATACTGGCCAATGCATATTTACTTAAATGGACATTTAAAAACAAATTTGCTTTTTTTGGAATATGTGGATGGAGCAACAATTCACCCAGTGGTTGAAAAAGGGTTTATTCAAGTTTGGCAAAGAAAACCAACCTAAAACATTACTTGATTACAAATGTTTATGACAGTTAAAATAAACGTAACTATTTTTGGAACAAAATGCCAATAATTTCTGACGCTCACAGTTGTTTCCTGTTCTACACTTCAATCCATATTTGAAAGACTCATATGATGATCAGAACCTGGAGATTTTGTCAACATTCACAGATGCAGCTCACAGTCAGGAAGAAAACCAAGTCGATTAACTATTCACACAGAAACGGTGCAAGCTGTAACGACAACAAACTTTATTGCTGTGGAAAATTGATGTTGTACTGAAAGCTTTAGAGAGCACTTATTAGTTGAAGTCATTAACACTTAGAAGTTTGAAAACAAACCCACAAGAGTAACATCCTAAATTGAACATATTAATTAATAGACAAATATGCAGTGGTAAGTGTGCACACTTTCTGCCAGTACAGCCTCCTGAGAGGAGGGCAGGGTGTATGCTGGGAGGATATACCCATTGTAGGGGAATCTGGAATTACCAGACAGTTTCAAACTAATGAGTCTCCCATTTAATATGGAGGTGAGGAGGAATTTCTACTCTCTGAGGGTCATAAATCTTTGCAATTCTCTTCTCCAAAGGACAGTAGAGATTGGGTCATTGAATATATTCAAAGCTGAGTTGGATAGATTATTGATCTACAGGAAGCTAAGGTTATGTGGGGGCAGACTGGAAAGCAAACTTAAAACCATAATCATATCAGCCACGATATTAGTGTAATTCCAAGTTGGTTCGCTGGGCCGAGTGGCCTACTTTTAGCTCTTACGTAGGAACGTTGAAAAAGCAGCACCTTAATTTCACACCACTGGTAAATTTCCCAACTCAATCAAAAAACCGCTGGAATTATTTAAATCCCTCACTTCAACAAGAATGAACAATCGGCAGTATTCTCCGTTTCTGAGACTAAAGGCTGTAAAATGAACGGGTCCGGGCTGCACATGCGCACGGCGACAACCTGCTGCGGTCGCGCTGTAAATCATGACGCTGGCCGTGCGGGGATCCGACCTGCCAAATATTGCCTCCCTAGCCACTTCACCAGTCCCCCCAGCCCTCGTGGAAGCCCCACCTGGCCAGCAGCCTGGCCCCCGGCCGACTGAGGTGGCGCTGGACACAGTCCGCAGCCGCCACGCCGGGCTCCCGACCGCTGAGATCACACATCCCCCGTGCGGTCGGGAACTTGGCCCATCGCGGGCGGAGCATCAGGGGAGGACCTTTAAGTGACACGCTAACGCCACCCCAACATCGTGCGGTGCCCAATGCGATGATGCCATTTCAGAGGGGGTGGAGGATAGAAAACCGGTGTCAAGCGTCGGAAGGGATTCTCCACCCAATCACTGATTACGATATCGGCGTCAGTGAACGGTAAATCCCGGTCGAAGTACTGATGCCAGGATTGAATCGTTGGACTTCTGCGACAACTAAATTGCCGCTGGTCGCGGAGCCATCCATGATCTGTTAATTGGCTAGCACCGGCGCCATGTGGAACTCGAGCGATTCTAATAAAAAGCGTTGTCCAATTCGCCGCGGTCGGGATTGCCACTCGAGAGGCTGACAAGCCTCCCCACACACACTCATCCCAGCCAACAAGATGGCAGCCCGGTTCGCAGATGCAGAGCTTGAGACCCTGGACACCATGGAGGAGAAGCAGGTCATTCTGTTCCCCAGGGTGGGAAGGAGGCTGCCACCTGCCACCATACACCAGGCAGTGAGCGTCATGGGCTCCACCGCCAGGATTGGGCAGCAGTGCAGGAAAAAGCTGCACAACCTCCTCAGGGCAGCCAGGGTGAGTAGGCAGCACTGTGCCCTGAGCACCAACCCCAGTCCCACACCCCATAACCTCAATCTGACCACCACCGGCCACAAAGGACACCAGCTGCCCACACACTAAGACTGGGCATGTTCTGTCTTCGCACCCTCCCCCTCCTCCCCGTGCCGCCAGAGAAAGGAGAGAGAGAGAAGGGGACTGCCGAAACTGTGGTCGCTGACCATCATGGGGCAGCGGGCACTGGACCTAGTTGGTGGGCCCGAAGAGAGGGCAGTCGCCGAGGTGGAGGTCAGCATCGGGCAACCAAGTTGCGGTGTCCCTATGGCACACGTGTCATGATCCCCACCCCACCTCCCCCATACCCCAACCCCACCTCCTCCACACCACCCCCAAACCACCTCATCTCCACCCACACCCCCCATACACTACCCTACCCCTCTCAGTGAAGAAGCTCCTGGGACACTATCTGCTGCACACCACACACATGCAGCGGTATGTCAGGTGGAGGTAGGGACCCCCGAGAGGGCAGATGGTCAGAGGGCAGCCTGACCCCAGGGACAAGCTGCCATCCAGGCGGGTCTCGGACTTCTGGAAAGAGCCTGGGAGTACTTGAGGGGTTGTCAGCAGCCACCTAGCCCTGCAGGTGCAGTTGGAGGAGTCCACCCACCTGCAGGAGCAGGAGGCAGTGCAAACCATGCTACTCGGGCCAACACCACATGGGTGACATCCACGGTGGAGGCCTTGGGGGGGGGCGAAGGTATCAGCCAGGGTCAGGATGTCCAAGGCTGGGGCAATCTATGTGGGCAGTGGCCAAGGTGCAGGACCAGGCCTGCCCTGTCACAGGCAGCTGTGTACCAGGGCCATTGGGACATTGCGGTGGGGCTACAGAGCTTGACCCAATCACAACAGATTATGGCTGAGGCCGTTGACAGCATTGCCAGGGCTCTGACTGACATGAGCCTAACAGAGGGAAGTGGCAGAGTCCCAGAGTGAGGTGGGCCAGTCCTTGTGCTCCATGGCTGCGAGCATGGGGACCCTGGTCGAGACGACAACGGGCCTTCAGGACTTGCAGCGCCAGGTGGCGGGGGTGTCCCAGGAGTTTGCTTTGGTCCCACCCTCGTTCCAAGGAGTAGCCTGGGGACCATCGGGCACCCCGAGTGAGGAGGAGGTGATGAGAGCCAAGCCGATGACTCCGCAGGGAAGGTGTTGGAACACCGTAGCGCCTAGGACTCCGCCCCTCCTGTCCCTGGTGCATCTGATGGGCAGTGGGCAGACAGGGTGGCAGCACACCACCTGGTACACCGGAGCGATCGCCTGGCCTATCAAGGCCCGATCACTCCAGAGGAGCGCCGCCAAAGGGGACCAAGGTCACAAGGCGGGATTTGCAGCAGGTTGCCTCCATTCCTGATGTGCCGCCTGGGGATCCACCTAGACGCAGTAAGGCCAGAAATGCATACACTAGTTCAGTTGATGCACACGGATAACGTTAGGGGCTAGGGCACAAACCGTTATAGAGATGTTCACCTGTTATGTTCAAAATAAACACCAGTGCACAAACGTTCCAACCCTTCCTCGGTGCTCTTTCAGAAGGGTGTGAGGGATTGGCTGGCTGCAGAGAGCCCCCCAGATCAGACACCATGCTTCATCCCATTACCCCACCCCTCCCTTCCGTCACGACCCCGCCCCTCACCCCTCTGTACCCGTCCCCACATCTGCCACCCCCAGGGTTCGATGGGACCGTGTGATGGAATGGGCAGCTTGCATGCAGGGATCACCCAAGTGGACTGTGGAATGTGTGGAGACCCCTCAGAGAGACTCCTGTGATAGGGAGACACCCACAGAGACCCCTGTGATAGAGAGACCCCTAATATGGACCTCTGTGGTAGGGAGACACCCACTGGGACTTGTGTGATAGGGAGACACCCACTGGGACCTCTGTGATAGGGAAACACCCACAGGGACCTCTGTGATAGGGAGACACCCACTGGGACCTCTGTGATAGGGAGACACCCACTGGGACCTCTGTGATAGGGAAACACCCACAGGGACCTCTGTGATAGACACCCACAGGGACCTCTGTGATAGAGAGACACCCACAGGGACCTCTGTGATAGGGAGACACCCACAGGGACCTCTGTGATAGGGAGACATCCACAGGGACCTCTGTGATAAGGAGACACCCACAGGGACCTCTGTGATAAGGAGACACCCACAGGGATCTCTGTGATAGGGAGACACCCACAGGGACCTCTGTGATAAGGAGACACCCACAGGGACCTCTGTGATAGGGAGACACCCACAGGGACCTCTGTGATAGAGAGACACCCACTGGGACCTCTGTGATAGAGAGACACCCACAGGGGCCTCTGTGATAGAGACACCCACAGGGACCTCTGTGATAGAGAGACACCCACAGGGGCCTCTTTGATAGGGAGACACCTACAGGGGCCTCTGTGATAGGGAGACACCCCAGAGGGACCGCCAGACAGGGACCACCTCACTGAAGGGACCCTCTAAATGGATACCCTGACAAAAGTAATCCCCCACCCCACAGACCCCACCCCTCACACCCATCAGGAATGAGAGCCTGACTGGATACTATAGAACAGTCTTGGCAGGGACAGTAGGAAGCATTATAGCTGTAATACTGACCTTGCTGCTGCACATGTCCATTCCTCGAAGGAGAGCAGCTGTGCCTGTGTCTGGTTCCCACAGATCCACTGTCTGCAATCCATTCATGGCTTTGGAGCAGCAGTTTGTGTTTAACTGCTCATAGAAACCATCTGCAACTTTGATTCGTTCAACTTCTTACACGATTCAGTGGCGTAAGTGGTGAAGCCCCAATGTTGTAAACATTGCCCACATCAAAGAGATGGAAGTGCTCTGTGTGCATTCCAATCACTCAACCATTTGATTTCACTGCACCTTCGTCTCTTTGGACTGCTCTCTAGCTTCCTGGCAGGGGTCCCTTTTCTGGGGGGCGGGTCTGTGTGTGTGTGGGGGGGGGGGGGGTTACTTTAGGCAGGGGATCCCTATGGAGTCCCCCTATTACAGCGGTCCCTGTGGGGGTCTCGTTATTACAGGGGTCCCTGTGTGTGGGGACTCCCTATTACAACGGTCCCGGGGGTGGGGGGGGGGGGGGGGGGGGTGCGGGGTCAGGTCAGGTCACCTCCGTACTTGGGGTGGGGGAGGCTCCCAGGCAATCCAGGAGTTGGGGCTGTTATGCGGAGCGAGCGGCGGCCAGGTCTGGTTTGCGGTACGGGGGGAGCGATGGCCTCGGAAGGTCTCTACCATCATGGCCCTGTCGTGTTGGACCCCTTTAGCCCACCGTGAGGTCCATCACATCAGGTTCACGATTGTAGAGATCACAAGTGAACCCAGCCCACTTGATTCCCAGAGGATCACGGGAGGCCAGAGCATAGGGCGTCGGGCCCCCTAAATAGATGCAAATGGGTTATTCTTTCCATGCTCCCGCTGGCGTGTGGGGTGACACCCGTTCATGCCGCCAGCGAGGGGCAAGAGCCTGGCGTTCGAGTCGGCACCCAGCACCAATCCTGAGTTTGTCCCAACGCCCGATTCTCCATCCCATAGGGGAACGCATTCCAGTATCTCTCCCCCACCCCCACCCCCACCGTGCCAGTTGCAGACGCTTTAGATTAACCAAGAGGCATTTGGAACTCACAAAGTGAGGAATTGCTGTTGTCATTCTGTTCCCCACCACAGCTAAGGGTGGCGTGCCGATGTAACAATTTGGCATCCTGCTGGATGCAGCACAAGAAATAATTCCTGCAAATAGTGTCAAAACTCACATTGTTTGAGTTGTAATCACTGTATAAATGTGTCAGCAAAATAGTTGTTGCAGCTTCACCTTTATTCTCTAATGGTGATAGTTTTCAGATAAATAAAATTTTCTACGTTTCACAGAAAGCCTTTCATTAATAAAGTAATATTACCAGGTTTCCTTGGAACACTCTCAGGAATGTACATTTCCAGCTCTGAATTCATGAAAACACAATATGTGGAACAAAATAATCGCAGTACTCTCAGAATATATCTTCACCGACACACAAATGTATCTCCACAGTCTGTGTTTAGCAGATAGAGTTTGCGATGGTTCATGGGAAATTAATGGATGCTGTAGGGCAGCCTGGTAGCACAAGTGGATAGCACTGTGGCTTCACAGCTCTAGGGTCCCAGGTTCGATTCCCCGCTGGGTCACTGTCTGTGCGGGTCTGCACGTTCTCCCTGTTTCTGCGTGGGTTTCCTCCGGGTGCTCCGGTTTCCTCTCACAGTCCAAAGATGTGCAGGTTAGGTGGATTGGTCATGATAAATTGCCCTTAGTGACCAAAAAGGTTAGGAGGGGTTATTGGGTTACAGGGATAGGGTGGAAGTGAGGGCTTAAGTGTGTCGGTGCAGACTCGATGGGCTGAATGGCCTCCTTCTGCACTGTAAGTTCTTTGTTCTATGTAACACATTTTGTAAATTGGTATTTTTTGAAGCAAGCCATGCGGGAGCTTGCAGAATGGCTAATTACTTGTTATTCACTGAGCCGTTGCCGAATTCTGTTTTCATTTATTTTCTTGGTGTTTTTTTCAAAAGCGCCAAACTAAATAACACCTCTTATTTGATTGCAGGTGGGAACTTTGTCTTTTCGAGAAGCCAAAGGTTCAGTCACATAGACAGGATACAGCCGGTGAACCAAATAGTGTTACAATATTTAGGTTTATAGGATTGTTCAGTTTTAACCTGGGTGTTTCATTTTAGGTAAAACAAAGTAAGCAAAATGCTGCCTGATAACCAGCCTGGTTTAGAGCTATGGGAATGAGGGCAAAGTCAAGGAACTGTCTGACGGTATGAAAGTCTCACGCCAGGGACAAAAGGCCTGGACAGCTAAGCTAACAAAGACAACGCCAGACTTTTGGACAGGACATAGGGCTCAAAAAAGACAGGAGGGCCTGTGTGGTCAGTGGAGAGAAGAAGCTAGTTTGGCTTTGCTAGCTATCACAACCAGAAACAGTAAGAAGTCTTACAACACCAGGTTAAAGTCCAACAGGTTTGTTTCGATATCACTAGCTTTTGGAGCGCTGCTACTTCCTCAGCACTCCGAAAGCTAGTGATATCGAAACAAACCTGTTGGACTTTAACCTGGTATTGTAAAACTTCTTACTGTGCTCACCCCAGTCCAACGCCGGCATCTCCACATCATGGCAACCAGAAACAGGATAGAGGCAGTGTCTAGTTGCAGAGACGCATTCCGCAGGCATTTATGGATTCCAGAAGATTAATCCTGACATGGCTGGGAGAAAAAGAACCATTGGGACAAAGGTTATTTAAGGAACTCTACAAAAACTGAGGAAAGCACCTAAACACAGTCACTTGAAGTTATTACTCAGCGGAACGGGTTATGGGAACCCACTGGAAGCTTGGAGCAGCTGTGTACTGTTTGCTAATAGGACTGTAATTCTGTGGGGAGTACAATGTGTGGTAAATATAAAAAGGGAATGTTCTTTTCTGTAGTTTAAAGTATAAATTGTCTACAAAAAGAAAGTAGTGTTTAACCCAGAGTGCTTTTATTCATTTATTGCAGTAAAATGTGAAATATCATTGTGTCATTCTTTCAGTTATCAACTGGAAGTTCAAATCTCTTTTTAAAAGATTTTGTTCTCCACGAAGATTATAACAATATCATGGGCTGAAGTTTGTGCACTTCGGCAGTGAAAGGGAGTCTGACCCGGAAATACACGAATCGCTAACTTCCACCCCTGTATCAGATAGTATGTGTAGCAGCTAATTAACAGCTGCCTGCTGGGGAAGCAGCCAACAGCAGCGAGAAATGGTGGGCAGTGTGCCAAATTGGCCACAAAAGGCAGGACGTCTGGGAATAGGGAGTGCAGAATTTAAATTCCAGTAAACTATTGCAGTCGGTAAGAGCTTGTTTTTAAATGTGGAGGCCTATTTTGCTGGTTTGGAAGCATCAGGACCTTTGCCTGGTAACAAAATACATTTGAATTCAGCTTTTTAAAAAAAATTACAGTGCAGAAGCAGGCCATTTGGCCCATCGAGACTGCACCAGCCCTTGGAAAGAGCACCCTACCCAAGCCCACACCTCCACCCTATCCCCCTAACCCCACCCAACCCAAACTTTTTGGACACTAAGGGCAATTTAGCATGGCCAATCCACCTAACCTGCATGTTTTTGGACTGTGGGAGGAAACCGGAGCACCCGGAGGAAACCCACGCAGACACGGGGAGGATGTGCAGACTCCGCACAGACAGTTACTCAAGCCGAGAATCAAACCTGGGACCCTGGCGCTGTGAAGCAATAGTGCTTTTGTATTTTGGGAGATATCCGAAATCAGTCCTTTAACTACCTTTTTCTCTCCATAGGTAGACAGGAGAATGGAGCCAGGAGTTGGGGAGGGCCCAAGAGCAAGGACAGCCCCAATGACTCCCTATGAGTCCTTTTCCAGGCTGTAAGTGATAAATCAGAGGTCCTCATGCCTGCTGAGAGGCTACCCTGCCAGACAAAAGCAGGCTGGACTGAAGTTGCAGCCAAGTTAAGCAGCCTTGGGCTTGTCTAGCACACCTGGAGGAGACATGGATGCTGAGTCCCAGTCTGATGATGAGCCTCTGGAATTGACCATCAAGTGACAGATGCTAGGCATCGAGCGTGAGTTGCGTGGAAATGTGGCAGATGGACCCAAAACACAGATAATTCTTTGATTATGATTGCACACAATCTGAACATTAATTGAAGGGTATCCTTTTCTGTTTATGCATGCTGCTGGCTGTCCAGCTGGTGCGTTTATGGCTACATAAGTGCAATAAATGACCCCTTGTCATAGTTATGGAGTTTCACAGCACAAAAGGAGACCTTTCAGCCCATCGTACCCATGGGGAACCAGCCATGGCTGAGGTTCCTCTGGCTCTTTTCACTTGTATTGTCAGATGTAAAAGATATATACCGATGATGCACCTAAACATGGCAGCAGTGAAAACCTTAATGTAGTGATGGGATGATGTGACAAAGGTCTCCACATGTTGCCTGGAATTAACTGGAATGATTTTAAGGCCATGTGCACTGGGTGGCCACCCACACAATTCAAAGCTATCTCAGGCACAAGCATGTCACAGAGGAATGTGACAGTAACTCTTGATGGATGAAGTCTTTGGAGGCACTGTCAATCTGTCAACTGATGAAATGACATCCTGACCCTGTACACTTGGTGGGGCCTTCATCTACCTCTGTCTCCCCTCTGAAGCCCCTCACTCCGCAGCAGGTTGCCCATTTTCCTGCACTTCATGGCATGGCTGCCCCTGGCTAGATGGCCTCCGTCTCCTTTCCTCCTCACTGGTGGGGGTATCTCCAACTATTTCCATATCAGACACCGACTTACAGCCCAAGTGGTGTCGTGTTCAATGTTGATGGGAGCACTTGCTTTTTACCCTTTTACGGAGGAATTGCCCTGATGTAAATTCCTCAGGGCAAAATTTGCAACAGTACCTAATTCTCAGCTTTAGCAGCAGACTCTTCTAAAGTCATCCATCGTGCACTTGCAAGCTTTACATCCCCTTTTCCAGCATTCCCTGAAAAAACCATTACATCGGCACTGTTTCTCATACACCTACTGCACTATGGTATTGTCGACATTTTATTGCAGTCAATTGACTTCCAAATGAGTTTAATTACTTATTCACAAAGTTGGTTTTGGTGCCCATTTTGGCGCCTGCCCACCTATCTATCATGTTATGGCAGACCAGCATGATGAATTTGGGTTAGAGCGAGGCCACATTTTCAACATCCCTGGCACTATGCCAGTCCCACTTTTTGAGTATAAAATTCAGCCCCATTTAAACGACAAAGTTCAGAATGTGGATAAATGAGTTGTAAAAATGTGGTACAGCACAAGGATCCCATTTACATTATGAAAGTGTGGAAACTGCTTATTTATGTGTATCTCGCTGACGTAGCATAAGGTAAATTGGATGGTGCACTGATTTGTAAGGACATAAATGTTATACCATGTGATGTACAATGTGGGCGCAATTCAGCAGACTGAAGTTAAACTGAACGGCTCGTTTACCAGGGAGTCATCCTGCTATCTAAAGACACTTTGCAATTTCTTTTGGCCTCAAGGAGATTTTCTCTGCCGACGCCGAACTTAGACTTCCTGCTGGCGAGCTTCGCAGATCGTGGCGCCATTTTGTCTGGCAGCCCGATCCCTCTCTCCCCGCCCCCCACTTTTTTGAACCCCCTCACCCCCCCCCAATCTTGGGGAGGTCCCCGGGAGCCCCACCCTCCCCACCGCACCTCAACTTCACAAGATCCCCATGAGCCCAAGTCCGACCCCTGACAGTGCGAACCTGGGCACCAGACTGACAGTGCCAAGGTACCGGGAAGTGCCAGGGTGCCACCGTGTGCTGTCCCCAACCATCTGGGGTGTCCAGTAGCCTTGGAGACCCCCCCTCCCCCGCAGCTGTAAGGCTCATAAATATCCAGATTGCGCTGGGTTGAGAGAGTCGGGTCATTCACCATTGCCCCGACAACCGGCGCGGGCCGATTTTGGGCTCACGCTCAATTCACCTGTTCCTCCCAGATCCGTGCAGGGGCCAATGGGGTTGCTGAATTGTGCCCTATATTATTCTAATGAAGTGGAATTCTGCCCTTTCAAGGCCACTGACGATTAATGTGCACATGCCTCCACCAATTTGCTGACGGTCATGATCCCTAGAGAGACCCAAACCTTTTAAAAATAAATTTGAATTCCCAGTGGCCAACTTAAAGGAATTACACAGCAAGATTTCAAGTTTTAAGACTTTTGCTGGAGAAAACTGAAAGAACAACACTGAGTGAACATTATTTAAGTCGGCAACTTATCCTCAGTACTTCAGAAATGATCCCCCATGGAACATCTGAAACTATTGTAAATCTCCCTCCATGGTAGATTCCCTACTCTGTCCCTTCAGTGGACACTTCATTGTCCAGAAACCAGACAAAGGTGATTCTCGGCCCTTTTACCACTTTCCAGCTGGATAATTTATACTCCTCAATTTATAGAAAAATTATGGAAGCAAAATCAGAATCTCTGGATAGGGTTACGGCCAAATGGGAGGAGGTATTAGGGGAGACGTTGGAAGAAGGGCTTTAGTACAATATTTTACGGAGGATAAATGCATCAACCTCATGCACAAGGTTGGCACTAATACAATTGAAGGTAGTTCACAAAACACATTTGACGAGGTCGAGAATGAGTTGCATGTTTGAAGCAGTTGACGACGTTTGTGACAGATGCGGGAGGGAGCCGGCCAATTATGATTTGGTCCTGTCTGAAACGTAGTAAGTTCTGGAACACCTTCTTTAGCACCATGTTGCCAGTGTCACAGTTGGATCTAGAACCCAGTCTCCTGAGAGCCATATTCGTGGTGTTGGATTTGCCGGAGCTCCAGACAGGGGAAGGGGCAGATGTCTTCACCTCTGCGTCGCTGGTGCAGAGGAGGTGAATCCTATTGGGTTGGAGGTCAGTTGCTCCACCCTGTGCCT
The DNA here is from genome assembly GCF_047496885.1 of Scyliorhinus torazame. NCBI lineage: Eukaryota > Metazoa > Chordata > Chondrichthyes > Carcharhiniformes > Scyliorhinidae > Scyliorhinus > Scyliorhinus torazame. Next base: position 222,376,543 of record NC_092708.1, on the reverse strand, counting down.
CAATATGGCTGGAAGTTTCTTTTTTTTTAAATATGTTTATTAAGAATTTTTAAACAAATTATCAACCATATAAACAACCCACCCCCCCCCCCCCCCCCCGCCCCCGTAACAAAAAGGAAGAGAAAACTTGCATAGCAAGACATAAACATGGCAAATCAATATGATACAGAACTTTGTACATTGGATTCCTCCCGTACATATCAGTTTTCCGGATCGTTTATGTATTTTCTTGCTCAGATGCCCCCCCCCCCCCCCCGAAGAACCCCCCTTCCCTATCCCTCCCTCTCCCCCCCCCCCAAAAAAAGAGATGTGCCCCCCTTCCTCGGCCCCCCCCCCCCTCCCTGGGTTGCTGCTGCTGTCGACCAAACTCCATCTAACGCTCCGCGAGATAGTCCAGGAACGGTTGCCACCGCCTGGAGAACCCCTGCACCGACCCTCTCAGGGCAAACTTTATCCTTTCCAACTTGAGAAACCCTGCCATATCTGTTAACCAGGCTTCCACACTGAGGGGCTTCGCATCTTTCCACACTAACAAGATCCTTCGCCGGGCTACCAGGGACGCAAAGGCCAGAATTCCAGCCTCTTTCGCCTCCTGCACTCCCAGCTCGTCCACTACCCCATATAGTGCTAGCCCCCAACTTGGTTTGACCTGGACTTTCACCACCTTAGATACTGTTCTCGCAACTCCCCTCCAGAACCCATCCAGTGCCGGGCATGACCAAAACATATGGTCATGGTTCGCCGGGCTTCCTGAGCACCTCCCGCATCTGTCCTCCACCCCAAAGAACCTACTCAGCCTCGCCCCCGTCATATGCGCTCTGTGAACAACCTTAAATTGTATCAAGCTAAGCCTGGCACACGAGGAAGAGGAATTAACCCTACTTAGGGCATCAGCCCATAGACCCTCCTCAATCTCCTCCCCCAGCTCCTCTTCCCATTTACCCTTCAGCTCCTCTACCAAAGCCTCCCCCTCTTCTTTCATCTCCTGGTATATCGCCGACACCTTGCCCTCTCTGACCCATACTCCCGAAATCACCCTGTCTTGAATCCTCTATGCCGGGAGCAGCGGGAATTCCCTCATCTGCCGCCTCACAAATGCCCTCACTTGCATGTCCCTGAAGGCATTTCCCGGGGGTAGTCCAGATTTCTCCTCCAGCGCCCCTCAGCTCACGAACGTCCCATCGATGAACAGGTCCCCCATTCTTCTAATCCCTGCCCGATACCAGCTCTGAAACCCCCCGTCCATCCTTCCTGGGACATACCGATGGTTATCTCTGATCGGGGACCACACCGAGGCTCCCATCGCACCCCTATGTCATCTCCACTGCCCCCAGATCTTTAGCATTGCCGCCACCACCGGACTCGTGGTGTACCTTGTCGGCGAGAGCGGCAGCGGTGCCGTCACCAGCGCCCCCAGGCTCGTTCCTTTGCAGACGTCATCTCCAACCTCTTCCATGCCGCCCCCTCTCCCTCCATCACCCACTTACGGATCATCGCCACGTTGGCTGCCCAGTAGTAGCCACCCAGATTCGGCAACGCCAGCCCTCCTCTATCTCTACTACGCTCCAGGAACCCCCTCCTTACCCTCGGGGTGTTGCTCGCCCACACAAATCCCATAATGCTCCTGCCTACCCTTTTAAAAAAGGCCTTGGTGATCACAATTGGGAGGCATTGGAATACAAAAAGAAACCTCGGGAGGACCACCATTTTAATCGACTGTACTCTGCCCGCTAGCGAGAGTGGCAACATGTCCCATCGTTTAAAGTCCTCCTCCATCTGTTCCACCAGCCGCGTCAAATTAAGTTTGTGCAGTGCCCCCCAGCTCCTAGCTACCTGGATCCCCAAGTATCAAAAGCTCCTTTCCGCCCTCCTCAACGGTAGGTCGTCTATCCCTCTTCCCTGATCCCCCGGATGCACCACAAACAGCTCACTCTTTCCCACATTGAGCTTCTGGCCTGAGAAGTCCCCAAACTCCCTTAGGAACTGCATGACCTCAACCATCCCCTCCACTGGATCCGCCACATACAGCAACAGGTCGTCTGCATACAGCAACACTCGATGCTCCTCTCCCCCTCGGACCACCCCCCTCCATTTCCCAGACTCCCTTAACGCCATGGCCAAAGGTTTGATTGCTAATGCAAACAGCAGGGGGAACAGGGGGCACCCCTGCCTCGCCCCTCGATACAGCCGGAAGTACTCCGACCTCCGCCGATTCGTAACCATACTCGCCACCAGGGCTCTATACAGGAGCTTAACCCAACTAATAAACCCTCCCCCGAACCCAAACCTCCTCAACACTTCCCAGAGATACTCCCACTCTACTCGGTCAAAGGCCTTCTCCGCGTCCATAGCTGCTACTATCTCCGCCTCTCCCTCCACCGATGGCATAATAATCACATTCAGTAGCCTCCGCACATTGGTATTTAGCTGCCTGCCCTTTACAAATCCTGTCTGGTCGTCGTGAATCACCCCTGAGACACAGTCCTCAATCCTCGTAGCCAACACTTTTGCCAGCAACTTAGCATCTACGTTGAGGAGCGAGATCGGACTATAAGACCCGCATTGCAGTGGGTCATTATCCCGCTTCAGGATCAAAGAGATCGTCGCCTCCGACATTGTCGGGGGCAGGGTCCCCCCCTCCCTTGCCTCATTGAAAGTCCTTACCAGCAACGGGGCAAACAGGTCTACATATTTTCTATAGAACTCCACCGGGAACCCATCCGGTCCCGGGGCCTTCCCTGCCTGCATGCTCCCCAGTCCTTTAACCAGCTCCTCCACCCCAATTGGCGCCCCCAAACCAGCCACCTCCAGCTCCTCCACCCTCGGGAACCTCAGTTGGTCCAAGAATCGTCGCACCCCCTCTTTTCCCCCTGGGGGCTGGGACCTATACAGCTCCTCGTAAAAGGCCTTGAATGCCTCATTTACTTTCACCGCACTTCGCACCGTAGTTCCCCTTCCATCCTTGACTCCACCTATTTCCCTCTCTGCCATCCTCTTACGGAGCTGATGTGCCAGCATCCGGCTCGCCTTCTCCCCATATTCATACATCGCCCCCTGTGCCTTCCTCCACTGTGCCTCTGCCTTCCCTGTGGTCAACAGGTCGAACTCCGTCTGGAGACCTCGCCTCTCCCTGAGTAGTCCCTCATCAGGGGCCTCTGCATATCTCCTGTCCACTCTTAAAATCTCCCCCACTACCCTCTCCCTTTCCCTTCCCTCTCTCTTCTCCCTATGAGCCCTGATGGAGATTAACTCTCCCCTAACCACCGCCTTCAGCGCCTCCCATACTACTCCCACCTGCACCTCCCCATTGTCGTTGGCCTCCAGATACCTTTCGATGCACCCCCGCACCCTCCCGCACACTTCCTCGTCTGCCAGCAGTCCCACATCCAATTGCCACAACGGGCATTGGTCCCTCTCCTCCCCCAGCTCTAATTCCACCCAGTGTGGGACGTGGTCCGAAATGGCTATGGCCGAATACTCCGTCCCCTCCATTTTCGAGATCAATGCCCTGCCCAGAACAAAAAAATCTATCCGGGAGTAGGCCTTGTGTACATGGGAGAAAAAAGAAAATTCTCTGGCCAAAGGCCTGGCAAATCTCCACGGATCTACTCCCCCCATCTGGTCCATAAACCCCCTGAGCACCTTGGCCGCAACAGGCCTCTTTCCGGTCCTGGATCTGGAGCGATCCAGTGCTGGGTCCAACACCGTGTTGAAGTCCCCACCCATTATCAAACTTCCTACCTCCAAGTCCGGAATACTCCCCAACATACGTTTCATGAATCCAGCGTCGTCCCAATTCGGGGCGTTTACAAATGCCACCCCCGTCCCTTGCAACCTACCGCTCACCATCACGTATCGACCTCCATTGTCCACTACTATATTCTTGGCCTCAAACGACACCCGCTTCCCCACCAGTATTGCCACCCCTCTATTCTTTGCATCCAGCCCCGAATGGAACACCTGTCCTACCCATCCCTTTCTTAACCTGACCTGATCTGCCACCTTCAGATGTGTCTCATGAAGCATGACCACATCTGCCTTCAGTCCCTTTAAGTGCGCGAACACTCGGGCCCTCTTAACCGGCCCATTTAGGCCTCTCACATTCCACGTGATCAGCCAGATTGGGGGGCTACCCATCCCCTCAGCCGGATTGGGGGGCTACCCCCCCCACCCACTCCACCCCCACCACCCCCCCCCCCCCCCACCCTCCCCCCCTCTGCCGACTAGCCATCTCCTATTTTAGGCCAGTCCCGTGCCCGCATCTCCCGCACCCTCCAGTCCCCCAGACGGGGAACCCCCGCCCCGACCACCTCTTCCATTTTCAGTTCCCCCTTGGCCATTGCAGCAGCAACCCTATTGTCCCCTCTCCCCGCCCCCCCCCCTCCCCGCTAGATCCAAATCTAGCTCTTTTGCTCCCCCCATAATACTTCTGTAAGTCAGCTGACTCCTGCTGACCCCGGCTTCCCCCGCCTTCCCGTTGACCGCCCCCGTGTGAAAATCCCTCCTCTCCTCCTTGCGCTCCTCCATCCCCCCCCCCTCCCTAACGCGGGAAAAAGCCCCCGCTTTCCTGAGCCAGCCCCGCCCCCTGTGGCGCAGCTCCTGTTGCGGCCTTGTCCCAATTCCCCCATCCCCGAGTCTCACCTCCCTCCAGCACCGACGCCCACATTCCTCACTGTCCCCCCATCAAAAACTCTTCCCCCATCCCCATCCATCATTCCACCCGTGAAACATTCTTTACCCATATTTACAACCCTGTATACAGTCAACATCTCCCCCACTACCACAGCCCCTCAGTTCGAGTTCAATTTTTCCATTTGGATAAAGGTCCAAGCCTCTTCTGGCGTTTCAGAAATAGTGGTGTCGGTCCTGATACGTGACCCACAGTCGCGCTGGCTGCAGTATTCCGAATCTCACCCTTTTTCCATGCAGCACCGCCTTGGCCCTCTTGAAACCAGCTCTCCTCTTTGCCACCTCCGCGCTCCAGTCCTGGTAGACTCGGATCACCGCATTCTCCCATCTACTGCTCCGCTCCTTCTTGGCCCATCTCAGGACACTCTCTCTGTCCGCGAAACGATGGAACCTCGCCACTATCGCCCTTGGCGGCTCGTCAGCCTTGGGTCTCCTCGCCAGGACCCGGTGAGCCCCTTCTAGCTCCAGGGTGCTCGGAGAGGCCTCCGCACCCATCAGCGAATGGAGCATCGTGCTCACATACGCCCCGGCATCAGCCCCCTCCACTCCTTCGGAGAGACCCAGGATCCGGAGATTCTTCCTCCGCGACCTGTTCTCCAGGACCTCGAATCTCTCGGCCCACCGCTTGTGCAGCGCCTCGTGCGCCTCCATCTTCACCGCCAGGCCCAAGATCTCGTCCTCGTTCTCGTTAGTTTTTTCCCCTTCACCTCTCGGAGCTCTACCGCCTGGGCCTTCTGGGTCGCCTTCAGCCCCTCGATCGCCAACAGCATTGGCGCCAGCACCTCCTTTTTAAGCTCCTCCACGCAGCGCCTGAGAAACCCCTGCTGGTCCGGCCCCCATGCTGCTCGATCTCCGCCCTCCGCCATCTTGTTTCCTCCCCCTCGATTCTGCCGCTGCTCCAAAGCCTCTTTTTTTGTTCCTCCACTTCTAGTCCCCTCCATACACGACGGAAGGGGGACCTTACTTCACCTTCCCACACGGGATTTGATCAAAAATGTTCCGCTGGGGCTACTCCGGAGAGCCCAAAAGTCCATTCTAGCGGGAGCTGCCGAAATGCGCGGCGATCTGGAAGTCATGGCTGGTAGTTTCTGAGTCTAGAGAAAGTTAAATTTAGTTTAAGAGGGAATAAGAAGGGGTTTCATAAAAGATGGCATCCATTTATATCTCACTTTAAGGAATTAACCTCAGTCAGCAGCTAAAATGGGAGGGGGTGTAGTGAGTTAAGTAAAAAATAATTAATTGTTTTGGGGTTGAGGAAGGGATTGCTAAATGTTAGTTAAATATATGTAAAGTAATTTATGAGTAAGAAAAATTTTGAAAAGGTTACTAAAAATATTTATTTTTAAAAAACTTCCATGGTGTGGGTCACCCGAAAGATTCTAATTCTCTCTGCATCTCTATCCCTCTACTTCTCTGACCAATCATCTTCCCTGGTATTTCTTTATTTGGCTGAGTGTCAAATTTAGTTTGAACTCTTGTGAGGCACATTGTGAAGCACATTTTGGACATTTTACCATGTTGTAGGCACTGTGTAAATCCAAGTTGTTGTTGAGATTCACCAGCATAAAGTTTAATTACTGCTCAGTAAATAGAGGATCAAGTCATTCAGCGTTTTTGGCGAGAGAGCCTTGCAAATTGTAATGTCGCTTTTAGGCTTGAGGTTAAATTTATTTCAGCTGAAACACAACTTCCATTTTAAGATTATTTCATTACTGTAACAGTGTGTGACATCTGCAATGCAAAGCTACTGTTTTCAATTTTTCAGTGTACCTCCCTTGACATTGACCATGGTAAGTTTGATTCACTTTAAATGACAACAATTCTATAACATATAATGAACGTTATGTTATTCTGCGAATGTGCAGCTATATCCTTTTAAACTAACAAAAGCAATGATGCTAAGTAAACACAAACTCAGTTTACAGTTGCAGTGCTCTTTATAATTCTGGCTTCAGCTCAGAAGTACTGGGATAGCTTTCTCTTTTTTTAAGCAATATCTACAGTATTCCAGCCACTTTTCATGTCATGTTAAAAATGCAAGAACAAATCATTCTTTGACATCTCTGCCCGGATTATTCTGGGGACTTGTGACATTATAACACAGGGACCTTTCAGTGAGGGCAAATTATGGGATCAATGACTTTGCTATTAATTATGCCAATTCCTGTTTTGCAGGCATTTCTGTGCCATTTGTCATTACCCTCACTGAAACAGTTAGACGGTAACTATAGTCATGTCTACCTGCATTAGAATCACTGACGATCACAGAGTTCCTACATTTATGATAGCTTTTTGATTTGAGGTATCAGCAGTGAAACGGCGGGATCCTCCATTTCACCGGCAGCGCATCCATGCCCATTTCCCGACGGTGTGGGGTAGCCACAATGGGAACCCGCATTGGCTGGCTGCGGGAACAGAGAATCCCGCTACCGGCAGGGGCGTGCCGGACCGGAAAATGGACCGGGGACAGAGAATTCCACCCCTTGAAACTCAGAAAGGGACACTTTTGGCTTCAAGTAAGTTTGATTGTGTTATACTTTTACTGTGTCGCAAAGAGAAAAGGTATGGAGGTGCCACACACCTGGATTTCTTACAAACACGATGAGAGGTTTATTCGGAAATGTTGTTCATACAATCTAAGATGGGGAACTGGAAGCCTGAGCAAAAATACTCTGCTGATGTCACTATAGATCACGTGACATTCCACCAGCAGGAATGTATTCTTTAATATGGAACACCCCTCACCCTTTACTTCTTCAGTACAAATTACAATTTTTCTTAACATTGACAACAGACCCTCTTATACATTACTTTGCACTGTTATTTTTCACATATATACAACTTAATAAGAAAGTCTCTCAGGTGGACGTCTATTCCTTTTGGGTTGTACTTGCCGTTCTGGAACCTGGCTACTCGAGACCTTTGAAGTGTCCCCTGTTCCTTCAATAGGTAGTATTCCTGTGAAGTTACTCTGGGTGTCCATCTCTATAGGTATTGAAAAGTCCCCAGAAATAGAATCTGAGTTTGTCTCTGTATTGGGTCTCTCTTCAGAAGGATCACTGCTTAGATTTTCCAATGGAAATGCTTCTTGGGCAGTTCCAGTGGTTTCACTTTGTGAAGCTAGCAGTTGGTCAGTATGGCGTTGCCAAACTCTCGCATCATCCGTCTGTATGGTGAATGATATTGGATCTGTTTTCACCAGGATAACAGTGGATACCAATTCTCATTTGTAGTGTAGCTTCTTACTAGCACTCACTCTCCGAGTGGATGATCGTTTTTTAAGAGTTTTGTTCCCTTCTAGCAATCTGTGCTTTTTGTTGTCATTTGACAATCTCTAAAGTGTCAGGCCGCATCAAAAGATCAAACTTTGTTCTTAGCTTTGTTTTGAAAAGCAGCATTTCGGGTGAACTCTGTGATGTTGAGTGTGTGTTGTTTCGATATGACATCAAGAAATTATTCACTTGCCTTGACAATGTACCTTGATCGTTTGATACCTTGATTGAGTGTTTAAGTGACTGTATCAATCACTCAGCCAACCCTCTTGTTGCAGGATGGTACGGAGCTGACTTTGTTTTGTTGTATGCCATTTCCTTTTACGTAGCCTTCAAACTCCTTGAAGTGAACAGAGTTCCATTGTCACTTACAACCTACTCCGGTCTACAAAACTTGCAAATATTTCATCCAACTTCTCAATAGTTTGTTCTGTCGTTGTGGATTTCATAATCACTACCTCCGGCCATTTAGAGTGTACATCGACAATCATTTGGAACATGTGTCCCCCAACTGGACTAGCGTAGTCTCTGTGTATTCTCTGCCATGGCTGTGGCGGCCATTCCCACAGATGTAAGGGCTGCAGCGGTGGAGTGTTTCTCAGTTTTGCACAGGAATGACATTGTCCCCCCCCCCCCCCCCCCCCCCCCGCCCCCCCCCCCCCCCCCCCCATTTGCTCGTCGATTTGAGCATCTAATCTTGGCCAGCTAAAGTAACTGTGTGCCAGACATGCTCACCACACCAGGATGCCCCTCATGTAGTTGATCAAGTATTTTATTGTGCAAGCATGGAGGAATAATCACTCGGATTCCCCATAATAAATCGCCATTCTGAACTGTCAACTCAAGTTTTCTTGTGGTGTGGACTTGAGGTCTGGATTTTTACAATTTAGGTCTGTCATAGTTTCTTTTTGAACCATGTCCATAACATCCCCCATCACTGGATCTGTTCTTGCATATCTTTGATATATTTGTATTCGAGATGAAGTCCCAGGTACATTATCCGCTTGCGAGAACTATACGATGTTGACAAACTTTTCTGCAGGTTCTTGCTTGATTTGTGACAACAATCTTGGCAAAGCATCAGCATCTGCCTGCTGCTCCGATTTACGATATTGGATATCGTATGTGTGTGCCGATAATATCAAAGACGATCTCTGTAACCTCCTAGCTGCGAAAGAAGAAACACCTTCAAACGGCCCAAAGATTGTTGTTGATCCATCAAGAGAGTAAAATGGCATCCATAAAGGTAGTGGTGAAACCTTCTTACTCCAAATATGATGCTCAAAGCCTCTTATTCTAGCTGAGTGTAGTTTGTTTCTGGCCAGTAAGAGTTCATGAAGTAAATGGTTTCAGTCATTCCTCTCCTAAAGGCATTGTGTGCAAGACAACTGCACCAACCCCACAGAGTGATACATCGCAACCAAGTTGTAACTTCATCTCGGGATGATAATGAAACAAGAACTCTGACTTAGAATCGCTAGAGTCCTGAATGAGACCATTCAGCCCATCACGTCTGCACCGACCCTGTGAAACATCACCCGACCTAGGCCCACTCCCCTGCCCTATCCCTTTAGCCCCACCTAACCTGCACATCTTTGGACACAATGGTGTAATTTAGCATGGCCAATACGCCTAATTTGCACATCTTTAGACTGTGAAAGTAGATCTGAGTATCCGGAGGAAACCCACGCAGACACGGGGAGAACGTGCAAACTCCACACAGTCACCCAAGACCAGATTTGAACCTGGGTCCCTGGTGCTGTGAGGCAGCAATGCTGACCACTGTGCTGCCATGCCACTTCTCTGACGTTTTTTTCACCTCTTTATACACACTTTTGCATTCTTCTGACAAGTGCCATACCTGTTTGGACATAAAGTGTGTAAAAGCTTCAACTGCATTGCTAAATTTGCCATAATAATTGATTGATTTTTTACAGATGCACCACAGAAAGCATCCTATCTGGCTGCATCACAGCCTGGAATGACAACTGCTCGGCCCAAGACCGTAAGAAACTACAAAGAATCGTGAACACAACCCAGTCCATCACACGAACCCGCCTCCCATCCATTGACTGTGTCTACACCTCCCGCTGCCTTGGGAAAGCAGACAACATAATCAAAGACCCCTCCCACCTGGGGTATTCACTCTTCCAACTTCTTCCATTGGGCAGGAGATACAAAAGTCTGAGAACACACACTAACAGATTCAAAACAGCTTCTCCCCGCTGTTACCTGACTCCTGAATGACCCTCGTATGGATTGATCTGATCTCTTCAAACATCTTCTCCACCGAGTAGTACTACACTCCTATATGCTTCACCCAATGCTTGTATCTATGTATTTACATTCTGTATTTATGTTTTTTTCGTGTATGAAAAGATCTGTCTGGTCTGTACGCAGAACAGTACTTTTCACTGTACCTCAGTACACGTGACAGTAAAACAAATCCAAATCCGCTTAATCTCAGAAATAACCTCAGTTGTGCCACATTTTGAGGACGTGGTGCTTCTAAGATCACTGTCATCTTTTTCGGCTCCTTATGCAAGCGGTCGTTATTGATGTTGTGACCAGGTAGTTTATGGATGTCTTGAAAAAGCCACACTTTTCTTTTTTAACTTGGAGGTTATGGTTTTGTGGATGTTTCAGAGTAGCTTCCAAGTTCTTCAAGCTTTTTTGTTCACTTGAACGGTGAAGAAAATGTCATCTAAATAACATTGTACCCCATTTAGCCCACTCAGAATTTGATTCATGGACCTCTGAAAAAGAGGAGCAGATGTTAGCCCAAATAGAAGTCTCCTGTAATGAAAAAAACTCTCACGATAGTGAGCAGCGGCTGTGATTTTGCAGCCACATTCATTTTTAAATACACCTGTGATAGATTTAACTTGCTGAATTTTTGCCATCCAGAAAGTCCAGCAAACAAGTCTTCGATCAGCGGCAGTGGATAATGATCTGCACACAATACCAGGTTTATAGTTGTTTTAAAATCTTCACATATGCTTACTGAGCCATCACGTTTTAATACAGGAGCTTTTGGTGTTGCTCAATCACTTGTAGCAACTGGTTCAATGGCTCATTTTTGGGCGAGTCTTTCTAGTTCCACTTTGACTTTTGGCCTGATGGCGTATGGAACAGTTCTGGTTTGAAGACATATTGGCGTACTGTTTGGCTTAATTTTCAGTTGGATTTCAACTCCCTTCAGAGCCCAGTGAATCTTCAAACACCTTTTCATACTTTTCCAGAAGTAGATCATTCCAGTTGATTCACTACTCCCCAGCTGAGTTTGATTTTTCCCAGCCATGCTCTCCCGTTTAAGGATAACCATGCTTTCAGATTAAAGATAAAAAGGGGAAATATTTTACAGATTGCAGAAACTAAAAACCAGTTGGAAATTTATTTAAAAATTTAAATGAATTAAATAAAATAGAGATGCAGGGCCAGACAACGTGTTGTATCTGCATGATGTGGGAGCTGGTGGACCCCATTGTGGTTCCTACTGACCACATCTATAGCAAGTGTTGGTTGCTCGAGGAATTTCAGGTTGATGAGCTGGAGTCTGAACTTCGGATGCTGCAATACATCAGGAAGGGGGAAAAGTTACCTGGATGCTATGTTTTAGGAGGCAGTTACACACCGTAGATTAACTACCTTGCGTCTGGCCAGTGGTCAGGGACAGGATGATGTGACTGTGAGTGATTTACCACTTCCCAGTTGAGTTTCATATGTCTCAACCATTCTCTACCAAGTAAAGCAGGAAAATACCCACGGACAATGTGGAGAGCGAACTCCGCTGTTTATCCATTTACTTCTACTTTTTCCATAATGTATCCTTTTAATGGTACAACCTCTTCTGTGTACATGCTTGGAATAACATGTGACCGTTTTAACAGATGATGCTTTAACTTCTGATTATAAATTGTCACTCATATCAGTGATGCAGTGGGCAGCACGGTGGCGCAGTGGGTTAGCCCTGCTGCCTCACGGCGCCGAGGTCCCAGGTTCGATCCCGGCTCTGGGTCACTGTCTGTGTGGAGTTTGCACATTATCCCCGTGTTTGCATGTGTTTCGCCCCCACAACCCAAAGATGTGCAGGCTAGGTGGATTGGCCACACTAAATTGCCCCTCAATTGGAAAAAATTAATTGGGTACTCTAAATTTTTTTTTAAAAAAATATCAGTGATGCAGCTGCACCCGTATCCACTTCCATTTTAACTTGGTTATCATCAAGTTTTAGGAATGTCCAGAAATGTTGTTGATTGCCCCTTACCGTCAAGACGCATAGATTCAACTCTTGAAGTTGTTCGGGTACAACATTTACTGAGCGGTCTTGAATTTTGTCTATTCATTTATAGACTCAACTAGTATGCTTGGATGTGTTTTATTTCATACACATCTATGGTGTTGGTGAAGTTTGCCATGCCCAGCATGCTTTGGCAATATGGCTCTATTTGCCACAGTTCTTGCACTTATTTTCTCTCCTCCGCATTCCCCCGCTGTGTGTCCAACTTGTATATATTGATGATGTATAGGGTCTGGGCTATATATACAGGGCTAGGGTCTGGCAGATGGAATACAATGTTGACAAATGTGAGGTTATCCATTTTGGTAGGAATAACAGCAAAAGGGATTATTATTTAAATGATAAAATATTAAACCATCTCTGGTGTGCAGAGGAACCCTAGTGCAAGAGTCGCACAAAGTTGGTTTACAGGCAACAGGTGATTAAGAAGGCAAATGGAGTTTTGTCCTTCATTGATAGAGGGATGGAGTTTAAGACTAGGGAGGTTATGCTGCAACTGTATACGGTGTTAGTGAGGCCACATCTGGAGTATTGTGTTCAGTTTTGGTCTCCTTACCTGAGAAAGGACGTACTGGAGCTGAGAGATGTGCAGAGGAGATTCACTAGGTTAATCCCAGAGCTGAAGTGGTTGGATTACGAGGAGAGGTTGAGTAGACTGGGACTGTGCTTGTTGGAATTTAGAAGGAGGGATCTTAAACATATAAAATTGTGAAGGGATTGATCGATAAGATTGATGTGGAGAGGTTGTTTCCACTGGCGGGTGAAAGCAGAACAAGGGGGCATAGCCTCAAAATAAGGGGAAGTAGATTTAGGACTGAGCTTAGGAGGAACTTCTTCACCCAAAGGGTTGTGAATCTATGGAATTCCCTGCCCAGTGAAGCAGATGAGACTCAAGATAGATAGTTTTTTGAAGAATAAAGGGATTAAGGGTTATCGTGTTCGGGCAGGAAAGTGGAGCTGAGTCCACAAAAGATCAGCCATGATCTCATTGAATGGTGGAGCAGGCTCAAAGGGCCAGATGGCCTACTCCTGCTCCTAATTCTTATGTTCTTATGATGACATGGCTGTACCCTTGCAGACCTGTTTCTTGCGATCCCCGTTTTGTGGATCTTCACTCCAGCTCCTATCCGTGAAGCCTCTTTTGTTGCTAGCTTCATCGACGTGGCAACGTCTACAGCAGATTTTAGATTTACGTCGCTTATATGAATCGCTTCCCCTGAATAGCTTCATTGCGGAATTCACATACCAGCCTACCATGAAGGGTGTCGTCTACTGTTGCACCAAACTCGCAGTATTTTGCTAACCTTCATAAGGTCGCCACAAATTGTAAGATGCTTTTACCTTCTTCCTGACTACGGCGGTGGAACCGAAACCTTTCTGCAATTAAAAGTGCTTGCAGTGAGAAATGCCCTTCTAAATCCTCATTAATTTATTGAAGGTCTCCTCTCCCGGCTTTCCTGAATGAACTAAGATTTGCAGCAGCATAAAAGTTTTACACCCTACCGAACTGAGAAAGTTGCAACCTTGAGGTCCTCCGGGTGTTTGATTAGCTGTGACATAAAGTTGAAATCTCTCTTCATGCAAGTTCCCCTTTAACAATGTGGTAGCACTTTCAGGATTTTCAGACACTCTCACAAGTAACATCAGCGGGTTATTAACACACTTTTATCCTGAACCTTCAACTCAAAATCATTTTCCCTGGAAGTTGATGCAAATGCAGGCTGATACAAGCACGGTGCGTGCAACAGAGCATCTGGAACCTTGGTGAACACTGGGACTGTCAAATGGTATCCTTAACTAATGAAATTTAAGATAAGAGCCAAAAACAGGAATGACAAAATATCATTGAATTTACAGTGCAGAAAGAGTCCATTTGGCCCATCGAGTCAGCACCAACCCTTGGAAAAAGCACCCTACTTAGCCCACACCTCCACCCTATCCCCATAACCCATTAACCCCACCTAACTATTTTGGACATTATGGGCAATTTAGCATGGCCAATTCATCTAATCTGCACATCTTTGGACTGTGGGAGGAAACCGGAGCACCCGGAGGAAATTCACATAGTCACGCGGAGAACGTGCAGACTCCGCACAGACAGTGACCCAAGCCGGGAATAGAACCTGGGACCCTGGCACTGTGAAGCAACAGTGCTAACCACTGTGCTACCGTAAATTTCCAGCCCTAACTTGTAATAGGAAACTTAATCAAACTTCACAGGGAGAATAAAAATGAGCTGCCCCTTTCAAGAGGAAATAGCAGAATAGTTCAACTTATCTGCAACTTGTGATGATTTTTGGGATTGGTGTTTGTTCCTCATCATATTGATGGATGATTTATAAATTAAAATCAGCATGTACCATTAAATCTGCTGTTCTTTTGGCAGTAAAATTAGTGTGAAGGATTAAGTTATCAATGGCAAGATCCTTCTCCAACATGATGGGAATTCACGGTGCTTCTGGAAGCTTTGGCGAACATGTGTCTATGGGATAGATTTTAAGAAACATATTTTCTGACACTGCACACTTATGCAGAGACAGAACCACTTGTAAGCTCACTAATTCGCACTAACCATGCACTATAATTCATGTAACTCACCATCGCCACTGGAAGATAGTTTATACATTTAAATTCAAAGTGCCTCAACGTCGGCATCTTTCAAATTCCACCGCTGGAGTCTGGCAAGTTATCTCTGCTAGCACACTGGTGAGTGCATTGAGTGTTATCAGTAGGGCATACTGAGATTTAAAACATGTTGTAGCAGTCACTGACCACCTTCACTGGTCTTGGTCAATAAGAATTGCTAATTAATAGTGAGTCAGCTAGGTAAATAGGCATTTATACCAATTGAGTCATTTTGATTATGCCATGATCCGTGACGCAAAGCATCACTGATGTATTAATATAAGAGAACACAGATGATGCAACTTTCCTAAGCATTGCAGTGAATGTCATATATAAGACGGCATTTTTGTTGATTTCGCTGCATAAAGAGAAACTTTGGTTCATGACATCTAAGGTACATTTAGTTTAGCCAATACATTAATATAGGATCTGGTGCCGGTATAGCCACATATCATTGCACTACGTTGTTGGAAACAATTTCTATTTGATTCATTTTTTTAAAGATTCTTTTGGCTTTCGGATTGTTGAATTACAGAAGCAATGTAAACATATCAGCTTATAAAACCACAACACAATGTCAATATGAAATGTGTTCCATATTATAATGCAACGTTTTGCAAAACTAGAATATTATAGTCTAGAAATAGTTACAAGAAATTTGTGTAAGACACGTTTCCTTTCGACCAAAGGAATAGGAGCAGAATTAGGCCATTCGGCCCATCGATGTTTCCCTTGTTGCCTGATTTGCCTAACAAGGAAGTGCAGTTCAGGATAGGACTCTGTAATGGGAGTAAGCAGCAAGAGTTTATTGAAACTTTAGATTCAGAACTGATATGCAATGTACCAGACTGTTTGACAGCATCATGCTGCTCAATTTCACAGTATTATTTCATGACTTATGTATTAGGGAATAACTAGTCCAAATTTAAGTGTTTTCTTTCTGATGCATGTTCAAACGAGATATAGAATATTTGGGCATGATAATTATGCATAACTCTTATGATTTAGTGTCTGTTGTAGATACCTTCACAGATATAATGGTATCAGTTTCTCCCTCAAGCCGTCTGAATGGTTTTTCTTATGGGAGTTGACTGACATATCTACTTATCTGATATAATAACCCAACAATGTAGCAATAGCTTTCTCTGTGAACCGGACTGGGTATTTTGCAGTTGTTATTCTTTAACCTCTTAAAAGACAGAGAAAGTTAATGCCACGTGAGAAACAATTTGCTTTGAACCATTAGTCATGTTAATGTCACATTAAGCTGAAGCAAACAAATCAATAGCTATAATTGGAGTTAGTAACCCAATGAATGCAGTTTGGCTTCACATAATGATATTAAAATATAATGAATTCATAACATTATGCCACTTTGACACATCATCAAACCTAATATAAACAGAATCATCATTCTACAGTCTGCCCTGCAGTCTCACGTTTTAGTCAAAACTGACTGTATCGCCTCATGCCCCTACCCCACCCCACTCTCACCCTCTTAAAATTACTTCTGCTGAGTTCAAATGAACAAGGTTTTCACAGCAACAATGAGTATAGCGATCTTTAAAAAATTATCTTTCATTGTGTGCAGAACGAACAGTTCAAACAATGTGTCTGAAACCTAATAGGCACCTGCATGCATTCTCTCGTGATAATTTAATCCCTTTAGTCAAACTGGAGTATTATTTTAATTTCAAAATAACACATTGAGATATTTTCTGTGGAAAAATGGTCAAAAGTGACCAACAAGTGAAAATACTTTTAACTCATGGATTACCACAGGTACATCAAATGGAATTGCACCCAACGTAACAAGTAACCCTGAAGACTGAATTTTTAACATACTGTTCTGTGTCATTTCCATGCCTCACAATTTGAATCTGAAATTAGTCATACACTCTGCTCTTGATGCTGTATAATAGAAAGAAGAATATAAAAGAAGAGGGCTAATTTTGTAACCTTAAAATAGAGCTTGGGGAACGCAATATGTGATTAACTCTGATGCAGGTAGCATGTCAACCTCTCACAGCTTCTAAACTGATATGAGTTCAGTGTGCAGCCTGTAAAGTGGCTACCAGCTTCACCATGGGCACCAAAATTGAAACAGGCTAACAACTGTTCAAGCCAGCCTGTATCTCTTAAAGCAGTGTTTTTCAAACTTTTTTTCCGGGGACACATTTTTACCAACCGGCCAACCTTCGGGACCCAACCCGTCCGACCTTTGCAACCCACACCAGCTGACCTTCGTGACCCACTCCGTCCGACCTTTGCGGCCCACGCTGGCCGACCTTCGCAGCCCACGCCGGCTAACCTGCGCGACCCACCATTTTCTCTTACCTTGTTTGTTGCTGACAAAAATGGAGGAAATGGTTTTGGGTCCCTTTGGCCCCAATGGTCCTTTTGTCCCTTTGGTCCCTATGGCCCCCCCGAACTTGGAACAAAAAAAGGCTGCGACCGTATTAAAAAAAATGCAGCCGCACTGCGCATGCGTGCCAGATCATCGGTGCGATCATCGGTGCACATGCGCATAGTTTGGCACATGCACACCAATGATCGGACACGCATGCGCAGTGCGGCCAAATTTGTTTTATATGTTCGTGGCCATTTTGAAGGCCGCTTGCAGCTGGCATAGTTAAAAGTCGGCTGCTGCGGATGTTGCGCGCGGATTTGGGCGATCAGGAGCGCCGCGCCGGACGGCTCCGCGACCCTCCCGACACCCTCCCGCGACCCACCTGTGGGTCGCGCCCCCGAGTTTGACAATGCCTGTCTTAAAGGAGTGTTTTTCAAATATTTTTCCCCGGGACCCACTTTTACCAACCATCCGACTTCAGGACCCACATCGGCCGACCTACGCAACCCACACCAGCCGACCCTTGCGCACCACCCCGGTCGACCTTTCCGACACACCATTATTGCTGACCTTCAATGCGCCAGGTGAGCCCAGTTGGTCCTCACAATCTCACTTGATTTGTCATTCAACGTTACATTTCTGCAAAGGACTTCAGCTGATGATTTAAGTTCTTGTTGCATCCATTAAAAAAAATCAAGGGGTTTGTCCTCGAACTCGCCACGCTCAATCTTCAAATGCCTTTGAAGTTTTGAGGGTTCTAAATTTTCAGTACTTCCCTGCATATAACACACATGAGTTTGGATCCTCATTTGCATTGGCACAATTAAAGCCATACTTCAAGAAATCATCTTTATACTGCTTTGTTCCTGACTTCAGTTTCTTCTCAATGGGTTGTTCACCAGACCCCCCTGGAGCTCACACCAGCACTGCTTTGTCCGGCCGTGGACTCTCCTGTGAAGTTCTCTCCAGCAGATTCAGTTGTGAGATCTTGGCCTATTTGTGACTCTGCTCCTCTCTTTCTTATTACAAAATGATCCATCTTTAGTTCTTCACACAGTCCTGTCACTTGCTTGCTAGCAGCTACAAAATGGAGGAATCTCTCCACCGTGACTTTGCAGCCAAAGCACGGACCTATGGGGCCATGACGTCAGTGTAGATGCAGGGCGTGGGACCTGCTCTCTGTCGCCACTCCTGGTGGGAAGACTCCAACATTCGCATTTAAAGGCCGGCCGTGGCCGGCATTCTCAATTTAAAAGCGGGTCACAGACGGCATTCTGAAAAGCTGGCCGCAGTCATTGGGCACTTCTCCCACAAACGAGAACACCGCGACCAATCACTCCGTGGCCTTCCCGTCACCCGCCTGCGACCTACCGTGGGTCACGGCCCTGAGTTTAAAATACCCTGTCTTAAAGAGGTGAGTTATGGCTGCAGCAGGTGCTGGAAGACATTGTGGGGCTCAGTCTTTGAGGAAACATGGAGAAAGACATAATGATGGCACAATATCAGGCAACATAGACTCCAAGATTTTCTAACTCTGCAATGGAATCTTTGGTTGAGGAGGCGGAGAGAGAGGTAGACGTGCTGTGTCCAAAGGAGGTTAGAAGGCCCAGGCATACACATGGAAGGCAGGTGGAGTCTGAGAGCCATGGAAACTAATTCCAGGTGCCAGGCCACAAGTACCTTCATACAAGAAGTTCAATTATCTCACACGAATGAACAAGGTCAAATGTCACTGCCCCACAGAACATTTTCAAAGATATTCCACCACCAAGGTTAGGCTGACTCGTCTGTAATCACTCAGTCCATCCCTTTTTAAACAATGGTACCATGTCAGCAGTCCTTTGGTCCTCTCGTACCACACCTGTAGTCAGAGAGGATTGGAAAATGATGATCAAGAGCCTCTGCTATTTCCTTCTGGGATATATTTAATATAATTCTTGTTATTTATCGACCTTCAGAGATGTTAAACTCCTTGATATTTCTTCTCCCACTATATTTAAATCATCCAATATTTCACACTCCTCCATAGTTACAAAGTCTCCATTGTTCTCTTCTTTTATGAAGACAGACGCAAAGTGTTCATTAAAAACTATGCCCACATCTTCCACCTCCACACACAGGTTCTCTTCTTGGTCGTTTATGGGCCTAATCTGTCCTCAGATATTTATAAAATATCTTTCGATTTTCTTCGATATGATTTCTTAATATTGTTCCTGTCTTCTCTTTGCTTTCCTAATTTCCTTTTTAACTGCATCCCATATTTTCGACACTCCTCAAGGCTGTATGCTGTACTGAGTGCTCAATTTCTGTTATAAGCTTCCTTGAGTTGTCCTTATTCTACTTTGTATGTTCTTTGACATATAGGGAAATGTAGACTTGCAGTCCCACTTTTTTTCTTCATGGGAACATATTTCTTCTGTGTCACTTCAATGTTATCGTTGAGTAACTCCCACTTCTCTGACACTGATTTACTGTCAAGTAGTTACTTCTGGTCCACTTTTACCTAATCACATGTTAGCTTAATAAAATTGGCCTTTCCCCAATTTAAAACTTTTACTCTTGGAGGTGGATTTAAGCAGATTGGGAGTTATTGCTCTCCATCCTGCCCCAATGCCAGAGTTGGCCAGCAGCTGACACACCTTAAGAAAGCCTGACCCTGCAGAGATAACACTGCAGGGATGCTAAAAAGCAGAGAGTGGAGCTTCCATCCCTCAGTCTGATGGGCCATCACCTCAGCAGCATTAGAACAGAGTAGTGGTGCTGTTATGATTGGAAGGAGGCCCGCAGAGAACATCAATGGATCCAATTAGCACAGGGCTAAATCGCTGGCTTTGAAAGCAGACCAAGGCAGCCAGCAGCACGGTTCAATTCCCGTACCAGCCTCCCCGAACAGTGGAATGTGGCGACAAGGGGCTTTTCACAGTAACTTCATTTGAAGCCTACTTGTGACAATAAGCGATTTTCATTTCAAGAGTCAGGTAAATCCCAAAGATTTAGGGCAAAGTGGGATCAGGAAGCCAAGGGAGGGGGATATGAGGGGAATGGGATAATGGATTTTGCAGCCAGGTGGGGAGGAACAAAGGGTATGGGTAGCGCGGGGGGGGTGTCCCTGATAAGAAGCAGGAATTCATCAAAGAATATCCCCAACCTTCCTTTCCACCTTCTAACCACTTTTGTTTATTAAACAGCCTGCCCATTCCTGCCTACACCCACCCTTTTCCCACTCCCGTTCCCCCTTCCCACTCCTGCCCCCATACACAACCACCCTGCCCATGCCCAATATCCTACCGTCTTTCCTACTCACGCATCCCCTGCTTACACCCACCCCTGCCCATTACTACCCCCTGCCTAATCCTGCCCCCTTCCCATTCTCATCCCCTTCACACACGCACCCCCTGCCCGCACCCACCCCAACCCACTCCCAACCCCCATTGCCATCTGCCCTCCTGCCCACATCCACCCCCTTCCCACTCCCACCCCCCATCCACTCCAGCCCCCTTGCCCCCTCCCACTTCCTGGCCACTCCCACCCACTCCCACCACCCTGCCCAAACTCACCTCCCTGCCCACATCCACCCACCTACCCATTTTACCCCCTGCCCATGGCAACCGTATTATGGCATGGGCAGCGTAATATTCTGATCAGTGGTTTGGTAAAAAGCTCAATTGACCATTAATTACTTATTAAAATATCATAAAAAGATAGAATGGTTCGGACATTTGGCCCATTGTATCTGTGTGGCTGAAGAATGAGTCATGGAGCTGAATGCCACTTTCCAGCATTTGCTTCGTAGCCCTGCAGGTTACGCACTTGAGGTGCATATCAAGACACCTTTTAAATGAGTTGAGCGTAGTGCCTCTACAACCCTTTCAGGTAGTAAGTTCAAGAATCCCATAACCCTTTGAGTGAAAATAATTTTCCTCATCTTCATTCTATCTCAATCACTTAAAAATTTTGCCGGTTTTGGTGCCCGCCCACCTACCTTGTTAGGGGAACTGGTCGGGGTGGGCGGGAAGATGGTCGCCTTGTTACCCTTCTTATTTTACCCCTGCCAAAAACATGCCCAGCAGAGGGCAGTAAAGTCCAGCCTCTTGTGTATTCATGTTGGTTCCTAGTTTGCGTGATCAAGCAGACAGTTTACCATAATAGACTGTAGTGCAAACACATTTCCAATAAAACTCGTTGGTTTGTACCTGTGTGGTCTGCAAGCCGATCCTTTAAATAATTCCACAAAGAAAACTGGCAAAGGGGAGGTTGGACCCATGCTGGAAGACTCACGGAAAAGTTTTTAAAAAAAAGAAAAATTGTCGATCCGTGCACGGACATCCAAAAAGGATTAAGAAGCTGAAAACTTCGCTACATCAAAGCTGGCGATGGAAGGGTGCCAAATATCAGTAGCAGCCATCGAAGAAACCAAAATTTAAATCAAAAGAAGCTTGCCAAGTGATCTGCCCGGAAAGATCTGGATCAGCATAGGAAGCACTGTGAGTAACAAGCACCCTGCACCAATAAGTTAAAACTGTGCTGTTCCAAAACTCGGAATGAAACAGGCTGAGCTCAAGGGTATCTTGTTAGAAAAAAGAAGCCAAGTAGTGCTAAAAACTTTCATGGCATATCGTGCTTATTCAGGCACTTTCCAGAGTAAAAATGGCAGGAATGTTTAGCTCCTGTGCGTTAAGCAGTGAAGTATCCAAAAAAGGCTGTTAATAGAAAACAATTTAAACCTAAAGAAGACTTTAGAAGTCATGATCTCTGTGGAATTAGCAGCTAAGGAAGACAACGATTATGTTTGAGTACAGGAGTCCCAAACACAGATACAGGTTTGAAATTGCCACCGATGTGCAAAAACTGGGCAAGAAGCAGACAGCTGGTGCAAAGATGCAAAATGCAGGAATTGTGATTAAAAAAGGGCACATCGAACGTGCAAGTGGCGGAAAGAAACAACAAGTTCAAAACAAGAACGATAGAAAAAAACAACCAAGTGTTTCAAATGGAAATGTGGATAGAGGGAAAAGGATCCAGTTGATACAAGAAGGGCGCAAAAAAGGGTCAGAGTCAGATGATGACCTGCTATTGAACATGCTGGCCACTGTGAGGCGACAAACCATTACTGGGTCACTCCTTTACCGGACAGACCACTGGTGGAAATGGAGGTGGACACTGGAGCAGCAGTTTCGTTGGTACCAGAAATGTTTAGCAAGAGAAACTATGAAATATCGCATTAAAGCCCTCAAAGATAATGTCAATATTAAAGCCTGTACTTGGGTGAGTGGTTCTCTTAAAGGGCTGTATCGATGTATATGTACTGTTAAATGGATAGACCACAGACTTGGCCTTGTACGTTGTTAAAGGTAACTATCCAGCCCTAATGGGGTGAATCTGGCTAGAGAATATCAAGCTAGACTGGATCAAAGTGAATCTCATGTTGGAGTCTGAAGCAGGTCTACTGAAGATTTTAAAGAAACTGGTTGATCTCTTTAATGGAGAGCTGGGAAGCATGAAAGAGATCTCAGTCAGGCTACGGCTAAAGGACAAAAGCCAAGCAAGATGCCTAAAGGCTAGGTCAGTACTGTGTGCGATCAGGCCTAAAGTCGAGACAGAATTGAAGAGGCTGGTCAAGATGTGGGTCCTCAAACCCATTAATGTAAGTGATTGGACCACACCGATTGTACCTGTGATTAAGAAGGATAGTTCACTATGAATATGTGGTGATTTTAAAGTCACTATCGATCTGGTAATATGAGCAGAGCTGTACCCTCTGCCTTTAATTGATGATTCATTTGCTGGGTTGGCTGGAGGCGAACATTTCAGTCAAGTTGACCTCAGCCAAGCTTATCTCCAGATAAATGTGGATCCAGATTCACAACATTATTTGACAATTGTGATACACATAGTGCCATTTAGCTTTAAAATACTTCTTTTTGGCATCACGTCCATGCCTGCGTTATTCCAATGTGCCATGGATCAAATTCTAAGCAGACTAGGAGTCCAGTGCTATTTAGACGATATCGTAGTTACTGGAATTAATGAAGAAGAGCATCTTCAAAATTTAGATACTACAATCCAGAGACGAGAAGATTACAGACTACATGTACAGAAGGATGTGGTAGTCTGTGCAGAGGTATTACAGTATTTGGTAATGCTGGAACACCATTGGTAGATATTGTATGTTTCCTATTGGTCAAGCTGTATGGTAGCTCCGCCTTGCAAGGCGGGTTATAAGAGCCCGTGCCGCCCCAGCAGCCTTCTTTCTGTACCTGAGTTGCTGGGGGAAACATCTAGCTTATAAAAGCCTTCAGTTGGACTACAACCTCGCTTTAGTGGTCATTGATCGTGCATCAATTTAATAAGCTAGCTTTAAAAGGATGGAACTCCAAATCAAGCCGGAGTGTCTGCAACTCAGCACCCACGCGGCGAACTCAGCGGCAACCTTCAAGCACTGGCTGGCGTGTTTTAAAGGATATCTCGGAACTACCGAAAACACACCCACGGGAGAACAAAAATTGCAAGTCCTGCACTCGAGGGTGAGCCCGGAAATTTACACCACCATCGAGGACGGGGACGACTTCGATGCAGCAATGGAGCTGCTAAAAGGACATTATATTCGCCCGGTAAACCAGGTCTACGCCCGACATCTGCTAGCAACGAGGCGACAAATCCCTGGGGAATTGCTGGAAGAATTCTACCGTGCGCTCCTTGTGTTGGGGAGAAACTGCAGCTGCCCGCAAGTTTCGGCGAGCGATCACACAGAACTTTTGATCCGGGACGCTTTCGTGGCAGGTATGCTGTCCTCCCAATTCCGCCAGCGATTGCTGGAAAAATACACCCTAGGCCTCAAGGAGGCACGGGCCCTTGCAGGCTCCCTGGATGTGGCCTCCCGAAACGCCCGCGCTTATGTTCCCGACCGCACGGCAGCCCCTGTGCAGCATGGAACCCCTCCGCAGCTGACCCCGAGACATCTCCCAACCCCCACAAGCTTGTGCTGCAAGACAGCCTGGCAACCCCGGGGGGCCCCGCTGCTACATTTGTGGGCAGGCCAAGCACCCCCGGCAGCGCTGCCCGGCCCGCGCATCCACCTGCAAGGGATGCGGTAAAAAAGGCCACTTCGTGGTGGTATGCCAGGCCCGTGCGGTCGCCACTGTCTCCGGTGGCGAATGCGGACCGCCACCACAACCCTCTCTACAGTCCCCGTGCGGCCAGCGGGCGCCGCCATCTTCCTCCACCAGGGCCAGATGCGGTCGCTGGGCGCCGCCATCTTGTCCCGCGGACGCCACGTGCGATGGATGGGTGCCGCCATTTTGTGCAGCCCCAGCCATGTGCGACCAATGGGAGCCGCCATCTTGGATGGACTCCCAGGACCCCAGCTCGGCTGACCGCACACCGCCCGAAGCGAACACTCCACTGCTGCGATTAGCCTCGGTGACCCTGGACCAGTCCCGGCCTCGAACACTCTCAACTGCTACAACAACAGTACTAATCAACGGGCACGAGACGTCCTGCTTAATCGACTCTGGGAGCACGGAGAGCTTCATAAACCCTGACACGGTAAGGCGCTATTCTCTCCTCGTCCACCCCGTTAATCAAAAAATCTCCCTGGCCTCCATTTCCCACTCAGTAGAGATAAAGGGGTTTTGCATAGCAAACCTCACGGTCCAGGGAAGGGAGCGTAAAAATTACCGGCTCTATGTCCTTCCCCACTTCTGCGCGGCCACACTCCTAGGGTTAGACTTCCAGTGCAATCTCCAAAGTCTAACTTTCAAATTCGGCAGCCCTATACCCCCTCTCACTGTCTGCAGCCTTACGACCCCCAAGGTCGATCCGCCTTCCCTGCTTGCGAACCTCACCCCGGATTGCAAACCCTTCGCCACCAGGAGCAGACTGTACAGTGCCCAGGATCGGATCTTTATTAGGTCGGAGGTCCAAAGGCTACTGAGGGAAGGAGTCACTGAAGCTAGCAACAGTCTCTGGAGAGCTCAAGTAGTGGTGGTAAAGACCGGGGAGAAGCATAGGATGGTCATCAACTACAGTCAGACCATCAACAGGTTCACACAGCTGGACGCATACCCTCTCCCCTGCATATCCGACCTGGTAAACAGGATCGTGCATTACAAGGTCTTCTCCACGGTGGATCTTAAGTCCGCCTACCACCAGCTCCCCACCCGCACTAGTGACCGGAAGTACACTACCTTCGAGGCAGATGGGCGGCTCTACCACTTCTTAAGGGTTCCCTTCGGTGTCACTAACGGGGTCTCGGTCTTCCAGCGCGAGATGGACCGAATGGTTGACCGGTGCGGTTTACGGGCAATGTTCCCGTATCTCGATAATGTCACCACCTGCGGACACGACCAGCAGGACCACGACACCAACCTCCGAAAATTCCTCCAGACCGCAAAGTTCCTTAACCTTACGTATAACAAGGATAAATGCGTGTTTAGCACCGACCGCCTAGCCATCCTCGGCTACATAGTGCGAAATGGAGTTATAGGCCCCGACCCTGAACGCATGCGCCCCTTATGGAGTTCCCCTCCCTCACTGCTCCAAGGCCCTGAAGCGCTGCCTAGGGTTTTTCTCTTACTATGCCCAGTGGGTCCCCAACTATGCGGACAAGGCCCATCCCCTGATCCAATCCACAATTTTTCCCCTGTTGGTAGAGGCCTGCCAGGCCTTCAGCGCATCAAAGCAGACATTGCAAAGGCCACGATGCATGCCATCGACAAGTTCCCCCCCCTTCCAGGTCGAGAGCGACGCGTCTGACGTAGCTCTGGCGGCCACCCTCAACCAAGCGGGCAGACCCGTGGTCTTCTTCTCATGTACCCTCCATGCTTCGAAAAGGAGGTCAAGGCCATAGTAGAAGCTGTGCGACATTGGAGGCATTACCTGGCTGGCAGGAGATTCACTCGCCTCACTGACCAACGGTCGGTTGCTTTCATGGTCGATAATGCACAGCGGGGCAAGATAAAAAACGATAAGATCTTGTGGTGGAGGATCGAACTCTCCACCTATAACTACGAGATCTTGTATCATCCCGGGGAGCTAAACGAGCCTCCTGATGCCCTGTCCCACGGCACATGTGCCAACGCACAAGTGGACCGCCTCCGAGCCCTCCACGAGGACCTCTGCCACCCAGAGGTCACTCGCTTCTTTCACTTTATCAAGACCCGCAATCTGCCCGACTCCATCAAGGAGGTCAGGACAGCCACCAGGAATTGCCAAATCTGGCGGAGTGCAAACCGCACTTCTACAGGCCAGAGAATGCGCACCTGTTAAAGGCTTCCCGTCCCTTTCAATGCCTCAGTATGGACTTCAAAGGCCCCCTCCCCTCCACCGACTGCAACACGTACTTCCTTAATGTGAGTGCCGAGTACTCCCGGTTCCCATTCGCCATCCCCTGCCCCGACATGACCGCAACCACCGTCATCAAGGCCCTCCATAGCGTCTTTACGCTGTTTGGGTTCCCCGCTTACATACATAGTGATAGGGGGTCCTCCTTTATGAGCGACGAACTGTGTCAATTCCTGCTCAGCAAGGGCATCAATGACCAGTTACAACCCCCGGGGGAACGGACAGGTAGAGAGGGAGAACGGAACGGTCTGGAAGACCGTCCTATTGGCCCTACGATCCAGGAATCTCCCAGTCTCCCGCTGGCAGGAAGTCCTCCCGGATGCCCTCCACTCCATTCGGTCACTGCTTTGTACCACGACCAACCAAACAGCTCACGAACGTCTCATCTTCCCCAGGAAGTCCTCCTCTGGGACCTCACTCCCGACCAACCTGGCTGGCAGCTCCCGGACCCATCCTGCGCCGAAAACACGTGCGGGCGCACAAGTCGGACCCGTTAGTCGAGAGGGTCCATCTTCTCCACGCTAACCCCCAGTACGCCTACGTGGAGTACCCTGACAGACGGCAAGATACGGTCTCCCTACGAGACCTGCCGCCCGCCAGATCCCCACACACACCCCAGCCACCAGTCCCACCCTGCCTCCCACTGGTGCACCTTACAGCCACCCCCTTCCCAGGAATATTGGTCCTTCCGCCGGCCTGTCTAGGCCCCCCCCCACCCACCAACGCACCCCGCAGGCGGTCCCTTCCCAGGTCAACCGTTTTCCCCACCAGCGCCGTCTAGGGTTGTTGAAGCTGCCACAGAGATCGAGGCCATGCTCCCAGAGCCACAGACACCCGAGCCTCCACCGGCGTCACCACCAGAGCTTCGACGATCACAGAGGACGACCAGGGCCCCCGATTGACTGATTGCTTCATTTTAAAGTGTATATAGTTAATTGTGAATCTGTAAATAGTACGACAATAAGACAAAACCACTGTCCGGAGGTATTATGGTACCTCCATAACTATAATTTCTACCATGTTACTATTTTGTAATACCAAGCCACCACCCCCACCAGACTCTTTTTTAACTGGGGGTGAATGTGATAGTCTGTGTAGAGGTATTACGGTACCTGGTAATGCTGGAACACCATTGGTAGATATTGTATGTTTCCTGTTGGTCAAGCTGTATGGTAGCTCCGCCCTGCAAGGCAGGGTATAAGAGCCCGTGCCGCCCCAGCAGCCTTCTTTCTGTACCTGAGGTGCTGGAGGAAACATCTAGCTTATTTAAAGCCTTCAGTTGGACTACAACCTCGCTTTGGTGGTCATTGATCGTGCATCAAAGATAAATGTGAATTCTTCAAATCTTCTATTGAATACCCAGGGCACGTCACAGATACAAAGGGACTGCACAAATCACCTTCAAAAGTAAAAGCTATAACTGAGGCAATTGCACCTTGAAATATAAATCAACTTCGATCATTTTTGAGCTTATTAAACTATTATGGAAGGGTTGTCCCTAATCTAGCAACTATTCTCAAATCTTTACACAACTAATTGTGTCAGAGCAGGAAATGGAAATGGGTGGATCAGTGCGAGAAGGCCTTCATACAAGCTTAAAGAGGCATTACTAAAGTCAGAAATCCTGACACACTTTGTTCCCAAGTTGCCCTTGCAACTGGCTTGTGACGCATACCCTTATGGGGTGGGAGCAGTGGTTTCTCACATAATGCCCAATGGTGAAGTTTGCATCAAGGTACTTGAATAAAGCAGAAATAAACTATACACAGATGGAGAAGGAAGCTCTCGGCATCTTTTTCAGAATCAAACGTTTTTATCAATACCTATCTGGAAGGAAATTTGCTTTACCAATGGACCATCGACCACTAATAATGATACTTGGGTGGCACCAGGTATTCCATCACCATCATTGAACCCGAAGAAGAGATGAACATTGGATAACAGCAAATTACTGCGGATGCTAGAATCTGAAATCAAAGAGAAAATGCTGTAAAATCTCAGTCGGTCTGGCAACATCTGTAGGGCTCACCAATTAATTCCCTGTTATCCATTTCCAGCTTTGCTCCTCTCCTTTCTGTACCTATGGTCAGGTTACCAACACCCTACCAAGCTGATTTCAACCATCTCTGATAACGCTAGCAATCCTCCTCCTGCTACGATTTGGTCCCATCCCTGTGAAGGGTCACCCATCAGGCTGGTCTAGGTCCCCTACAGGTGTTGCCAGAGCTGCTGAGATTTTACAGCATTTTCTCTTTGGTTTCAGAGATGGACATGGCTGTCGGCAGCACATAAATACACTCCAAAATATCATCAAATAAATCTCCATTGGAACAGGATGGACTCTCGGGATTATCTTTACCGAACGAGTTGTCAATGATACGTTCGAGTGGTAATATTTTCTATTTCAAAGAAGTTGATAACACTCCTGTAACTGTAGGAGAAATTAAGAAGTATACCAGAAATAATCCACTACTGTCAGAAGTTATGGACTGGTCTCCTCCACTGTTCAAATGTGGAGCGATGTTGTGTAGTAAGACATGCTGATCACCTGATAGCAACTAGATCTAATTTACCAGAGACAGAGTCAACCGAGAGTCCATAACCATCTGTGTCAAGACATAGACTTCCCTGAGAAGCTAAAAATACCAGAAACAACTGTGGAAGTCAGTAGCCCAGTGATGACACTTCAACACCAAGTCAACCTCTGAACACTACGGGTGCGATTCAGTGACCCCGTTACTCCTGGTGCAGATCCGGGCTTAACGGGTGAATCGTGCGGGAGCCCCAAATCAGGCTTTGCGCCGGGCCAGTCACGAGTCACCTGACCTGGGTGGCACTTCCTGGGGAACTGCCATGGGGGGGGGGGGGGGGGGTCGCTGGTCAGGTAGGGAAATCCCTCTAAGTGTGGCCTCGGCGAAGAGAATCTCCCCAAGGCCAAAAGATACAACAAAGTACCGTTGGATAGTGGTATGTTTCTCGGTGTTAATGTGCCGTTCAGTAGTCTTTAACTTCAGTCCACTGACGTGGACTCCGGTGGAGACAATTGCAGACGACATCCAAACTAAACCACAAGCACCAGAGGCTGCAGTTAATATAAAAAAACAGATGCCCGAGGTTCGCCGATAACCACACACAAATCAACATCTTCCGAAACATCGAACTTATTGACTGTAGTGTTTATTAAGTACCCAATTCTTTTTTTTTCCAATTAAGGGGCAATTTAGTGTGGCCAATTCACCTAACCTGCACTTATTTTTGGGTTGTGGGGGTGAAACCCGCACAGACACGGGGAGAATATGCAAACTCCACACGGACAGCGACCTGGGGCCAGCATCGAACCCGGGTCCTCAGCACTGTGAGGCAACAGTGCTAACCACTGCGCCACCATGCTGCCCTTGTGTTTATTAATTGTTCATATTGTAAGTTTTGATTGTTAATGTTATACTGTGTTTCATTGCAGGAAACTCTAATTTTAAGTGGGAGACAAGAGTTGTACTCATGTTTGTTCCTAGTTGAAAAAGGGCCTGTAGAATGAACGCCTTTCCAAAAAGCTCTTGTTTGTACATCCATGGTATGCAAGCCTATCCGTTAAAAATACCACACAGCCCATGGTGTTTTTGTTATTTTCTATAACCATTATAAATCTAACTGAATTATGATCACTAAAATGATCTCCCATTGATAGCCCTTCCACCTGTGCAGCTTCATTTCCTCAATTTAAATGCAGAACTGCCCCTTCTCATTTTGGATTTGTCGCTTATTGGATAAAAATGTTCTCCTGAATGCCCTCGATAAATTTTACACTGAATTTATCCCACTTCATGTTAGGTTACTTGAAATCCTTATTAATACTGCCCTATCGTGTCTGAACCTCTCAGTAACTTGATTACATGTTTGTTCTTCTTTCTCCCTCTGACTGTTTAGGCATCTGTAGTTCACTGTCAGCAGTGTGATTGGCCCTTTCTTGTTCCTCAGTTCAACACATACTGCTTAATTTGATTTTCCTTCTAGAATGTTATCCCTCCTCATAAGTGTGATTGTTTCTTCAACTAATATCACAACCCACCTTGCTTTTTTTAATCCCCTCTCTAGTTCATCTGAATACCTGTAACCAGGAACATTTAGTTAACATTCCTGCTCTTTGTAAGCCACATTTCAGTAATAGCTATGATATATCGAAGTGTCTCTCTCTGAATTTAGCTCATCTGCCTTACTCACCTAGACTCTTGGTATTGAAATGTATATCATTAATCACTGAACCATTTCTTTGTGATCTATTTTCTAGCCTTTGTGTTATCTACCTTCTGTACTAACCAATTAATTCCCTGTTATCCATTTCCAGCTTTGCTCCTCTCCTTTCTGTACCTATGGTCAGGTTACCATCACCCTACCAAGCTAGGTTAAACCATCTCCTACAACACTAGCAGTCCTCCTCCTGCCACAATTTGGTCCCATCCCTGTGAAGGGTCACCCACCAGGCTTGTTTAGGTCCCATCTCCCCCAGAACTGGTTCTAATGTCCTAGGAATCTAATATCCTCCCTCCTGTACCATCTGTCCAGCCACACATTCACTTGCACTATCTTCCTATTTCTGCAATGTCCAGTGCATGGCATTAGAATAATCCAGAAATTATTACCTTGGTGATCCTGGTGTAAATTTCTCTCCTTACTCCCTAAAATCTGTCAGTAGGACCCTGCTTGTCACCCTTTCTACCTTTGTATGGATACAATAAAGGCCATGACCTCTGGCTCTTCATCCTCCCACTCAGAATATTCATTAGATGCTCAGTGACATTCTTGAACCTGACACCAGGAAGACAAGATATCATCCTGGAGTCATGGCTGCAGAAATGCCTGACCGTTTTGCTGAACCATTGAATCTCCTGTCACTATTGTTTTTCTAAATGTCCTCCCCTAGCCACTGATGATTTTAGTTCAGGTTGTATGGCCCAAGGGAACCATCATTAGCAGCAATCAGAATGCAATACCAGTCAGAGAGCAAGTTGCACTCAGGGGGCTCCTGCACTCCTGCTTGGTCCTCGTCTGTTTTGAAGCCACTCATGTCCTCTCTGCCTACACACACTTAAGCTGTGGGGTGACCACCTCAAGAAACAGAAATCCATGCATCTCTCTGTCTTGTGGATGCACCGCATTGACTCCAGCTGCTCCTCAAGCTCCAAAATCAGGAATTTGAACTCCTGCTAACGATCCTCCTTGCATGAGAAGTGCCCAGGAGTCCCCACATAGAACAGGATATACATTCACAGGACTGAATTGCTCTGCCATGACTCCATTGATTAAACAAGTAGCTATAAATACCAAAAATAATGTTAAGACTCAATTATCTCTCCTCCTCCTCCTTCCTGAATGCAGGCAGTGGCTTTTTCCTTCTCAACTGCTGCCCTCCCTCTGACCTTTGACTGTTCACATTGACTGGCCTATGTGCAAGGGTGTCATGTTCATGTTCTATGCACCTTTGTACAAAGCGCTATATACCTTTCTCCAGCACAAAGTTCTTCCCGCCACCTAGGTTTATGAGTCAGTAGCGGGCAACAATAATTGTCCTGCGAGACCAGAAACCTCACCCTTCTACTCCCTTGGTTTAAGGGAAGACAGTTGGAATTGATTTTGTGCCACTTTAAGGCAAATTCATAGGGACACCCATCCGTTCCAAAGATGTCCCTTAACTATCCAAAGAAATGGACAAATTCAGAGCCGCTGGTACGTGGTCCATTTTGCACACCTGGGGCGAAATTCTCCTACCCGCCCCGCCACATTTCTGCCCCGACCGGCGGGCGGGAGTCTCCGTAACACCGGCTGGTCAATGGGGTTTCCCATTGTGGGGCAGCCCCACGCCGTCGGGAAACCCCCGGGCGCCGGCAAAACGGAGACTCCCGCCGGCGGAGAATGACGCCCCAGGTTTCACACTCCTGGGCTATCAAAGTCCAATTACAGGGGAGGCGCTGGGGATTTAAAGGGCAATCTGCCTCCATAAAACATGCATTCATGAAGCACCCCCCCGGCGAACATGATAAGCGTCGGGGGCTGGACTTCGAGTAATTCTGATGTTTTCACCACGATGGAAAGGCTCTCTGTCATGTTGCAATATACATAGAACATAGAACATAGAACATACAGTGCAGAAGGAGGCCATTCGGCCCATCGAGTCTGCACCGACCCACTTAAGCCCTCACTTCCACCCTATCCCCGTAACCCAATAACCCCTCCTAACCTTTTTGGTCACTAAGGGCAATTTAGCATGGCCAATCTACCTAACCTGCATGTCTTTGGACTGTGGGAGGAAACCGGAGCACCCGGAGGAAACCCACGCAGACACGGGGAGGACGTGCAGACTCCGCACAGACAGTGACCCAAGCCAGGAATCGAACCTGGGACCCTGGCGCTGTGAAGCCACAGTGCTATCCACTTGTGCTACCGTGCTGCCCTTTTTCTCCGAAACCTGACCAAATGAAGGAGGGGAGGGTACTGAATTAATTTATCAGAGGGAAATGGAGATGGGTGCTTTGTCCCTAACCTGTGGTCCGTATACAACTGTGCACTCTTAGGCATCCAATTTGCAAATCCAGACTCTTGCTGAGTTATATATGCTCCAGCGTTCCTCAGGGTTTAAAATAGGTTTGCATCAATGTTGCGCTGAATTCAACAATTAGAATAATCTTTGGCCACACTAAGAGCCAAATTCAAGACTTGGAACTGAGGGAAAAAAAAGATTTTTACCAAAGCTGACAAAATGCTGGGCAAAGATCCTTCACTCAGATCGCATAACTTTGCATCAAGTTTATCATTCATAAACTGAACAGTCAATAACAATCAAATTTCAATTCAGTATTTTGTTATCACAGCAATTTATCAGACTCCCATTAAAGTGGATCAGAATTACTTTGTATACATTGCTGCATTTGATTGTGAGAGAAATTTCTGCGAGTGATTACAAGCCAGTAATACAATTGTATGCTTAAGGTAACATCATAAACCACAAGATCAGAACTAAAGTTGCTATTAAATTATCAGCATTTCAAGATTAGATTAAAACCCTGAAATCATTGTTTGCTATTTGTTACCTTTGCAATAAACATAGTTTTGATTTAATTTGGAAATTTATTCAGTTTTGGGCATCACGGTGGCACTGTGGTTGGAACTACTGCCTCACAGCGCCAGGGGCCCGGGTTCAATTCTGGCCTTGGGTGACTGTCTGCGTGGAGTTTGCACTTTCCCCCCCCCCGTGTCTGCGTGGGTTTCATAGAAAATTACAGCGCAGTACAGACCCTTCAGGCCTCGATGTTGCGCCGACCTGTGAAACCACTCTAAAGCCCATCTACACTATTCCCTTATCGTCCATATGTCTATCCAATGACCATTTGAATGCCCTTAGTGTTGGCGAGTCCACTACTGTTGCAGGCAGGGCATTCCACGCCCTTATTACTCTATGAGTAAAGAATCTACCTCTGTCATCTGTCTTATATCTACCTCCCCTCAATTTAAAGGTATGTCCCCTCGTGCTAGACATCACCATCCAAGGAAAAAGGCTCTCAACTGTCAACCCTATCCAATCCTCTGATCATCTTATATGCCTCAATTAAGTCACCTCTTAACCTTCTTCTCTCTAACGAAAACAGCCTCAAGTCCCTCAGTCTTTCCTCATAAGATCTTCCCTCCGTACCAGGCAACATCCTGGTAAATCTCCTCTGCACCCTTTCCAATGCTTCCACATCCTTCCAATAATGCGGCGACCAGAATTGCACGCAAAACTCCAAATGCGGCCGCACCAGAGCTTTGTACAGCTGCAACATGACCTCATGGCTCCGAAACTCAATCCTTCGACCAATAAAAGCTAGCACACCGTACGCCTTCTTAACAACCCTCTCAACCTGGGTGGCAACTTTCAGGGATCTATGTACATGGACACCGAGATCTCTCTGCTCATCCACACTGCCAAGAATCTTACCATTAGCCCAGTACTCTGTCTTCCTGTTATTCCTTCCAAAATGAATCACCTCACACTTTTCTCCATTAAACTCCATTTGCCACCTCTCAGCCCAGCTCTGCAGCTTATCTATGTCCCTCTGTAACTTGTAACATCCTTCTGCACTGTCCGCAACTCCACCGACTTTAGTGTCATCTGCAAATTTACTCACCCATCCTTCGACGCCCTCCTCCAGGTCATTTATAAGAATGACAAACAGCAGTGGCCCCAAAACAGATCCTTCTGGTACACCACTAGTAACTGGACTCCAGTCTGAACATTTCTCATCAACCACCACCCTTTGTCTTCTTCCAGCTAGCCAATTTCTGATCCAAACTGCTAAATCACCCTGAATCCCATGCCTCCGTATTTTCTGCAGTAGCCTACCGTGGGGAACCTTATCAAACGCTTTACTGAAATCCATATACACCACATCAACTGCTTTACCCTCATCCACCTATTTGGTCACCTTCTCAAAGAACTCAGTAAGGTTTGTGAGGCACGACCTACCCTTCACAAAACCGTGTTGACTATCTCAAATCAAATTATTCCTTTCCAGATGATTGTACATCCTATCTCTTATAAACCTTTCCAAGATTTTGCCCACAACAGAAGTAAGGCTCACTGGTCTATAGTTACCGGGGTTGTCTCTACTCCCCTTCTTGAACAAGGGGACATTTGCTATCCTCCAGTCTTCTGGCACTATTCCTGTAGACAAAGATGACTTAAAGATCAAAGCGAAAGGCTCAGCAATTTCCTCCCTAGCTTCCCAGAGAATCCTAGGATAAATCCCATCTGGCCCAGGGGACTTATCTATTTTCACAATTTCCAGAATTGCTAACACCTCCTCCTTCTGAACCTCAAGCCCTTCTAGTCTCGTAGCCTGAATCTCAATATTCTCCTTGACAACATTGTCTTTTTCCTGTGTGAAAACTGACGAAAGATATTCATTTAGCACCTCTGCTAACTCCTCAGACTCCAAGAACAACTTCCCGCTACTGTCCTTGACTGGCCCTACTCTTACCCTAGTCATTCATGTAGTCCTGACATATCTATAGAAAGCTTTAGGGTTATCCTTGATCCTACCTGCCAAAGACTTCTCATGTCCCCTCCTGGCTCTTCTTAGCTCTCTCTTTAGGTCCTTCCTAGCTAACTTGTAACTCTCGAGCGCCCTAACTGAACCTTCAAGTCTCATCTTTACATAAGCCTCCTTCTTCCTCTTGACAA
The DNA here is from genome assembly GCF_047496885.1 of Scyliorhinus torazame. Lineage (NCBI taxonomy): Eukaryota > Metazoa > Chordata > Chondrichthyes > Carcharhiniformes > Scyliorhinidae > Scyliorhinus > Scyliorhinus torazame. Next base: position 222,340,754 of record NC_092708.1, on the reverse strand, counting down.
GTGTTTCGACTGCTTTAGTAAACCACGGTTCCCTTGCTCGACCACTTCCTCCCTGCCAGACAGGTACATACTTATCAAGGACACGCAGTAGCTGTTCCTTGAACAAGCTCCACATTTCCATTGTGCCCATCCCCTGCAGTTTTCCTTTCCATCCGATGCATCCTAAGTCTTGCCTCATCGCATAATAATTGCCTTTCCCCCAGATATAACTCTTGCCCTGCGGTATATACCTATCCCTTTCCATCACTAAAGTAAACGCAATGGAATTGTGGTCACCATCACCAAAGTGCTCACCTACCTCCAAATCTAACACCTGTCCTGGTTCATTACCCAGTACCAAATCCAATATGGCCTCGCCTCTCGTTGGCCTATCTACATACTATGTCAGGAAACCCTCCTGCACACATTGGACAAAAACAGACCCATCTAAAGTACTCGAACTATAGCGTATCCAGTCAATATTTTGAAAGTTAAAGTCCCCCATAACAACTAACCTGTTGCTTTCGCTCCAATCCAGAATCATCTTTACAATCCTTTCTTCTACATCTCTGGAACTTTTTGGAGGCCTATAGAAAACCCCTAACAGGGTGACCTCTCCTTTCCTGTTTCTAACCTCAGCCCATACTACCTCAGTAGACGAGTCCTCATCAAACATCCTTTCTGCCACCGTAATACTGTCCTTGACTAACAATGCCACCCCTCCCCCTCTTTTACCACCTTCCCTGAGCTTACTGAAATATCTAAACCCCGGCACCTGCAACAACCATTCCTGTCCTGCTCTATCCATGTCTCCGAAATGGCCACAACATCGAAGTCCCAGGTACCAACCTGTTCACCCACCTTATTCCGGATGCTCCTGCCAATGAAGAAGACACACTTTAAACCATCTTCCTGCCTGCCGGTACACTCCTGCAACTTTGAAACCTTACTCATGACCTCACTACTCTCAACCTCCTGTAAACTGGAGCTACAATTCAGGTTCCCAAGCCCCTGCTGAAATAGTTTAAACCCTCCCGAAGAGCATTAGCAAATTTCCCCCCCAGGATATTGGTACCCCTCTGGTCCAGATGTAGACCATCCCATTTGTAGAGATCCCACCGACCCCAGAATGAACCCCAATTATCCAGAAATCTGAAACCCTCCCTCCTGCACCATCCCTGTAGCCACGTGTTCAACTCCTCTCCCTCCCTATTCCTCGTCTCGCTATCACGTGGCACGGGTAACAACCCAGAGATAATAACTCTGTTTGTCCTAGAACTAAGTTTCCACCCTAACTCCCTGAATTCCTGCCTTACATCCCTATCCCATTTCCTACCTATGTCGTTGGTACCTATGTGGACCACAACTTGGGGCTGCTCCCCCTCCCCCTTAAGGATCCCGAAAACACGATCCGAGACATCATGCACACTGGCACCTGGGAGGCAACACACCAACCGCGGGTCTCTCTCGTTCCCACAGAATCTCCTATCTATCCCCCTAACTATGGCGTCTCCAATGACTAATGCTCTACTCCTCTCCCCCCTTCCCTTCTGAGCAACAGGGACAGACTCCGTGCCAGAGACCTGTACCCCATGGCTTCCCCTGGTAAGTTCCCCCCCCCCCCCACCCCCCCCAACAGTATCCAAAGCGGTATACCTGTTACTAAGGGGAACGACCACAGGGGATCCCTGTACTGACTGCTTCCTCCCAGCCCCTCTCACCGCCACCCATCTATATTTACTCTTCGGAGTAACTACATCCCTGAAGTTTCTATCTATGACCACCTCTGCCTCCCGAATGATCTGAAGTTCATCCAGCTCCAGCTCCAGTTCCCTAGCTATTTCTGAGGAGCTGGAGATGGGTGCACTTCCCACAGATTAAATCAGCAGGGACACTGACGGCGTCCCTCACCTCAAACATTCTGCAGGAGGAACATTGCACTCCCTTCCCTGCCATCCCCTCTAGAAAGAAAAAGAAAAAGAAAGAAAGAGCTTACCTGTTATTCACTCCCCTTCTCAGCAACCTCTGCGCCCCGCACGATAACACCAGCCAATGAACTTATTGTTTTGCTGTGATGTCACTCCTGAACTGTTTTTTAATTTCAGCCTGCTGTCCAGAGGTGTCCCTCTCAGCTCCCGCTCTTTTCAAATCTCCGCTCTGACTCTCTGCTCCCGCTCTTTTCAAATCTCCGCTCTGACTCGCAGCTCCCGCTCGACTCTCAGCTCCCGCTTTTCAAATCTCCGCTCTGACTCGCAGCTCCCGCTCTTTTTAAATCACTGCGACTCTCATCTCCCGCTCGTTTCAAATCTCCGCTCTGACTCGCAGCTCCCGCTCTTTTTAAATCTCTGCGACTCTCATCTCCCGCTCGTTTCAAATCTCCGCTCTGACTCGCAGCTCCCGCTCTTTTTAAATCACTGCGACTCTCATCTCCCGCTCGTTTCAAATCTCCGCTCTGACTCGCAGCTCCCGCTCTTTTTAAATCTCTGCGACTCTCATCTCCCGCTCGTTTCAAATCTCCGCTCTGACTCGCAGCTCCTGCTCTTTTTAAATCTCCTAGACTCTCAGCTCCCGCTCTTTTCAAATCTCTACTCCGACTCGCAGGTCCTGCTCTTTTCAAATCTCCGCTCTGACTGTCAGCTCCCGCGCTTTTCAAATCTCCGCTCCGACTCTCAGCTCCTGCTCTTTTTAAATCTCCGCTCTGACTCTCAGCTCCCGTGCTTTTTAAACCTCTCCAGTTTTCTCCCACAGTCCAAAGATGTGCAGGTTAGGTGGATTGGCCATGATAAAATTGCTCCGGGGTACCCGGAGGAAATCCACACAGACACTGGGGTATGTAGATAGGTATTTTAAATTTGAGGCATGGAGGATTGAAAATCAAAGTAGATTAGTAAGCATAGAGGTGATAGCTGACTGGGAGCAGTTGCAGAATAAGATATAGGTATCAGAGGTTACGATGAGCTCAAGTTGATGACAGGAATAAATTGGAACGCCAGCCAGCAGAATGTTAAAATAGTTAAATTGAGGTGCCCCAATAGTCTAGATGAGAATTTTGACTGCCGATGGGCTGAAGAATGAGTAGAAGCTGGTGATCTTACAGAGGTGAAAATGGCAGTCTTTTTATGGAGAGCAGTGAAGTTTGGGAACTGACTGGACAACCTGTGATGGTGGCTGAAGAAGGGAATGGCATTGGTGACAAGGGCATGATGTTTGTGGCATGGGCTGGATGTAATGGCTTCAGACTTCCCAAAATTTAATTGGAGAAGAATTGCAGCTCACCCAACACTGGGGGCCGAAATGTACACTCCCCCACTGGTGGTTTGGGAGGTAGCGGGGTGAGCATAGAATTCCTCGGATGGGATGCCTGCCTGCATGAATATCTCTGCAATTTTACACTGGGGTACGTGAGACTTCGGATGTGGGGGACTGTGAGGGGCGAGGGCTGGAGGAAACATTTTATTTTAACTGGAATTAAGTCTCACAGCACTAAGGTTGGCCTTTAAAATAGCCATCTCTGCACCCAACAGCCTCTGAGGCTGGCTCCAAACTTTTACCCCATTATCCTGGCCCCATCCCCTGTCCAACCCCCGTAATAAAACCCCATCCTTGTGGGCACTTTCTTCCAAGGTAGGCAGGCCAATCCGGACATTTTCTTTATTACCATTGCGGGTCTTATAATCAGTGAGGCATTCAATGGTTATGGGGACATGGCGGGAAACTGGACTTGAAGATTATATCAGATCAGCCATGGTCTCATTGAATGGCGGAGCAGACTCGACGGGCCAAGTGGCCTACTTCTGCTCCTACATCTTATGGTCCTATAAAAATCCATGCTCATATCATCAAAAGGCATCATTTAAGTGAGAAAAAGTGAGAAATAGGAGGAGGCCAAGGATTAGGGGAGGCCGGAGGTGATGGTACAGGGGCAGGAAAAAGCTCTGACTACAGTTCAATAGGTTAAGAATGAAACCAAATGAGAACAGAGCCACTGAAGGGGAGGAAAATTGTGTGTTGACCACGTTAAAGATTGAAGTGAGGTCAGAAAGGATGAGGGGGTTTATGCACCATGGTCATTGTCACTGAAAGGCTTAAGGAGATGTTTATCGGTGAAGAAAAAATCTCGTGGTTAACCTTTTTTTCCAGGATGGTCCTCAAGTAATAAGGAGTCCCAACAGAGGAGAGCAGGGTCCAATAATGTTTGGTGTGATCCTGCTCAACCTGATAGCAAACCAATTTGTGTGCCAGGTACAGACAAGTCTAGGTCTCTCAGATTAAGGAGAGGAAGAGACAACCAATAGTAGCTGGTGGGTGGGAAGAAACCCCAACCACTGAAAGGCAGCAGCTGTTATATTTAAGGGGCAGCAGTACTCAGCTGACAGGCCCCACAGAGACAACAGAAAGTGAGGATAAATCAGAAACGTTTTCAAGAATGGCTGCAGTTCGAGGGTGGCTCCTAGGTTTAGAGATGCCTCGCTGGAGATGTTTCACAGGGAATGGCAGTAATGGAGTAAAGGCTTTATTAAGGCCTTTTATTAAGGTAAAGTCTTGGAGGGGATTATAAGAGACAAGATTTATAATCATCTAGATAGGAATAATATGATCAGGGATAGTCAGCATGGCTTTGTGAAGGGTAGGTCATGCCTCACAAACCTTATTGAGTTCTTTGAGAAGGTGACTGAACAGGTAGATGAGGGTAGAGCAGTTGATGTGGTGTATATGGATTTCAGTAAAGCGTTTGATAAGGTTCTCCACGGTAGGCTATTGCAGAAAATACGGAGGCTGGGGATTGAGGGTGATTTAGAGATGTGGATCAGAAATTGGCTAGCTGAAAGAAGACAGAGGGTGGTGGTTGATGGGAAATGTTCAGAATGGAGTACAGTCACAAGTGGAGTACCACAAGGATCTGTTCTGGGGCCGTTGCTGTTTGTCATTTTTATCAATGACCTAGAGGAAGGCGCAGAAGGGTGGGTGAGTAAATTTGCAGACGATACTAAAGTCGGTGGTGTTGTCGATAGTGTGGAAGGATGTAGCAGGTTACAGAGGGATATAGATAAGTTGCAGAGCTGGGCTGAGAGGTGGCAAATGGAGTTTAATGTAGAGAAGTGTGAGGTGATTCACTTTGGAAGGAATAACAGGAATGCGGATTATTTGGCTAATGGTAAAGTTCTTGAAAGTGTGGATGAGCAGAGGGATCTAGGTGTCCATGTACATAGATCCCTGAAAGTTGCCACCCAGGTTGATAGGGTTGTGAAGAAGGCCTATGGAATGTTGGCCTTTATTGGTAGAGGGATTGAGTTCCGGAGTCGGGAGGTCATGTTGCAGCTGTACAGAACTCTGGTACGGCCGCATTTGGAGTATTGCATACAGTTCTGGTCACCGCATTATAGGAAGGACGTGGAGGCTTTGGAACGGGTGCAGAGGAGATTTACCAGGATGTTGCCTGGTATGGAGGGAAAATCTTATGAGGAAAGGCTGATGGACTTGAGGTTGTTTTCGTTGGCGAGAAGAAGGTTAAGAGGAGGCTTAATAGAGGCATACAAAATGATCAGGGGGTTGGATAGGGTGGACAGTGAGAGCCTTCTCCCGCGGATGGAAATGGCTGGCACGAGGGGACATAACTTTAAACTGAGGGGTAATAGATATAGGACAGAGGTCAGAGGTAGGTTCTTTACGCAAAGAGTAGTGAGGCCGTGGATTGCCCTACCTGCTACAGAAGTGAACTCGGCAATATTGAGGGCATTTAAAAGTTTATTGGATAAACATATGGATGATAATGGCATAGTGTAGGTTAGATGGCTTTTGTTTCGGTGCAACATCGTGGGCCGATGGGCCTGTACTGCGCTGTATTGTTCTATGTTCTATGTTCTATGTAAGGCCACCAATGGTGGAATAAAGCAAAATAATGCCGATGCTACAGATCTGACAGAAAGTGCTGAAAAGCTCTGCAGGTTTGTCAGCACCTGTGGACAATTCGCACTCCTGCTGCCAGTCCAGCTGCGTGTTCCAGCACATTCTGACCAGCTGCGTGTTCCAGCACATTCTGACCAGCTGAGTGTTTCAGCACATTCTGACCAGCTGCGTGTTCCAGCACATTCTGACCAGCTGCGTATTCCAGCACATTCTGACCAGCTGAGTGTTCCAGCACATTCTGACCAGCTGAGTGTTCCAGCACATTCTGACCAGCTGAGTGTTCCAGCACATTCTGACCAGCTGAGTGTTCCAGCACACTCTGACCAGCTGAGTGTTCCTGCACATTCTGACCAGCTGAGTGTTCCAGCACATTCTGACCAGCTGAGTGTTCCAGCACATTCTGACCAGCTGAGTGTTCCAGCACATTCTGACCAGCTGCATGTTCCAGCACATTCTGACCAGCTGTGTGTTCTACCACATTCTGACCAGCTGTGTGTTCTAGCACATTCTGACCAGCTGCATGTTCCAGCACACTCTGACCAGCTGAGCGTGCCAGCACATTCTGACCAGCTGCGTGTTCCAGCACATTCTGACCAGCTGCGTGTTCCAGCACATTCTGACCAGCTGAGTGTTCCAGCACATTCTGACCAGCTGAGTGTTCCAGCACATTCTGACCAGCTGCGTGTTCCAGCACATTCTGACCAGCTGAGTGTTCCAGCACACTCTGACCAGCTGAGTGTTCCAGCACATTCTGACCAGCTGCGTGTTCCAGCACATTCTGACCAGCTGCGTGTTTCAGCACATTCTGACCAGCTGAGTGTTCCAGCACATTCTGACCAGCTCCGATTCCTGCACATTCTGACCAGCTGAGTGTTCTAGCACATTCTGACCAGCTGCATGTTCCAGCACACTCTGACCAGCTGAGTGTTCCAGCACATTCTGACCAGCTGAGTGTTCCAGCACATTCTGACCAGCTGAATGTTCCAGCACATTCTGACCAGCTGAGTGTTCCAGCACATTCTGACCAGCTGAGTGTTCCAGCACATTCTGACCAGCTGCGTGTTCCAGCACATTCTGACCAGCTGTGTGTTCTAGCACATTCTGACCAGCTGCATGTTCCAGCACCCTCTAACCAGCTGAGCGTGCCAGCACATTCTGACCAGCTGAGTGTTCCAGCACATTCTGACCAGCTGAGTGTTCCAGCACATTCTGACCAGCTGAGTGTTCCAGCACATTCTGACCAGCTGCGTGTTCCAGCACATTCTGACCAGCTGAGTGTTCCAGCACATTCTGACCAGCTGCGTGTTCCAGCACATTCTGACCAGCTGAGTGTTCCAGCACATTCTGACCAGCTGCATGTTCCAGCACATTCTGACCAGCTGAGTGTTCCAGCACATTCTGACCAGCTGCATGTTCCAGCACATTCTGACCAGCTGCATGTTCCAGCACATTCTGACCAGCTCCGATTCCTGCACATTCTGACCAGCTGAGTGTTCCAGCACATTCTGACCAGCTGAGTGTTCCAGCACATTCTGACAAGCTGAGGGTTCCAGCACACTCTGACCAGCTGAGCGTGCCAGCACATTCTGACCAGCTGCATGTTCCAGCACATTCTGACCAGCTGCATGTTCCAGCACATTCTGACCAGCTGAGTGTTCCAGCACACTCTGACCAGCTGAGCGTGCCAGCACATTCTGACCAGCTGCGTGTTCCAGCACATTCTGACCAGCTGAGTGTTCCAGCACATTCTGTCCAGCTGAGTGTTCCAGCACATTCTGACCAGCTGCGTGTTCCAGCACATTCTGACCAGCTGAGTGTTCCAGCACATTCTGACCAGCTGAGTGTTCCAGCACATTCTGACCAGCTGAGTGTTCCAGCACATTCTGACCAGCTGCGTGTTCCAGCACATTCTGACCAGCTGAGTGTTCCAGCACATTCTGACCAGCTGCGTGTTCCAGCACATTCTGACCAGCTGCATGTTCCAGCACATTCTGACCAGCTGAGTGTTCCAGCACATTCTGACCAGCTGCATGTTCCAGCACATTCTGACCAGCTGCGTGTTCCAGCACATTCTGACCAGCTGCGTGTTCCAGCACATTCTGACCAGCTGCGTGTTCCAGCACATTCTGACCAGCTGCGTGTTCCAGCACATTCTGACCAGCTCCGATTCCTGCACATTCTGACCAGCTGAGTGTTCTAGCACATTCTGACCAGCTGCATGTTCCAGCACACTCTGACCAGCTGAGTGTTCCAGCACACTCTGACCAGCTGAGTGTTCCAGCACATTCTGACCAGCTGAGTGTTCCAGCACATTCTGACCAGCTGAGTGTTCTAGCACATTCTGACCAGCTGCATGTTCCAGCACACTCTGACCAGCTGAGTGTTCCAGCACCCTCTGACCAGCTGAGCGTGCCAGCACATTCTGACCAGCTGAGTGTTCCAGCACACTCTGACCAGCTGAGCGTGCCAGCACATTCTGACCAGCTGAGTGTTCCAGCACATTCTGACCAGCTGAGTGTTCCAGCACATTCTGACCAGCTGCATGTTCCAGCACATTCTGACCAGCTGCGCGTTCCAGCACATTCTGACCAGCTGCGTGTTCCAGCACATTCTGACCAGCTCCGATTCCTGCACATTCTGACTAGCTGAGTGTTCCAGCACATTCTGACCAGCTGCGTGTTCCAGCACATTCTGACCAGCTGAGTGTTCCAGCACATTCTGACCAGCTGCGCGTTCCAGCACATTCTGACCAGCTGCGCGTTCCAGCACATTCTGACCAGCTGCGCGTTCCAGCACATTCTGACCAGCTGCGTGTTCCAGCACATTCTGACCAGCTCCGATTCCTGCACATTCTGACTAGCTGAGTGTTCCAGCACATTCTGACCAGCTGCGTGTTCCAGCACATTCTGACCAGCTGAGTGTTCCAGCACATTCTGACCAGCTGAGTGTTCCAGCACATTCTGACTAGCTGAGTGTTCCAGCACATTCTGACCAGCTGAGTGTTCCAGCACATTCTGACCAGCTGCGCGTTCCAGCACATTCTGACCAGCTGCGTGTTCCAGCACATTCTGACCAGCTGCGTGTTCCAGCACATTCTGACCAGCTGCGTGTTCCAGCACATTCTGACCAGCTCCGATTCCTGCACATTCTGACTAGCTGAGTGTTCCAGCACATTCTGACCAGCTGCGTGTTCCAGCACATTCTGACCAGCTGCATGTTCCAGCACATTCTGACCAGCTGCGTGTTCCAGCACATTCTGGTATTATTTTGTCAAAGGGGAGTTTAGTGAATGGTTAAGCAGATTAACATGTTGGGGCAAATTAAACGCAAATGTATGAACTGATTGGAATTTGCAAGTGTAAGTGACTTTGCGGAGAGGGCTTACCAGGGGTGGATGTAGCGTGTTCCAGCACATTCTGACCAGCTGAGTGTTCCAGCACATTCTGACCAGCTGCGCGTTCCAGCACATTCTGACCAGCTGCGCGTTCCAGCACATTCTGACCAGCTGCGTGTTCCAGCACATTCTGACCAGCTGCGTGTTCCAGCACATTCTGACCAGCTCCGATTCCTGCACATTCTGACTAGCTGAGTGTTCCAGCACATTCTGACCAGCTGCGTGTTCCAGCACATTCTGACCAGCTGCATGTTCCAGCACATTCTGACCAGCTGCGTGTTCCAGCACCCTCTGACTAGCTGAGCGTGCCAGCACATTCTGACCAGCTGAGTGTTCCAGCACATTCTGACCAGCTGCGCGTTCCAGCACATTCTGACCAGCTGCGTGTTCCAGCACATTCTGACCAGCTGCGTGTTCCAGCACATTCTGACCAGCTGCGTGTTCCAGCACACTCTGACCAGCTGCGCGTTCCAGCACATTCTGACCAGCTGCGTGTTCCAGCACATTCTGACCAGCTGCGTGTTCCAGCACATTCTGACCAGCTGCGTGTTCCAGCACATTCTGACCAGCTGCGTGTTCCAGCACATTCTGACCAGCTGCGTGTTCCAGCACATTCTGACCAGCTCCGATTCCTGCACATTCTGACTAGCTGAGTGTTCCAGCACATTCTGACCAGCTGCGTGTTCCAGCACATTCTGACCAGCTGCATGTTCCAGCACATTCTGACCAGCTGCGTGTTCCGGCACATTCTGGTATTATTTTGTCAAAGGGGAGTTTAGTGAATGGTTAAGCAGATTAACATGTTGGGGCAAATTAAACGCAAATGTATGAACTGATTGGAATTTGCAAGTGTAAGTGACTTTGCGGAGAGGGCTTACCAGGGGTGGATGTAGCAGCAATCAAGGTTGAAAAGCGATAGGGAATGCAATATATGGGATATAAGGAAGACATTGGAGACTGCTCCATATCTGACAACTATCTTTGGTCCTCACCACAAGCTCTGTTCCCAAGTTGTCAACTCGGTCATTTCCTTGGCAACTGAGTGAGGTCAACCCATGACATTGATGTTGGATTTGAACCTAAGATGTACTTCCAGCCACATATCCGCACCATGACCAAGATCCCTTATTTACAGCTGCATAACATCACCTGGCTCCATCAACTCATCTGCGCTGAAGCTCTTTTCTAAGCCTTTTTGTACCTCTACACACGACTATTCCAACAGTCCCCTGCCCAGCCTCCCACTGCCCACTGCCCACAACTCTGAGCTCATCCAAACTCTGCGTCCCACATCCTTACTCGCCCCAAGACCCGTTCACTTATCAACACTGTGCTTGCAAACCTGACTGGCTCCCAGTGGCAACACAAGTGGACATGGTAGTCAAGAAAGCATACGAATGCTTGCCTACATTGGACGGGGCATCGAGTATGAAAACTGGCAAGTCATGCTACAGTTTTATAGAACGTTGGTAAGGCCGTAGTTGGAATATTGCGCACAATTCTGGTCGCCACACTACCAGAAGGATGTGGAGGCATTGGAGAGGGTGCAGAGGAGGTTTACCAGGTCTGGAGGGTGTAAACTATGTGGAGAGGCTGAATAGACTTGGACAGTTTTCATTAGAAAGATGGAGATTGAGGGGTGACCTGATAATGGTCTACAAGATTATGAGGGGCATGGATAGAGTGGATAGGCAGGCACGCTTTCCCAGGGTGTACCAGGCATCATCACAATCATCATAAAGCAATTCTGTATGTCATATTGTACACAACCTCCGACCAGCAGGTGGCAGTGTGGCTGTGTACCTGGCGGCTCTGTGCCTCTGGAGAGTTGGGAGTAAGTCGTGTTGGTGAATAGACATATTTCAAAGTAGCTCTATAATAGTTAGTTAGTGTTAGTAGCTTGTTATTTATTTATTCCAGTTATCTTTACCACACAGTTGTTTCATAATAAATGTTTTAAATTCGATGTTCTGTACTGCATCATTCACATTGGCCAGTCTACAGAACATAATAAGTGTGACAATGGGTTAATTTTAAAATTCCCATCCTTGTTTTCAAAATCCCTCACTGCCCTTGCTCTTTCGTTCTGTAATCTCCTCCAGACCTATGACACTCCGATTTCCATACATTGTTATAACTCTGTCCCCTTGAGAAGCCTTCATTATAATCGCTCCATCACTGCCAGCTATGCCTTCAGCTGTTGACACCCTAATCTCAGGAATTATCTCCCTAAACATACAGATTGGCCAAGAAAAATAATAGGTCTGAGGATTGGGACCAGTTTAGAATTCAGCAAAGAAGGACGGAGGGATTGATTAAGAAGGGGAAAGTACAGTACGAAAGGAAGCTTGCAGGGATCATAAAGACTGACACAAAGCGTTTCTACAGATATGTGAAGAGAAAGAGGTTGGTAAAGAGAAATGTAGGCCCACTGCAGACAGAAACAGGTCAATGCATAATAAGGGACAAAGAAATGGCTGAGCAATTGAATACATACTTTGGTTCTGTCTTCACAAATGAGGACACAAATCAGGGGCGGGATTCTCCGGCCCCCTGCTGGGTCGGAGAATCGCCAGGGGCTGGTGTGAATCCCGCCCCCACGGTGTCCCGAAATCTCCGCCACCAGAGAATCGGTGGGGGCGGGAATCGCGCCGCGCTGATCGGCGGGGGCGGAAATCGCGCCGCGCCTGTTGGAGGGCCCACCCCCGCCAATTCTCCGGCCCGCGATGGGCCAAAGTCCCACTGCTGAAATGCCTGTGCCACCAGCGTGGATTAAACCACCTTTTGAATGGTGGGACAAGGCGGCGCGGGCGGGCTCCGGAGTCCTGGGGCAATCTGGCCCCGGGGGGTGCCCCCACGGTGGCCTGGCTCGCGATCGGGGCCCAGCAATCCGCAGGCGGGCCTGTGCCGTGGGGGCACTGTTTTTCTTCCGCCTTCGGCATGGTCCTCACTATGGCGGAGGCGGGAAAGGCCTCTCCCCTGCGCATGCGCGGGGATGACGTCAGCAGCCGCTGACTCTCCCGCACATGCGAGGACCAGCATCGCCCGGCAAAGACCTTTCGGCCCCGGCTGTCATGGCGCCAAAGGCCTTTCCCGCCAGGAAACCGCTCAGGCGGGGGCCTAGCCCCTCAACGTGAGGGTTTGGCCCCTAAAGGCGCGGGGACTTCCCCCCACTCCATCACTCCGGGACCCCCCGCCCCGCTGGGTAGGGGAGAATCCCGCCCCAGATCCCAGAAATGTTGGAGAATTAAAGGTTTAGTGAGAGGGAAGAACAGAGGGAGATCAAATTCGGAGAGAAATGGTGCTAGGAAAACTGATAGGATTGAAGGCGGATAAATCCCCAGGGCCTGAGAATCTGCATCCCAGAGTGCTTAAGGAGGTGGCTCTGGAAATAGTGGATACATTGGTGGTCATCTTCCGGGATTCTATAGACTCTGGAACTGTCCCTGCAGATTGGAGGGTAGCTCACGTCACTCCGATATTCAAAAAGGGAGGTAGAGAGAAAGCAGGGAATTATAGACCAGTAAGCCTAACATCGGTAGTGGGGAAAATGCTTGAATCCATTATCACGGACTTTATAGCGGAACATTTAGAAAGCAGTGGCAAGATCAGTCAGAGTCAACATGGATTTATGAAGGAAAAATCATGCTTGACAAATCTGTTGGAATTCTTTGAAGAGGTAACCAGTACAGTCGGCAAGGGGGAGCCAGTCGATGTGGTATATTTGGACTTTCAGAAGGAGTTTGAAAAAGTCCCGCATAAGAGATTATTGTGCAAATTTAAAGTGCATGGGATTGGGGGAAGTGTATTGAGGTGGATAGAAAACTGATTGGCAGAGAGGAAACAAAGAGTAGGGATTAATGGGTCCTTTTCAAATTGGCAGGCAGTAACCAGTGGGTACCACAGGGATCGGTGCTGGGACCCCAGCTATTCACAATATATATTAATGATTTGGATGAGGGGACAAAATGTAACATCTCAAAGTTTGCAGATGATCCAAATTAGGTGGAAGGGTGAATTGTGACGAGGATGTAGGGATCCTACAGCAAGATCTGGACAGGTTGGGCGAGTGGGCAAACCAATGGCAGATGCAGTATAATTTGGATAAGTATGAGGTTATTCATTTTGGAAGCAAAAACAGGAAGACAGATTACTACCTGAACGGTTGTAAATTGGGAGAGGGGAGTGTGCAGCGGGACCTGGGTGTCCTTGTGCACCATTCACTGAAGGTAAGCATGCAGGTGCAGCAGGCGGTAAAGGCTAATGGTATGTTGGCCTTCATTGCAAGAGGTTTTGAGTATAGAAGCAGGGATGTGTTGCTGCAATTGTACAGTGCCTTGGTGGGGCCACACTTGGAGTATTGTGTGCAGTTTTGGTCTCCTTCTCTGAGGAAGGATGTTCTTGTTCTCAAGGGAGTGCAGCAAAGGTTTACCAGAATGATTCCAGGGACGGCGGGACTGTCATATGAGGAAAGATTGACTAGGTTGGGATTGTTCTCGCTGGAGTTCGGAAGAATGAGGGGGGATCTCATAGAGACTCATAAAATTCTAACAGGACTAGACAGGGTAGATGTAGGGAAGATGTTACCAATGATAGGTGTGTCCAGAACCAGGGGTCACAGCCTGAGGATTCAGGGTAAATCTTTTCAGACAGAGATAAGGAGACACTTCTTCACACAAAGAGAGGTGAGCCTGTAGAATTCATTACCACAGGAAGTAGTTGATGCTAAAACTTTGAATATATTCAAGAGGCGGCTGGATATAGCACTTGGGGAGAATGGGATCAAAGACTATGGGGAGAAAGCAGGATTAGGCTATTGAATTGGATGATCAGCCATGAAAGTGATGAATGGCGGAGCAGGCTTGAAGGACCAAAAGGCCTCCTCCTGCTCCTACCTTCTATGTATCTATGTAAACCTTTCCTCCCCTCTACCTCTCTCTCCTCTTTTAAGTGTCATGAGGCTTCGCTCCTTTATCTCTGAAACTATGATTTTTTGACTTTCAATTAACTGGAAATTTGGCAATTTGAAATGATAAAGAACAAACTATTTGAAAATGCAAGTCCGTCTTCGAAGAGGAAGGCGATAAACAAACAAATCACCCTCAAGCGAGTGCGAAGCAAGAAACATTTACTATAATCCAGCGACCTATCATAACTTGGCATTATCTACGGACAAGGCATTAAAATGCAATGTTCTGGACATTGAAACAATGGCTACCACAGACAGACCCATGCAAAACCTCTTGGAAATACACAATGGGTGAAGCATTACAAAACCAAGCTGCAGTCACTGCAGAGATTGCAAGAACATTTTCAGCAGAGAAGACAGGTTGAAAGCTAGGCTCTCTCCCTCCTTCTCTTTTGAAACAGGTGCATTATCCGGTTCAGAAACCAACTTTACTGGCAATCGACCAGGAAATTAAGATTACATAATAATTGCAACATCTTCTACGTCTGACCACATCTCAGAAACCAGCGAATCCAAAGTGAAATTAAAAATGAAAATCGCTTATTGTCACAAGTAGGCTTCAAATGAAGTTACTGTGAAAAGCCCCTAGTCGCCACATTCCGGCGCCTGTTTGGGGAGGCTGGTACGGGAATTGAACCAAGTGGGACCTTATCAAAAACCTTGCTGAAGTCCAAGTAGACTACATCAAATGCATTTCCCTCATCTACACACCTGGTCACCTCTTCGTAAACTTCAATCAAGTTGTCAGACATGACCTCCCCTCAACAAAACCATGCTGCGTATTCTTGATTAATCCCTACCTTTCCAAATGCAGCTTAATTCTGTCTCTCAGAATTGCTTCCAATAGTTTACCCACCACTGAGGTTAGGCTGACTTGCCTGTAGTTTCCTGGTTTGTCCCATCCTCCCTTCTTGAAAATGGGACCACATTGGCTATCTTCCTGTCCTCCAGCATCTATCCTGTGGCCAGAGAAGAACTGAAAACTGTTGCCAGCCCCCTGCTATTTCCTCCCTTGCCTCACTCAACAACCAGGGATACATTTCATCTGGCCCTGGATATTTGTCCACTTTTAAGCTTGACAGACCACTCAGAACCTCCTCTCTGTCAATGTAAATTTCTTTAATTTTATTCCAGTCCTTCTCCCTGATTTCTATACCCACACTAGCCTTTTCACTAGTGAACACTGACACAAAGTATTCATTTAGAACTCTTCTTCCCTCCTCCGCCTCCACACACAAATTACCTCTGTGGTCCTTAAGGGGCCGTACTCTTTCCCTAGTTATCCATTTACCTTTAATATGCCTCTCAGGCTTCTGCTGTTTTGAGTCCTTGATATCTGCCATTAGCCTCCCTTTTTCTCCTTATCCAGTGCTGCATACAGCTTGATATCCAGGGTTTACTGGATTTGTCGGTCCTACCCTTTTCTTTTTTAAATATTTTTTTCCAATTAAGGGGCAATTTAGCGTGGCCAGTCCACCTACCCTGCACATCTTTGGGTTGTGGGGTGAGACCCATGCAGACACAGGGAGAATGTGCAAACTCCACATCGACAGTGACCCAGGGCCGGGATCGAGCATGGGTCCTCGCCGCGGTGAGGCAGCAGTGCTAACCACTGCACCATCGTGCCTCCCTTCTACCCTTTTTCTTGATTGGAACATGTTGGTCCAGTACTCTCCCTATTTCCTTCTTGAATGCGTCCCACTGTTTTGTCACTCCCAATATACTCTGGCCAAATTATATCTAATCTTATTAAAATCGGCCTTCCCCCAGTTTAGAACTTGGATTTCAGACCAACCGTTGTCCTTTTCCACAACAATCTTGAATCTGACAGATCGCTGTCTGCAAAACGTTCCCCCATTGATACATCAAACACTTGCTCGGCTTCATTACCTAAAATTAAGTCCAGGACTGCTCCCTCTCTTGTCGGACCTTCTACGTTTTAACACACAAAAAAATTAAAAATCTCGCTTACTCATCTCTGCTAGGTGTGAATTCCACACCAGTTGGCAAATGGTTTCAGTTTCTCACTCTATAAATGAACGTCTTTGGATTCAGCATACCTGAAGCCTACGGAGGTTTTGTGCCTCGTCCCTGCTTCTGAGCCAGAAGCTGTGGGTTCAAGTCCCATTCCAGGTCTTGATGGCCAAGGAAGGTGAATTCATAACATGGCCAAACAGGTTTGGTGTCAACCTGTAAATCCTTCTAAACACGCCAATGGCTGGTGGTAAGACTGGGAGGGATTCCTGTTCAGCCACGCTCGATGTGGAATGGCGCCCCTCAAGTTATAAGCCCTGGTGATAGACTAACGACTTATTCTGGGAATTACGATAGAACCAGATGGAAGTCTGCCTGAGTGCATCACTAGGTGTGGGAAGAGAAGTGGAATGGAAACACCTGGGGCGGGATTCTTCAAACCCCCCACCGGGTCGGAGAATTGCCGGGGGTCGGGGTGAATCCCGCCCCCGCCGTCCTCCGAATTCTCCGGCCCCCCAAAAATCGGCCCGGCGTGAATCGCGCCGCCCACCTCGGAGAATGGCGGGGACCGGCGCGACTCAATGGGCCCCAGGGCCGCCCGAATTCTCCGGGATGCAATGGGCCAAAGTCCCACCCGTTTAACAAGGGTCCCACTGGCGTAAATCAAGGTTGGTCCCTCCCGGCGGGACCCAACTCCGTGGGCGGCCTCCGGGGTTCTCGGAGGGGCGCGGGGGGATCTGGCCCCGGGATGTGCCCCCAGGATGGCCTGGCCCACGATTGGGGCCCACCGCTCTGTGGGCGGGCCTGCGCCGTGGGGCACTCTATCCTCCGCATCGGCCGCTGTGGCCCTCCGCCTTGGCCGATGCGGAGACGGACCCTCCCGCGCATGCGCCGGGATGACGCCAGCACACGCTGGCGCTCCCGCGCATGTGCCAACTTGCGCTGGCCGGCGCAGGCCCTTCAGCGCCGTTTGGCGTGGTGCCAAGCACCTTCCCCATCGGCCAGTGGGGCGCAAACCACTCCGGGGCAGGCCTAGCCCCTGAAGTTGCAGAGGATTTTGCACCTTTGGGGCGGCCTGATGCCGGAGTGGTTCACGCCACTACTCGCCGCCGGGACCCCCCACCCCGCCGGGTAGGGGAGAATCCTGCCCCTGAAGCCTATTCTGGAATTACAGCAGGTCTAAACACTTTGCCACAAAGGTGAAAATATAGCAGCCGAGCCCACTGTAACTCTATAAATAAAACAAGAGTTGCTGGGACCATGAAAATGTCATATATTTGGTAGGCTGATGCATGTGAGATCTAATAAAAACAGTTTCCGAATCATTGTGCAACAACAAACTAGTATTGACTTCCTGTACAGCCCTCACGCATTCACACCTCGGGCGAAATTCTCCTACCCGTCCCGCCACATTTCTGCCCCGACCGGCCGGCGGGAGTCTCTGTTACACCGGCCGGTCAATGGGGTTTCCCATTGTGGGGCAGCCCCACTCCGTCGGGAAACCCCCGGGCGCCGGCAAAACGGAGACTCCCGCCGGCGGAGAATGACGCCCCTGGATCTTGACACTTTCAATCTCCCTGACTGATGAGTGAGTCAAGATTTGTGTCCCTCCTTGTTTTCCTCATCAGAGACGAGAGAAAAAAAAATTGTGCTCTGACCCCTCCCTCATCTCCGAGTGTTGAGGATTGGTCTGCCAGCCCACCAATAAAAGTTACCATCTTTAATGAAAAACCATGGCCAGGATTCTCCGACCCTGCGCCAGGTCGGAGAATCCCCGGGGGTAGGCGCGAATCCATCCCGCCGCCCCAACGCCGGCTGCCCTATTCTCCGGCGCCGTTTTTCGGGGGCCGGCAGGATTCCCGCCACGCCGGTCATGGGCCGTTGAGAGCGCCCCCCCCCCCCCCGGAGATTCTCCGGGCCCCGATGGGCGAGTGGCCGTAAAGTTTTGCACAGTCCCGCCGCCGCGAATAACTCATCTCACGCACGGCGGGACCTGGCAGGTGTCTTTGTTTCGGATGGTTGACGTCTAGCACTCCTTCCTTCAGTCTATGCTTTTAGCTCAAGGTTTCTTCTTTAGGTTTCTGATTTTCTCTGTAGATTCATCCAGGTTCTCTGGAAGTTCAGAAATACGGCCGCTATGCAGCTTTTCTGGAGAGAGTGAGACTCATAGCTTCCTCTCTGAGTGTCCAGGACCCAACTCTCCTTTTCTTAAGTTCTCTGAAGACCATCCCACTTGGGTAGGACCCAATCACCACCTGTCACCGGGCAGAATACAACCTTTTGCCAAATCATTGACTACCACCAACCAAATCGAACCAAAACCTCCCGATCATTCTCAGGTGCCAGAAAGTCTGAGTTCTACTGTTCGAAAGTTAACACGGTGTACTATTTTGCAACTTTTGAATTCCACAGTTCCTCTGCTCGACTTAAAGGTACATGTTCATTTGACATCCATGGATCAAAAATAATAACGGCAAAATAAAATAAATGGGAAATAGGAGAATCAACAGGAAGGGCCCTTATAATAGAATGAAATACTTTTGTACAAAGCATTAAGGAATATAATGTGCATTGGGAAACATTTGATGGCTGACCGACTCCCCTTCCAATCACCCAAGCCTCGATGCAAATCCGGGGTATACAGACTTTGTAATGCTGTCGAAAAGAATGACCGATCTCTGCTCTTTATTAACTGGATTTAACCTTATCAGTAATCAGAGACAACAAAACAAATACAGGTAAGAAAGTGGTCATACCTCCAGATTAGCATGTGCCACACATTATGATCTATTCTATGATATGTGAATTTCATGTGTGTTATTTGATGAGGAATGAACCATCATGCTTTTCTGTAGACATTATTTTATTGTTAAAGCACAGATACACATCCTTCTAAAGCTACTTGGTACCATTACTCTGTTTCTGATGCTGTTTAGTCTTGGCAAATACACAAGGAAATTAGGTATCAGACTAGAACATAGAACATAGAACATAGAACATAGAAAATACAGCACAGAACAGGCCCTTCGGCCCACGATGTTGTGCCGAACCTTTGTCCTAGATTAATCATAGATTATCATTGAATTTACAGTGCAGAAGGAGGCCATTCGGCCCTTTGAGTCTGCACCGGCTCTTGGAAAGAGCACCCTACCCAAACTCAACACCTCCACCCAACACCAAGGGCAATTTGGACATTAAGGGCAATTTATCATTGGCCAATTCACCTAACCCGCACATCTTTGGACTGTGGGAGGAAACCGGAGCACCCGGAGGAAACCCACGCAGACACGGGGAGGACGTGCAGACTCCGCACAGACAATGACCCAATCCGGAATCGAACCTGGGACCATGGAGCTGTGAAGCAATTGTGCTATGCACAATGCTACCGTGCTGCCCTTAAGAACAAATAAATCTACACTATATCATTTTACCGTAATCCATGTACCTATCCAATAGCTGCTTGAAGGTCCCTAATGTTTCCGACTCAACTACTTCCACAGGCAGTGCATTCCATGCCCCCACTACTCTCTGGGTAAAGAACCTACCTCTGATATCCCTCCTATATCTTCCACCTTTCACCTTAAATTTATGTCCCCTTGTAATGGTGTGTTCCACCCGGGGAAAAAGTCTCTGACTGTCTACTCTATCTATTCCCCTGATCATCTTATAAACCTCTATCAAGTCGCCCCTCATCCTTCTCCGCTCTAATGAGAAAAGGCCTAGCACCCTCAACCTTTCCTCGTAAGACCTACTCTCCATTCCAGGCAACATCCTGGTAAATCTTCTTTGCACCTTTTCCAGAGCTTCCACATCCTTCCTAAAATGAGGCGACCAGAACTGTACACAGTACTCCAAATGTGGCCTTACCAAAGTTTTGTACAGCTGCATCATCACCTCACGGCTCTTAAATTCAATCCCTCTGTTAATGAACGCGAGCACACCATAGGCCTTCTTCACAGCTCTATCCACTTGAGTGGCAACTTTCAAAGATGTATGAACATAGACCCCAAGATCTCTCTGCTCCTCCACATTGCCAAGAACTCTACCGTTAACCCTGTATTCCGCATTCATATTTGTCCTTCCAAAATGGACAACCTCACACTTTTCAGGGTTAAACTCCATCTGCCACTTCTCAGCCCAGCTCTGCATCCTATCTATGTCTCTTTGCAGCCGACAACAGCCCTCCTTACTATCCACAACTCCACCAATCTTTGTATCGTCTGCAAATTTACTGACCCACCCTTCAACTCCCTCATCCAAGTCATTAATGAAAATCACAAACAGCAGAGGACCCAGAACTGATCCCTGCGGTACGCCACTGGTAACTGGGATCCAGGCTGAATATTTGCCATCCACCACCACTCTCTGACTTCTATCGGTTAGCCAGTTTGTTATCCAACTGGCCAAATTTCCCACTATCCCATGCCTCCTTACTTTCTGCATAAGCCTACCATGGGGACTACTTCTTCTTCCATTAGAATATTTCTTATGTGACTCAAAAGGTGTTTTATTGTGGGGTCAGTTGAAATTTATTGGTCTTAGCATAAGTTCAGGGCAAGCACCGATCATATAACTTTCTTTTTTCTGTGAAACATAGAATTTTCAGTGTTCACATTCCAGAATTCAGGTTAGAGGCCAGCAACGACCCGAGACACAGGGTGGAGGGAGCATCTACAGGTGGATCTTCCAGTTTCAATGTCATTGAGGAAGTCCATCTTCCAGCCTCAGTGTGTTCCTGGAGATCCATACTCTTTTGTCAATGGTGGGTCAATTATGTTGGGTGCCTTTTAAATATGGAACCCAGGTATGTCGTCGGGACACACACTATAATGCCCGATCCACCACGGATTATGAATTATACCCCCAGGTGCATAATTAGTTAGGTCGGGGCTGGAAGATGTGGCACCATGGGACGTAGTTCGAGGAGGGAAAATTACACCTTGGGTCGGCAGCAAGTAGTGAGAGACCAGAAAGAGAGAAAAAAGTACTTGACCTCATCCTCACCAATCTACCTGTTGCAGATGCATCTTTCATTTGCATTGTTGTCAGGTGTGACCACCACACAGTCCCTGTGAAGATGAAATTCCATTGTCACACTATACATATCTTCTATCGTGTTGTGGGGCACTACCATCATGCTAAATGGGATAGATCTTGCCTCCTAAAACTGAGCATCCATGAGGTACGGTGGGCCATCAGCAGCAGCAGAATTGTATACAACCATAAATCTTCAACCTCACAGTCCAGCATATCCCTCAGTGTACCATGATCAAATGCTAAATCATCAACACTGGTACAATGAAGAATGCAGGGGGGCGAGCCGGGAGGAGCACCAGGCTATCTAAGAATGGGTGTCAACCTGGTGAAGCTACAGCACAGGACTACATGTATGCCAAAGAGCAGAAGCAGCAACCAATTAGGCAGAGGTAAGTGATCCCATGATCAACGGATCAGATAATCAGGTCAGAATTGGGGATGTTTGCTGATTATTGTACAATGTTCAGTAACATTCATAGCTCCTCAAATCTGAAGCAGTCTGTGCCAATACACAGCAAGAACTGGACAATATCCAGGCTTGGACTGTTAAGTGGCAAATAACATCTGCGCCACACAAATGCCAGGTAAAGACCATCACCAACAAGAGATAATCTAAATATCTCCCCTTGACATTCAATGGCATCACCATTGCTGAATCTTCCATTATCAACATCCCGGTGGTTACCATTGACTAGAGACTGAACTAAATGAACTGTACAATTACTGTGGCTACAAAAGTAGGTCAGAGGCTGGGAATCTGCAGTGAGTAACTCATCTCCGAGCCTCCCAAAGCCTGTCCACATCTTCAAGGCACAAGTCAGGAGTGATGATGGAATACTCTCCACTTGCCTGGCTGAGCACAGCTCCAACAACACTTACAAAGCTCGACACCATCCAGGACAAAGCAGCCCACTTGATTGACATCCCATCCAATACCTTAAACATTCATGCCCTCCACCACCGATGAACAATGGGAGCCATATGTGCCAGCTACAATATGCAATTAAGTAGCTCACTAAGGCTCCATCAACAGCACCCATGACCTCTGCCCTAGAGGAGAACAAGGGCAACAGAAACATAGGAAAACCATAATTTGATGGCACAAACTCAGTCCAGATCCTGCAGTCCGTGATGAGATTGCAACCTCAGTGGACTGAAGTCAGGAGACTCAATGGAGAGTTCATAATGGCAGGCAGCACCCGGGTCTGGATGTCCTGCTTGCATTCTCAGCATTTCCAATACTCACAGCAGTGGGCAAGGGGGCACAAGCGGCATTAATGAATCAGCTGGGTCATTTAAAGAGATAGGAGAGAATAGGAAGTTGTGATTTTCAAAAGGTACATAAATTGCTGTGTGTGTTCCATGACTTGGTACTGGAGGCATGAACAGCTCTGAAGGCTCAACGTAAAGGTTTCTAAGCCTTCCATCGAGCTGCGTGAGGTATCAGATTGATAGCTGAATTAGCATCTTGAGGTAGAGGATTCTGTGTGACATCAGAGAAAATGAGATGGATGGAAATAGACCAAAGGACATCCAAATGGGCTCCTCTTCATCATTCCTTGCCTTGTAATCCAAGAGGCCAACATTTTAGACTGTCAGTGTCGCTGGGTGTGAAAGGTGTTGTCCATGAATGAAGGCAGGTTGTAGAAATGGGACCCACAACATGCAGTATATGGGGGAAAGACAGAGGCCGCAGCATGTGGCTTGAGCCATGGTACCCAGGTATGTGGTGGCAGAGCCCCAGTCAGAACAGCAAGAAGGAAGGTGAGGTAATTTCCTTCAAAAAAGACCAAAAGGCAGCGTAGATGAAGGCTTAGAATGTCTCAGGAACTGGTCAGAGAAATTTGCCTAGTTTCCTCCCTACCCCATGCCAAGACAGAATGGAGTAACCTGACTCCACTTCATCATTCCCTGCTTCAAGTCCTAAAGCTGGTTTTCATTGGTAAAATTTTGCATCGCAAATGTGGATTTTACAAAGTTAAACTAAAATATTGGGGTTTCTGTCCAGTATCCTGGGCACTGTTGGGGTCTCGTTTGGGACAATAATAGCGTGTGCCATCATCAGTGCGGGTTTGCAAGGGTTTTCAGTTTAGCTACAAAGAGTTTGTGTATAGTTGTGATTAGCTGCTGCTGGTGTCTGAAGCCAAACTGTATTATTACCTCAATGTTTTCTGAAGTAAAGTAGATTTAACTTCGACAACGCGCTTGACTACCTTTCTTGTGCTCAAGTTACCACAGGTTTGCACCACAGTTTTTGCGTGGGGCGTTAGTTTGTTGATAATTCATCAAATATAACTGCATTTATTTTTGAGGTATTGTGCAGCATTATCCTGTCTTTTTTTATTAAATTATACTGTTCTTGATTGCAGTGAGAAAAACTGCCTAAAATTTCAAAATGGTCCATCATTTAATCATTTTATCAGAAAGATATGGGATTATAATTCAACTGTATTACAAGACAAATTCAATGTCATACAAGCCAAGCAACATTAAATCAACTCATTCACGAGTAATGTTTAAAAGTAACGTTTCTAACAGTGAAAGCAATTGTGCAGAGCTAATGATAAGATGTTAGACCACTGAGATGCACATTATGCAGCTTTGCTCGATCCAGTGTTTTCAGCTAAAACTTCACATTCCTGGAATTGACCTGCCCTTACACAGCCTCCATGTGGAAAATCTGAATCACCCATTACATCAGCATTTCATTTCAAGCCTTTACTCACAGTATGCCTTTGTCCACTATTGAAAAATAGTAAAGAAAAAGTGCAGCTGCTTACGACTGAATGAATAAATGTGCAGGCTGATTCCTTCAGAAGATTTTGACATGGGTCGAATTTTCCATTAGGGTGTTCAATTTTGCCAGATTCTGCCCCCTGCAAATTGA
Organism: Scyliorhinus torazame; assembly: GCF_047496885.1. Classification (NCBI taxonomy): domain Eukaryota; kingdom Metazoa; phylum Chordata; class Chondrichthyes; order Carcharhiniformes; family Scyliorhinidae; genus Scyliorhinus; species Scyliorhinus torazame. The sequence continues at coordinate 222,316,607 of NC_092708.1, read as the reverse complement.
AATGTTTTACGAAAATACTTATGGTGTCCAGGCACATCCCAATTTCAAGATCTTTTGTTTAGTCACCAGACCAAAATTGAAATTTTCCTGGCATTTGAACCATATTATATTCAACAAGAGTTCTCCCAATTTTTATCCTGTCAATGTAAAATCTCAAAAACAAGAGGAAAAGACGAGGATAAACATGCAGAGTGACACTGATGGCAGCCTTGGAAACACCTATGTTCTACCCACACAATCTCTCCCTGATGAAGGCAGAACAGTCACAAGTAATGTGGGGAATGAAAGACAAAAAGCAGAGAGCGATTTCATGTTTTATTTATTTAAAGAGGGGGAGGTATACATTAATGAGAGCAACTCAGATTGATTCCTTGATTATAACTTAGAGCACACAGAAATTTACTCTGAAGGTTTAGCCAGAAAGCTGTTCGGCTATATTTTCCAAATCTTTTTGTAAAACATCTTTGTAGATGGCCAAGCTCACAAAAGCACATTTCACTCTCTCAAGAGCACTTATATCTTGGATATTCCATAACAACAAGCTTGTGGCAATAATGAATTTTTAACATACAAACATGCTAACTAGGAGCAGGAGTATGCCACTCGGCTCATTGAGCCTCCTCAATATGATCGTGGCTGATCTGACTGTGGCCCCAACTCCACATTCCTCCCTACTCCATGCCAAGACAGAATGGAGCAACTGAACTGCACTTTATCATTCCCTGCTTCAAGTCCTAAAGCTGGTTTTCATTTTGCATCGCAAATATGGATTTTACAAAGTTTTGTCAACAATGTCAACATATAAAACTGCATCACACCTTTTTCCTTCCAACTGTATCATTGCAGTGAAGTAAACAAGTGTTTAAAGGTTAGAAAGAATATTTTGACCATGATCAGATGTCATTCATTGTTTGGTTCAATTATTCACTTAAACACCGCAGGTTATTCTAATCTGTACTCTGTTCTTTCACGTGTGATGCTTTCCATGCAAAGTTTGATAATTATGCTGTTTAGTTGTCCCATTTTGAGCCATACTCAAACACAGCGGGTGAGATTCTCCATTTGGGAGACTATCCCACAGGAGAAGGATTGCTATCGATTTACATTCCCCCTGGGAGCACATATCAAGTACGGGGGTGACCTGACCTGCCCCATCCCGGTGCTCCCTAACTTGGGCGATCCCCCACAGGGACCTCCTTAATAGGGAGTACCCCCAGGGACCCACTAAATAGTGGGACCCCATGCAGAGATCCCCTAACTAGAGGGATCCCCCACAAGGCAACCTTAATAGGGAGACCCCTCCACAGGGACTCCCTGATTAGAGATACCCCCCAACAGGGAACCCAACTAGAGGGACACTCCCCCACAGACCACCCAGAAGACCCCAACCAGGAAGCTAAATAGCAGTCCAGACAGGGACAGTGACAGAAATTACAGTTGTAACTCTTACCTGGATGCACCACGTGTCCATTCCTGGAAAGAGAACAGCTGGGACGTGTGTTTCAACCCCTCAGATCCTGTAGTTGTAAGCCATTCATTAATTTCTAGTAGTGGGCTGTGATTGACAGCTTCCACAAAACAGCTACAGCCTTGATTCATTCATCTCCCTTCATGGATGAGTGACCGTATAAGTGCAGAATCCCCAATGTTTACAAACATCAACCACATCAGAGAGAGGTAAGTGCATTCTAATCACATGTCTGAGTGATTGGAATACACTTGGTAATTGGAATGCACTTACCTCTCTTTGACATGGTTGATGTTATTAATGTAATTTCTGTCAGTGCCCCTGTCTGAACTGCTCCCTAGCTTCCAGACAGGGTTTTTTTATCTGGGGGGCGGGGGTCTGTGGGGGGTCCCTCTAGTTCGGGTGCCCTGTTGGACATCTCCCTTTTAAGGGTGACCCTCTAATTAGAGGACCCTGGGGAGTTCTCCCTATTGAGCAGGTCTTCGGGGGTCGGGCCGTGTGGAGGGTCTGGCAGAAGAGAGATGGGAAAGTTGTGCATTGTCGAGGGAAGGGGGGACCATAGCCCTCAGATGGACTTTGGGGGCAATTCCCTTAACAAGTTTCCCCCTTGGCCCACCATGAGGGCCACCACATCAGGCTCATGTTTGGTTAGGCCTGTTGTGATTCCCACCCACGTGATCCCTGACCCAGGGGACCTGAGAATTATGGTGGACCAAAGAATGGGGGCCGAACCTGCTAAGTGGATGAAAATGGTTAAATAAGACCCATTTTCACTCATTTATATCCTCCCGCTGCTGCCAGCATGGGGCTGGAGCATCGCGGTCAGTTCGGCGCCTGCTGACGCCTGACACCGATCCCAATTTTTTGATTCTCCGCCACATTCGGACCCCACTACTGGCGCCGCATGACAGAGGATCCAGGCCAGTATATCATTACTGCATACATAATAAGGTGAAAGAAATCTGCTGTTCTGGTTTTCCTGGAGAGCAAGTGCTGGTATTGGTTCTGCTGTTGCCATTTATACCTCTGCTCGACCCACCTTTAGTTTCTTTCCTTGCCTCTTTTGTTATGATCACAGATCAGTAGATTCTCATTATTTGTTTAGAGTTGTGGATGAACAGTCACAGAACTGCCAATTAACTTTTAATAAAAGAATAAAACATCAGTCAAACAAGAAAAGCTTATCGATAATACAACCCTGCTTCACCCCAGCTGTACCTTCACAGATATATACTGATGTGTAAGAATAACACAAGTTACAAAATATATTGTATACTCTAGTGTTCTCACTAAGTACACAGTCCATGTAAACCAATAGGTGAAATGTGGTCAGGCACTCCACACTCTGAAACCAAGTGACAGATGCCACTTAACACAACTTCTGTGGAGTTATCTTCAAATCCCCCCAGATGCTTATGACACTGTGAGACAATTGATCTCACTGGAACTTTGGCTTCCACACGAGGGTCTCCAAACTCCGCTCTTGAAGAACACACTTGAAATCTTCTCCCACACAAGGCTTTCTCTTAAGATACCTTCATCAAGGATCCACAACCAGAATTTAAACCTCTCCTTTCAGTATTCCTCTTCCCTGGGTCATCATGTGCATTCAAGCTTTCACACAATCTCTCAATATCCAGCCATGCCAACCATTGCTTCGCAGGCTGTATTAAAGTGTCACCAACTTTAAGATTACTTCGGATGTCTGGCTTCCCACTAGCCGACTTCTCCAGATCTGCACCTTTCAATTAATTATGTCTTTAACTGGGAGCATCTCTCTGCTCCTTTCTTTAACTTCCGTGAACACGACCATGTTCAGATTCTAGTTCTTTGTTTCCTTGACTTCAGTCTTGCTGGAACTTCTCTTTTCTCTTTCTCTTTTCATCCCCTGATTTCTGGAACTTTCTATTCTTTAAATTCTGAGATTTGTCTTCTGCCCTTACTTTATTGTCCTGCCTATCCTAGCAGTTCCTGTGGAAAAACTCCTTGCTTCTCAGTTACCTCCAGACTGAACCCTAACTGCTTCTGCTTTTTAGGTTTCTAAGCAACAGCTCAGTTTTTTGTAAAGCCTATAATTGCCTTTCGGTCATAAACCTTTAATTACAATGCAGTTTAAAGTGCAACTAAAACCTATAGACATACGGGATCCTCTGTCTAACATAAGCCAAACTGAAGTTTTAATCCTTTTTTAGCACACAAATTCAGAAACCCAAAGCAAGCTTAAACCTAAACTTATGGGCAGCATGGTAGCATAGTGGTTGGCACTATGGCACTCCCAGGTTTGATTCCCCGCTGGGTCACTGTTTGTGCGGAGTCTGCATGTTCTCCCCGTGTCTGCGTGGCTTTCCTCTGGGTGCTCCGGTTTCCTCCCACAAGTTCTGAAAGAAGTGCTTGTTAGGTAATTTGGGCATTCTGAATTCTGCCTCTGTGTCCCCGCACAGGTGCCAGAATGTGGCGACTAGGGGCTTTTCACAGTAACTTCATTGCAGTATTAATATCAGCCTACTTGTTACAATAAAGATTATTATTATTATACCTTTTTACTAACACACAATAGAAATAAAATTATTTAAACTATCTCTATTTCCTAACACATTACCCTATCAAATTTGCCTTGCCCCAGTATCCCTGTTGTTGTTTAATATTTCCCACCTTTCATCCTATCACAGACGTTCCCCTTTATTACTTTCTCCCCTAATTCCACCTCTCACCTCCACCTTTAATTGGTTAAAGTCGGTTACTCTAACACTTTCTAATTTTGACAAAAGGTCAGAAGGAGGCCATTCGGCCATCGAGTTTGCACCGACACTTTGAAACATCATCTACCTGGGCACAATCTCACACCTTATCCTCGTAACCAGACCCAACCTTTGGACACTTAGAGGCAATTTATCATGGCCAATCCACCTAACCTGCACATCTTTTGACTATGGGAGGAAACCGGAGCATCCAGAGGAAACCCACGCAGACACAGGGAGAACGTGCAGACTCCATGCAGTCACCCGAGGTAAGAATCAAACCCAGGTCCCCGGTGCTGTGAGGCAGCAGTGCTAACCACTGTGTGACTGTGCTACTCCTCTTGGTCTCTCTCCTCCAATTCCTTACAAATACCACAATGGATGGTGTTGTCGACCTCACGATGCTGGTGGCAGCCCAGGATCCAGACGCCAAAGAAGGTAGCAGCAGCTTCAACGCGGGCTAGAGGCAGCACCCCATGCGCTGGGGGCCGCTATATATCCTGCAGACCGAGCTGCCCATCACGTCGAGGAGGAACCAGAGGGGGACATCATCGGTCCATGGTGTACAGACATTTTTGGTCATTTGAGGAGATGATGGACAGTGTATGCAGCAGGAGCCTCCACCTCAACAAGGAGACGTGCGGGCACCTGTGCCATGTCCTAGCAGACTTGGTACCTCATGGAGGAGATGGCGATCTCTCCAGGTGGGTGGCATGGTAGCACAATGGTTAACACTGTTGCATCACAGCTCCAGGATTCCAGGTTCGATTCCTGGCTTGGGTCACTGTCTGTGTGGAGTCTGTACGTTCTCCCCATGTCTGCGTGCTTTTCCTCCGGGTGCTCCGGTTTCCCCCCACAAGTCCCGAAAGACGTGCTGTTAGATAATTTGGACATTCTGAATTCTCTCTCAGTGTACCCGAACAGGCGCCGGAATGTGGCAACTAGGGGCTTTTCACAGTAACTTCATTGCAATGTTAATGTAAGCCTACTTGTGACAATAAAAAGATTAATAACAAAAAGATTATTATTAAAAAGGTAGCCATGAAGGTCATCGCAGGCACAAACTTTTATACAATGGATTCATCCAGGGCTCGAGTGGGGATTTGTGCAGCATTTCCCAAGCCACAGCCCACAAGTGCATCCGTGAAGTCACGGATGCCCTGTATGCCCATGCAGCTGACTGTATTAGTTTTGAACTGGACCAAGCCCATCAACATGCCCAGGCAGCAAGATTCTCCACCATCGCCGGCATGTGCCAGGTCCAGAAAATAATTGATGGCATGCATATCGCCAAGCACACCAGGGCATCGCCTTCTTAAACAGGAAACGGTTCCACTCCCTGATGTTCTACTGGTGTGCGACCACCAACTCCAGATCATGCACGTGTGTGCCTGCATGATAGATAAGTCCTGGGACACTCGGAGATCCCCGGCGTCTTCGAGGACCACCCCAGGGTGACGGTTAGCTCTTGGGTGCTAAGGGATACCCGATGAGGTTCTGACTGATGACGTCAGTGCAGAGGGTGAAGACCGAAGTGGAGACCCGATATAATGAGGCCAATGTTGCCATCCGTGTTGTCAATGAGCAGTGCATCGGACTGCTCCAAATGTGGTTCCGCTTCCTGGGTCTGGTCAAACAGTTTCAACAGAGTTATATGTTGACATTTCCCTCAGACTTATTCATTATGAACATTTAGCTGAGTTTCAAAAACTACAATTATCTCAGCAGGGAGTTTACAGTCTGACTAATAACTTAACAGAAACTGTTAGAGGACTGGAGAGGAACAGAAGTTTATTCATTTCATAAGAGATTAATGACTTGAAGAGTTGTAAATCATTTGATGCTTTCATGAATAGAGAATGTTCACCATCAAGTTTGTATAGTGAGAGCTGCATTAGATTGGAAGTCTTATTTTCAATTCCACATGGCTCCTGGGTGCCAACAGTGGATACTGGGGAGGTTGGCATTGAGGTGATATGGAAGGTATGAGGGACCATGGGAGGGTGAGGGGGTGTGAGGGGTTAGGGTAAGAGGGCCTAAAATCTTCTAAACCAACTGGCACCAACTCCCAGAAAACTGAGCCAGGCTTTCTAACCAGCTCACTTCAGCAGCCCACCTTTGTGTTTCCTAGCTCCCACTCCTGGGGTGGGAAGGTCCAATGTCATCACACCAGTCGCGCCCTCCAGAAAGAAAACCTCATGATATCAGGCCACTTTTTATCAAGGTGGATCCAGCGAGTCAAAAAAATTTCCAAACTTAGCCAAGATCTGATCAGTGGATTCTTTTACGGCATAGAAGTCGGCCATTTGGCCCATTGAGTTCATGGCTAGCTCCCTATGAAGCTATCCAGTCAGTTCCACTCCCACGTTCAATCGCCGTAGCCCCGCAAGTTTATTTCCTTGAAGTGCCCAGCCAATTTCCTCTTAAAATGACTAATTGTTTCCGCTTCCACTATCCTCGTGGACCAAGAACCGAATTTTGGATGTTCCTGCTCTGTGTCGCTCAATATCACACTGAGTAGGACAACTACAAACGGAGTCATCAGGGAAACTCTTCAGCGACATCTTAATACATTTCCATCCATCTTTAAAACAGTTAATTGTGTGTTATTTTAAAATTCAGTTCCTAGTCTTTGTTGGGTTAATAAGGCTATGTAAATAAAATTTGTGTTGAGCAAAAAATCCTTTCTGATGGTTCAGGATTTTGATACTAGTGTCTCAGATCTTTCATTATATTCAACTGCATTATCAACGTTTTTAATGTTTATCCATATTGCCTTTCCTGACAGATTATCCAAATATTTATGACATTTTGTGTTGAGAAGTTCTTTTTGTCACCAGTTTGATATTCTCTTTCCAGTACTTTAACTGTAAAACATTGCACACCATAAAGTTAAATTTCTTAAGCCTGGTGAACATAGGCACACAACTCGGGCAAGTAACAACATAGTGGAATCTATGCTTCTGTTTGGCTTGGCCGTAAATAAAATGAGGCAAAACTTTCCTTATTTAATTGAAACCACTTGGAAGAGAAAGACTGGATAAGTCGTAAGAACTAATCTATCTTGATGCCAAGTCAAATAAAGTTGACTTACCACAGACACCCACAATTCACTGATGAAATGAGTTGAATTGAATGCTCACATTGTCTATATGTGAGGTCTGTTTAAAGAAGCTCAAATAGTAAGTACATTCAATACTAGTGAATTTGAAATCAATGGGAAATCCTCTTTTCGCGAGCTAAATAGGGCTTGAACATAGAGGGCTGGATTCTCTGTTTTTGGGACCATGTCCCCACGGCATCGTAAAAACTGTGGACTTTCACGTCAGAAAAACTGGCGTGAAGGGGCCACATATTCCTAGCCCTACAGGGGCTAGCAGGGACCCGGCCTAAAACTAGCAGCTTTTGCTGCAAATACAGGCCCCCGCACTTCCGTGTCGGAGCCACGCATGTGCATGGCGGCGGCCTCCAGCTGCCGCGCCATGCTCCATGGCGGACTCACACTGCGGAGCTGGGCATTAAAAATAGACCCCCCCCCGATTGGCTGCACGCCCAACCCTCACCACCTGCCCAAACATTGCTCGGCCACGTATAAGGCCTCCTCCTGCCCTCTGATCGGCCCGCGCCCAAGCAGGGCGGCTGTGGAGCCACTAGTTCCCCGACCGGCAGGACCATGAGTGGTCCACGCCGTCGGAACTTCAGCCGGTTGGGGGCGGAGAATGGCAGAGCGGGACTCCAGCAATGGCCGCAGGTAAGTGACGAGCATGCTGCTTTTAGGGGCCTTCAGAATCGGGGAACCGGCGTCGGTCCCGATTTCGTGTGAGGAAATGGATTTTCCACCCCGGCGCCAGCCGCGATTTCGACGTCGGGATGCGGAGAATCCAGCCCATAATCTTCCACTAGTTCCCCATCCTCTGATTCCTGAAAATGTAGCAGCTTATCAGGCAAACTGAGAGAAATTAGACTAAAAGCTAACATAATAGTCAATTAAATATGTCACCAAGAAGAAAGTCCTTCAGTGAATGGATTCTTAACTGCCAGAAAGGAAAATGGCCATGTCAGTTTTGCCAAGCATCACTGTTCCAGGAGATCACTGCAGGAGTTCCGCAGCAAAGTGTCCTTTGTCCAGTCCCCTTCAGTTGCTTCAACGATGTTCCCTCCAACATGAAGTCAAAAGTGGAGCTATTTACTAATGCCTTTACAATGTTCACATCCATTCACAGCCTAGAGTAAGATTTGAACAACATCCAGCCTTGGGCATGTAGCAGGTAATATCCATGCCACAGAAAATAGAATCGTACTTGCCAACAAGAAAAAGTCCACCCATCACTGACCTTCAGCACTGCCACTGTAAAATCACCCATCATTAATTAGTAATATAAGTTGATGAGGTTCATCAAAACTCTCATGACAGCTATCGGGTTAAACCTGTACACTCTGTGATGAGTGACTCATCCTCCTTAAGCACTCTCCAACTTTAAATGCATCAAGAGGTATAGGAAGCGCGCAGGAGTGTGGCACTAAGTGAGAGGATCAATAATGATCCCATTGAATGGTGAAGCAGGTTCGAAGGGCCGAATCACCTACTTCTGCTTGTATTTTCTATGTTTCTATGTAATATCTATAAAGCTCAAGTCAGATGTGTGATGGAATATTCACAACTCACATGGATGACTGCAGCTACAACAGCATGCAATAAATTTGTCACCATCCAGCACAGGTTAGTTCCTTTGATCAGTGCCCTTGCTGCTGATTTCAATATTCTCCCCTTCAACCCTACAACTATAGTTGCAGTACAGCAAGCGCAATTCTCCCGATAGGTGACAGAGTGCTCCCACCAATGGTAAAACCAGAGTGGTTCCCCCTGGCGCTAGGAGCGGCTCCGACGTGCCATTCTATGGCACTTTGAACAATATTTACACTCAGTCGAGATTTCAGTACCACTCAATGGCATTCTGGGGTTCTCGTTGGACCCAAGAGGGGCTGGACCTAATCTTCCTGACAGGTCCCGCTACCCAAAGACCTCATTGTCCGTTTTAAAGGACACCCTGATCTCAAAATGTTGCCGCACCTCCCCCAGCCCACCGCCCCCTGTCTCCCGGAATCAATGACAAGGCATCTGATCTTTTCAGGAAGCACTTGAGAACAAAGAGGCAGCCTCCTAAAAAGAAAATTGTGGTTAGAAAACCACATGCTCCCTGAGATAATAGGTCCCTGCAGATATATATAAATGAAAAGCATAATGCTCGATTTCGAACTGCCTCGACCTGTCAGTCAAAAAGCATTTAGGTGGCAATGGTGCATGAAACTGAATTTAAATAATGCAGTTCAAAGCTTTTGGCCTTCCAGGGATACAAACAGGCTTCTATACTTTAAAAGGCAATGACATTGACTGTGAAAACCACTTCAAATGTTTCCACCATATTAAAGGGATTACTTTTATTCACATCTCACAGATCTTTGAACTGAACTCATATTGACTTGAAATCCCTTAGGGCTAGGGGTCTGGATGGTGAGGAATCTGCTATGTGTGTCCAGGAAAGTTTTTTCGAACAATATGTGAATAGTCCGACTAGACAGGGGCTATACTGGACTTAGTACTAGAGAACGAGCCCAGCCTGGTCATCAAAGTTGCAGTGGGGGAACATATGGTAAACAGTGACCATAATTCCGTCAGCTTTTGGATACTAGGGTTAAGGTGCTAAATCCGGGGAAGGCTAACTACAACCAGATTAGGCAGGATTTAGAGGTTGTTGTTTGTGAGAGGCTGTTTGAGGGTAAATCCACATTTGGCATGTGGGAGTCTTTTAAGGAGAAGTTGATGTGAGTGTAGGACAGGCATGTGCTGGTGAAAAGGAAAAACAGGACAGGCAGGATTCAGGAACCATGGATGACCAGGGAAATTGTGAGTCTAGTCAAAAAGAAAAAGGATACATGCATAAGGCCTTGGCAACCAAAATCGGATGAAGCACTTGAAGAAAACAGGGAAAGTAGAAAAGAACTCAAACAGGTAGTTAGCAGGGCAAAAAAGGGTCACAAAATGTCCTTGGCAGATAGGATAAGGAGAATCCCAAGGCATTTTATCCGCATATTAGGAACAAGAGGGTAGCTAGAGAAAGAGTTGGTCCACTCAAGGACAAAGGAGGGAAACTATGTGTAAAACCAAAGGATGTAGGTGAGATCCTTAATGAGTACTTTGCATCGGTATTCACAAAGGAGAGGGACACGTTGATTGGTTGTGTCTCAGAGGGATGTGTAAAAACTTTAGAACAAGTCATTATTACGAGGGAGGAAGTGTCAGGTGTCTTAAAAAGCATTAAGATAAACAAATCCCCAGATCCAGATGGTATCTATCGCAGAATATTGAGGGAGACAAGAGATGAAATTGCTGGGCCTCTAACAGAAATCTTTGTTTCCTCATTGACCACAGGTGAGATCCCAGAAGATTGGAGGATAGCCAATTTTGTCCCGTTATTTCAGAAGCGTGGCAAGGATAACCCGGGTAATTGTAGGCTTGACATCAGTGATAGTGAGATTGGTGGAAAAGATTCTCAGTGATAGGAGCTATGCACATTTGGAAGTGAATTGTCTTATTAGCGACAGAAAGCATGGTTTTGTACAGGGGAGGTCATGTCCCACGAATTTAATAGCTTTTTGAGGAAATGACAAAAACGATTGATGAGGGAAGGGCTGTGGATGTTGTCCACATGGACTTTAGTAAAGCATTTGATAAGGTCCCGCATGGCAGGTTAGTGCAAAAGATTAAATCACACTGGTCAGAGGTGAACAAGCTAGATGGATTCAGAACTGGCTTGGCCTCAGGTCAGAGGTGAACAAGCTAGATGGATTCAGAACTGGCTTGGCCATAGAAGACAGAGGGTAGCAGTGGAAGGGTGTTTTTCCGAATGGAGGTCTGTAACTAGTGGTGTTCCACAGGGATCAATACTGGGGCCCCTGCTGTTTGTAATATATATAAATGACTTGGAAGAGCACGGTGGCACAGTGGTTAGCATTGCTGCCTCACGGTGCCGAGGTCCCAGGTTCGATCCTGGCTCTGGGTCACTGTCCGTGTGGAGTTTGCACATTCTCCCCATGTTTACGTGGTTTTCGCCCCCACAACCCAAAGATGTGGGGCGGGATTCTCCCCCACCCGGCGGGGTGGGGGTCCCGGCGCCGAGAAGTGGCGTGAACCACTCCGGCGTCGGGCCGCCCCAAAGATGCGGAATCCTCCGCACCTTCAGGGGCTAGGCCGGCCCCGGAGTGGTTTGCGCCGCGACGGCTGGTGGGGAAGGGGCTTGGCACCATGCCAACTGGGGCCGAAGGGCCTCTGCCGGCCGGCGTGAGTTGGTGCATGCGTGGGAGCGCCAGCGTGTGCTGGCGTCATCCCAGCGCATGCGCAGGGGGTTCATCTCTGTGTCGGCCATCGCGGAGGCCACAGCGGCTGACGCGGAACAATAGAGAGCCCGGACGGAACAGGCCTGCCTGCGGATCGGTGGGCCCTGATCGCAGGCCAGGCCACCGAGGGGGCACCCACCGGGGCCAGATCCCCCCGCGCCCCCCCATGGACCCCGGAGGCCGCCCGCAGAGCCAGGTCCCGCCGGTAAGTACCAGGTCTAATTTACACCAGTGGGACTGGCCGAAAACGGGCAGCCACTCGGCCCATCGCAGACCAGAGAATCGCCGGGGGGGCCGCTGTCTGCGGCAGCCAACCGGCGCGGCGCGATTCCCGCCCCCGCCAAATCCCCGGCGCCGGAGAATTCGGCAGCCGGCGGGGGTGGGATTCACACCGCCCCCCGGCGATTCTCCAACCCGGCGGGGGCTCGGAGAATCTCGGCCGTGCAGGATAGGTGAATTGGCCACGCAAAATTACCCCTTAATTGGAAAAAAACTAATTGGGTACACTAAATTTCTAAGAAAAATAAATAAATAAATGACTTGGAAGAAAATGTAGCTGGTTGGATTAGCAAGTTTGCGGATGATACTAAGATTGCAGGAGTTGCGGATAGTGATGGAGATTGTCAGAGAATACAACAGGATATTGACAGGCTGCAAAATTGGGCGGAGAAATGGCAGATGGAACTTAACCCGGACAAATGTGAAGTGATGTATTTTGGTAGATCCAATTCAGGTGGGAGCTATAAAATAAATGGCAGAACCATCAGGAGCATTGAGACACAGAGAGATCTGGGCGTGCAGGTCCACATATCCTTAAAAGTGGCAGCACAGGTGGAAATGGTGGTAAAGAAAGCTTGTGTCATGCTTGCCTTCATCAGATGGGGTATCGAGTATAAAGGTTTGCAAATCATGTTACGGTTATATTGAACGTTGGTCAGGCCACATTTGGAATACTGTGCCCAATTCTGGTCACCACACTACCAGCAGGACATGGAGGCTTTGGAGAGAGTACGGAAAAGGTTTACCAGGATGTTGCCTGGTATGGAGGGTATTAGCTATGAGGAGAGATTGAATAAACTGGGATTGTTCCCCCTAGAGAGACGGAGGCTGAGGGTCGACCTGATAAAAGTTTACAAAGTTATGAAGGGTATAGATAGGGTGAACAGTTGGAGGCTTTTTCCCAGGGCGGAAATGACAATTACAAGGGGCACAAGTTCAAGGTGAGGGGGACAGGTTCAGTGGAGATGTGCGGGGGAAGGTTTTTCACAGCGGATAGTGGTGGCCTGGAATGCACTGCCAAGTGAAGTGGTTGAGGGAGATACGTTAGTGACCTTTAAGATTTATCTAGATGGACACATGAACAGACAGGGTATAGAAGGATACAGGCGGTTGGTTTAGATAGGACACATGATCGGCACAGGCTTGGAGGGACGAAGGGCCTGTTCCAGTGCTGTACTGTTCTTTGTTCTTTTGCATACTGACTGACTGATTGTTTAAAGGGTTTAAGGCTGCAGAAGGGATCACTTTTATCCTAATATAAAAGCAAATTACTGCGGATGCTGGAATCTGAAACCAAAAAGAAAATGCTGGAAAATCTCAGCAGGTCTGGCAGCATCTGTAGGGAGAGAAAAGAGCTAACGCTTCGAGTCCAATGACTCTTTGTCAAAGCTAACAGACAAAGTGGGAAATATTTATACTGTGGAGTGAGAATCACTTTTATCCTCATTGAGAGAACTTTAATTTCTAGATTGACTGTTTAAAGGGGTAAAGGCTGCAGATAGGAAGAGCAGCCAAACAACACCCATCCCAGGAAAACCCTTGACCTGAGCACTTGCAGTGCAGCAGAAGCCCCCCTGACCCCCACCTCCCATGAAGGACCGCCTCAGCACCCTGAAGACAATTGTTCGGGGATGGTGCCCACCCACATGCCACCCTCGGATTGCAAGCTGCCAGGAACCCGTGTTTAAATACTTGCACCAAATGCTCCCGCCTGGGGGGAGCGGTGGGGGCAACATAGGTGGCAATTGAATCTGGCTGACAACCCGATCACAGCATTTAAATGAATGCTGGTGAGCATTTTGCATGTTCCTGCCACTGCGGGGCAGGCCTGGAAATACCCAGCATGAATTCCGGGTCATCACATGGCTAGCAGGCGGCCCCAGGGAATCCTGGCCATAGTGTCTACAACAGTAATTCTCAAATTGGAGTCTTCAGAGCAATCCGAAGAGTAATGAACAGCCACAGGAAGTTTCCTGATAGCAAAGCGTGAGAGCAGGAGGCAGGTTTGGTGTGAGCCAGAATGCAGGAGCAGATTGGCCACCACAGGTGAGGAGGGGAGTAAACAGGGCAGAGCACTGAGAGCTATTAGTTATCCTGGCATTACCTGCATCTCGCCTGACAGCTGTTTCTGAATGATATCCTGCGTCCATATGTCACCACCCAATTCCTCCAACTCCAGGTTATTTCCATAATAGCCTCAGACCTGGCTGGCTGCTCAGCAAATCATATAAGGAAGTAGTGATGCAATCCTTTCTTAACTGAATCCCTGCAAACAATAGTTTAGCATGAAGACTTACAATATAAATAACCATCTCACTGAACACTGGAACTGTATTCACTACATCGGTTTAAAGTGCCAGTGAGCATGGTAGTGGTAGGTTATTAAATTTGCCTGTTTAACGTCGATCAAATATTTAATTGGTCTGACAACAAATATATTTTGCTGTTTGCTTTTTCGCTTAACATTTCACAGAACTATGTAACTTTCACAACAGGAATGTAAAATGTAATCATAGTCCCCATAGGCTGCTCTCCCCTTTGAGAGCCCACTCATGTTGATTTAACCTGAGGGTCACCAGAGGGCAAGGTTGAGAGGGTGGGGCCTTCATGAATAACCTCAGCCGGTACAGGAATTGAACTCATGCTGTTGCTATCACTCTGCATCATAAATCAGCTGTCCAGCCAACTGGGCTAACCAACCCACTTTTGCAAAAAAATATTCATTACAAAGAAATTACAATAATAAACAAATGATTCAACCTATCCAATCTGTGTTGGTATTTATCCTATTACTATTGTTAACACCCTATATTTCAATGATTTATTGACCAATAATTATTTAATCCCAATGAATAACACAAAAACAACACTGGAGAGAAACCATTGATGGTACTGTTTTAGTAAAATGCTTTGAAATGGAGAATTATTTGACATGGGGTCCCCACCATTGCAATTTCTTCACCTGGAGCAATAGACTGAGTTCAATAGCAAGAAAGAAATGAAGAACAGGAAGTATGAGGAAAGTTATGTCGAATTTGGATCGATGGAGCTCAGTGATCAATGGCTGAAAATATACATTGCTTACACATTTTAACCATCTATGTAATGACACCAGCAAAATCTAAAACAAAACTTCACAATAAAAAACTCTGAAATAAGATGCATCAAAAGGCGTTTTAACAAAAAGATGCAGCTGACAGAAAACTCAAATGACGAATGAAATGAAATTTGCTTATTGTCACAAGTAGGCTTCAATGAAGTTACTGTGAAAAGCCCCTAGTCACCACATTCCGGTGCCTGTTCGGGGAGGCTGGTACGGGAATCGAACCGTGCTGCTGGCCTGCCTTGGTCTGCTTTATAAAGCCAGCGATTTAGCCCAGTGTGCTAAACCAGCCCACTGCAACATCCTTTTCCAGAAAAGGCCCTGAAAGCTTCCCTCTTAACAGCATCTCATATTTCTAAAGCAAGAAAGCCCATACTATCAGGGAGTTCATTCTTCCAACTACTATAAAAATTGTGATCGTGAGTAGGGTTGCCAACTTTGATCAAATGTATTCCTGGAGGTTTCATCTCATGACTTGCCCCCACGCCAAGGCCATTAGTAGGCCGACACATCCCTATTTATGACACAAGGCCTTCTTACACCAATTGGAAAGCAAAAAGACTTATTGATGTTTGCGATCAGTCAAACAGCCATTTTTTCCCCATTTTCAATTTTTCTATATCGAGCAAAGAGAAATGTTCAAAAAAATTACAAAACAAGATCCTTTATGATGTGCTGATGAGTTTTCTTCAGCATTGTCCACAGCAGATTGATCTTATTTCCTGGAGACTCCAGGCCAATCCTGGAGGTTTGGCATCCCATTGGTGAGAGAAACTGCAACAAATTGAAGGTTGTGCTACTGCACAGACAGTATAATAATCATCTTTATTGTCACAAGTAGGTTTACATTAACACTGCAATTAAGTTACTGTAAAAATCCCCTAGTCGCCACATTCCGGCGCCTGCTAGGGTACACTGAGGGAGAATTCAGAATATCCAATTCACCTGACAAGCACGTCTTTCGGGACTTGTGGGAGGAAACCGGAGCATCCGGAGGAAACCCACGCAGACACGGGGAGAACGTGCAGACTCCACACAGTGACCCAAGCTGGGAATTGAACCCGGGTTCCTGGTGCTGTGAAGTAACTTTGCTAACCACTGTGTTATCATGCTGCCCCGAGCTACAGTGCGGCTGCTATGACAGGCAATAGGTGAGGTGTTGCAAGAATAAGAGCTATAAACCCACAGGTCATTGTGACACGTGGGGCGAAATTCTCCCCAAACGGCGCGATGTCCGCCGACTGGCGCCCAAAACGGCGCCAGACAGGCATCCGCCGTCCCAAAGGTGCGGAATGCTCCGCATCTTTGGGGGCCGAGCCCCAACATTGAGGGGCAAGGC
Source organism: Scyliorhinus torazame (assembly GCF_047496885.1). NCBI lineage: Eukaryota > Metazoa > Chordata > Chondrichthyes > Carcharhiniformes > Scyliorhinidae > Scyliorhinus > Scyliorhinus torazame. The sequence continues at coordinate 222,300,285 of NC_092708.1, read as the reverse complement.
CGACGCCGGAGGGATTTCCGCCCCGCCAGCTGGCGGAAACGGCCTTTGTTGCCCCGCCAGCTGGCGCGGAAATGACATCCCCGGGCGGCGCATGCGCGGGAGCGTCAGCGGCCACTGACAATTTCCCGCGCATGCGCAGTGCAGGGAGTCTCTTCCGCCTCCGCCATGGTGGAGACCGTGGCAGAGGCGGAAGGGAAAGAGTGCCCCCATGGCACAGGCCCGCCCACGGATCGGTGGGCCCCAATCGCGGGCCAGGCCACAGTGGGGGCACCCCCCGGGGCCAGATCGCCCCCACGCCCCCCCCCCCCCCCCCCCCAGGACCCCGGAGTCCGCCCACGCCACCTTGTCCCGCCGTTCAAAATGTGGTTTAATCCACGCCGGTGGGACAGGCAATTTATCGGCGGGACTTCGGCCCATCCCGGCCGGAGAATCCAGCGGGGGGGCCCGCCAACCGGCGCGGCCCGATTCCCGCCCCCGCCGAATATCCGGTACCGGAGACTTCGGCAACCGGCGGGGGCGGGATTCACGGCAGCCCCCGGCGATTCTCCAACCCGGCGGGGGGTCGGAGAATGACGCCCATGGTATGTTACACTACTAAGCCTTTGCCTCAAAAAGAATGACATGGTGTGTTTAAGGATGCAGCAATAGCTGTGAATTTTGTGAAACATATTCAGAATTGGGTGAGGACATTAGTATTCAACACTGAAGAACAGTAGTTATCTCACAGCAGAGTGGCAGGAAGAACTTTTAAACTTTGTAAGGAGATGCTTTATTGTTTTTCTGCGCACAATCCTGTATTAGCTGAGAAGTTCTGACTAATTCTGCACAGCAAACGTGAATATATGAATGATATTATCACAATCTCTTAAATTTAAACTGAATCTATCAATACAAGGTGGAGCAACACAGCCAAACTCAAAGGGAGTGACAAGATTGGAAACTGAGGAAGAAAATTAGAGATTTGGAAAAATAGAATGAGCAATGAAGTTTCTGACATGTTCCCACTACTGACTGAGTTTCTGGATGTGAACATCATAGCAGTTGAGTATATGAAAGAAAGGATCGTTGCTCATTTGCAATGTTGGCAGAGTGTTTTAGTGTTTATTTTGAAATGTAAACACAGATGAATACAACTGAGTTAAGAATCCATTTTTAACATTTGCTATGTCATCTTATTGCCCAAGTGGAAAAACAGAAGAGACAGGTGGAAATGTCCTTTTTAGACTTGCAGAAAATTGAGTTCCAGGAACAAACACTTTCCCAGTTTTTGGCCATCTGCTGCTGTGGAGTACCCCAAACTGGTAAATGAAGCAATGAAAGTGTTGCCACATTTCCCACAATACACATTTGTGAAACATCCTTTTCTGCTATGGCAGCAATGTATACAAAGTACTGATCCCATCTGGGAGTGGAGAATGATTTACAAGTGTCATTATGCCAAACATCACACCTGGGATAGACAGACTTTGCAATATGGAGCAGGCACACATATCTGTAAGTAAACATCATCTTTTATATAAACAATACTAAAACATTCCTTACTTGCACCACTTCTAAATTGTGACTATAATATGCCATTGCAATTTAGACTGGGGTCCTTGATTACTAGTTTATTTGAAAAGAGCTCCTTCATCCGAAAAAGATTGAGAACCACTGATTTGCTGGATTCTCTGTACCAACTCATCGAACTTACTTCAAGAGCACCTCCCAGCCCAGTATCTTCTACCATGGGGAAGAGCAATAGCAGTAAGGTCATGGGAACTTTGTCATCTTCAATCACCTGTTTAAATCACACCGCCATCGCGAAATGGACAAATAATATGCTTTCCTTCCAAAATAGTGGAATTTCCAATTTAACACCACACAGCTCTATGGCCTCAAAGACAGCAGTTTAAGGAGAAGGTAATAGGCGATTGGCTTTTACTGAATTTAAGACATGCTGAAGGCATCAACAAAATGTGTGTACGAGTGCAACACATAAACAAAATACCGGGGATGCTGGAAGTCTGAAATAAAATGAGAAAATGTTGGAAATACTCAGTAGGTTAAACAGCATCATTGGAGAGGGATACATGGGGCAGGATTTTAAATTCCCCCACCAATGGGTTTGCAGGCAGGGGGTCCTGCAAATCTCCCTGCGTGGCATTGCTGCCATCCTCCTACCCACCCCAACCTGTCCTCAATTTTGTTGGACAGGGGTGTGGGGCTGGGCGATGTCTTGAGTGGCCCACTCGATCGCGCCCCAATTGAGACCTCTTGGCTACTTAGGGGGATAGGGGATGCCTGAAGGTCACATTGCTTCTGTCTCAGTAGTGGGTGAGGTGGAGGAGAAAGTGGTAGGGGTGCCTCCCTCGCTGGTCACCTTTCCAGGTTTAGAGCCGATTCAGGGGCGAGATTCTCCGACCCCCCGCCAGATCGGAGAATCGCCGGGGGCTGGCATGAATCCCACCCCCGCCGGTTGCCGAATTCTCCGGCACCGGAGATTCGGCAGGGGCGGGAATCGCGCCGCGCCAGTTGCCAGGCCCCCCCGCGGCGATTCTCCGGCCCGGATGGGCCGAAGTCCCGCTGCTGCAAGGCCTGTCCCGCCGGCGTGGATTAAACCACCTCTTACCGGCGGGACAAGGCAGCGCGGGCAGGCTCCGGGGTCCTGGGGGGGGGGGCGCGGGGCGATCTGGCCCCAGGGGGTGCCCGAACGGTGGCCTGGTCCGCGATCGGGGCCCACCGATCCGCGGGCGGGCCTGTGCCATGGGGGCACTCTTTTCCTTCTGTCTTCACCATGGTCTCCACCATGGCGGAGGCAGAAGAGACCACCTCCACTGCGCATACGCGGGGATGCCATGAGCGGCCGCTAACGCTCCCACGCATGCGCCGCCCGGCAATGTCATTTCCGCGCTAGCTGGCGGGGCACCAAAGGCCTTTCCCGCCCAGCACCGTGCTGGCCCCTGTGGGGACAGAATAGGTCGTACCCGGGCCCGGTTTGCGCCATCGTGAAACGCAACGGCATTCACGACGGCGCGAACACTTGGGCTCCATTTGGGAGAATCGCCCCCATAATCCCTCTGACTTTTCCATCAAAACCCCCCATTCACCTCTCCACCTTACCTGGGCTTCCCCTACCAACCCTGCCTGTGTGAAACCCCTTCCCCAACACAATTCCATCCTGGCTCTGGGACTTAAAACTGGGGACTGCATGTAGTTTCAGTGGTGCTGCTGGGAGTACGGTGCTGATCGCCAATCAGCTCTTCGAACACGTCGCAATTCATTCGGGTAGATATGGAAAAACCATACCCTCTGTTTTGGAATCTTAAAATTTAGAGCTAGGCCATTTAGGATAAAGTTAGGAAGCACAAATGTGGTAATTTATTTAAGAAACAGAGTGGAAAAATAGAAGGGGAAAACTTACACTTTTAAGTGTGCCCAGAAGCAAATAATTAATTTTGAAGTTCAAATTACTAACATGTAGCCAAACATGACAGTTCAGTTGTACACAGCATGATCCCATGAAACGAACTTGATTAAGGATGGCGTACAACCCAGGATACTCTGTTCTTTTTATGAATAATGCTCTTCTACATTGACCTGAACATCTCAGTTGAAAGTTGGCACCTCTGACATTTTAGCAGTTCCTTCACATTGCACAGAAGCTAGGTTTTGCCAACCTTCCAAGAATGACTTGGTGTTTCTAGAAATTGAAGATTGAGCTCCATGATATCGCCAGGAGGAAACAGCCAGGAAGAAAAAAAGAGTTGAACGTTAAAAAAATTATGGTTTTATTTAAGTTTCTTTGAACACTTTTGTTTGTTAGTTATATAAATATTGGAGGTGGGAGAAGAGGCAGTTTGACTGATAGTCAAGAATCATCCAATCCCTTTCCAATTGGTCTGGAAAAGCTGTGCTCCGCAAGAATGGATATATTGGGAGATGAATGTCTGGGTGGTGAGGTAGGTGGGGGAGGGACACAAAATTGTCAATAATGCATCCAGCCAATCTCAACAACTCTAATGGTCGCAATCAAATCATTGTGCCCGGCCTCGCCATGTGTGTGCATCGGTATTGACTCCAGGACTTGAAACACAAAATTACTATAAATAAAGCTTCATGGGGTTACTATGATATGACAAAATAAATTGTGAATCTGATCAGGTATAACAAGCCTACACTTCCCTCTGTGATATGAGCAGTTCCTTTTACTTTCAATCTGGTGTTGTACCAGGGCTTGTACAGCATGCTCATTTAGCTTGCTTGTCGCTGTCAATGCAGAGTAGAATGGTGCATTTTGCAATCAACGCCATCAGTGGCTGTTGACAAAATCATCGCTCACCTTGGTGAAGGTGAGTGTACAATAAAACTAAAAATAAATCTTAAACATGCTGAGTACCGAGTACATGGAGAAATTTGAGCGACCTTTCTCGAATTTTAAACCTCAATATTATTCGAAAATCCTGAAAACCACCTGATGGCCACTCTCTTCAAAACGTTCTTCGTAGCTTGAGCCAACTTTAATAATTTGATTGTGTAATGGCTGATCTTCTGAAGCGTCATGTGATCGGCTCATCCAATCAGTAGCTAGCACATGGGATCAGCAGAGCAAAGCAGGGGCTTTAGCTCAGTTTGATCCAGGAGGAAGACTAGCAACATCAAGACTGCACATCTCTCTAAATAGCTTGTTGAATAAATAAACATTTGTTGTTTGTCCCTAGCTGAGGGAACCAAGTAACTACCTTTGGTGACAAAATAAAAATAAAGCAAGTGCGCTTGCACGGTCATCAGCTCAGAACCTGGTCCAATCGAAGTCAAGCTGTGAAGTAGAAGAGAGCTGCAGAGCTGCCTGTATTTGGTAGAGTGGATCCCTTTGATGCCTCTGCTGAAGATTGGTTGCGGTATGTTGAGTAATTCAAATTTTTCTTCAGAAAATATTGTGTTGAGGAGGAGGGAAAGAAGAAGGCGATATTGTTAAACACATGTGGGACCCAAACCTATAATTTAATCCGTAGCCTTACATCCCCAAATGTACCCGAGCAAGCTTGTTTGTAGAGATTGTGGAGTTGGTACCATCCAAAGCCCTCCGTGATTTTGCAACAAGTTCAATTCAATTCCATGGGGAGAGTCCCAGGGCAGACCACTGCAACCTACATACCAAGGCTTAGGAAAATTGCAGAACACTGTGACTTCGGGGCAACACTAAATGATATGCTGAGGGATCCCTTGGTTTTTGGAGTCAATGATGAGGCCATACAGAGGAATCTGCTGGCAGAAACTGAGATTAATTTTTAAAAGGTGCTGGAAATTGTGTTTGCAATGGAGAGCACTGCAAACGGTGCCCAGGAATTTTAGAGCATGCAGAATGGCGCAGTCTACCAGTTAGGATGGGAAACTGTAGGTAGCAGTGGCATCAAAAGCAAAGTTTAAACCGAGAAACAAATACAGAAGCTGGTAGAGTTGGAAGATTCAGGAAAATTAATCAACAGGATCCATACAGAGTGTTACAGGCGTGGGGGAAAATCCCACAGATTTGCAGATTCAAGGATGCAGAATGCTTCACGTTCCACTGAAAGGGCCATTTGAGGCACAGGTGCCAGAATAAGCAGAGCCTGCCTAGTAGTAAGAGAGAGTGAACAGTTATTAGGGTTAGCGTTACCATCAGTACATAGTGTTGAGGATTTTTCTGCATGTGATCGGAATGTTCTTCTGATGAATACTGTGAAAATGGGCAAGGTAGCTCCCATTACAGTGGTGATATTGGTCAATGACAGACCATTAAGAATGGAAGAAGACATGGGAGCGGCTGCTACAGTAGTAGGGGAGGAGACCTACAGATGCCTTTGAGAAGCGGTTCAGCCACTGCGGCTGCAGGTCAGATCAGCTGAATTGGTTGTCTACACCGAGGAGGCCATTAAGATAGTGGGGCTGACCAAAAACCTGTGAGCTATGGGCAAAAATATGCCAACTTACATTAATCATGATGTCTGGCCATGGACCACGTTTAATGGGCCATGGCTGACTCCAAGCAATTCAACTCACTGGTTGGAAATTTTCATAATTAAGGAAAGGGCTGCAAGAAGTAGTCCAGAAGTTCAAGGACAATTTTGAAGATGAAATTGGAAAAATTAAAAGCTTAAAGGCAAGTATTCATGTAGACCCAGAAGCCACCCCAACGTCTTTCAGGGCTAAACCTGTCCCCTATGCTTTGTTGCAGAAAGTCACCTCTGAGTTAAAAAGGATTGCAAAACTAGGCATCATCCAGCAGTCCAGTTTGCTGAATGGGCAGCCCCCACACTGTCTGTGGTAAAACCAGATAAAACAGTCCTCATCTGCGGCGACTTTAAATTAACAATAAAGCAAGCAGCAAGGTTGGATAGATACTTTATCCCGAAGATAGAGGATTTATATGCAAGACTGGCTGGAGGGCATGCATATACAACATTAGATATGAGTCGTACATATCAACAGTTGGAGTTAGATGATGCTTCCAGAGAATGCGTGACTATTAACACCCATAAAGGATTATATCTATATACACGTGTGCCTTTTGGTGTTTCATCAGCTTGCGTCATATTTAAAAGAGCCATGGAAAGTTTATCACAGGGCTTACCGCATGTCATTGTATATTTGGAGGAGGTATTGATTACTGGTGCAACTGAAGAAGAACACTTGGCTAATCTAGAAGACGTACTGAGTGTAATGATATGTATACAGTCAGGTTAGTGAAGGGTTAATAATTACATCTCTGTGTAAATCAAACACTAGAGGGCGTTACTATTTCTCTGTATTTAAGTCAGACCCTGAGGCAATTCTGGGAATAGCAGAAGGAGAAAGCATGGTGACAGCATATGGAGATTAGGGGCGGGATTCTCCAACCCCCCCCGCCGGGTCAGAGAATCGCCGGGGACTGGCGTGAATCCCGCCGCCGCCGGTTGCCGAATTCTCCAGCACCGGATATTCGGCAGGGGTGGGAATCCCGCCGTGCTGGTTGGCAGGCCCCCCCCCGGCGATTCTCCGGCCCGCGATGGGCCAAAGTCCCGCTTCTGGAATGCCTGTCCCGCCGGCGAGAATCAAACCACCTCTCTTACCGGCGGGTCAAGGCGGCGCGGGCGGGCTCCTGGGTCCTGGGCGGGGGGCGCGGGCGATCTGGCCCCGGGGGTGCCCCCACGGTGGCCTGGTCCACGATCGGGGCCCACCGATCCGCGGGCGGGCCTGTGCCGTGGGGGCACACTTTTCCTTCCGCCTTTGCCATGGTCTCCACTATGGCGGAGGCGGAAGAGACCCCCTCCACTGCGCATGCGCGGGGTTGCCATGAGCGGCCGCTGAAGCTCCCGCGCATGCGCCACACGGCAAAGTCATTTCCGCGCCAGCTGGCGGGGCACCAAAGACCTTTCCCGCCAGCTGGCGGGGCGGAAATCCGTCCGGCGCGGGCCTAGCCCCTCAAGGTGAGGGCTCGGCCCCTCAAGATGCGGAGAATTCCGCACCTTTGGGGCGGCGCGATGCTGGACTGATTTGCGTCGTTTTTGGCACCAGTCGGCGGACATCGCGCCGATTGTGGAGAATCCCGCCCCAGACTAGACAGAGTTAACACAAGGTTAGATCATAGTGTAGTTAGTGACTATTTAGATTATTGAGTGCCGCTAGACAGGTTCAATATTACTTAATTATTATCTGTAGCTCAGTAGAGTGTGTGAACTTCATTTAATTAATAGTATTATAATAAATGTGTTTTGTTTCAATCTTTTGATTGGTAGATTCTTTGTCAACAACACATTGGATCATTCTGCAAGGAAAGACAAAGAACACAATATCTTACCACGAATGGTAATATAACACTGAGAAGATTTCAGGAGGGGAAAATGCACCTAAAAAGGGAAACATTCTCTTTCCAGGCTAGCGAAGAAGCTGCTGTGCGGATGTCTAGGACTGCATCCCATGGTGAACAAAGTAAGGTCAATAAAGGAGGCACCGGCCCCTAGCAACACATCGGAGCTTAAATTATTCCTGGGTTGGTTAATTATTATGGGCGTTTCCTTCCAAATCTGTCAACAATATTGGCTCCTTTACACGTGTTACTGAAGAAATACCAGCGATGGTTCAGAAAAGCACAACAGAGAGAAGCATTTAATAAGGTCAAAAAACTATTACATTCACCTTGCCTACTGGTACATTTTGACCCATTCAAGAAGTTAGTACTGATGAATGACCTCCCCATTTTGGGGCAGTTTTATCTCACAGAATGGTTGATGGGTCTGAGAGGCCTGTTGCTTACTTGTCAAGAATCCTGTCAGAAGCTGAGAAAAAGGAGGGCTGCCTGTTGTGTCCAGAGTGAGAAAACTCCGCCAGTATGTCTACGCAAGACATTTTACTGTTGTAACGGACCACAAGCCACTGTTGGGTCTTTTCAAGGAGGATAAGGCTTTCCCGCCAATTGCACTGGGCAGAATTCAGTGCTGGGCATTGATCCCAACATCCAAGGAATACATATTTAAACACCTACCAGGGACACAAACAGCCAACACTGATGTCGTTAGTCGCCTTCCACTGTCAGAGAGTATACCACGCCTCCCAGTACCACAAGAATTCATGATGGTAATGAATTTCCGGGACGCTTTGCCAGTGCCGGCACAGCAAAGAAAACTTTGGACCAGCAGAAACCCGCTGTTATCAAAGATAAGACACAAGGTATTAGTAGTCTTGGCAGCATGAGAGGATTTCTGAAGGCATGAAGCCATACCGCGCTAGGAAAGATGAGCTAAGCTGTGAGGAAGGCATCGTCCTATGGGGAGCAAGAGTCCCTGTGCTGGGGAGGGAATTGTTCCTTGCAGTTTCATTGTACCCAACCGGGTATGTCAGAAATGAAGATGCTTTCCAGAAGCTGGGCGGGATTCTCCCGCAATTGGCGGGATGGCCCGACGCCGGTGCCAGGAACGGCGTGAACCACTCCGGCGTCGGGCCAACCAGAAGTTACGGAATCCTCCGCATTTATGGGGGCTAGGCCGGCGCTGGAAGGTTGGCACCGCGCCAACCGGCGCCGAAGAGCCGGCGCGAGTTGCCACATGCGCAGAACCGCCGGCATGGTTCCACACATGCGCAGACCGCCCGGCGTGTTCCTGTGCATGCGCAGAGGGGTTCCTCTCCGCGCCGTCCACGGCGGGGCCCTACAGAGGCTGGCGCGGAAGAAAAGAGTGCCCCCACGGTAGAGGCCCACCCGCAGATCGGTGGGCCCCGATTGCGGGCCAGGCCACCGCGGGGGGCCGTCCCCCCCCCCCACCCCCCCCCACCCCCCCCACCCCCACCCCCCACCGAGGACTCCACTAGATGGCCTATCAGTCAGGTCCCGCCGTGTGGGCCATGTCCATTTCACACCGGCGGGACTGGCCAGGAACTGATGGCCGCTCGGCCCATCGGGGGCCGGAGAATTGTCGGGGGGGGGCGCTGCCAACGGCCCCTGACCGGATTGGCGTAAACCCCGCCCCCGCCCAAAAACCAGCGCCGGAGTCGGAGCGGTGGGGTGGGATTCACGCCGCCCCCTGGGGATTCTCCGACCCGGCGGAGGGTCGGAGAATCCTGCCCGCTATGTTTTGTGGCCAGGCATTGATGCCGATAATGAGAGATTAGTGAAGTACTGTGATGAGTGCCAGTTACAGCAGAAGTTACCTGAAACAGCCCCTTTGCACCCTTGGAAATGGCCAGGTGGGCAATGGGTGTGGATCCACACCGATTATGTAGGACCATATTGGGCAAGATGTTTCTACTATTGGTAGACTCCCACTCCAATATCTGGAAGTATTGGAAGTATTTGAGATGAGATCTACAAACGCACATACCAGAGTCAAGAAACTTCACCAGTGCTTCACGCTCCATGGATTACCTGAAGTACTCGTATCAGATAATGAAATGGCTTTTACAAGTGCCGAATTTCAACATTTCATGTTTTTCAAAGGACATCAGGGGCGTCATTCTCCGACCCCCCGCCGGGTCGGAGAATGGCCGTTGGCCGCCGTGAATCCCGCCCCCGCCCCCGCCGAAGTCTCCGAAGGGAGAAAAGTCGGCGGGGCGTTAATGGCGCCGCTGCCGCGGAGAATGTCACGGGTCTGCGCAAGGCAGCCGATTTTCGGCCTGCCGATATTCTCCCTTCCGGATGGGCCGAAGTCCCGTCGACGTGATGACCGTTCACGTCGACGTCAATCAAACCTCCTTTTCATCGGCGTGACCCGGTGCTCCAGGCTCACGTCGACCAGCGAGGAGGTGAGTGACGGCCTGGGGGGTTGGCTCTGGGCAGGAAATGGCGTGGCCGCAGACTGATTGCGTGAGGAGAGGTGTGTCTCGGCTTGTGTGTGTGTGTGTGCGGCGGGGGGGTGGTGGTTAGAGTAGGCTGGGCTCCGGGGGAGTGCCGGGAGGGGGTCCGTGCCGGGGTGGAGGTTGGGGGTTGGGGTCCGTGCCGGGGTGGAGGTTGGGGGTTGGGGGGGGGTCCGTGCCGGGGTGGAGGTTGGGGGGGGGTCCGTGCCGGGGTGGAGGTTGGGGGTTGGGGGGGGGTCCGTGCCGGGATGGAGGTTGGGGGGGGGTCCGTGCCGGGGTGAGGTTGGGGGTTGGGGGGGGGGTCCGTGCTGGGGTGGAGGTTGGGGAGGGGGTCCGTGCCGGGGTGGAGGTTGGGGAGGGTGTCCGTGCCGGGGTGGAGGTTGGGGGGGGGGGGGTCCGTGCCAGGGTGGAGGTTGGGGGGGGGGTCCGTGCCGGGGTGGAGGTTGGGGGGGGGGGGGTCCGTGCCGGGGTGGAGGTTGGGGGGGGGGGGTCCGTGCCGGGGTGGAGGTTGGGGGGGGGTCCGTGCCGGGGTGGAGGTTGGGGGTTGGGGTCCGTGCCGGGGTGGAGGTTGGGGGTTGGGGAGGGGGTCCGTGCCGGGGTGGAGGTTGGGGAGGGGGTCCGTGCCGGGGTGGAGGTTGGGGAGGGGGTCCGTGCCGGGGTGGAGGTTGGGGGTTTGGGGGGGGGTCCGTGCCGGGGTGGAGGTTGGGGGGGGGGTCCGTGCCGGGGTGGAGGTTGGGGGTTGGGGGGGGTCCGTGCCGGGGTGGAGGTTGGGGGGGGGGTCCGTGAAGGGGTGGAGGTTGGGGGTTGGGGGTGGGGTCCGTGCTGGGGTGGAGGTTGGGGAGGGGGTCCGTGCCGGGGTGGAGGTTGGGGAGGGGGTCCGTGCCGGGGTGGAGGTTGGGGGGGGGGGTCCGTGCCGGGGTGGAGGTTGGGGGTGGGGGTCCGTGCCGGGGTGGAGGTTGGGGGGGGGGGTCCGTGCCGGGGTGGAGGTTGGGGGGGGGTCCGTGCCGGGGTGGAGGTTGGGGGTTGGGGTCCGTGCCGGGGTGGAGGTTGGGGGTTGGGGAGGGGGTCCGTGCCGGGGTGGAGGTTGGGAAGGGGGTCCGTGCCGGGGTGGAGGTTGGGGAGGGGGTCCGTGCCGGGGTGGAGGTTGGGGAGGGGGTCCGTGCCGGGGTGGAGGTTGGGGGTTGGGGGGGGGTCCGTGCTGGGGTGGAGGTTGGGGAGGGGGTCCGTGCCGGGGTGGAGGTTGGAGAGGGGGTCCGTGCCGGGGTGGAGGTTGGGGAGGGGGTCAGTGCCGGGGTGGAGGTTGGGGGTTGGGGTCCGTGCCGGGGTGGGTGATGGGAGGGCAAATGAGTTGGTCCACCTGGCCAGGTGCCAGCCTCCAACAGTTGGACCCATGCGGTCCATGCCACCTGGCTGGGGGGAGGAGGGGATATGGGCAATGATGACATGTCGTCGTTCCCCTCCCCCCCACCAGGCCGTCATGTTTTCAGACCATCCAGCGATGTTGGCCGCCGTGGTGGCAGCCGCTCATGTCTATGTTGCCCTGGATGAGGAGGAGGAGGAGGAGGAGGAGGAGGAGCGTGCCAGAGAGGCGGCGCAGGCTGCCGCAGAGGGGCAGGCGGCAGCCGCCCAGGCTGGAGGGACACCTGACCGACAGGACGAGGAGGGGGAGGAGGACGTCGCGGCCCCACGGCAACGGAGGCACCCGAGGGCGCCCCGTGTGTACCGGCCCCGGCAGTCATACCAGGACCTCACGGACCGGGAATGCAGGAGGAGACTCCGGATGAGCCGGGAAACCGTGGCACACATCTGCCACCTGCTGGCACACCTGTCACCGCGTGGCACTGGCGGGGGACACCCTCTCCCCGTGTCCGTCAAGGTTACGGTGGCCCTGAACTTTTATGCAACGGGGTCATTCCAGGCACCGAGTGGGGACCTGTCCGGCATATCGCAGACATCGGTGCATCGGTGCATCCGGGCAGTGACAGATGCCCTTTATGCCATGGCGCACCGCTACATCCGCTTCCCCGTGGACCGGGCCAGCCAAGATGCCCGGGCCGTGGGCTTCTCTGCCGTTGCCGGGTTCCCCATGGTCCAGGGCGCGATCGATGGGATGCACGTCGCCGTGCGGCCACCTGCAGAGAACAGGGCCGTGTTCACTAATAGGAAGGGGACCTATTCAATGAACGTACAGGTGGTCTGCGACCACCGCATGATGATCCTGCACGTCTGCGCCCGTCACCCAGGCAGTGTACACGACTCATTCGTGTTGTCGCGGTCATCCATCCCCGGCATGTACGAGGGACGCCATCCCCGGCTGAGGGGCTGGTTGCTGGGCGACAGGGGCTACCCATTGCGATCGTGGCTGATGACGCCTATACGGAGGCCACGCAATGAGGCGGAGAACCGCTACAATGATGCCCATGTAGCGACAAGGGGAGTGATCGAGAGGTGCTTTGGCGTGCTGAAGATGCGTTTCAGGTGCCTGGACCTCTCTGGGGGCGCCCTCCAGTATCGGTCAGATAGGGTCGGCCGCATCACTGTGGTGTGCTGCGTCCTGCACAACATAGCCCAACAGAGGGGCGATGTGCCGCAGGCAGAGGAGGGCGGAGTGGAGGAGCAGCAGGAAGAGGCCCAGTCCTCCCCAGATGAGGGGGATGGGGGCAATGGTCAGGGCAGACGGGGTAGACACAGGCGGGTGGCTGTCCACCGTTACCGGCTGGCCCAGCGGGCACGGGACAGACTGATAGACGCCCGCTTCACTGACTAGGTGGGCGTGGGAATCGGGTAGTATGGCCACAGACCGCACACCATGACAACAGCCGACCACCCACATCCCCCACCCATCCACCCACCCAGCACCCTCACCCCCCTCCCCAACCCCACACACCCCACCCGCATGCACACCACCCCCCCACCCCCAATTGCCGATCCACCGGCGGCACAACGGGCCGGGCTCACCCAGTTGCGGGTGGACGCGTGTCTATCGCAGGCCATGGAGAATGATGACAACCCGCCTCCGATGAGCTCCTGGCTCTACATCGTTGGACTATGTCTGACCCATGGCCACAGTACCACCATCCACCCGGACCATCCCTGCATGCGGCTGTGACACTGCAGCGCACGGTCCCGTCCTCTGCCCGGGGGATGTTGATGGCGGCCCAGGGGGAAGGGGGCAGACTCACCTGGGGCTGAGGTAAGACCACCCCTCACACACACACTTGCGCTCAACGTACATGACACCCCCGCACACTTTGGACAGAGCACAAAGGCAGCTTCGGTAGGTGTAACATTGACTTTAATAACCAAAGGAGTTCATGCACGTGCCCTAGCCCCTAAAACACATCTGTGCCCTGCACCCGTGCCAACTTACTCAGTGTCTAATTGTTTGGCCTTACGGGCCCTTTGACTACGTCTACGTGGTTCCCCAGACGGTACAGCAGAACTGGAGGTGGACTCCTGTGATTCCTGCCCTCTGACACTGGATCCCTTTGGCGGCCGTTTCCTGGGGCGTCCTGGCCTAGATGGGCCAGGCTGCGGCCCGGGCGACTGGGATGGCGAGCTGCCAGCCTGTCCTGCCCGTTGCCCACCCGATGCACCTGGGACGGAAGGGGGGGAGTCCGAGGTGTCGCGGTGTACCGGGACCTCCCCTACAGAGGGAGCCGGGATGGACCACACCACCTCCTCCTCCCTCGGGGTGCCCGATGGCCCCCAGGCCTCTACATGGGTGGGGGATGCGAACGGACTGGCCATCCGACGCGCCCCCAACATCTGGCGCTGCCAGTCCTGGAGGCCCGTGCTGGTATCGACAGGGGTCTGCAGGTTTGCAGCCATGGAGCCCAGGGGGTTGTCGAACCCTGTCTGCGACAGTGCGACACCAGCTCGCACATGGCCACTGGCGCCGATGCCCTCAGCGATGGCCTGCTGAGACTGGGCCATGGCCTGCAGAGACTGGGCCATGGCCTGCAGAGACTGGGCTATGGCCTGCTGAGACTGGGCCATGGCCTGCTGAGACTGGGCCATGGCCTGCTGAGACTGGGCTATGGCGTTGAGCGCCTCTGCCATCTGGCGCTGGCACTGGCTCTTGGCCTCCTGTGAGAGGGCAGCCATTTCCTGGGCCACAGACGCCGCCTGCACGGAAGGCCCCAGGCCTCGCAAACCGTTCCCCATGTCTGACACCGTCGCACCCATTGCCTCCACCGCGGACGCCACCCGTGCGGTGTCAGCCTGGGTGGCACGCATGACCGGGACCACTCCCAGCTCCTGGACGCGGGTGGACTCCTCCACCTGCGACCGCAGCCGCCGCAAGCCACCCGTCACCCTATTCGCTCGTCTCCGTGTCGGTGGTTGCATCGGATCTATGTGTGGGTGTGGTAACTGCAGGAACCCGGGATCCATCTGGGTGGCAGATGTTCGCTTGGCCTGGGCTGCCCTCCGACCGCCCGGTCCCTCTGCTGCTCCTACCTCCACCTGCTGTACCGGGACGGCTGTGTTGTGCGCACCAGTGAGTGTACCAGACGCCTCATCACTAAAGTGCCCAACCGTGGTGAGTGTTTCTGCGATGGTGGAGGGTGTTGGTGACAGCAGTGGCGTTGTGTCGTGCTCTTTGTCCTACTCTGAGTCCATGGCACTTTGGGGTGGGGGTTCGTCTCCACCCATCCACTCTGAGTCACTGTCCGGTATTTCGTCTTCCCGGGTAGGGGTGTCCTGGGTAGTGCTGCCCCGGGTAGTGCTGTCCCGGGTAGTGCTGTCCCGGGCAGTGGTGTCCCGGGTAGGGGTGTCCTGGGTAGTGCTGTCCCGGGTAGTGCTGTCCCGGGTAGTGCTGTCCCGGGCAGTGGTGTCCCGGGTAGGGGTGTCCTGGATAGCGGTGTCCTGGGTAGTGGTGTCCTGGCTCGGATGTGACGGGGGCCTGTGGCTGCCCCCCTCATCGCTGGGTGGTCGCTCCCGCACGTGACGGGGGTGTCGTCTCCCTGTTGCTCCAGGTCTCTCCGTCTCCCGTGGTGTGCGAGGGGCATCCTGCGGGCGTCGCATGCTGGAGGGTCCGGGTCTCTCCGTCTCCCGTGGTCTCCGAGGGGCATCCTGCGGGCGTCGCATGCTGGAGGGTTCGGGTCTCTCCGTCTCCCGTGGTCTCCGAGGGGCATCCTGCGGGCGGTCTGCATCTGCGGGGATGGGTGCCTGGACGTTTGGTCCTGCGATACACAATGAAGCATGCATGGTTAGACATCAGGCAGTGATCAGGTGATACGGGGGAGGGGGATATAGGGGAGGGGGGAATATGGGGACGGGCTGTTGGTGGCTCACTTGCTCGTGGGGCCCCGACCTCTGCATCAGCAACCTCCCGGTCCTCAGGTCCGCCAGCCAGTTCCAGGGCCCTTTCCTCGTGTACGGTCAGTGGCCTCTCATCAGCGGGCCCTCCTCCAGTCCTCACATGCTCCCTATTGTTGTGTGCGCGCTTCTCCTGGGGGGGGGGGGGGGGGTGGCAGGGGTAAAAGGCAACAGTGTTAGGCAGGTATATGAATGCACGCCATCGGTTGCGCGTGCATTGCAGAGGTTAAGGTTAGGGCTGGATTCACTTGGGGATATGGGGGAGGGGGGGATATGGGGGATATGGGGATGGGGGGATATGGGGGAGGGGGGAATATGGGGGATATGGGGAGGGGGGATATGGGGGAGGGGGGAATATGGGGGATATGGGGGATATGGGGGAGGGAGGATATGGGGGAGGGGGGATATGGGGGAGGGGGGATATGGGGGAGGGGGGATATGGGGGATATGGGGGAGGGGGGATATGGGGGAGGGGGAATATGGGGGATATGGGGGAGGGGGGATATGGGGGATATGGGGGAGGGGGGATATGGGGGAGGGGGGTTATGGGGGAGGGGCGATATGGGGGATATGGGGGAGGGGGGATATGGGGGAGGGGGGATATGGGGGAGGGGGGATATGGGGAATATGGGGGAGGGGGGATATGGGGAGGGGGATATGGGGGAGGGGGGATATGGGGGATATGGGGGAGGGGGGATATGGGGGAGGGGGGATATGGGGGAGGGGGGAATATGGGGGATATGGGGGAGGGGGGATATGGGGGAGGGGGGAATATGGGGGATATGGGGGAGGGGGATATGGGGATATGGGAGAGGGGGGATATGGGGGATGGGGGATATGGGGGAGGGGGGAATATGGGGGATATGGGGGAGGGGGGATATGGGGGAGGGGGGAATATGGGGGATATGGGGGAGGGGGGATATGGGGGAGGGGGGATATGGGGGAGGGGGGATATGGGGGAGGGGGAATATGGGGATATGGGGGAGGGGGGATATGGGGGAGGGGGGGATATGGGGGATATGGGGAGGGGGGATATGGGGGAGGGGGGATATGGGGGAGGGGGGATATGGGGGATATGGGGGAGGGGGGGATATGGGGGAGGGGGGGATATGGGGGAGGGGGGGATTTGGGGGAGGGGGGATATGGGGGATATGGGGAGGCTCACCCTGCCTGCTCTGACGAGGTTGTTCACCTTCTTGTGGCACTGGGTGCCTGTCCGTGGTGTTAGGGCCACAGCGGTGACGGCCTCTGCCACCTCCCTCCACAGACGCCGGCTGTGGCGTGGGGCAACTCTGCGGCCGTGCCCGGGATACAGGGCGTCCCTCCTCTGCTCCACCGCGTCCAGGAGCGCCTCCACATCGCGTGACTCGAACCTCGGGGCTGAGCGACGGCCAGCCATCAAGTCGGGTGTTGCGGTCGGCTGTTCCGGTCGGGTGGGGGGGAGCTGCGCGGCCTTATGAGCCGTCACGCCGTGCAGCGCGTATGACGCTGCACGGCGTGAACCACTGCGCAAGCGCGGATCCCGTTACGTCGCTGCTAGCCCATTTCGGGCCGCAGACTATCGGCCCATTTTTATGACGTGACGCAAGTGGGATTTGCGCCGTTTTTTGCGCCGATCGGCGGACTTTCCGCCGATAATGGAGAATTTCGCCCCAGAACTGCACTATATCATCCCTCATCCAATGGACTAGTTGCGGGTGCAATCCAGACCCTCAAGGCTGGCTTAAAACTGCATTTTGGAAAAAAGATAGCTCAGTGCCTCTTCGTATACAAGACCACGCCTGTAGAGTAACCATGAGTCAACTAAAGATGTCAGAAGATCATTCAAAATAAATCACCCAGTTTATGTGAGAAATTTGAGGAGTGGTCCAAGCTGGGTTCCATATATGTTGTGGCCAAGACAGGACCACTATCTTATGAAGTGAAAGTACAGTACAAGATTTTGTGGAAACATGTGGACCTTGCCAAGAGCCAGTGTTACAGCCTGATTCGTTGGTGCCAGCTGGAAGTGTTGTTGGCTGTCCGCGAAGCGAAATGTCCAATCAGCCTGTGACAAGGGAGAGTATTATTCTGACTGAAACAGAGGAGGTTGAAGCATCAGTACCGAAATAGAGACCTAGTATGACAGTTTCTATAGAAACTACCCAAACAGAAGCACCTGTCGGGGGAGTTGTGCCACTCTACCAGGAAGCGGAAGCTGCCAGAGAGATTGAGTTTTTGATGGGCTGATTAAAAATATTCATTGCTGTAAATTATGAGGAATTTAATTCTCTATAATAAGGAGCTTAGAAGGGGAGGGATGCAGAAGCTGGCCCCTTTAAGGGGTGATCTTCTGAAGGGCAGCATGGTGATCCAGTAAGTTAATACTGCTGCCTCACAGTGCCAGGGACCTGAGTTCAATTCTGACCGTGGGTGAGTGTCTACACATTCACCCAGTGGCTACGTGAGTTTCCTCCGGGTGCTCCGGTTTCCTCCCACAGTCCAAAGATGTGCAGGTTAGGTGGATTGGCCATGATAAATTGTCACTGAGTGTCCAAAATAGTTAGGTGGGGTTACGGGCGTTGGGCGGAGGAGTGGGCCGAGGTAGGGTGCTCTTTCGTAGGTTCGTTGCGAATTCGATCAGCCAAATGCCCTCCTTCAGCACTGTAGGGATTCTATGGACCTACTTGTCCAATCATTAGCTAGCGCGCAATATTGCCCGGGCAGGCTGCAATCCAGGAGGCAGACGCACAGCATCGAGGCTGCACTACTCTGTAAATAGCAAGTTGTGTAAATAAACATTTGTTGTCTGTACCTAACTGGTGGAGCCAAGTTACAGATTGTTTTCTCCAATTTAGTGAACCATATAGCTGTGAATCTGGTACATATATTTTCATATCTCAAAATAAATCACATTGAAAGTTGATTTCAAGTCTTGATATAGGTAAGGAAGTAGAGGCTAGGGGCGGGATTTAACTAAATGGGAACAAAGTCCCATAGCGAGCGGGTTTAGCCGCGTGTTTCACAATGCTTGCTCTAAAAAGACACTCGCATTACATAGCGGGCCTCAGTGGGGAACGCGTGGCCGAGACCGCACATGGCACCATTTTGTGCAGAGGAGCTCTGCACACCAGAACCCCTCAGTGTAGCGAGAGACCGGAGCCCCCAAAGCAACCCTGACCCCCAGCGCACTATGGAAGATTCCCCCAGCAACCACCCCCCCTGCCAAAACACCCACGCAGGGCAGCCCTGGCCGGATCGCCACCATGCAAAAAATGCCAGCTTACCACCTTGGCAGTGCCAGGCTGCCACCCAGGTAAGAGTGCCAGGGTGTCCGGCTGACAGTACCAGGCTGCCAGGCTGCCCAGGTGCACCAGCAGTGCCAGGGCACCACCCTGCCCAAAGGGCATGCAGCTGGGTGCCTCCGATCACCTGGGAGATCCCCACAAGTGTCGTTCCATCTGGTTCCTGTTTGTGGAGACCAGAACTGAACGGCGCTCGCCCGAGGTCTCTGAGGCGAAGGAGATAAATCCCACTCCTCTGGTACCTCGGGAATCTGCAGAGTAAAGTGAGACTAGCTGTCTCGCTTTAATATACAGATTTGCTAAAACGTGATCCGCCCATTTACATCACAACGTCTCGTAAGATTGCGTTAGGTCTCGCGAGGTGTTGCAAGTTGGGTAGATCCCGGCCATGCTGCACCGCGGCGAGCTGTTTTTAGGGTGCAGCGTGGCGTAATATTGCGTTCTAGATGTGCATCAATTGACAGTGGGTTGGATTCTCCGGTACCCCGGCCGCATGTTTCCTTGCCATGTGCCGTTCGCTGGCGACAGGATGCTATCTTCCCGCCACTCATCAATCCGATTTCCCATTGTAACCATCCCATTCCACTGGGAAACCCACGGCTGTAGCTGCGCAGGCAATGGGAAAAGTGAATCGTAACATCTGGAGAATTTTGGCCTGTGTAATTCAGCTACAGTTTCAATAACACCCAGTTTGCCTTTATTTGCACTTTCACTTCTAACAATCCTCCCAGAATGTATTTTGTTTCTGTAATTTTCGAGGTTTTATATGTGGAGAGGTAAGAGGTTACAAATATTAACACATTCCAGGGATCCTCTGTAATAATAAGACAGTTTAGTGCTTTTACCGCAAAACTGCTATACCTCATACCAAACATAGCAGTAAGTCAGCAAATTCAGAAATCTCATCATAATGACGGAAATGTGACTATCCCACAGATTTCCTCGTCTGAAATGTGTGCTTCATTTAATACACTGCGTGCTCGATTATCAATTGCAAGTTACTGTTGGCCTAGTTCTCTCATTGCGCTTCTAAGGGCTCATGTTTCTAAACCTTCTACCTTGTCATCACCTCCCATTTACCACTTTTGCACTTTACGGATAATTTGATTTATTTTCCTCTGAATGTTTCTGTTTTGCTCCATCCCCTTCCCATTTTCTTAAATACTCTACAATATCTTTTAAGTTCTGGCAAAAGAAAACGCGACTGAACCTCTACCTGGAGAGTGCCTGGCCTGCTGAATGTTTCCACCATTTTCTGTCCTTGCACTTTTTCTCTGTAATTTATTGCTGTGAACTCCTTTCCAAGACTGAATATAGATCTGTGGAAGCTATATTATGGGAATCTACCTGTGGCATTATTTTTTATTAGAGTTCTAATGAACCTTGGTGGAGTTATCATGCAGTATTTATTTGTATTTTGGAAATGCATTGTTTAAAGTTAGGCAACCAGAGAAAATTAGTGCAATGTAACTCTGCTACAGAAGAATTTGTGAACACTACCCTGCTGAATAAAATATATTCCATATCAAATAGAGTGGCTTGAGCACATGATTGGCTAAAGACACAACAGCTTGATGAATACTGCACAATGACTGAGTAATGAGAGCTGTGTAAGAACATAACATTTAATCCATTAAGCATGAAGCATCCACAGGCCATTTCTAATTGGTCCTGTCCTGTCACAATAGCAGAAATAAACTGATTGCAACCACATTACTCATGCTCCTTTGCACTGAATTGTGTCTCCTTCAATGGAAACAAGTTTGGTTCTCAAAACCTATCGAATGATGCATTTACTCTGGCACTTTTGAAATGTTTTCAGGTGTGTACCAACATGAAGAGTCATGTAAGTCAGGGGCTGGATTCTCTGATTCTCAGGCCATGTCCTGACGCTGGCACGGGAATGGTGGCCTTTTACGACAAACCATTTGGCGCAAAACGGCCACCGATCCTACATTTAGCTGGGGCCTAGCAGCAAGGCAGCGTAGAGCACCCAGCTGTAGCTGCCGATATGGCCTGGAGAATTGCCGGGTCCATGACCGCGCATGCGTATGGTGGCGGCCTGCAGCAGCATCCATCCGATTTCGGCGGAAACGGGGATTGATCGCCGAACGCGGTTTAGGCGTCGGCGACCGGAGAATCTCGCCCCAGATTTTGGTTTTCAAGTGCATTAAAGCTTTGTAGCATGATACCCTGGTGATCTGAGTTGGTACAACCTGCAGTATAGCTTCCGTTGGCGTGGAATTGATTTTAGAAATGTCCACCTGGTCCTCTGGACTGATTGGGAATTTTTGAAACTGCATGGAATAATTACAGAATTATGAGAGAATTGGCATACTTGCACCCTCTCCTAATGTTTGTCCAAGTGGTAATGGCCGACCTTGCAGCTACCTGAGAGCTGTGTGTCTGCCAGCAACATTCCATCTATAGGCCACACATCTGGGGCGGGATTCTCTCTGCCCTGGGCCAGGCCGGAGAAGCCCCCGACCAGGCCACGCCGCCCCGACGCCGGCACGTGATTCACAGCGCCATTGGCTCCGGCGTGGTTGGCGCAGCGCCGGTCACGAGCCGCTCTATGTGGCCGGCCCGCCGATTCATGGACCAGGATGGGCCGATCGGCTGTCGTGGAAACGCTGAGACCCGCCGGCGCCGTCCACACCTGCTCTCAGCCGGCGGGAACTCAGCATGGAAGGGTCGGGTGGCGGCCTGTGGGGGAGGGAGGGGGGCTCCGACCCTGGAGGAGGGCCTCCGATGCGGCCCGGCCCGCGATCGGGGCCCACCGATCGGCGGGCCGGCCTCTCTGGCTGGGGGATTCATTTCCTACGCGCCGGCCCCTGTAGTCCTGCGCCATGTTGCGTCGGGGCCGACGTGTTGAAGGGAGCCACTGCGCATGTGCGCGTTGCTGCCGGCACCACTGTGCATGCGTGGATCCCGCAGCGCCCAGTTTGCACCGGGATCGGCAGCTGGAGTGGCGTGAACCACTCGAGTGCTGGGCTGGCCCCCTATAGTGGCCAGAATTCATCCTGCGAGCGGCCCGTTCACGCCGTCGTAAAACGTGACGGCGTTTACGACGGGTGGACAGAGAATCCCGCCCAGACTTATAATATTGCTCCGAGACCAATTATACTTAAAGCTCTGGGGCTGGATTCTCCACCCCACCACGCCACATTTCTGCCCCAACCCGTCGGCGGGATTCTCCAATACGCCGACCGGTCAATGGGGTTTTCCATTGTGGAGTAGCCCCACGCCGTCGGGAAACCCCCGGGCACCAGCAAACCCCCGGGAGCCGGCAAAACGGTGAACCACGCCGGCGGAAAATCCCGATGTCTTAAGACATTGATTCATCCTGTTACATAGAATCATGAAATTTACAGTGCAGAAGGATGCCATTCGGCCAATTGAGTCTGCACCGGCTCCTGGAAAGAGCACCCTACTTAAGCCCAAACCTCCACCCTATCCCCGTAACCCAGTAACCCCACCTAACCTTTTTGGCAATTTAGCATGGTCAATACATCTAACCTGCACATCTTTGAACTGTTGGAGAAACCGGAGTACGCGGAGGAAATCCACGCAGACACAGGGAGAACGTGCAGACTCCGCACAGACAGTGACTCAAGCCGGGAATCGAACCTGGGACCCCGGAGTTGTGAAGCACCAGTGCTAACCACTGTGCTACTGTGCCACCCATGTTGTTTCATCTCAGAAGCCTTCCTCACATGATTTCTATGAATTCCTCAGGGTTTTCCCATTCCACATTGTAATTCAGTGGATGTTCAAAGTCATAGTGGCCAAGAGGGACAACTCATGAGCAATTTCACGTCATCTAATTGTCTTGAAGGTTAGATGCCCAAAATTACATTGAAACTTGCTCACAATTTGCATTAAATCCATTCTGTTAATTGTACATTTACAATCACCAAAATATAGTTTTGCTTGAATTTAAGATTTAATTTAGGATTTAAATGTTATTTTGGTGCAACAGATATCACTTTAGTTTAAGCCTAGTAAATAGTCAATATATTCTGCTCAGAAAGTCCTATGTTCCTCACTATGCTGCCTTGCATCAAGCAGAGGATATCAGTAAAATATAATAATTCATCTTGTAATCCTTACTCAAGGTTTTCTATGTAATATTACAGGCCATGTGTTTGAAATAAGGAGTTACTGATTAGATGTCAATACATGTATAAATTTCAGGGGAAAAAAGCAATTAAAACGGATGCTTAAATAATTAATAACATGCAGAAAACCATGTAAAATTTTAATGAAGAATGATTGTCAGGAAGTCCACAATAAAATTGTTTTATCCAATTGATAAAACACAGCGGTCCAATATTCTGAATTAAAATGTAACAAAACCTTTTTCACTCTTGAAAACTCAAGAGTCAACAACAGTTCATTCCCCACTCTTGATAGAAACTTAGGGATTCCAGGCAGATGCCACTTTGTGCCTTCTCTATCCGCAACAACAAACTAAACAGAAGGGTTTCACTGGTATAGCTGACACAAATCATTTCCTGAGCAATCTAAGTACTATTCAGTGTCAAATATTTATCTGTAGTATTTTAAAACCATTGGTTAATTCCTCCTAAAATCAATGCATAATCTGGAGCGAAATTCTCCGGAAACGGCGCAATGTCCGTCGACTGGCGCCCAAAACGGCGCAAATCAGACGGGCATCGCGCCACCCCAAAGGTGCGGAATGCTCCGCATCTTTGGGGGCCGAGCCCCAACCTTGAGGGGCTAGGTCGGCGCCGGACGAATTTCCGCCCTGCCAGCTGGCGGAAAAGGCCTTTGGTGCCCCGCCAGCTGGCGCGGAAATGACATCTCCGGGCGGCGCATGCGCGGGAGCGTCAGCGGCCGCTGACAGCTTCCCACGCATGCGCAGTGGAGGGAGTCTCTTCTGCCTCCGCCATGGTGGAGACCGTGGCGGAGGCGGAAGGGAAAGAGCGCCCCCCTGGCACAGGCCCACCCGCGGATCGGTGGGCCCCGATCGCTGGGCCAGGCCACCGTGGGGGCACCGCCCGGGGCCAGATCGCCCCGCGCCCCCCCCCCAGGACCCAGGAGCCCGCCCGCGGCCTTGTCCCGCCGGTAAGGTAGGTGGTTTAATCCACGCCGGTGGGACAGGCATTTTATCGGCGGGACTTCGGCCCATCCGGGACGGAGAATCGCACGGGGGGGCCCGCCAACCGGCGCGGCGCAATTCCCGCCCCCGCCGAATCTCCAGTGCCGGAGACTTCGGCAACCGGCAGGGGCGGGATTCACGCCAGCCCCCGGCGATTCTCCGACCCGGCGGGTGTTCAGAGAATTTCGCCCCTGAATTCTACTGACAACTCTTTATTTTTAAATAAATAACTTGGGAATGTGCAGTATTTAAATTCTGTAAAATTTTCAAAAATACTTAACCTGATCACTTGAACACTCTTCTAAATGCATTTCTAGATGTTCCCACTTAACCTGAATATTTATACTGCTTTTAAAACAATCCTGAATGCTCTTAGAATGTGAATGAAGATTGCAAAATTAGCAATTCCTTTCTATAGAAAATGATTTTTTTCAAACTCCAGCACCTATTTTATTTGCAATGTATATGCATGCATTTCTGATCTTCAACACGGCATTTAAATATCATGCTTTTTTGAAAAATTCATTTCCAAAGTGCCTGATCTGGTATGACTTTTACAATCTAATTTGTTCATCAACCTTCCTCCATTTTTGCTCTCACAGTACAGGCCATTTTAAAAAAACTAAAATAATTTTCAGAATGATCAAAGATATTTCATCCCTTATCAGATGAAATTCTTACGAGGATTAACTTTCACTTGACAAAATTAAAATCATCTCAATTAAGAATTAGCATGCAGTCCTTCATACCACATTTATTATTTAAACAACTAAGCTACAATCCCCCTTCCTCAGTACCACAGCGAAAGTTGCAGCATTATCGCTGTCAGTGTAACTGTCTGCATTTAGTTAATTACAATTACGCAGGTATCGGCCAAGCTGGTATCATAGCTGCCATCAGGGTTGAAACTATTTGCCAAAATGTAAACACATGGACCAGGATTTTGCGGCTGCGTTCACTGCAGGCGCAAATGATGATGTGGGTGCAAAATCCCGCAAAAGTGAAAACGAGAATCCAGCCGGAGAGATGATTTTCCCCGCCTCCGCCAATGACATAACCTCATTTAAATAAATTATAATATCACTGAAGGATTTCCCCACCATAACATTTCACCCCCCCCCACAACACATTGAGATCTCCCCCCTCTTGTCGATGTGAGTCTTACAACATGGTTTTAAAAATGGGAACCAGGAAATAGGAACTCGCCGGAGGCTCACAGGCAAGTATAGCCCTCAGGTGAGAGGGGTATGTCCAGGCAGCACCCTGAGGAGCCCTTTGACGAGCTCCATGGGGAGGGGGTAGATCCCATGTCTGTGGGGGGGAAGGGGGAGTGAACCATGGGGTGTTACCGAACCATGGGGTGTTACCATGGCTGCGAAGGGGGCCTATGGGGGGGGGGGGGTTGCCCACATGTGTGGGGCGGAGCTTTGTCTTTTTATTTATCGGAAATTGGGGCACCAGGATGATGGCATGGGCCATGCCTCACAATTTTCTTTCCTCCGTTCATCTAAATGCTGCATAATGGGTGGGCCAGCACGCCACGTTTATCGCCTGAGTTAGCACTTGGATGAAAAAGGGAAAATCCCGCCCACTGAATCAAAGGCAAAACGATTTGTTGGCGACTATTAGTAAACAAGTTCCAATATATAATGTCGATGAATGTATCTTAGTTTTGTTCATTGAAACTCTTGGTTTTACCTCTTGGGTAACTCTCTGGCTAGGAAAATCTGAATCACATCACCTCTGACCTAAACTAGACTTTGCACTGATTTCATTCTACTTTCAGTTTAATTTTTATTCGATGGATTCAGATACAGTAGAAATAGCAGTCAGCTCTACACAGCTGAATTAGTAATGAACAACATTGAGTGTGCCAAGAATTCTGTTGTAATCTAGATTCTATATAAACTGTGGATAACAAAAGCAGCCAATGTGCCAATGTTTTACCACGGCTCACTTGCTCATTCAGCAATTCAATTTGAACACATTTAGCTCCAGTTACCAGGGGCGAAATTCTCCCCCAACGGCGGGATGCCCGCCGACTGGCGCCAAAGCCGGCGCCAATCAGACGGGCATCGCGCCGGCCCAAAGGTGCGGAAGTCTCCGCATCTTTGGCGGCCTAGCCCCAACATTGAGGGGCTAGGCCAACGCCGGAGGGATTTCCGCCCCGCCAGCTGGCGCGGAAATGCGGCCCATGCGCGGGAGCATCAGCGGCCGCTGTCAGTTTCCCAGCGCATGCGTGGGAGCGTCAGCGGCCGCTGTCAGTTTCCCGCGCATGCGCAGTGGGGAGAGTCTCTTCCGCCTCCGCCATGGTGGAGGTCGTAGCGGAGGTGGAAGGGAAAGAGTGCCCCCACGGCACAGGCCCGCCCACGGATCGGTGGGCCCCGATCGCGGGCCAGGCCACCGTGGGGGCACCCCCCAGGGTCAGATCGCCCCGTGCCCCCCCCCAGGACCCCGGAGCCCGCCCACGCCGCCTGGTCCCGCCGGTAAATACCAGGTTTGATTTACGTCGGCGGGACAGGCAATTCCTGGGCGGGACTTCAGCCCATCCGGGCCGGAGAATCCAGCGGGGGGTCCCGCCAACCGGCGCGGCCGGATTCCCGCCCCCGCCCAATCTCCGGGAGCGGAGACTTCGGCGGGGGCGGGGGCGGGATTCACGGCGGCCAACGGCCATTCTCCGACCCGGCGGGGGGTCGGAGAATGACGCCCCAGGTTTCAAAATGTCGGGAGCGATCCTCCAGCCACGCTGCACCTGAAAAGCAGCTCGCCACTGTGCAGCATGGCCGTTGAAAGCTGGGAGACGCCGCTCCCAGGATCTACCCAGCTCGCAATGTCCCATGAGATTCAACACAATGGGCGGGATCACTTTTTGGCAAATCTGCATATTAGAGTGAGGCAGTAAGTCTCACTCTAATGTGCAGATTCCCAAGGTACCTGAGGCTTTGCGATTCAATCCCTTTGCCTCAGAGACCTCAGGTGAGCGGCTTTTAGCACTGGGACCAGATGGAACGGCACACATGGGGGGCTCCATGTGGGTTTGGAGCACCCCAGCTGCATGCTCTTTGGGCAGGATGGTACGCTGGCACTGCTAGTACCACCTGGGTACCCTGGCAGTGCCACTTGGGTGCTGGCCTGGCACTGCCAAGGTGCCCATGTGGCACTGCCAAGGTGCCCATGTGGCACTGCTAGATTGGTGGTGCCAAGCTGGCATTTTTAGCACATGTGCGATCAGGCCGGGGTTGCCCGTCGTCGGTGTTTGGGGGGGGGGCGAATCCTCCCATATTGCATTAAGGCTGGGGGGGGGTGGGCGAGGATTATTTCAGGGGCCTCAGCGATTGGGATGCCATTTAAAAATGGTGTCCCAATATCTCGCTCCGATGGGGAGTTCTGGCGAGCGGAGCCATCCATTGTAAAATACGGGGCAATGTGCAGCCTCAGGCCCCTTATTAGAACAAGGAACAAAGAACAAAGAAAAGTACAGCACAGGAACAGGCCCTTTGGCCCTCCAAGCCCGTGCCAACCATGCTGCCCGACTAAACTACAATCTTCTACACTTCCTGGGTCCGTATCCCTCTATTCTCATCCTATTCATGTATTTGTCAAGATGCCCCTTAAATGTCACTATCGTCCCTGCTTCCACCACCTCCTCCGGCAGCGAGTTCCAGGCACCCACTACCCTCTGTGTAAAAAACTTGCCTCGTACATCTACTCTAAACCTTGCCCCTCTCACCTTAAACCTATGCCCCCTAGTAATTGACCCCTCTACCCTGGGGAAAAGCCTCTGACTATCCACTCTGTCTATGCCCCTCATAATTTTGTAGACCTCTATCAGGTCGCCCCTCAACCTCCGTCGCTCCAGTGAGAACAAACTGAGTTTATTCATCCGCTCCGCATAGCTAATGCCCTCCATGCCAGGCAACATCCTGGTAAATCTCTTCTGCATCCTCTCTAAAGCCTCCACATTCTTCTGGTAGTGTGGCGACCAGAATTGAACACTATACTCCAAGTGTGGCCTAATTAAGGTTCTATACAGCTGCAACATGACTTGCCAATTCTTATACTCAATGCCCCGGCCAATGAAGGCAAGTAAGCGTATGCCTTCTTGACTACCTTCTCCACCTGTGTTGCCCCTTTCAGTGACCTGTCGACCTGTACACCTAGAACTCTCTGACTTTCAATACTCTTGAGGTTTCTACCATTCACTGTATATTCCCTACCTGCATTAGACCTTCCAAAATGCATCACCTCACATTTGTCTGGATTAAACTCCATCTGCCATCTCTCCGCCCAAGTCTCCAAACGATTTAAATCCTGCTGTATCCTCTGACAGTCCTCATCGCTATCCGCAATTCCACCAACCTTTGTGTCGTCTGCAAACTTACTAATCAGACCAATTACATTTTCCTCCAAATCATTTATATATACTACAAACAGCAAAGGTCCCAGCAATGATCCCTACGGATCCCTACAAGAGTTGTATTGAACAGCCATTTTTTTGGTCAACACAGCATTAAAAAGCAGTCCCCCTTTTGATTTTTGGTTTCCTTGGTTTGCCCCAATATGGCCCCACACCTCCCTCACCACGGGCGTCATTCTCCGACCCCCCGCCGGGTCGGAGAATGGCCGTTGGCCGCCGTGAATCCCGCCCCCGCCCCCGCCGAAGTCTCCGCTCCCGGAGATTGGGCGGGGGCGGGAATCCAGCCGCGCCGGTTGGCGGGACCCCCCGCTGGATTCTCCGGCCCGGATGGGCCGAAGTCCCGCCCAGGAATTGCCTGTACCGCTGACGTAAATCAAACCTGGTATTTACCGGCGGGACCAGGCAGCGTGGGCGGGCTCCGGGGTCCTGGGGGGGGGCGCGGGGCGATCTGACCCCGGGGGGTGCCCCCACGGTGGCCTGGCCCGCGATCGGGGCCCACCGATCCGCGGGCGGGCCTGTGCCGTGGGGGCACTCTTTCCCTTCCGCCACCGCCACGGCCTCCACCATGGCGGAGGCGGAAGAGACTCTCCCCACTGCGCATGCGCGGGAAACTTTCAGCGGCCGCTGACGCTCCCGCGCATGCGCGGGGAAACTGACAGCGGCCGCTGACGCTCCCGCGCATGCGCCGCATTTCCGCGCCAGCTGGCGGGGCAACAAACGCCATTTCCGCCAGCTGGCGGGGCGGAAATCCCTCCGGCGTCGGCCTAGCCCCTCAATGTTGGGGCTAGGCCGCCAAAGATGCGGAGACTTCCGCACCTTTTTGCCGGCGCGATGCCCGTCTGATTTGCGCCGGCTTTGGCGCCAGTCGGCGGGCATCCCGCCGTTGGGGGAGAATTTCGCCCCACATGTCACTTATTTTTCAGTTTTGTTTTCACTGAGCACTGTCCTTTGTTGTCCTATTCACACATTCTGCTATCTTACCTTTATGCCCTTATTAGCACTTCTTCAGTCTTAAATGCCACCATTAACACCCCCTTTGTCTTCTGTCCATGACATTTTTGTCAATCTCTCCTTAGCTCCCACCTATCTCTGACCTTCCATTCTGCCCTACCCGCCTCTCCAACTATATAATTCATCATATTTCCATCTGAGGAAGAATCATATGGACCCGAAACATCTCTCTTTCTTTCTCCACAGATTCTGCCAGGCCTGCTGGGTTTATCTAGCATTTTCTGTTTATATTAAAAAGCAGGACTTCTGGGAATATATTACCTGTATCAAGATTTTGGATTTAAATGCTTCAATCAGTAATTGTGCAAAGTGAGGAACTAGTATGCAGACACTACCCATTTTGTGCTTGAATGAGGAGCGTGCTTAACAGAGATAACGATATCAAATTGCATTTGACCTAGACACAACAGGAATTTCTAATATCCGGTAGAGAGAAATAAAAATATAGGGGTAGGGAAGGAAGAGATAGATGCAAACTGCTCTGCTGATTTTAAGGTAATGCTGATCCAGTATGGGATCATATTATTCAACAAGGTGGCTGTTTTTAATTTAGAATTGATCTGAATTATTTTAATTTAATTTGATAACCAACAATTCAACTCTAAATTGCCCTTTCTGGCCTGGTTGTCTTAATACAGACATAACTTGCACTAACTTGTGCCTGTATAAAATAACTATTTATTGAATGTGAACTGTGGGATTGTGATATTAATAAAAATAGTCTTTTTGGGACTGGAACCTTCATTTGATTGCTAGGCTTTATACCATCCAGTAACATGATTATATTCCAAGTAATATGTTATGTTTGATTTTGAATTGCATTGTTAACTTTGGGTACAATAATTCTTCCATTCTGGTCTATGAAATCATCAAGAATGCATTAAGGGAATAGCTTAAGCCATTGTAACTGACATCATGGGACGCGATTCTCCGACCCCCCACCGGGTCGGAGAATCGCCGGGAGCTGGCGTGAATCCCGCCGCCGGCGTGCCCCGAATTCTCCGCCACCAGAGATTCGGCGGGAGCGGGAATCGCGCCGGGCCGGTCGGCGGGGGCGGGAATCGCGCCGGTCGGCGGGCCCACCCCCGGCGATTCTCCGGCCCGCGATGGGCCGAAATCCCGCCACTGTCAACCCTCTCCCTCCGGCGTGAATTAAATCACCTTTTGAACGGCGGGACAAGGCGGCGCGGGCGGGTTCAGGGCTCCTGGGGGGGGGGGCACGGGGCGATCTGCCCCCGGGGGATGCCCCCACGGTGGCCTGGCCCGCGATCGGGGCCCACCGATCCGTGGGCGGGCCTGTGCCGTGATGGCACTCCCGCCCATGGAAAGGAACCACTCCGGCGTCGGGCCGCCCCAAAGGTGCGGATCCGCTCCTTTAGGGGCCAAGCCCTCACCTTGAGGGGCGAGGCCTGCGCCGGAGTGGATTCCGCTCTGCCGGCTGACGGGAAAGGCCTTTGGCGCCACACCAGCCGGCGCCGAAAGGTCTTCGTCTGGCGACGCATGCGCGGGAGCATCAGCGGCTGCTGATGTCATCCCTGCGCATGCGCAGGGGAGCGGGTCTCTTCCGCCTCCGCCATAGTGAAGACCATGGCGAAGGCGGAAGAAAAAGAGAGCCCCCACGGCGCAGGCACGCCCGCGGATCGGTGGCTCCGATCGCGGGCCAGGCCACCGTGGGGGCACCCCCCGGGGCCAGATCACCCCGCGCCCCTCCCAGGAGCCCGGAGCCCGCCCGCGCCACCTTGTCCCACCGTTCAAAAGGTGATTTAATCCACGCCGGAGGGAGAGGGTTGACAGCGGCGGGACTTCGGCCCATTGTGGGCTGGAGAATCGCCGGGGGTGGGCCCGCCGACCGGCGCGATTCCCGCCCCCACTGAATCTCTGGTGGCGGAGAATTCGGGTCACAGCGGGGGTGGGATTCACGCCAGCCCCCGGCGATTCTCCGACCCGGTGGGGGAGGTGGGGTCGGTGAATCGTGCCCCTGGTCTCCACTTTGGTTACCCCAATCGGAATATTGACCTTTCAAGGTGGAATGAAATTTAACATTCGCACATTTCATGCCTGAAAGCGTTAAATGCAAAATGCGGAAATCAAAATTACTCACAATAAATCTGGTTTGACTGTGTACCGTTTATGTGGGTAATGACAAATGTTGGATCATTGTGAGGTATCCAGATGATGAGGTATATTTTTAATTTGGCTTTGTTAAATGTAACAAGGGTATCTCTCGAAAAGATCATACATGCATCAATTTCATGCTGTTTCGATACAGACTATGGCTGGGATTTTCTGGTCCCACCTGCAGCAGGAGCAAAAAAGTCAGTTTCCCGTCAGCATAAAAACCGGTTATGATCATCCGCACCCTTCACTCGATGGCAATGCACCTTTCACGTCATGCTACGACAGGAACTCCATTTAAATATATCAGAATATCATGAATGTTCAATGTCAAGACGGTATGCTGGAATCATGTTCCCAAGCTGAATCAAAACCCCCCGCCGGCATCAAATTAGACCGACGCGGTTCACAACTGCATTTAAGTGACGTGCACCTCGTGACCTGCACTTAATTAGTGCTTCAAGGTTTGTTCGCCCACCTTGAATCGTGTCACACTCGTGGTATCTTGGACTCTGGGCCAGATTCACAAACAGCACCACTTCACTTTCAAGGGGGGGGGGATTACAGACACAAGGCTCTATTTTATATACCAGACCAGCAGTAAGGCGGGGTGGGTTGCAACGTGCTGCAAGGCACGGGTTTAACTGCGGGGCAGGAGGGCAAGTAAAGACAAGATAGAGGTAAGGGAAAGGGCTGGAGAACAAGAATTTGACTCGAGGGAAGGGGAAGACTGGGGAAGGTTGCACTTGGACACTGTGGGGTGGGAGGGTCCTCTGGCCAGAAATAGGAGAGAGGCGCTTGCAGAAGGACATAAGTGAGCCAGGGCCTGAGTGGGAGGTTTGCGCAGTGAAGAAGCTCTACAGCTTACATTGCTGAGTTTCCAAAGATACTCCTTGTCCCAACCCGGGGAGGTGAGGGGAGTGCTTGTCAGTTCATTGTCAATCGTGCCCAGCATAGTGTGCGCAGGGTGTCACCATCACCTCATGCACGGCAGTCCGGGTGGTTTCTGGCAGAGTGCTCAGCCGCACATGGTATAGTCACAGTCACAGGCGGCACCTGCAGACTTTAGATAGGGAACAGGCAGTGTAGGAGT
This sequence comes from Scyliorhinus torazame, assembly GCF_047496885.1. NCBI lineage: Eukaryota > Metazoa > Chordata > Chondrichthyes > Carcharhiniformes > Scyliorhinidae > Scyliorhinus > Scyliorhinus torazame. The sequence continues at coordinate 222,267,634 of NC_092708.1, read as the reverse complement.
GGGTGCTCGATAGTCTCATGGGGTCGGGGAGGAATCCTTTTATGTGATGGTACAATAAGCCTCAAGATGGGAAGGGGTAAGGTCTGCATGGGGCATAAACACATCCACATCAAATAACTCGGGCGGTAACACAGGCATACCAACCAAAATTACAATGGGCTCAAGGTGTATGGGGGGAGGAGGGAAGGGAACCTGACATTATGCTTCTCCAGGATGAAGGGAGGCATTTCCATAGTCACAAAGGGATGGTTGAAGCTGGTTGTCATGATATTCAAACACACACATCATGATAGACACACCAACAGACAAATCAGAACACACAACACCACAACCAATCACAGAAAGATATAAAAGCACAAACGCGACACCCGGTGGTCGGTATTAGCTGGCGACGAGGACCAGGACAGATCTGCTACACGACACACTCAGGGAGACAGCACGTGCAGAGTATCCAGAACGAACTGTATTATAAGAGTTAAAATAAAATAGAGTTGTACCACATACAACTGTGTTGGCTCATCTGTGCACCAGAGAACCCAACACCACATGGTGCAGGAGTGGATCGATACCTGCCGGCATACCTCAGTGTACAGGGACAACCAGCAGTGCCCAGGCAAAATGATAGAGCTCCCGGTTCCGCAGCCGCTCCAGTGCCACGGCGATCTCCGTGAAAACTGGCGGCGATTCCGGCAAGTGTTCGAATTGTTCCTGGTGGCAGCTGAACTCCAAGACCTGGATGATAGCGAAAAAATTGAATTTCTCCTCACCATCGCCGGTGCAAGGGCAAGAGAAATATTCACAAGGTTCAGGTTCTTCAGGAGGCAGCAAAGGTACGATTACCAGGCAGTCCTGGACAAATTCTCCAAGTACTGTGAAGAAAACGCAATCCAATCGGCAAGTAAAGGTAAGAAAAGCGGCAGTACTCACCTCGTGGCCGGGATCCCGGAGCCCGAAATCCCGGGCCTGAGAGAGGGCTGGGTCGAGGTCGGCGGCCATCTTGCTAAAGGTATCATGCTAGCACAGTTGCGCGAGCAGTGCGCAGAACCTGAAGTTTCATTTGCGCATGCACGAGATGCTGCGCATGCGCAGTCAAGAAAACGGCCATCGGTAAAGGAACAGCGATCTGAGCATGCGCAGTCGCTTCCTACGTGCTACATACCGAGCGTCAGGATGTCAGAGGCCCCAGACTGCACCAATTTAAAGGGAAACATCCCAAATCCAATTTAAAAGGGAGTTGTCCCAATTCAAAAAAACAAAAATCTGTTAAAGCTGTAAAACAACCTTCCCTCACCTGGAATGACAGCACATTGCCGCAAATTGACCCAGGAGATGAATTTGACCTCCGAAGAACCCTCCGACAAGCAGTTACCTACGCACAAGCCGATGATTCCGACCTCGAATACTTCGATGACGATCTTTACAGTGTTTCCGGACCTCGTGAGCCCAATGATAGCTCCGTGGTCCTATACGACTATGACTCGGACGAACCTTTCGTGTTGCACATTGGCGGCCCCCACATTGAATCCGACGCAGATGCGGATTCATTTTTCGGATTTGAGGATCTTCAATTCAGCAGATATGACGTCCCAACTTATCAGTACCGGATGATGCTGCAGCCTGACATTAACAGACAGGGAGCGCTGCAAGCACACGGAGAGCGCCCTGCTGCCACACAGAGCGTGGTCCACGTCCCGCTCAACGTTCCCGACTCTATGAAAGAAGACATGCAAGACTCCAGAGCGCAGTCCTCGCATGAACCAGAAGTGACTCCAGAGTCACAAGCCTCCACAGCAAGCTCGTGGACAGACTCCACAATTGCAGAAACGCAAGACTCCAGAGCGCAGTCCTTGCACGAACAAGAAGTGACTCCAGTGTCACAAGCCTCCACAGAGAGCTCGTGGACAGCCTCCACGATAGAAGCAACGCAAGACTCCAGAGCGCAGTCCTTGCACGAACAAGAAGTGACTCCAGTGTCACAAGCCTCCACAGAGAGCTCGTGGACAGCCTCCACGATAGAAGCAACGCAAGACTCCAATGTGCGGTCCTTGCAGGAACAAGACCATGAGGGTCTAGCAACCTGTCCTGACCAACCAGCGGCAGACGATGCAAGTCTGCCATGCTCACGTGAACAGCAAGAAGGCTATAACAGCCTACCATGCTCCACTACACAGCAGCATGACCATGACGGTCTCTCATGCGACAATGAAGGGCACTACGCTGAAGACTGTTCAAGCCCAACTGAAGACAAGCCAAAGGAATCGCCTCTTCCAAGCCCGAAGAAAAAAGGTTTATGCGCTGACCTTCAGGATCATTATAGCCGAACAGAGATTAATAATGCTGCACGGTCACAGAAGGATGCTGAGGATTTGCTAAAGAAATTAATTGAATGTTTAACTTGCAAGGAGCAGACTGAGAATTGCCAGTGTTTTAGTACGGATCGAAAAAATGGACAAGACATTGATCCTCAGGTGATGGAAATAACACAACCTGAATCATATCTACAGCAGGGACAAATGTCTCCCTTCAACACAACGCCGCAAAGTCCCAACTTCGGAGACCAGCAGTTAGTCAGTAATGACTCTTCAAACCTTGAGGGGAACATTAATTGCATTGAACCTATACACACTCCACTGATAAATGAGCAGAACATTGGAGCAAGAATCCTGAGGACACCGACATCGAGTAGCCAGATAACGAATTTAAAACCCGCAGCAGTTTCAAGTGAACCAAGTGTGCTTTCCACTAATGGTGAAGATGCAGATAAGGTCAACCTGATTATCCATTGTACCACACTAACCCCAGTGATTAAGCAGTTATGTATGGGGAGTATAATGTGGGCAATTGAGAACAGTAAAAGAGAGACTGTGACCATGCCAGTCCCAGCAAAATCAGACCCAGAGACCATGAAGGCATGTACATTAGACAAAGATACATATGAGGTACCTGAGAAGAAAAGTGAAACGGAATGTTCTTTGGAAAATAGTACAATGTCGATAGAAACATTGGATCCTATATTCGAGACCATACATATGGGAGAATTTGGGGGTAATAAACAAGGGGCGTCATTCTCCGACCCCCCGCCGGGTCGGAGAATGGCCGTTGGCCGCCGTGAATCCCGCCCCCGCCCCCGCCGAAGTCTCCGCTCCCGGAGATTGGGCGGGGGCGGGAATCCGGCCGCGCCGGTTGGCGGGACCCCCCGCTGGATTCTCCGGCCCGAATGGGCCGAAGTCCCGCCCAGGAATTGCCTGTCCCGCCGGCGTAAATCAAACCTGGTATTTACCGGCGGGACCAGGCGGCGTGGGCGGGCTCCAGGGTCCTGGGGGGGGGGCGCGGGGCGATCTGACCCCGGGGGGTGCCCCCACGGTGGCCTGGCCCGCGATTGGGGCCCACCGATCCGCGGGCGGGCCTGTGCCGTGGGGGCACTCTTTCCCTTCCGCCTCCGCCACGGTCTCCACCATGGCGGAGGCGAAGTGACTCTCCCCACTGCGCATGCGCGGGAAACTGACAGCGGCCGCTGACGCTCCCGCGCATGCGCTGGGAAACTGACAGCGGCCGCTGACGCTCCCGCGCATGCGCCGCATTTCCGCGCCAGCTGGCGGGGCAACAAACGCCATTTCCGCCAGCTGGCGGGGCGGAAATCCCTCCGGCGTCGGCCTAGCCCCTCAATGTTGGGGCTAGGCCGCCAAAGATGCGGAGACTTCCGCACGTTTTTGCCGGCGCGATGCCCGTCTGATTTGCGCCGGCTTTGGCGCCAGTCGGCGGGCATCCCGCCGTTGGGGGAGAATTTCGCCCAAGGTTCTGCAATGTCTGGGGGAAGATTTAAAATTCCAAAGAAGAAAAGCCCAAATGAAGGACAACGGCAAGACAATGACAGTCCACCGACATGGTGTGCATCACCAGATGAAAACTCTGACAATTTACCCAACCCTAGTGAACAGCAAGCTGCTAATGAGGATCTATCCACGGGATGTGAGACGAGTGACGACAGCATCCCACTTCCCATGCAAAAGGTGCAAGGTGACAGACCTCGCCTAGTGCGTACCGAGGCACTCGACGATCACGGTGGGACCACTGACGACTGCGGTGACGGCGCACCGCTTCCACCCTCGATGGCTCGAGCCTCTCCACTGGTTGGTGCATTCCTGCATGTTCCGACTCCAGAAGTGCAGCTTCAGGGAATCTCGGCTGCCTCCAGTGAACCTGTTGGGACTCCGGATGGGGAGCATCGACGGAAGGCAGACCGGACTCCAGATGGGGAGCAGCCAAGCGCCGACTCTGATTCGCGCACGCCAGACCTTGATCCGGACGGGCGGTGTCGTGGCCTCAGTGATGGCACGCTCAGGGTGACGGCGGATGCCACGGCGACAGGGAATGGATCGCGTGGCAGTCCCACTGGGTCGGCAGTGGCGACCAGCACCGGCGGTCCAAGACGGACACACCAATTCGCGCCATCGCCAGACGTTGATGCGAGCAACAATTCTCTCTCCAAGGCGACATGCTTCGACGTTTCTCTGCGGAGTCGCCCTTCCGGCACAGCAGGTGGCCGGAACCAGCGTGCACGGTCTCGGCCAACTTCCACATCTGGCACAGTCATCGCCTTGCATGCTATTAGTGATGGTGCTACTTCGATGGCAACGACCCATCGGCTACATGATGCCGTCCACCACAAACATAAAAAGAAAAAAGACTCCACCTTGTTCCTGGCATGCGGGGCGGATGGATTGGTGCGTAGGCGCAATCAGCGAGCTTTGCGCCGCCTTCCACGCTCGCAACTGAACCGTACGCACACGCCGGATCCTCCACTGGTTCCCAAGGATGACTTCGTGGAAATGCCACGGATCATGCCCCTTCCATCGCCACCAGAACCAAACCACAGCCAAGGCAACACTAACAAAGATGTTGAAAGTTATATTTGCACAAATGAAAAACCAAGCACTGCACGAAGTACAACAAATGGAAAAGTAGAGACTTCGGCAACAGCATCACCTCCAACAGTCCAAGATATCGTCTGACCAGACCACTGTTCAAGTTGGGTTTTTTTTCTCGCATTCATGTTTTGTTATGGTACAACCTTGTTAGTGTGACGCACCCGACATCGCCCCATGTAAATAGTTACGTCACATATACACGCTGTACACAACACACGCACACACTCTTAGATGCACTCACGACACGATTATTTTTATAACCACGTAGGCACATATCTTTGTAAAAAGGGGGATGTCATGATATTCAAACACACACATCATGATAGACACACCAACAGACAAATCAGAACACACAACACCACAACCAATCACAGAAAGATATAAAAGCACAAACATGACACCCGGTGGTCGGTATTAGCTGGAGACGAGTACCAGGACAGATCTGCTACACGACACACTCAGGGAGACAGCACGTGCAGAGTATCCAGAACGAACTGTATTATAAGAGTTCAAATAAAATAGAGTTGTACCACATACAACTGTGTTGGCTCATCTGTGCACCAGAGAACCCAACACCACACTGGTCAGATAATAAAACCTGAGGACCACCATCTTGGAACGTCAAGCAATGGTGCAGCAGGAAGGGAAACTGAGAAAAAACACAACTGTGGAGGGGATGTGGGTGGAGTGATCACAGCTCTGGGCGGGCTGATTAAAGACACACCCACCTGGAATCTGTATTAGCACATGAGGGGATCCCCTCATGAGGGGTGCACAGGCATGTTAGGAGCATCTCAATAACTATAGAGGTAATCTGGAGCCTTCAATGGCATCGAGCGTCCATGCAAGATTAATTCTGATGTGTTCCAAGTATCGATCTCCCAGCAATAATCCATTGTACCAATTGTTGTAATTCCTCAGACTGATAATGACTTCAAAAATAAGTGGGCATCTGGAAAAACAGGAGAAGCTTCTTGGAAACTCCGCCTCAGAACCTTGCACATACTATGTTCAGAGGTGGGAACTTCCAGTTCCCCTTAAAGAAATCTGATCCCCTCACACAGCATGTGCCTTCATTTTTTTTAAAATTGTTTTTATTAAAGCTTTTTTCAACCAGAGTTTTTACATAACAGAATAAATGAAAAATATTTAACAAAACTAGGTGGCTGTTATCATTATACAAAACAAAGGTACACATTATATCAACAATTCCCCCCACCTGAGCCTCCCCTCCCCCCTTACCCCCCCTCCCCCCCTTACCCCCCCCTCCCCGTTGCTGCTGCTATTGACACTTTACTGCTCCCCTAGAAAGTCAAGGAACAGTTGCCACTGCCGGGAGAACCCCATCAAGGACCCTCTCAAGGCGAACTTTATTCGCTCCAGGCTGAGGAACCCCGCCATATCGCTAACCCAGGTCTCTACACTCGGGGGTTTCGAGTCCCTCCACATGAGCAAGATCCATCTCCGGGCTACCAGGGAGGCAAAGGCCAGTACCGCGGCCTCTTTCGCTTCCTGCACTCCCGGATCCTCCGACACCCCAAATATCGCTACTGTTGGACTCGCCTTCACCCGAGTGTCCAAAATCCTAGACATCACCCTCGCAAACCCCTGCCAGAATTCTTTAAGCGCCGGGCATGCCCAAAACATATGGACATGGTTCATTGGACTCCCTGCACATCTCGTGCACCTGTCCTCTACCCCCAAAAACTTGCTCATTCTCGCCGTTGTCATGTGAGCCCGGTGCACCACCTTGAACTGAATCAAACTGAGCCTGGCACATGATGCGGACGAATTCACCCTGCCCAGGGCATCAGCCCACAGGCCCTCCTCTAGCACCTCGCCTAGCTCCTCCTCCCACTTGCCCTTCAGCTCCTCCACTGAGGCTTCCTCTGCCTCCTGCAGTTCTTGGTAGATGTCCGACACCTTCCCCTCTCCTACCCAGACGCCAGACACAACCCTGTCCTGTATCCTTCGAGGGGGGTAGCAGCGGAAATGTTCCTGATATGTTGGATATGCCGGGTCTGCGAGGACTGCGTTTACTGCAGCAGTGAGAGAGACAGGCTTCCAACACTTGAAGAAATGCAACTCGATTTTATTGAACTCTTAACTATCATACATACTTTAACTGTGGGTTGACACTATGCTGACTTGACTGGAGACCTGAGGCTAACCTGACCAGACTATCTTACTACCACATGGGGCGTCATTCTCCGCCGGCGGGAGTCTCCGTTTTGCCGGCGCCCGGGGGTTTCCCGACGGCGTGGGGCTGTCCCACAATGGGAAACCCCATTGACCGGCCGGTGTAACGGAGACTCCCGCCGGCCGGTCGGCGCAGAAATGTGGCGGGGCGGGATGGAGAATTTCGCCCATGGTGTTTCATAGTTTTCATAGAATTTACAGTGCAGAAGGAGGCCATTCGGCCCATCGAGTCTGTACCGGCTCTTGGAAAGAGCACCCCACCCAAGGTCGACACCTCCACCCTATCCCCATAACCCAGTAACCCCACCCAACACGAAGGGCAATTTTGGACACTAAGGGCAATTTATCATGCCCAATCCACCTAACCTGCACATCTTTGGACTGTGGGAGGAAACCGGAGCACCCGGAGGAAACCCACGCACACACGGGGAGGATGTGCAGACTCCGCACAGACAGTGACCCAAGCCGGAATCAAACCTGGGACGCTGGAGCTGTGAAGCAATTGTGCTATCCACAATGCTACCGTGCTGCCCAAACATACCGTGTATGTTCTAGTTGCTGCTCACGGGCTCTGTCTCAGAGGCTGGATCCCAAGAGAGCGGAAAAACTAGTGCCCTCTGGCTTTATAGTGGTCGTGTCCTGTCTGGTGATTGGCTGCTATGTTCTGTGTGTTCACTGGTCATCCTGTGTGTCAATCACTGCCTGTCTGTGCACCATCATATACCTGTGTGTATATTATGACATCTCCCCCCTTTTTATTTACTTATTTAAAAAAATGTGTGTAGGTTAATAAATAGTGAGTGTGTGTGTGTAAATGAGCCTGACTATACACAAAGTATGTTAACATATTCACATGGGAAGGTGTCTAGTGCAGATAGAGGGCAGATAACAAATTAGGGAGAAACAATATGTACAGATGTGTAAACGGATCACAAGGTAATGCAACATTCAGTCTATAAATTCAGTCTCTGTGGTGGGCGACAAATTCTGGTTGACCGCCTCAAGGGTGGGTCAGGGGCCGCCTGCACTTGAACGGGCGGAACTGCGTCCAACGTAGAGGTTGGTAAAAGAACTGGCAGATCGGTGGCCTCGTGGAAGGGCGCGTTCTGAGGAACCAGCATGTGAGGCGGAACATCACGTTCAGGTGGCGGGTGTGGAAGTAGCCACAGTGCCCGTCTATTACGCCGAAGAGAGGAGCCATCATGCATGCGAATGAGGAACGATCTCGGGGCCACTTGCTTAACCACCACAGCCGTGGCAGACCAGCCACCGCCAGGTAGCTGAACACAAACTCGGTCAGCAGGAGCCAGAGCAGGGAGATCTGTGGCGTGGGCGTCGTACGCCCACTTGCATTGAGCCCAAGACTGTTGCATCCTCTGCAGGACCGGAAAATTGTCAAGGTCCGGGATGTGGATAGCCGGCACCATCATCCGTAGTGTGCGGTTCGTTAGCAGCTGTGCTGGGGACCGGCCAGCGGACAAATGAGTCGCCCTGTAGGCTAACAGCGCCAGGTTAAAATCCGAACCCGAGTCAGCAGCTTTGCACAACAGTCTTTTAACAATGTGGACCCCTTTTTCAGCCTTCCCATTCGACTGGGGGGAGTGGGGGCCTGAAGTGATGTGCGTAGAATTGTACCGCCGGGCAAAATCCGTCCACTCCTGGCTGAAGAAACATGGGCCATTATCAGTCATAACTGTAAGTGAAATGCCATGACGGGCAAAAGTCTCTTTGCATGCCTTGATGACCGTTGCTGATGTGAGGTCAGTCAGTCTGACCACCACAGGTTAGTTGGTGAAAAGTAGTCCACGAGGAGGACATAGTCTCGGCCCTTTGCATGAAAGAGGTCAATACCAACTTTAGACCATGGGGAGGACACCAGTTCATGCGGCTGTAGAGTCTCTTTGGGCTGAGCCGGCTGGAACCTTTGACACGCTGGGTAATTGAGGACCGTGTTGGCGATATCCTGACTGATGCCTGGCCAATATACTGCCTCTCGGGCTCGACGGCGACACTTTTCAACCCCCAGGTGACCCTCGTGGATTTGGCCGAGGACCAGCTCTCGCATGCTTTGTGGGATTACAATCCTGTCCAGCTTCATTAATATGCCGTCCACTACCGCCTTTACATTATAAAACTGGGGGCACTGCCCCTTTTGCCAACCATCCGTGAGATGTCGCATTACCCGCTGGAATAAAGGATCCCTGGCCATCTCCTGACGAATTTGCACGACCCTTTCATCAGTGGCCGGAAAGTTGGGTGCACAAAACTTCACCTGAGCGTCTATCTGACAAAGTCCGACTGCTCACACGGCGTGGTGATGGATCTAGAGAGTGCGTCGGCCACAATGAGCTCTTTGCCCGGGGTGTAGACCTGGTCGAAATCGTATCGGCGGAGTTTGAGGAGGATACGTTGTAGCCGTGGCGTCATATCATTGAGGTCTTTTTGGATGATGTGAACCAATGGCCTGTGGTCTGTCTCGACCGTGAATTTGGGGAGTCCAGACACGTAATCATGGAATTTGTCAATCCCTGTGAGGAGGCCCAGGCATTCTTTTTCAATCTGAGCGTATCGTTGCTCAGTAGGTGTCATGGCTTTAGAGGCATATGCGACTGGGGCCCAGGAGGAGGATTTGTCCCGCTAGAGGAGTACTGCCCCAATGCCAGCCTGGCTCGCGTCGGTGGAGATCTTCATCTCCTTGGCAGGGTCGAAAAGCGCCAGGACCGGGGCCTTGGTGAGTTTCGCCCTGAGCTCACGCCACTCCTGCTCATGAGCGGGGAGCCACTGGAAGTCCGTAGTTTTTTTGACAGGATTGCGGAGAGCTGTGGTGTGTGATGCAAGGTTGGGGATAAACTTCCCAAGGAAATTGACCATCCCTAGGAAGCGGAGGGCCACCTTCTTGTCCTCTGGGGTCTTCATGGTGTTGATCGCCGACACCTTGTCTGCATCTGGCCGCACACCGAACTGCGAAATATGGTCGCCAAGGAACTTTATTTCTGCTTGACTGAACGAGCATTTGGCTCTATTGAGTCGGAGGCCATGCTCGTGGGTCCTGTGGAACACTCGCTTGAGGCGATCAATGTGCTCCTGAGGAGTTGTGGACCTGATAATAATATCATCGACGTACACTCGCACCCCCTCGATGTCCTCCATCATTTGCTCCATTATGCGGTGGAACACCTCCGAGGTGGAGATGATGCCAAAGGGCATCCGGTTGTAACAGTAGAGACCGAACGGGGTGTGAAATGTACACAACTTGCGTCCAGCTATATTTGCCAAAATCCCTTGGAGGCATCCAGCTTCGTGAAAAGCTTGGCATGAGCCATTTCGCTGGTGAGCTTTTCTCGTTTAGGTATAGGGTAGTGTTCCCTCATGATGTTACGGTTCAAATCTTTGGGGTCAATACAAATGCGAAGCTCACCTGACGGTTTTTTGACACAGACCATGGAGCTAACCCAGTCCGTGGGTTCAGTGACCTTAGAAATGACGCCCTGGTCCTGGAGGTCTTGCAGCTGCTGCTTGAGGCGGTCCTTAAGGGGTGCCGGCACCCGACGCGGTGCATGAACCATAGGTGTGGCATTCGGCTTCAGCAGTATCTTGTATCGGTAAGGCGATGTGGTATTGTGCTATGATGTCATCTACTTGGGCTTGGAAGTTGACATCTGGTGAGGCCGTTGCCTCTGCAGGCGACATAGTGTGAACCCGCTGCAAAAGATTCAGGATTTTGCAGGCCCGAGCACCGAGCAGGGAAGCTCTGTTGGTTCCTACAATTTCAAAACGCAGGGATGCTTTTGAAGAACGATGGGATACCGCAAGCTGGCATGAGCCACTGGCAGCAATGGCATTGCCATTGTAGTCGAGGAGCTGGCAGGCCGGTGGAAGAATGCTTGGCTTGACACGGATGGTGTCAAGGTCAGACTTTGAAATGAGGTTCGCTGAAGAGCTGGTGTCCAGCCTGAAGCGTATGCGAGTCTTGTTGACCGTGAGGGTGGCACACCACTCGTCGTCCGGATCAATGCTCATCACTGGGAGTTTTTTCACCTTCTTCGCTGAAATCATTGTATGCTTGGTGATGACGCCCACCCGGAATGGGGATGTGAGGCCCTCGGTGTCGGAATCTGGAACCATGTCGGAGTCTGTAACGGGTTGCTGTACTGACCGGATGTTCCTGCGCTGCGACTGGAATCGCTGTGTATTGGGCAGTTGAGCAGATCTGCACAGGGCTGCGTAGTGGCCAAGTTTGCCACACTGGAGACAGCATCGCGATTTTGCGGGACATTGCCGCTTTAAATGGGCGGAGCCACAGTTGTTGCACGTCATGACGCCGACGTCAGGACGCGCCGTACGCCACCGCGCATGCGCGGTGTGGTCGAACGATGTGCACACCTGCGCAGTTCGGCCGTCGGCCTCGCCATCCCCTTGGTCGTGGCGCGCATGCGCAGGAGCCCGGGAAAAGCGCGCAAAATGGTCGCCTTCATCCAGACTCAGGCCCTGGAGCTGTTTTATGGCCTGCACCCGCTCCGCATTGTGGAGGCCTTGCCGCGCCATCTCTGCCGCCTTGATATGGGAGTACCAGTTGTTAGCGTGCTCGTGGAGGACGCAGGTTTCGATGGCGATGGTAAGGGTGAGCTGCTGAACTTAAGATGCTGCTGGCGACGGGGGTCGGAGTGGACCCCGAAAAAGATCTGGTCGCGGATCATGGAGTCGGAAGTGGAGCCGTAGTTGCAGGACTGCGCGAGGATACGGAGATGGGTTAAGAAGGACTGAAAAGGTTCATCCTTACCCTGAAGCCTCTGCTGGAACACAGTGTTTAAAGCTCTCGTTGACTTCGATGTCACAGTGGCTGTCGAACTTCAACAGGACTGTTTTAAACTTTGTCTTGTCCTCGCCTTCAGCAAAGGTGAGGGAGTTGAAGATGTGGATAGCGTGGTCCCCGGCTGTAGAGAGGAAGAGAGCGATCTTCCTGGCATCCGATGCGGTTTCGAGGTCGGTAACGTCAAGATACAGCTGGAAATTCTGCTTGAAAATCTTCCTGTTAACACCGAAGTTGCCGGCGATGCGGAGCTGCGGAGGAGGGCGGACGCTGTCCATGTTACCGGATGGCTGATCGCTGGTCAAAGGCAAACTATCTCAATGTAGGTCCGTCAAAGTCGAGCATGACTCACTGGTACCATGATGTGTTGGGTATGCTGGGTCTGCGAGGACTGCGTTTACTGCAGCAGTGAGAGAGACAGGCTTCCAACACTTGAAGAAATGCAACTCGATTTTATTGAACTCTTAACTATCATACATACTTTAACTGTGGGTTGACACTATGCTGACTTGATTGGAGACCGGAGGCTAACCTGACCAGACTATCTTACTACCACATGGTCTATGTTCTAGTTGCTGCTCACGGGCTCTGACTGTCTCAGAGGCTGGATCCCAAGAGAGCGGGAAAACTAGTGCCCTCTGGCTTTATAGTGGTCGTGGCCTGTCTGGTGATTGGCTGCTGTGTTCTGTGTGTTCACTGGTCATCCTGTGTGTCAATCACTGCCTGTCTATGCACCATCATATACCTGTGTGTCTATTATGATAGTCCCCACCTGTTTTTTGAGAAAGTCCCAGTTTCTGGAGGTATCTGAAAGCATTTCCCAGGGGCAGGCCGAACTTCTCCTCCTGTGCCTCCAAGCTAGGGAAAGTCCCATCCATAAACAGGTCTCCCATCCTTCTAATGCCTGCCCTATACCAGCCTTGAAACCCTCCGTCTATCTTGCCCGGAGCAAATCTATGGTTGTTCCATATCGGGGTCCAAACTGAAGCTCCCTCCTCCTTCCTGTGCCTCCTCCACTGACTCCAGACCCTCAGTGCCGCCATCACCACCGGGCTTGTGGTGTATCGTGCCGGCAAGAACGGCAGCGGTGCCGTTACTAGTGCCCCTAGGCTGGCGCCTTTGCATGACGACGCCTCCAACCGTCCCCACGCCAACCCCTCCTCCATTACCCATTTCCTAATCATGGCCACATTAGCCGCCCAATAGTAGCTACAGAAGTTCGGCAGTGCCAAACCACCCCCCCCCCCCCCCCCCCCCAACTGCGCTCCAAGAATAGCCCCTTTTGACACCCGGGGTTTTATTTGCCCACACAAATCCCGCGCTAATCCTGTTCACCCGCTTGAAAAAGGATTTGGGGATGAAAATGGGAAGACACTGAAAAACGAACAGGAACCTAGGGAGAACCGTCATCTTCACAGTCTGCACTCTTCCCACCAGGGAAAGCGGGAGCATGACCCACCTTTTAAAGTCTCCCTCCAGCTGCTCTACAAGCCGAGATAAGCTGAGCCTATGCAGGGCATCCCAGTTTCTAGCCACCTGTATACCTAAATATCGAAAGCTCCTCTCCATTATCTTGAGCGGGAGCTCCCCCAGTCTCTCCTCCTGGCCCCTAGCGTGGATTACAAACAGCTCACTTTTCCCCACGTTCACCTTGTACCCCGAGAAGCTCCCAAAGTCCCCCAGGACCCGCATGACTTCCCCCATTCCCTCTATCGGGTCCAAAATATACAACAGCAGGTCATCTGCATAGAGGGAAACCCGGTGCTCCTCCCCCGCCCGAACCAGCCCCCTCCAGTTCCTTGAAGTCCTAAGTGCTATGGCCAATGGCTCAATTGCCAGGGCAAATAGTAGCGGGGACAGGGGGCACCCCTGCCTCGTCCCTCGGTGCAACCTGAAATACTCCGACCTCAGCCGGTTTGTGGACACGCTCGCTACGGGGGCCTGATACAGTAGCTTGACCCACCTTATGAATCCCTCCCCGAATCCAAACCTACCTAACACTTCCGACAGGTACTCCCACTCCACCCTGTCAAAGGCCTTCTCCGCATCCATTGCAGCCACCACTTCCGCATCCCCCCACTACGAGGGCATCATAATAATATTCAGGAGCCTCCTCACATTTGTGTTCAGTTGCCTGCCCTTGACGGAACCTGTCTGGTCCACCTCGATCACTCCCGGGACACAGTCCTCTATTCTGGTGACCAGAATTTCTGCCAGCAATTTGGCATCTACATTCAGGAGGGATATCGGCCTGTAGAACCCACACTGTTCTTTGAAGTGTGGTAATACCAGGTATTGCAGTACCTGAGAGGTGAATGACCATTGGCAAAGGGTGAGGCAAGAAAGGCCACTATGCCGCGGTCTGCCTAGCCCACGCGGTGGCCGCGGTATCCAGCGAGTACCCACAGCCGTTTTTCCAGGCCGCTGCTGTTCAACCACAGCCGTTTTTCCAAGTCCCGACTGTCCAAGGCCCACCGCACTCCTTTTTCCTAGCCCCGCCGGCCCAACGCGCACCGCAGCCTTTGTCCCTCCAGGCAGCGTCACAGCCGCGGCCATTTTGCCTCCCGCCAACCACGCTGGAGGAGTGCGCGCCACCATTTTGTCCCTCGCCAGTCCAATCTTTGGAGTCCCCGTCCCCGGACTCCATGTGCGATCCATGGCCGGCGCCATCTTGGATGGGGCCTCAAGCCCCCAGCACGGCTGGCTACGTGCTGGCCAACCAAAACTCCTTGCTGCAGCTGGCCTCCGCCACGCTGGAGCAGTGCACGCCACCATTTTGTTCCTCCCCGCCGCCATTTTGTTCCTCCCCGCCGCCATCTTCGGAGTCCCCGTCCCCGGACTCTATGTGCGATCCATGGCCGGCGCCATCTTGGATGGGGCCTCAAGCCCCCAGCACGGCTGACTACATGCTGCCGGGCCTAAACTTCTTGCTGCAGCTGGCCTCCGTTACCCTGGACCAGAGTCAGCCCCGAACGCTAGCGAAGGCCACCACTACGATCGCCATCAACGGCCACGTGACGTCGTGCCTCATCGACTCCGGGAGCACGGAGAGCTTCGTCCACCCCGACACGGTAAGGCGCTGTTCTCTGGTCACCTATCCCATCCAACAAAGGGTCTCCCTGGCCTCCAGGTCACACGCGGTGCAGATAAAAGGGTTCTGCCTCGCGAACCTCACAATCTAAGGCAGGGAATTCCGCAATTTCCGCCTATACGTGCTGCCGCGTCTCTGCGCAGCCACCCTTCTGGGACTGGATTTCCAGTGCCACCTACAAAGCCTGACCTTTAAATTTGGTGGCCCAATACCCCCCTTACTGTTTGCGGCTTCGCGACCCTTAAGGTCGACCCGCCTTCCCTGTTTGCGAACCTCACCCCGGATTGCTAACCAGTCGCCACCAGGAGCAGGCGATACAGTGCCCAGGACCGGACCTTCATCAAGTCCGAGGTCCAAAGGCTGCTGAAGGAAGGGGTCATCAAAGCAAGCAACAGCCCCTGGAGGGCTCAAGTCGTGGTGGTAAAGACCGGGGAGAAACATAGGATGGTCATCGACTACAGCCAGACCATCAACCGGTTTACGCAACTGGACGCGTACCCTCTCCCCCGTATTGCCGACCTGGTAAACAGGATTGCGCAATACAAGGTCTTCTCCACGGTGGATCTCAAGTCTGCCTACCACCAGCTACCCCTCCGTAATAGTGACCACCAGTACACTGCCTTCGAAGCAGATGGGCGGCTCTACCACTTTTTAATGGTTCCCTTCGGTGTCACAAACGGGGTCTCGGTCTTCCAGCGTGAGATAGACCGAATGATTGACCGGTACGGCTTACACGCAACATTCCCGTATCTTGATAACGTCACCTTCTGCAGCCATGACCAGCAGGACCACGACACCAACCTCCGTTAATTTCTCCAGACCGCGCACCTCCTAAATCTGACCTACAATAAGGAGAAGTGCGTGTTTAGCACCAACCGTCTAGCCATCCTAGGCTACGTAGTGCGAAATGGAGTCATAGGCCCCGACCCTGAACGCATGCACCCCCTCATGGAGTTCCCCCTCCCTCACTGCCCCAAGACCCTAAAGCGCTGCCTAGGCTTCTTTAGCTACTATGCACAATGGGTCCCTAATTACGCCGACAAGGCTCGACCCCTGATCCAATCTACAACCTTCCCCCTGTCGACGGAGGCCCGCCAGGCCTTCTGCCGCATCAAAGCGGACATCGCAAAAGCCACGATGCGAGCGTAGCTCTGGCCGCCACCCTCAACCAAGCGGGCAGGCCCGTGGCTTTCTTCTCCCGCACTCTCCATGTCTCCGTAATTCGCCACTCCTCGGTCGAAAAGGAGGCCCAGGCCATAGTAGAAGCTGTGCGACACTGGAGGCATTACCTGGCTGGCAGGAGATTCACTCTCCTCACGGGCCAACGGCCTTCATGTTCGAAAATGCACAGCGGGGCAAGATAAAAAACGACAAGATCTTGCGGTGGAGGATCGAACTCTCCACCTACAATTACGAGATCTTGTACCGTCCCGGGAAACTGAACGAGCCTCCTGATGCCCTATCCCGCGGCACTTCTGCCACCGCACAAGTAGACCGCCTCCGAGCCCTCCACGAGGACCTCTGCCACCCGGGACTCACCCGGTTCTTCCATTTCGTTAAGTCCCGAAACCTGCCTTACTCCATCGAGGAGGTCAGGACAGTCACCAGGGACTGCCAAATCTGCGCGGACTGCAAGCCGCACTCCTACCGACCAGAGAGGGCGCATCTGATAAAGGCTTCCCGTCCCTTTGAACGCCTCAGCATGGACTTCAAAGGCCCCCTCCCCTCCACCGACCGCAACACGTAATTCCTTAACGTGATTGACGAGTACTCCCGGTTCCCATTCGCCATCCCCTGCCCAGACATGACCACAGTGATAGGGGCGACTTTATGAGCGACGTGCTGCGCCAGTTCCTGCTTAGCAAAGGCATCGCCTCGAGCAGGACGACCAGCTACAACCACCCGGGATAACGGGCAGGTAGAAAGGGAGAATGGAACGGTCTGGAAGACCGTCCTGCTGGCCCTTCGGTCCAGGAATCTCCCAGTCTCCCGCTGGCAAGAAGTCCTCCCAGTGGCCCTTCACTCCATTCGGTCCCTGCTATGTACTACCACAAACCAGACACCTCACGAACGTCTCCTTGTTTTCCCCAGGAAGTCCTCCTCTGGGACCTCGCTCCCAACCTGGTTAGCGACACCTGGACCCGTCCTGCTGCGGAAACATGCGAGGGCGCACAAGTCTGACCCGTTGATCGAGAGGGTCCACCTGCTGCATGCCAACCCCCAGTACGCCTACGTAGCGTTCCCCGACGGACGCCAAGATACGGTATCCCTTCGGGACCTGGCGCCTGCCGGAGCCCCACGCGCGCCCGAGCCACTGCCCCTGCCCCCCCCCCCCCCCCGAGGGTCAGTACTGCCGCCGGAACCCCGACCCAGCGCCGAACAGGCTCCGACGCCCCTTACAGGCGCCCCCCCCGCCCATTTTTCACCCCTACAGCGCCGCCTAGGGTTGACGAAACTGCCTGGGAGGAAGACACCACGTTCCCGGAGTAACAACCGACGGGCCCCTCACCAGGATCGCCGCCGAAACTTAGACGCTCCAGTAGGACGACCAGGCCACCCGATCGTCTGATTGCAGCACCATGAAAAAAATAAACAACACAAGAACTTTCTCCGTTACCCTCGACAGCATGGTACCTGCAATACCTGGTCCTACCATGCAAAGACGACAGTGACACTGGCCATCACCCTGCTGGCTCCATTTTTAACAGGGGGTGAATGTGGTAATACCAGGTATTGCAGTACCTGAGAGGTGAATGACCATTGGCTAGACCGCGGGGTCAACCATTGGGTAATGTACATAGCCCCGCCCTGAGAGACGGGATATAAGAACCGGTGCCGTCCCAGCAGCCTTCATTTCTGTAACATCGCTGCTGGGTACAGTTCTATCTGATTAAAGCTGAATCGATATGGCTCCTCGTGGTCTCAAGAGTATTGATTGTGCATCATGAAGCAGATCCTTCTCCTTCTTCAAAATAACAAAGAACAAAGAAAAGTACAGCACAGGAACAGGCCCTTTGGCCCTCCAAGCCCGTGCCGACCATGCTGCCCGACTAAACTACAATCTTCTACACTTCCTGGGTCCGTATCCCTCTATTCCCATCCTATTCATGTATTTGTCAAGATGCCCCTTAAATGTCACAATCGTCCCTGCTTCCACCACCTCCTCCGGCAGCGAGTTCCAGGCACCCACTACCCTCTGTGTAAAAAACTTGCCTCGTACATCTACTCTAAACCTTGCCCCTCGCACCTTAAACCTATGCCCCCTAGTAATTGACCCCGCTACCCTGGGAAAAAGCCTCTAACTATCCATTCTGTCTATGCCCCTCATAATTTTATAGACCTCTATCAGGTCGCCCCTCAATCTTCGTTGTTCCAGTGAGAACAAACCGAGTTTATTCATCCGCTCCTCATAGCTAATGCCCTCCATACCAGGCAACATCCTGGTAAATCTCTTCTGCATCCTCTCTAAAGCCTCCACATCCTTCTGGTAGTGTGGCGACCAGAATTGAACACTATACTCCAAGTGTGGCCTAAAATGAGCCTGCGACATCGTCGGGGGGAGGGTTCCTCTCTCCTTTGCTTCGTTAAAGGTTCTTAGCAGGAGTGGGCTCAGTCGCTCCGAGAACTTCTTATAAAATTCTACAGGGAAGCCGTCCGGACCCGGGACCTTGCCCGACTGTATACTTGCCAGTCCCTTAACTACCTCCTCCAACTCAATCGGGGCCGCCAGTCCCTCCATCCGATCCTCGTCCACCCTTGGGAACCTCAATCGATCCATAAATTGCTTCATCCCATCCTCTCCCCTCGGGGGTTCTGACTCGTATAATTTCCCATAAAACTCCTAAGACTTCATTGATCCTCTCTGGGCTCAACACCGTGTTACCTTCCTTATCCCGCACTCCCCCGATCTCCCTGTTCGCCTCCCTCCTGCGAAGTTGGTGCGCCAGCATCCTACTTGCTTTCTCCCCATACTCGTAGACTGCCCCTTTCACTTTCCTCAACTATGCCTCCGCCTTCCACGTGGTCAGCAATTCGAACTCCGCCTGTAATCTCAGCCGCTCCTTTAGCAGCCCTCCCTCGGGGGCCTCCGCGTACTTCCTCTCTACCCTAAGTATCTCTCCCACCAGCCTCTCCCTCTCCGCCCTCTCCCTCTTCTCTGTGGGACCTAATAGAGATTAACTCCCCTCTGATGACCGCCTGCAGAGCCTCCCAAACTGCTGCCGCTGTTACCTCCCCTGTGTCATTCTTTATCACATAGTTCTGAATGCTTCTCCTTATCCGCCCACACACCTCTTCATCCGCCAGCAGCCCCACATCCAGTCTCCAGAGAGGGCGCTGCCCTCCCTCCGCCCCTAATCGCAGGTCCACCCAGTGCGGGGTATGGTCCGAGACCGCAATGGCCGAGTATTCAACCCCCTCCACCCTCGGGATTAACGCCCTGCTCACCACAAAAAAGTCAATCCGTGAGTAGACTTTATGGACGCGGGAGAAAAAGGAGAGCTCCTTCGGCCTTTGCCGCATGAATCTCCACGGGTCCATGCCCCCCATCTGATCCATGAACTCCCACAGGGCCTTGGCCGCCGCCGGTCTCTTTCCCGACCTGGACTTAGACCGGTCTAACGCTGGATCCAAGACAGTATTAAAGTCCCCCCATAATCAAGTTACTTGACTCCAAGTCCGGGATTTTACCCAACATGCGCCTCATGAATTCCGCATCATCCCAGTTCGGGGCATACACGTTCACCAACACCACCCGGGCCCCCTGTAGCTTGCCACTCACCATTATGTACCTACCCCCCTTGTCCGCCACGATGCTCCCTGCCTCAAATACAACCCGTTTACTAACCAGAATTGCCACCCCTCTGGTCCTTGAGTCTAACCCCGAGTGGAAAACCTGGCCCACCCATCCCCTCCTTAACCTCGTCTGGTCCGCGAGCTTTAAGCGCGTCTCCTGCAGCATGGCCACGTCCGCCTTCAACCCCTTCAGATGCGAGAACATGCGGTACCTTTGACCGGCCCGTTCAGGCCCCTCACATTCCACGTGATCAGCCTGGACGGGGGGTTGACCCGCCATCTCCCTTTTTCGACCAGCCACGTGCCCCCACCCCCCGCTCGCTCCAGCCCTCCTGCCGGAGGTCCCCCAGCCCAAATCTCCATCTATCCCCAACAACTGGCTCTCCTTCAGTCAGCAAAGCAGCACCCCTTCTCCCTCCCCGCACCTCCAGCCCCCCGCTCCCACCACCCGCTGCCAAGCACCCGCTTAGCACTGATTTAGCATGTGCCTTCATGTGTATCCAAAGGATGTGGTCATAGAGTTCATAATGACTTATCATCTCGAATAAATGCAGGATAGCCAGGCACCTGGCCACATTCATCTTACAGACATAGGTCTACAGAAATGGGGGTGGGGCTGGGGGTGGGAAGCATGTTGTAACACTTGGAGGGGTCATTACAATGGCCAGGATTGTATTGGCTAATAGGTGCCTGGACTGTAACCAAACCCTTGAGCCCATAGTCACTCACCAGTCAGCAACGGAAAAAGAACCTTTGGAGGCTGATGCCCAGTAATGTCTTTCTTTCAATGTTTGAGAGAGGAAACCTTCTGGAAGAGGGAGGCTGTATTTAATACTACGTGCATTATCACACGCATACAGGAAGGAAGAAAGGTAGAGCAGATCACTATGGCAATTCCAGGGTCACCATGGAGAGGAGCTTCACTCTGATGAGCAAGGGGCTGCAGGGCCCCCTCCAGACCTAGAAGATGAGGCTGACAGAAACGCTACACGCAGGTACCTGTCAAGGCCGGTGTACAGAAGACACCTGCCTTTTCTGCAGATGAGCAAGAGATAATGTCATTGACACTTTCACATTTCCAGGGATCCTGTGACTCACATCTGCCACATTCTCAATAAGCTGTAGCTGTGGGGACTGGGAGGACATCCTGTGCCAGTGGCTCGGAAAGTCATCACTGCTATTCACTTCCACGTAAGTGGCTCTTCCAGGCTCCACTGGGGACTTCTGCAGGATCTCTCAAGCTTTCACACACGTAAGTTCATACAAGAGTTTACAGATGCCCTCTTTGCCAAGGTCCACCAGAAACACATTGTGCATGTTTGTGCAGGATACCCGTGAAGATGCCTTGACTCTTACATCTTGAGCAGATCGCTGATCCCAGACATCTTCGAAGGGCCACACAACATCCATTGTTGGCTCCTCGGTGACAAAGGCTATCCAAAAAGGACTTGGATGATGATGGCCATCCGATGGCCACAAAGTCCAGCAGAGGGAAGGTGCAATGATATTCATTGGTATTCATTCCACCACACAAACATTGGTCGAGCAGTTCATTGATATCTTGAAGATGTAATTCTGGTGCCTCAGCAGACCTGGTGGAGCCAGACGAGACAGGCATGCACGTGAGGCGCTCGTAGCCATCAGATTCCCAGTGGATGACAAGGGTAGCAACGCTTATCCTGTCAGGCCAATACCCTTCATGTTGGATCCACGTCACCAGCAGTGTGGCTTGTCTTCTCAACCATCCTCTTCATTTTGAGTTTGATATTTACATTTTCTGCTCACCATGTCCTCATCCTTTGAAGGATGAGGAAGCCTTGGGGGCTGAGATGAGGGAGCAACTACAGGTGGCCGTTTTGGCGTCTCATGACAGAACACGCTGCAGAGTCAAGCATCTCTCTACCATCCCAGTCTCTAAGGAAGCCTACAAGAGACAAGGGTTGCAGTGCAGTCCTTAGTGGAATCAAGGCAGTGTACCTTCAGTCTGACAAAGCGCTTCATATGTCACTTAATAATAATAATCTTTATTATTGTCACAAGTAGGTTTACATTAACACTGCAATGAAGTTACTGTGAACATCCCCTAGTCGCCACATTCCGGCGTCTGTTCAGGTACACAGAGCGAGAATTCAGAATGTCCAATTCACCTAACAGCACGGGCGGGATTCTCCGACCCCCCGCCGGATCAGAGAATCCCCGGGGGGGGGGGGGGGCTCCCCGACGCCGGCGGCTGTATTCGGACGCCAGCGGCCGTATTCTCCGCCGCCGTTTTTCGAGCCTGTGGGACTTGTGGGAGGAAACCGGAGCACCTGGAGGAAACCCACGCAGACATGGGGAGAACATGCAGACTCCGCACAGACAGTGACCCAAGCAGGAATCGAACCCGACATTCTGGTGCTGTGAAGCAGCAGTGCTAATCACTGCACCACCGTGCTGCTGATATGGTGAGGCTAGACCTGGGCCAATGCAGGTGAGGGTTTTCAACAGGTGTTGACGCTTGTTCAAAGCACTCAGTCCTGAGCGATGCCTTAATGCCCATTAACTGAGATTCTCGCTCTCAGTTCAGGATGCATGGCTCCGGTTAACCTGACCCTTCAATGGACATAGATCACCTCACGATACCATCTTCACACATTTGCCTGACAGACATGAAAAATCCTTCCTGATTTGGATTGGATTTTGTTTATTGTCACGTGTACCGAGGTACAGTGAAAAGTATGTTTCTGCGAGCAGCTCAACAGATCATTAAGTGCATGAAACGAAAAGGAAATAAAAGAAAATACATGATAGGGCAACACTAGGTACATAATGTAACTATATAAACACTGGCATCAGGTGAAGTATACAGGGGTGTAGTGTTAATGAGGTCAGTCCATAAGAGGGTTGTTTAGGAAGCTGGTAGCAGCGGGGAAGACACCATCAGTTTCCCACAATGGTCAGCCCTGGCCCTTGTAACACCGACAATGTAGACACACCATGGAGCCCTCAAGGTTCCACTTCATTGATAATAAAGAGCGCACATCAGCTGGATTATGTCCAAGCCCCTAGCCTATTTCTGCTCTGAGCATTATCTTCTCATCAAGCTCATGCTCAACGGTTCTATTGACTACAGCATATCTCCAAATGGATGTAGCATTGCCGAGCTCAGCCAGTGTTTCGGGAAGGGAGGTTAAGCAGTATGAATTAGTTGGTGCTGCATCTCTTGGTTTTGACCACAGCATTGTGGGTGGTATGTGGAAAATTCCCAGGTGTAAAACAGTTACGGTTGTAGCTTTGAGCACCAGGACAAAATTTCCCACATTGAGATGGGCAGATGCACACTTATGGGTCAGCTTAGCAGATGTACACTCGTAGAGTCAACAACACATGAAGCTGACAGGAGTGAATAAGACCAGACCTCCAAGTATGGCCTTATAGATTGCAAACCCTCACAGACGACCGAGAGCATGGAAATCAAGGAAAGCTTACCATCTTCATCTACCACGTCTACATTTCCCCTTCTACACTACACCTTCACTTTTCCACAATCCAGACAAGTTGGGGCACTCCATGAGCCTCCATCTTACACAGCCAAGAATGAACATCACTTGAACTTGCAATGCATGGCAGCAAGGTGCCTTGCACAAGCACACATTTAGGATGAGGCATCATTGATGTTGGTCATGAACTGAGAGGTGGCACGTGATGGCATGACTGCACACAACATCAACCAGAGGAACATGACACAAAATCTGTGATCAATGGAGGGAGGGAACATGGTGTGATATCTGACCGAGCACAGCACAGCTCATGCCTCAGAGGTGGCACATACAAGAGCAGATTGGTGGAAAGTATTTACATGTGGGAACACTTGTGCCACTGTTGCACTCCTTAAATTTCTTAAGTCTCCCAAAACCTATTGCGATGTCTTGGTGAATGCCCAACATTCAGGGTGGAGGTGGAGGCTGCTTGCTGACTGCTGCACCTTGTTGTCTGTGAAAACTGGAGGGCCTGGCCTGTTTGGATATATGGCTGTTGGGAAGGTGTGCCCTACTTGGCCTATGAACCACAAGCAAAGAGTATTTTAATTGGCTGGACACTCCTGGAGTCACCTGGCTGGATGGCCCAAGGTTGTCCATTTGCTGATCCACATCCCCATGGGTGTTTGAGGGCCCCTGGCTGACTACTTAAGGTGATGAGACACCTAGAGTGAGATCAAAGTGCCCTGGCACCCTCTCGTGTAGCCACTGGGGAATGTCACCAATACCTACAACGATGGAGTGCAGCTCTCACAGCAGCACAGGCACAATGTATTGGGCCAAGGTCTCCATGGCAACTATCATCCTACCAGTATTCACCATGGTGTGCTGGCATGCCGGCACCATTATCGCAGGCTAAACATGGACTGACCCCTCATCATACGTTGTAATCTGTGGAATGCCATTGCAATCGGTGGGGAAAATCCGCCTTTGCAATCGGCGGGGGAAGTGCACCATTGCAATCAGTGGGGGAAATGCACCATCGCAATCAGTGGGGGAAATGCACCATCGCAATCAGTGGGGGAAATGCACCATCGCAATCAGTGGGGGAAATGCACCATTGCAATCGGCGGGGAAATACACCATTGCTGTTGGTGAGCAAAATGCATCATTGCAGTCGGCGGGGGAATGCACCATTGCAGTCGGCAGGGTACGTGAACCATTACAGTCAGCAGGGGGAATGTGCTATTGCGGTCGGCGGGGAAAATGCAACATTGCTGTCGGTGGGGGAAATGCGCCATTGCAGTCAGTGGGGAAAACGTGCCATGCAGTCAGAGGGAGAAATGCGCTATTGCAGTTGGCGGGGGAAATGTGCATTGCGATCAGCGGGGGAAATGTGCATTGCAGTCGGCGGGGGAAATGCACCATTGCAGTCAGCCAAGAAAGTGTGCCACTGCAGTCGGTGAGGTAAATGCACCATTGCAGTTGGCAGGGGAAATGCGCCTTTGCAGTCGGCGGTGAAAATGTGCATTGCAGTGGGCGGGGGAAATGTGCATTGCAGTCGGCGGGGGAAATGCACCATTGCAGTCAGCGGAGAAAGTGTGCCGTTGCAGTCCAGGGGGGAAATGTGTCATGCAGTCAGCGGGGAAATGCGCTGTTGCAGTCGTGGGGGAAATGGGCACTGCAGTCGGTGGGGGAAATGCACCACTGCAGTCAGATGGGGAAATGTGCCACTGCAGTTGGCGGGGGGAATGTGCCATTACAGTCAGAGGGGGAAATATGCCATTGCAGTCAGCGGGGAAAGTGTGCCATTGCAGATGGTGGGGAAAATGCGCCATTGCAGTTGGCGGGTGAATTGAGCCTTTGCAGTTGGTGGGGGAAATGGGCACTGCGGTCAGTGGGGGAAATGCGCCATTTTAGGCAGCGGGGGAAATGCACCTTTGCAGTCGGTGGGGAAAATGTGCATTGCAGTCAGCGGGGGAAATGTGCATTGCAGTCAGCCAAAAAAATGTGCCATTGCAATCGGTGGGGACAATGCACCATTGCAGTCGGTGGGGGAAATGCGCCTTTCTGGTCGATAGGGAAAATATGCATTGCAGTCGGCGGGGAAAATGTGCATTGCAGTCGGCGGGGGAAAAGCGCCATTGCTGTCAGTGGGGGAAATACGCCATTGCAGTCAGCGGAGAAAGTGTGCAATTGCAGTCGGCAGGGATAATGTGCATTGCAGTCTGCGGGGGAAATGCGCCATTGCAGTCAGCGGAGAAAGTGTGCCAATTCAGTCTGTGGGGAAAATGTGCCATGCAGTCAGCGGGAGAAATGCGCTATTGCAGTCGTGGGGGAAATGGACACTGCAGCCTGTGGGGGAAACGCACCATTGCAATCGACGCAGGAAATGCGCCATTGCAGTCGGCAGAGGAAATGCGCCATTGCACTCGGTGGGGGAAATGCATCATTGCAGTTGGCGGGTGAAATGTGCCGCTGCAGTCGGTGGGGGGAATGTGCCATTGCAGTCGGAGGGGGAAATGTGCCATTGCAGTCAGCGGGGAAAGTGTGCCATTGCAGTTGGTGGGGAAAGTGTGCCATTGCAGTCAGTGGGAATAATGCACCATTGCAGTTGGTGGGAGAAATGCGCCATTTCAGTCAGCGGGGGAAATGGGCACTGCAGTCGGTGGGGAAAATGCGCCATTGCAGTCGGCAGGGTAAATGGTCACTGCAGTTAGTGGGGGAAATGCGCCATTGCAGTCGGTGGGGGAAATGCGCCATTGCAATCGGTGGGGGCAATGCGCCATTGCAGTCGGCGGGGGGATGCGCCATTGCTGTCAGTGGGGGCAATGCACCATTGCAGTCGGTGGGGAAAATGCATCATTGCAGTTGGCAGGGGAATTGTGCCACTGGAGTCGGCTGGGGAATGCGTAATTGTAGTCGTCGGGTGAAATGCGCCATTGCTGTCGGAGGGGGAAATGCGCCATTGCAGTCGGAGGGGGAAATGTGCCATTGCTGTCAGCGGAGAAAGTGTGCCATTGCAGTCGGTGGGGGAAATGCACCATTGCAGTTGGCGGGGGGAATGCGCCATTCCGGTCGGCGGGGGAAATGGGCATTGCAGTCGACGAGGGAAATGCGCCTTTGCAGTCGGCGGGAGAAATGCGCCATTTTAATCAGCGGGGAAAAAGTCACTTTTCCCACTCTCCACTGCACTGCAATAACACTGCGGAGGAGAAGTCATGCCAATTAACTATCTTAAAATGCTGGCTGATCTGTGTGCATGTGGTGAAAATATTTCGTGAACAAGACCACTGAACTAGTGATTTAAGATATAGATCAACCTGCAATGATTACAATCCGGCTCTTTGCCCTCACTTTATTCCTGTGTAATCTGGTGTGCAGACTTGAAACCTGCATTTAAATACTTCATGTGACCGAAATAGAAGATTTACATTTTTCTGTAAAATGTTTGCTTATCCAAAAATAGCACTTAATTGTACATGAAGCTTAAGGGTAGCAAACAGAACTATTGTAAAACTTGTACAACTTGCATGTACTATTGAAACCTTCATGTCAAACTATTTCCTACAATTTTTAGCACCTAATGGTTACTGTTCTCAAACAAAAACACTGTGCGTAAGAAGCAGAATCAGACCTTGAAAGTGTTTTGAGCCTCCACCTATTCCTGTCTCCAACAGAAAATTAGGACTGATAACCAGGCCTCCGTTGCCATGGGAGCAAGTGCTATGAGAGTGAAATATCACAAAACAGAACTCAGTAATAGTTGCATCACAGTAGCACATATTGCCTGGAACATGAGCTGATTACTAAAATACAAGGTGCATTATGCCCCCACATTGTGTCAAACCATTCTTGAAGATTTATAACTCCTGGTTTGTGAACTGTATGAGGTTCATTAAGAGATTAGTCCACATCAGCCATTCTCAAAAGTATTCTCCCTTACCACTATTAAAGTAGTCATCAAAATCTAATTCATTTAACCATTTCCCGATGTCAGTTGAGAGGTTAATATATTTTTAATTTTACAGATCAGCCTACTTGTAACATAAAACCCAACCACCATTATCTCAATTCAGATCAATCACCAAACTCGATATTAGCACTTTTCAATTACACCAGAGCACTTGGATATCCAGCCAGTATTTCATGTGGTTATTATAACAGTTGATTGTTGGGAAGAATGTTTCCCAAGGTGTTTATTTGCTGTAACCTACTTTGATACAAGTTTCAATAAAATGCGTTTAAAAAATAAAAGTAATAATAACTCTTTATTAGTGTCACAAGGTGGCTTACACTAACACTGCAATGAAGTTACTGTGAAAATCCCCGAGTCGCTACACTCGAGCATCAGTTCGGGTACGCAGAGGGAGAATTCAGAATGTCCAATTAACCTAACAAGCACGTCTTTTGGGTCTGTGGGAGGAAACTGGAGAACCCAGAGGGAACCCCTGCAGACACAGCAAGAACGTGCAGACTCCGCATAGACAGTGACCCAAGCAAGGAATCGAACCTAGGGCCCTGGCGCTGTGAAGCAACAGTGCTAACCACTGTGCTACCGTGCCATCCAACAGCAAGGCTTATTTTTATCTACATTGTGTATAATTGATGAATTCTTCCATCACTTTGATAGAAGAGTTTCGGCAAAGAGAAAAAATGTTTACCATTCAGGTTGCTATCGTTTCATATGTGATATTAAAAATCTTGATTTGCAGATCTAATTGCAAATATTACACATGAAGTCACTGTTGGAGAGGTGGGTGAAGGCACTGGCTTTCTAGCATGTTCTCTTGTCCTGTAGGAACATGACTGTTCTCCTCAAATGCTGAGATTGCTTAATGTAGGAGATTTGCCCATTTGGATCTGTACACGGATGTTTTTTCCCATGTACTGGGATCCAACTTACAGGCTCTGAAATTGGCTTTCAGAATGTTATTGTATCTGAGTTTGGGATGTCCTATCGGGGTCAGCTGACTGCAGAATACTGCCTTTGTTATGTGGGAGGCTTCCATGCAAACCACATCGGCGATCCAGTAAAGCTGAGCTTTGATCAACATGTTCCCAAAACCAGATGTGGAGCACCTTGCAAGAACTTTGATGTTAGAAATTTTTCCTGCCATTTGGTGTTGCAGATAGATCTTAAGCTGTGAAGATGGAATACTGAGACTGTAACTATAACTGCTGAAGCCAAATACAAATATACTTGCGTAAAATTCAAATTTTTAACACCAATTATGTAGGCCAAAAGTCATGGGGTCAACTTTTACATGTGTATGTTTTTAAGGAGTTGAGACATGCAGTTGATTCAGGGCCAAGTGAAATCCAAAAAAGATGATTGCAAAGGAATAAAGTAAAAAACAAGAATACAAAATAATTCATATTAACTATCTAGTATTTATTTGTAGACCAAGGATGTTCGGGCAGCACAAGTGTTAATATGGGATTGGGGAATAGTACCGTATGATGTACAGAGTAACACGATAATAGACTGTGTAGAAGAGTCTGGAAGGAGCCAGCATTGAGATAACACCCATGCAGGATTGTACATTGGAGATGTTTATAGTTATGGGTTACCAATTACCAGTCTGATGTTCAACCATTACAGCCTCCACATCTCTAAGTCGACCAAACAACCTTACAACAGTATTCATTTTATAACATTATAAACTATATACAGTCCATCCAGCACAATATAAATGTATAACAAATTAACTACAACGCTTCACATCGAAATCCTTCAAAATCACTCTGATCATGAAATGAATCATCAAACAATTTGTCCCAGCTGTCTGGTTGTATATCAGTATCATATGGATCTTCCTCATCATCATCAAATAGCTTTATCATCATTATTGCACAAATAGACATTCAGCGCCATTGAGCGTATTCAAAATTCCACATTTTGGAAATGACCTTTTGACAATATTAGCAGCATCAGATAATCTTTTGCCTCATGAAAGTGCCTACTTGTGAAAGGATCGAGAACGAGAGAGCACAGATTGCAAATAATTGGCAAAAGAATCAAAAGTAAATAAGAAAAAACTTTTCCACACAGCGAATGGTTAAGGTCTAAAATACATTGCCTGAACGTGTAATGGAAACAGGTTTAATCAAGGCTCTCAAGAGGGAATTAGATGGTTATTCGAAAATAGAGAATGCACAGGGTTATGTGGAGAAGATAGAAGAAAGGCACAAGGTGAAATGCTGATTTGGAGAGCTGGTGCAGACATGATAGGCTGATTGGCCTTTTTTTGCACGGTAACAATTCTATGAACTTCATTCCATGCGTCTCTGATTCCTTGGGACAAAGTTGCCAGTGACGGTACTCGCATCCTTCTACCTTTAGTGAATGTGTTTTCAGCTTCCATGATCCAATTGTTCCACATCTTTCAGATATTGTCCTTGAGCGGTTTACTGATACACACATCCAAAGGCACTCATAAACCTGCTGGGAATAATTGCCATTTTAGTGTTCCTCAATCTCACATCACAGACAAGATGGGATTCAAGCATAGAACATAGAACATAGCACAAAACAGGCCCTTCGGCCCACGATGTTGTGCTGAACCTTTGTCCTAGATTAATCATAGATTATCATTGAATTTACAGTGCAGAAGGAGGCCATTCGGCAGATGAGCAGACTTCTTTCTTTGTATAGTCTTCCTGGTCTAACATTCCACACTTCTTTGATCCATTTCTTGCAAACACCTTCATCCACCCAGCCTTTCTCTTGAACATGGAAATCATTAACTTTCTGAAATTTCTCTTTGGGAAGAATGTTTTACTTGAATTTCACCATCAGCTATAATTATGTGCCAACTATGAATTAACGGAATGACAGTGAACCTGAACCAGAATCTCAGCCAATTTTAATGGCTACACCTCCTGGTATAGCAACAGTTAAATTAGTTGGCAGAAGGCTGCTGCTGGGACCCAAGGAACTGCCTGCACCACAAGGTAAGGTGTCAGGGAAGGAACCCCTGGGCTAAAGAAGGAGCAAAGAAGAGTATTGCAGCCTTCTTCCAGTCTACAAGAAAACCAGTTACATATTTTTAAAAGTTGACCATATTGGATGTCTTATGGCTCTGGCCGCTGTTCCAGGCAGATTTGGCTCGGTGGGAAAGTTATTGTTATTTCTCGGCTGTGTTCTCAAGTCAAAATAGCACATATAGCAGATCCGCATCTTAAAGAGGATCCTGCAATCATGCAGGCAGGTCCTTGCCAACTACAATTAGAGACTGCAGTTAGCCAGAGCAGAGGCGGGAAATGAGTAGATACATCTCTAGCTTGAATGTAACTGTCCAGTTACCCACCACTGCTGCCCACCACACCTATACCCACTGTTACCTACATGGTAGGGCACGTTTAGTTCATTAGATAAGATGTAGGAGCAGAATTAGGCCATTCAGTCCATCAAGTCTTCTCTGCCATTCTATCATGGCTGATATGGTCCTCATCTGCTACCTACAATTCTACAGACAAAGAGCTGGATTGCAAAACCAGACAGAGCATCGCCTCCCTAGAACATGCGACCTAGGAGCAGGAGTCGGCAATTAGCCTCCCGAGCCTAAACACCCTCAATGTGATCATGGCTGATCCCATCTTGGCCTCAACTCCACTTTCCTGCCCATTCTCCATAACCCTTCAACCCTTTACCAATAAAAATCTGTCTAACTTCTCCTTAAATTCACTCACTTTCCCTGCATCAACAGATTCACAACCCTTGGGGAGAAGTAGTTTCTCCTCAAATCTGTTTTAAATTTGCTACCTCTTATTCTAAGATGAAGGCCTCTTGCTTTAGAATGCCCCACAAGAGGAAGCATCTACTCCATGTCTACTTTATCCTTGCCGTGTAGCATCTTGTATAATTAGTTCTCTCCTCATTCTTCAAAACTCTAGAGAGTCTAGGCCTAAACTGTTCAATCTTTCCTCATATGACAAACCCCTCATCTCTGGAATCAATCTAGTGAACCGCCTCTGAACTGCCTCCAATACCACTACATCTTTCCTCAAATAAGGGGACCAAAACTGTGCACAATACCCCAGGTGCGGTCATACCAATGCCTTGTATAATTGCCATGATGTGGAGATGCCGGCATTGAGCACTGTAAGATGTTTTACAACACCAGGTTGAAGTCCAACAGATTTGTTTCTAATCACTAGCTTTCGGAGCACTGCTTCTTCCTCAGGTGAATGAAGAAGTAGGTTCCAGAAACATATATATAGACATAGTCAAAGATGCAAGACAATACTTTGAATGCGAGCATTTGAAGTTAATTAAGTCTTCACAGATCCAGAGAGAGGGGTAATCCCAGGTTAAAGAGGTGTGAATTGCCTCAGGCCAGGACAGTTGGTAGGATTTCGCAAGCCCAGGCCAGATGGTGGGGGGTGAATATAATGCGACATGAATCCAAAGTCCTGGTTGAGGCCGTACTCATGTGTGCGGAACTTGGCTATAAATTTCTGCTCGGCGATTCTGCGTTGTCGCGCGACCTGAAGGCCGCCTTGGAGAACGCTTACCCGGAGATCAGAGGCTGAATGACCTTGACTGCTGAAGTGTTTCCCGACTGGAATGGAACATTCCAGTTGTCCCCGACTGGAAGGGGGCAACGCAGAATCGCAGAAACTGAGGCAAAGTATTGATTTAGCATATTTACCATTTCTGTGTTCCCCACTATTAACTCACTGGTTTCATTTTCCAAGGGACCAACATTCACCTTAGCGACTCTCTTCCCTTTTATGGAGCTGTAGAAACTTTTGCTATCCTTTTTGATATTCTGTGCAGTTTTCTTAAGGTAATTTACCTAAGCTCTTTTTATGACTTTTGAGCATCCCTTTGTTTATGTTTGAAAGTTTCCCAATCTTCCAGCCTGTTATTGGCCTTTGCAATATGATATACCTTAGTTTTTGTCTTTATCATGTCCTTGACCTCCTTGTTTAGCCATGGATGTTTTTATACCCCTCTTCACACCTTTCTTCCTCACTGGGATATATTTTAGTTGTGAGGAATTGAGAATCTCCAGCTTCAATATATGAAATCTAGGCTTGTCTGGCTGTTCTCAGGATATTCTGAGCATTTAGGTGCATAATGACTGAGAACAGGTATTTGCCTAGGCTAATGTATATCTTTAGGTTACCGAGGAGAGGAATAAATTAAATTACTAAATTAATTCAAGTACTGTGTTCTCAGCTATAATTTTGCCTTAGGAAAGGCCAAGTCAAGGCCCCAACTCGGAACTTGTTTGTTACCAATGATATTTCAAAATGTGGTTTTGTGTATGCACGTGTGTGTGTGTATGTATATGTATATGTGAAAGTATGTGAGTACGTGTTTGTCTGTGTGTATGTATGTATACATGTCCATGTGTATATATACACGTGTGTGTGTATGTGTGCATGCATGTGTCTGTGTGTTTGTGTGTGCGTGCATGAGAGAGAAACTGGAACATGTGACATGCAGTTATCACCTTTTTCAGATTACAGCTTTTACTTCATTTACTTGCTTTGAGGAAGCAAGTCTTATTTGCACAGTATCAGGAAACAAGTCCTTCCTGTCTGAAATCAGAGAGAAACAACAGGAGTGGACACACCAGATGTAATCTTACTGAGCCTGATTTCCCCACAAGGCAACCGCTTCCAATCTTAAACAGGAGAAAGAGGACAAGCCTGATTATGTCCACTCATTTTTGCTGGAAGATGATTCCATGGGTGCTAGCAGTTCTCCAGTGCCTTATTCCATTTTTACTACTGAGTATCAGGAGGCTCTTTGACACTGGAGACTATCACTACTGAAAGATACATCCATTCTCAGCCACTGGTAACTGGACTCCCGGCTGAACTACCTTCTCAACAGTAATGTTGCCTCTAACTTCAGTTTGCATGTCAACCAGCAATTGTTGCACTGTGCAGTCCCTTTAAGTTTGATGCACGCATCTAAACATAGTGTACAGCCTGTTTGTTCCCCGCACAGCAGATTCCCCATTGCTGCATGACTTCCGCACAACTTACAGGGAAAATTGTTCACCCCCTAGGGCATTAAAGTGTTTGTGTTACTGTCCTGGATGAGTACAGAACAAGGATTGACTGCAATCTTTCTGGCCTGTTCTGATTCTGCACCACACTACTCTGCATATGTTTTTATTAACTGCAGATATTTTGAGTGAATGTTATGCTCCAGGTTAGCGATGTTCCAATCACAACACTTTTCTATTTTGAGTACCTAGTGCCTCCATATATTGCAAATTAGTACAGAATGGTCCTGAATAATCACAAAAGTAAACAGATGATAATAATAATCTTTATTAGTGTCACAAGTAGGCTTACATTAATACTGCAATGAAGTTACTGTGAAAAGCCCCTTATCAAGTCAATAAAATATATCACCATTCCTTCACTGTAGCTGGGTAAAAATCCAGGAACTCCCTCCCTAATAGCACAGTGGATGTACCTACACCACATGGACTGCAGCGGTTCAAGAAGGCAGCTCACCACCATCTTCTCAAGGACAAATGTTGGCCTAGCCAGTGAAGCCCGCATCCCGTAATTATGAATTTTTAAAAAAATCTCACAGCTGTTTGTCATGCCATGCTGGCTGCTGAATTTCTCTATAACTGTGGCTATATTCAAAACATATTTAACTGGCCGCAAAGCACTTTGTAAATTCCTGAGGCCATGAAATACAATATAAAGATTATTCTAAAAGTACAAATTCTCTCCTTTCTTTTTAAGGCTTCATCTATTTATTCCTGCACCAGAACCTGGGGCGCGATTCTCCGACCAGCCCACCAGGTCGGAGAATCGCCGGGGGCCGGCGTGAATCCCGCCCCCGCCGTGTTGCAAATTCTCCGCCACCGGTGATTCGGCGGGGGCAGGAATCGCACCGCGCCGGTCGGCGGGAATCCCCCGGTAATTCTCCGGTCCGCGATGGGCCGAAGTCCCGTCGCTGTCAACCCACGCCAGCCGGCATGGATTGAACCACCTTTGGGACAGTGGGACGCGGTGGCGTGGGCGGGCTCTGGGGTCCTGGGGGGGGCGCGGGGCGATCTGGCCCAGGGGGGTTCCCCCACAGTGGCCTGGCCCGCGATCGGGGCCCACCGATCCGCGGGCGGGCCTGTGCCGTGGGGGCACTCTTTTCCTTTCGCATTCGCCATGGTCTCCACTATGGCGGAGGCGGAAGAGACCCCCTCCACTGCGCATGCACGGGGATGCCGTGAGTGGCCGCTGACGCTCCCGCGCATGCGCCGCCCGGCAAAGTCATTTCCGTGCCGGCTGGTGGGGCACCAAAGGCCTTTCCCGCCAGCTGGCGGGGCGGAAATCAGTCCGGCGCGGGCCTAGCCCCTCAAGGTAAGGGCTCGGCCCCTCAAGATGTGGAGAATTCCGCACCTTTGGGGCGGCGCGATGCCGGACTGATTCGCGCCGTTTTTGGCGCCGGTCAGCGGACATCGCGCTGATTACGGAGAATCCCGCCCCTGGTCTCCACCCATGTGAACTTTTCTGCATAAGTTATTGTTGCAGGGATGGGTAGTTGGCTCAGTTGGATAGATGACTAGCCTGTGCGTCAGATTACCACCAACAACATGGGGTTCAATCCCCACTCTGGCTGCGATAGACTCAAGGCAGTAACTCCTTGGCCTACCCGTAGCCAACAAATCACTTTGCTTGGTTCAGAGAGTAATCCTAATTTTAGAGGATGTAAGGTATACTGGTACCTAAATAAGGAAAGGGAGGAGGGCCAGTGTGCTAATTTTCCTGTCCTGGTCAGGTCATGCAGCTCTAGCGTGGTTGAGAGTGCTGTTTTTTGGTGCTGGTGCTACCTCCCTCCACATGGCAAGGGAGACATTTCTTTTTGCAGTCCCATCCCATTAATAAGGGCCAGCAGTATCACCACTATTCAGAAGAAGGGGTTGGGTTTGGATTCCTGTCCGTTTCCTTTTCTCAGCTCTCGATGTTAGATGTTCCTGCTGAACACCTTCTAGCAAAGTGGCCCAGGTCAGACTAGAACGATTCCAGTTCAGAGCGCTCATTGTGGGCTCATTAAACAAATCCTGATTGCTTGCTGCCCCAGTCCGCACACAAACCTTTAAAAGATACACTCTAATTTCCAAATACCCACTGCTCATTAATCCTGTTTCACATCGGAATTAGTCAGGAGATTTGCTAATAGATATGTAAATGAAATGACGTTTTAATGGATTTAGTGCCTCAAAAACATCATACTCACTGCCGTAAATCTGACACCACTCATCATGTGGAATATTGCAGAAAAAAACCTTCATTTGGGAATAAATATATTTAAATAAGTGACTCTTCCCCTTGCAAACACAAAACTATGCCCCTCTCGTTCTATTTTCCACACTGAATCATTTGATACTCAGTACAGAGACTCATTGGCTACTCCTAAAATGAACAGGAAAGGAGGAAACAAAACAGAGTTTATATTTTCCCTTAACTAAGCACAACCCGCGTATTGAAATTTTACAATGGTCTGACATAGAAATAAAGAAATGTGGAAAGACAAAAGTTGCTGAAGAATAAGAAAATAGAAAAGTGATTGGAAACTGCCTGAAGCATTTCAAGCAAGTCAGTGCTTGATGGCAATTAATTTGAAATCACAATGCCACCAAGCATTTCGAATCACTACCAAGATAATAAAAACATTATAATTTCCATTTAGAAGTCAGATAAAACAAAATGGCAAAAACCTGTTATTCAGTTTTATCGTTACATGCACCAAATCTGACTCCAACTCGAACTGCACGTAAATATTACTCAAAAACATAAGTGCAATGGAATTAATATACATGAGAAGTCCTGGGAGAGTTTTGAAAGTTTCCTAAGTAAAACGCAGTCTAATAGAAAACACTGGAGAATTAAACCTGAAAATAACAATGTTGTAGCACTGGAAATCAACCAATAATTTCACTGGACCACCTAGGAAGCTAAATGTAGTCTATAGTGATCCACTTTAAATCATGTTGACATATTTCATTTTATTGTTTGCTTGATTTTATTATTTGATTATAAAAACATTCCCATACAAACTAGAAAACGCAAAATTATTTAATGAACATTCTCTGTGGTTCACAGAAAGGTATTTAAACCGGGAAGAAAAAATGCATCATACAAGATCGAGAAAGTTTAGTCTCTTTTCATTGTCAGAAGGTAACACCTCCACTCTATCTGTTTAAAGCAACAATCTTTATGATAAAGAATGTGGTAGGTGTATCAGAGAACACAAAGCAATTTCAGGATGGCAGGATGCAAAAGTAATTCAATGATGCATTTGGACCTTGTTAATCTGCTTGCAAATAACTGATGAGACATCCTGATTTCATGCTTTTCCATGAAATGTTTCCTGATTGACAGAAACTTTGCAAAGCCAGATAATGCTGTGCTCTTGTTTCATTGTTTGAAAATGCATTTGGGGAGAACTTGGCTAAGAACTGAGCACAGGCTCAGGGATTGCGGAATGTGATTAACCCGCGTCCGCTTATTGTCTCACAGTCGGTACACTGAATTGGTGCTGCCTGCTGTTTTAAATTATTGCTACATGTAGCTGCACTGCATGAAGTCTTCACTGGTTGCACACATCAGCAGTGGGCCCAATATAGCAGCGGGTCTTGGTACTTAAAGGTAATCTGCACCTCTTAAAGGAAAGGTGCATTGTGGCTGCAGGAAATGGGCAAGTTGGTGTTCCCTCTAAATTGTTGTTGTGTACAGCCAATTCATTTCAGTGAGGTGCCTATAAATTGTTTTCTGTAGTCGAGGCCACACATCAGTGTAACTAAAACAACTTGAGAGCGGTGTGCATGAAGCAAACATTAGTCACCTTCCTCTGTGAGTTGAATCTGTGCTGTGAAAGAATAAAGAATGGATGAACATGCTAGTGTGTACCGTTATTCTCTGAAAATGAGCCCAAGGCCTTGGTGGAAGAGGTGGAATGGTAATGAAGTATTTTATGTCCACAGGCCCTCCTGACAAACGCTTGGGAGGCGGTGGGAATGAGCAGCAGCAATGCCAAGAACGTTGCTCCAAGAACATGGATACAGTGCAGGAAGAACTTTAACTAGCTCACAAATTATTAAAGTGACTTCATCTTCAATGGCAACGCTATCCTCACCCAGTGCTCAGTTTACTAAATACCCATCAGTTGCCTACTAATCATCTCTATCAATCAGAACCCAACCCTTCTATTTATATATTTTACCCTAGCCTCCAGCTTAGCATTGGTGCAAGTCTCACATCCACGGCTTTCACACACTAGCAGCTATTTAATCAAAAGTCTTTTCACCCAGGCATATTACACAACCATCTGGCTTACTCTCCAAGGTCATCTGCAGCCCCTTCAAATGAAGGCTAACAGCCCTCCATCACCAAATACTGCAGCCACAAAGATACAGGCCGGGATTCTCCCTTTTGGGGACTAAGTCCTCATGCTGGCGGGAAAACCGGCGCCAATGACACCGGCGTCAACGGCTCTCCAAGGAGAGGGATTTTCACCTTTCTGGGGGGATAGGTGGATGCCGGAGAGGTTGGTGCGCCCAGCCGGTGGCAAAACCTCCGCCGTGATTCCATGCATGTGCAGACCGGCCGGCGTATTTTGGCACATGCATGGGGGTTCGCTTCCCCGCGCCGGCCATGGCGGAGCCTGGCACGGAAGGAAGAAGTGCCCCCGCGGAACAAGCCCGTCTGCAGATCGGTTGGCCCCAATCGCGGGCCAGACTACCATGAGGGCCCCCCCGGGGTCGGATCCCCCCACGTGTGGGACCTGAGTAACCCACGCCGGCGGGACTGGCCAAAAATGGACGGCCGCTCAGCCCATCAGGGCCTGGAGAATCGCCGGGGGGGGGGGGGGGGGGGGGGGGAGAGGAGGACTGCCAACGGCCCCCGACTGGCGTGGCGGGAATCCCGACCCCACTCGAAAAACGGCACCGGAGAATACGGCAGCCAGTGGTGGGATGGGATTTGCGCCTCCTCCCAGGGATTCTCCGACCCGACGGGGGGGTCGGAGAATCCCGCCCACAGTTCTTGCTGTGGAGGAAGTGTAGAGATTTACCAGACTGATCCCTGGGATGGCAGGACTGACGTATGAGGAGAGATTGAATCGGTTAGGATTGTATTCACTTATTTCCCGCTGCTCCCGGCACAGGAGATTCAGGACAGGGTGATTTTGGGTGTATGGGTTGGAGAAGGCAAAGTTTTGGTGATTTACCAGGAGCTGAAGAAAGAGGAGGATGCCTTGGTGGAGGAGTTAAAGGGCAAGTGGGAGGAGGAGCTGGGGGATGAGATAGATGAGGGTCTGTGGGCTGATGCCCTGAGTAGGGTTAATTTTTCCTCCTCTTGCGCCAGGCTCAGTCTAATACAGTTCAAAATTACTCACAGAGCGCATATGACAGGGGCGAGGTTGTGTAGGTTCTTTGGGGTGGAGGACAGATGTGGGAGGTGCTCGGGAAGCCCGGCAAATCACGTCCATATGTTCTGGTCGTGCCCGGCACTGGATGGGTTTTGCGAGGACTATGTCCAAGGTGGTGAAAGCCCGGGTCAAGCCGAGCTGGGGGTTGGCATTATTTGGGGTAACGGATGAGCCGGGAGTGCAGGAGGCGAAAGAGGCCAGTATTCTGGCCTTTGCGTCCCTGGTAGCCCGGCGGAGGATTTTGCTATTATGGAAAGATGCGAAGCCCCCAAGTGTGGAAGCTTGGATCAATGACATAGCAGGGTTCATCAAGCTGGAGAGGATAAAGTTTGCCTTGTGAGGGTCTGTGCAGGGGTTCCTCAGGCGGTGGCAACCGTTCCTAGACTATCTCGCGGAGCGTTAGGAGGAGGTCAGCAGCAGCAGCAGCCCAGGGCCGGGGGGGGGGGTTCTTTTGAGGGGGCGTTTGGGTGGGTGGGGGGGTTTCCCTATTGGTCTTTTTAAATGTCATATGGGGAGTATATGGGGGAAATCCAATGTATAATTTTTGTATAATTTTCGAGTGTTGTGTTCTTATTTTTTTCTTTTTGTTGAAAATCTGTTGAAAGATTTGAATAAATATATATTTTTTGAAAAGGATTGTATTCACTGAAGTTCAGAAGAATGAGAGGGGATCTGATAAAAACCTATAAAATTCTAACAGGCCCAGACAGGGTGGATGCAGCAAGGATGTTCCCGATGGTGGGTGTGTCCAGGACCAGGGGTCACAGTTTGAAGATGCGGAGTAGACCATTTAGGACAGAGATGAGGAGAAATTTCTTCACCCAGAGAGTGGTCGGCCTGTTGAATTCATTACCACAGGAAGTAGTTGAGGCCTAAACACTGTATGTTTTCAAGAAGCAGTTAGATGTAGCACGAAGTGCGAGGGGGATCAAAGGATATGGGGAAAAAATGGGATTACGCTACTGAGTTGGATGATCAGCCATGATCACAATGAATGACGGAGCAGGATCGAAGGGCCGAATGGACTCCTCCTGCTCCTAATTTCTATGTTTCTATGGAAGAGTCACTGAGGGAATGCCCAAAAGTTTATTTTTGCATTTCACTATATCATGGTTTAATTTATACATTTGGATTAGAATGTGCATTTTTGGCTGCTTTTATCAATGTGTTGTTAGAAAGTGTACACGGTTATGAACAGTGATTGGAGTAAGCTAAGGGGTTGGATGTTATGCTCCTCTGCTGTAGTTTGAAAATTTAATGTGTGGCTTTCCCACTGCCTGCCTGCCCACCTTGGCCTATCTGAAATTTCCAGGGCATGGGTTTTATTTCAGATTTGTAACATCTGCAGTATTTTCCTTTCATTATAAGATCATGGATTAATAACCACTTTATGATCTCATCCAGCCCCCGCAATTTTTGAACCCAGCACAGGGGGAAACCAACACAGAGCACCTCGGGCAAACAAGGGAATCTCCATTGAGGGTTCCTTGTGCCCATCGGAGACCGCCACCCCAGATCAAACTGCTGCCTTAGAATTTCCCCCTTGGCCTCTTAAATTAGGGCGCCCACTCCCCTCATCACCTTCGCTGATGCCTGCCAGCCTGAGCCCAGCAAAATCATCCCCCCTCCCCCATCTAACTTGCTGTACAGTTCAAGTGACAATCACCGTTGATGACTGCCTGTTGTCCCAGCAGTAACCACCACACCCACCTGTATTCCCAGCAGTGGCTCCCACTTCCGCCTGTAGTTTCAGCAGTGACCACCATTCCCATCTGTAGTCTCAGCAGTGACCATCATTCTCAACTGTAGTCCCAGCAGAGACCACTACTCCTGCCTGCAGTCCCAACAGTGGCCATCGTCCTGCCTGTAGCCGAGCAGTGATCACTGCTCCCGTCTGAAGCTGTTGGCTAGCAGCTCTTTGAGGCAGGGTGTGTTGTTAGTGGAGGATGGAAATTGTCATAACCCTCACGATGATCATGGGAGAACCATCACTGATCCCCCTGTGGGACTCATGGAGCATGAACTCCCCAGATAGGGGGCGGAGGTCACCTGCATGGGCTTGTTATGTGCTGATATAAAAGTCGGCCAAAGCAGGGCCTGGTTTGGTTAGTTCTCTCAGCAAGAACTGCACTGGTGAATGAGATGCTGCTTTGAGCAGAACTCGGTAAATAGTTTAATAAATGAATGTTCTGTAAAGTTCCTGGCAAGCGACCAAATGGTAGCGACGACTCTTAGACAAACTCAATATGTATTTAACCAACTCAATACAATACCTACTCCCCGAAGGCTCTCCCATGCCCGGCACACACTCGGGCCAGAGTATTGATGTCCCAGGGAACCCTTGCTTCAGGGTGTAGTCTGTCCCCTCATCTGGGGAGATCATATTCAGGTGAGGCCACGGGGACTCTGATGTTGCAGACCCTGTGACCTGTAGTCGGGTTATGACACCCCTCCCCCCCCAAAGTCTGACATGTCATGATTTCGCCGGCTGGAGGGGAAAAATCATTTGCCCTCTTTGTTTGGAGCTGGACCCAGAGGTGTGTAACGGGCAAGGAGCGATGTTTTCGGGCCGCACACCTGAATGTGTCCACGGTGGGTCGGCCACCTCCATGCCCATTTCAGGGACTGACAAGGCGGCATCCCGTATCTGGAGACCGAAAGGCATGTCCGCCTCACCGAGTATCAATGGTGGCTGCACTGGAGGAAAGGCCACCACTGGACCTGGGGTCTTTGGCTTTTCCTCGAGGACCTATAGGGCACGGCTGCCTATTCGATTCCTTTTCCCACACACTCACTGAATGCAAGCGTCGGCACTGTGGCACAGTGGTTAGCACTGCTGCATCACAGCATCAAGGCCTCGGGTTCAATTCCGACTTCGGGTGACTATCTGTGTGGAGTTTGCATGTTCTCCCCGTGTCTGCGTGGTTTTCCTCCGGGTGCTTTCCCACAATCTGAAGATGTGCAGGTTAAGTGAATTGGCCATGCTTAATATCCCCATAGGGTGGGGTTGCTGGAATCGGACAGGGAATCGGGTCTAGGTGGTGTGGTCGTTAAAAGGGTTGGTGCAGACTCAATGGGCTGAATGGCCTCTTTCTGCACTGTAGGGATTCTATGAACTATGATTCTATAAACCAGGCCTAATTGCTCCATCACTATCCCGGGATCCACAATGCCAGTTGGCGTAATTCCGGACATAGACCCCGTTGCCAGCGGAGAATTCCCTCACGGGCCTGGGTCGACATGCTTCTGATGTTCCTGCTGGTCGCCGATCTTCTCTGAAATGGTGATGGTCAACTGCTTGCGCAGCCAACGGCCCATTAACAACTCCGAAGGTGCTACCCCGGTAGTGGCGTGTGGCGTGGTGCGGTATTAGAAGTGAATACGGGCCAAAATGATCTCCGGAGAACCAGATGATTCCTAACTTAAAGGTTTGCTCTGCCTGTTCAGCCAATCCGTTGGAAGACGGGTGGTAAGGTGCAGTCCATATATGGCGGACCCGTTCATCATCATGAAAGTGCCAAATTTCGTACTCGTGAAAGCCGTGCCATTGTCTGACGCTAACACCTCAGGAAGCCCATGAGTGCTGAAAGTTTGTCAGTGCTCCTCAATCGTGGCCTGCGATATTGTCATGGATATGGGGTGGACCTCTATCCACTTCGAATTGGTGTTTAAGATGAGTGCACAGTTCCTTAGAAAGGTCCGACGAAATGCACGTGGAGTCGGACCCATGTTCGGCCTGGCCACTCCCATGGGTGGAGTGGAGCTGTGGGGGGGTGCTTCTGGTGCTCCTGGCACCATTTACATTGTTTTGCCAATATTTCAATGCCCGTCCCACCATGCATAACTCTGGGCCAACATCTTCATCTTCAAGACTCCCGAGTTTCCGCTGTGGAGGTCTTGCAGGATTTCCCTCTGGCCCCTCTCAGACTCGACCACCCAGGAGTCTCACAGCAGAATGCCAAGCACAACACTGAGCTCTTCCACCTTTGTGGTGAATACAAGCAGATCATCCGGGAGAGCGTGATGTTGAACCCCGTACAGTACTCTGTGGCCAACCCTGGCCATCGCTGGGTCCATCTGCATCCATGACTTCACCTGGGCCGCCGTGACCAGCAAGGAGTCCATGATGTGCAACACCGCAATCACCTCATCCAAGGTGACGAGTGTGGGCATGCCAATGCTGAATGCGGGCGGATGCCACAGGGGGAATCACCCTATCCACCGATAACAAACTCAGGAGAGGCTTGTGGTCCGTATCAACTGTTAAGGTATG
This sequence comes from Scyliorhinus torazame, assembly GCF_047496885.1. Lineage (NCBI taxonomy): Eukaryota > Metazoa > Chordata > Chondrichthyes > Carcharhiniformes > Scyliorhinidae > Scyliorhinus > Scyliorhinus torazame. The sequence goes on along the minus strand of NC_092708.1, from coordinate 222,224,669 downwards.
GCCGTACACCTATTGGTGGAATCATTTTACCGCGGAAACCACTGCCTGACCTTCCTTTCCAATTTGAGCATAGTTCCACTCCACTGCCGCCAAGGTGGGGAAAGCAAACACAAATGATCATTCTGTACCATCCTGTACCAGATGTGCCAAGACTACCCCGATGCCGTAAGGCGAATCGTCGCAAGGAAGGAGCAAAGGCTTGGGTGGGTCGAAATGAGTTAACAGACACGAGCACGAGAGGCCCCGTTTCACCTTGTCAAATGCCATCTGCTGCAGTGGGTCCCAAAACCACTGCTGTCCCTTTTTCAGCAAGAGATGTAGTAGGGCTAGAACGGTCAGCAATTTGGGAATAAACTTCCCATAATAATTTATCAGGCCCAGGAAAGAGCGTAGTTCCATAGGTTCCATCGGATCAGGGGCCTGCCGGATTGCCCTTATCATCAGGCAAGTGTAAGCCATTTCAGTCCACTTTGTAACCCAAGTAGGTCATCTCTTTGGCGTGAAAGACACATTTTCTCCTTTGCAGCCAAACCAATGGAACACATTCTCCAGGTTCTTCATATGGTCTCAGTCGGAGGAGCCTGGTGATCAATAAATCGTCGAGATAACCAGCATCCTGGGATAGTCCCTGGATAATGTTCTCCATCACCCACTGGAAAATGTAGACTCCAAAAGACAACCTCATATACTCGTAAAGACCCCGAAGGGTATTGACAGTCACAGATTTCCGTGAAGTTGAGTCCAAGACTAATTATAAATAAGCAGGTTCACGTCGAGCTTGGTGATAGTATACCGGTCACTGAGCTTAGCGTACAGGTCTTCAATTCTGGGTACCGAGTAACGGTCCAAACGGGATGCCCGATTTACTCTCATTTTATAGTCTCTGTATAGACGGATGGAGCCATCAGGCTTCATGTCCAGCACTATTGGCGCAGCCCAATCCGCAAACTGTACGGGATGGATGATCCCCAATCGTTTCAGGCTGTCCAACTCCGCGTCCACCTTAGGCTTCAAGGCGTAGGAGGCGGAATGGGCCCAACAAAATAATGTCTGGGCCTCAGGGTCCACAAAAGTCTTGGCGGAGGACCCTCGGATGGTTCAGCACCATGTCTGAGCCATCAGGATGCATGCGGAACACTTGCTGCCAATCCAGTCGGAGGCGCTTCAGCCAGTCCCGCCCCAGTAAGCTGGGGCATGAATCGCGCAATGCCACCTATGGTAGTTTGGCGGATTGCGCCCCGTACTCCATAGGGACCTCCGAGGTGCCCGCGCAGAACCAACGATTCCTCCGTATATGTCACCAACCTCGCATCCGTGTCTCACAATGCCAAACTGCGATGCCCGAGCGAACAAGGCCGTACATGCGGCGGCTGACTTCTGAGACTGCAGCCCCCGTATCAAGCTCCATCTGCATGGGGAAACCATTTATCTGGACCGTGACCTGAATAGGTGCTACCCACAGTGCAGAGATATAGTACCCTCTGATGTTAGTTTCTCTGCAGTTTGGTCTTTCACACCTTTTGTTCTCTCTGGGGACTGAACTCTTTCCCCGTGGTTTCTGTGACTATTAGCACCCCGTTTCCCTGGGTTTCTGTGGCTATTACCACCCCGTTTCCCTGGGTTTCTTTGATTATGACTCATCTTTCATTCTCACTCCACAGTATAAATATTTCCTACTTTCTCTGTATTATAGCTTTGACACAAGGGTCATCTGGACTCGAAACGTTAGCTCTTTTCACTCCCTACAGATGCTGCCAGGCCTGCTGAGATTTTCCAGCATTTTCTTTTTGGTTTCAGATTCCAGCATCCGCAGTAATTTGCCTTCATCTATTATTTTATGCTTTGATACAGTAGAGGTGTTGATTGTCATTCGCCTCATCCTCCATGAAATGGACCCGCCTCAGGGATGGTGATCAGAAGTGTAGCAGCCGGCGGGCAGGCATCCCTGCCGGCACCTCTCTCGTCTATCCTTCCGGGTACAGGTGCACCCATCCCGCTGGTCGGGTGTCTCTGGTGTGGGGGAGCGTCGGTGCCTCTCGTCGGGAAAACGCTGACGCTGGTCTGGGCCTGTAGGGGCATGCCCCCGGTGGCGGGAGTCCTGAAATGCAGCCCGGGGTAGTTGCTCCATGCCTGGCTGGGCGCCTTAGCTTAGGACTGCCATACCCGAAGCTCCTGAACCCCTCGTGCCGTGCCTTCCTGGAAAAAGGCAATGTCAACCGCCTTCTGTAAATGGAGATGTATTTCCCCCAGCAAGTGTGCTTAGATCGCCACATCGTGTATGCCGCAGACCAGCCGGTTTCAGTGAGTTTCAGCAAACAGACCAAATAGTCAGCCAGTGACTCCCCTTAGTGCTGTGTGCCCAAATGAAAATGAAAACGGTAGACTATATGATGCTCGATCAATAACGGCAGAAGCGAGATTGGATGACAATTAAAGGCTTTATTGGACTAGATGTTTCCCCCAGCAGCGCAGGTACAGAATGCGGCTGCTAGGGAGACATAGACTCTTATACTCCGCCTTACTGGGCGGAACCAGCAGGCATGCTTCACCAATGATCTTCATGTCTCAGGTACCTCCCACACCAATGGTCTTACAGCCTCAACCTAGGTACCGTAATACCCCTAATACAGACTACCACACTATAAGCGGCAACTTCGAATCAAAATGGTAGCTCACCAATGCGATTAATTCTGCAAAGGAACAGGTGTCGAGTGAAGCCTGGTAAGTTAAACTTTTGATGATGCTATACATTTCCACCCTGCAGATCGTGAGGAGGGTCACTGTTGCCTTTTGTCGCCAACCATGGCGTTAAGCTGAATGAAATATCACATCCACTCAATATATTGGGCCCAGTCACCCGACCCGGTGTTGAATGCCTCCAATTTCCTAATGAGTAGCATACCAGGTGGGAAGCCTCTTGAGGTCTTGTTGAGATGGGCCGGGTCTGGAGGAAATGGCGTCTCCTGCAGCTCCACTTCACCCTCATCGCCAGTGTAAAGTTCTAGACGAGCGACCACACGGAAGTGATGACTGTTAGAAAACTTCAATACTTTTTTAACCTACTTGACACAACTCCTACTCCCCGAAGGGTTTCCCCCACACGGAGCACTCTGGGGCTGGTATTTATGGAACCCTTGTTTAAAGGTGCAGCTCCGCCCCCTCATTTGGGGCGATAATATGATAATATTCAGGTGAAGCCTCGGGATCTGTGATGCTGCCAACCTTGTGCCCTCCTGTCAGGTTGTAACATGTTTATTTACTCAGTGTTCCAGTTCATGAGCCACAAAAAGATAATACACAGGTGCAGCAAGTAATCAAGAAGACTAATGGAATGCTATCCATTTTTACAAGAGGAATTGATCAAAATCAGTTAATGGCTGCCAATTCTATGTAATTTGCTATTTTTTAATTAATATGAACTTCATGTTGAAGTGCACTTTCTCTGTCGCTGTATTGCAGTGCTGGGTGACAATGTGTAAAATGGATATGTCCAGTTCAGTTGTTAAATTTAACAGTGAATTATAGTTTACTTGCAAACTGAACCTTCACTTTATCCCTAAGTGGAATACTGTTGGACTGCTGCGCTTCTTGGAATGTCTCTTCTTCGCTGTTTTTTTACTGCTTTTGTCAGTGGTAATGATGCATTTACTCGCCACCTGTGAAACTTTCAAAATATTCCACTGAAATACATTGATTTTCTTGTCGGTTGATCGGACTCAATTCCCCTTAAAATTGCTTCCCTTTGAGAAAACAAGAGCACATTTATGTTAACACTCAAATGCTGGCACTTAAGAATATTTCAGAAATTGTGAGCTAATGTCTGGTCTGTTCTCGAACAGGACGAGCTTTTAATTTTTCATATTCCATATGTTGGTGCCAAAACGTGACTAGCCTCTGTTGTGATTAAAAGTCTTTTCTAACCTCAAACAGAAATTGAAGAGGGAAGACAGTTTCCTTCTAAAAATGTTGACGACGACACTAACTATTCTGCAGAATTGGCAGCCCAGTTTTGGCATAATTAAGGAAATGTTTGCCCCTGTACTCAGTTTAATCTATAAAATAAAACCTTATTTCAAACTAACAAATATTGAAGATATTCTGGTTTATATAGTTTTAAACGCAAATAAAGTTGACCTGAATAAGTAGCTTGGTGACTCAACATAAAGGCCTGAAAGAGCTTTTATCTTGCCTGTCTGAAGCTTGTATTCCTTCTTCCCATCTTTAAACCCCACAAAGCAGTGAGGTGGTTGACCTGGCACAGCTAAGGACAAGGAGAACATTTTGTTTTCAGGCAACTCTGTCAACAATGCACACCAGAAACTCTCCAGAACCTCCCCAATAATTATTGTAAGTCCAGAAAGAGGAAAGATAGCACTCATATATATGAGGGGCGAGATTCTCTGTTCCTGAGACGCCAGGGAAGGATTTGTGGACTTCCGCGGCAGCAAAACTGGCGCCAAACCTGGACCGATTCAGTGACTGTGGAGGGGCTAGCACTGGTGCCATGTGGAACACAATCGATTTCAATGAGAAGCAGTGTGGGATTCGCCGTGTCCGTGATTGACACTCAGGAGGTTGGCAAGCTGTAGCTGCATATACACAGTGCACTCCCCACACACACCATCCCAGCCAACAAGATGGCATTGGTTGCACTGGAGCGTGCCCTTCACGCTGATGGGTTGGCTGAGGCCAGAGGGCACCTAGGGGGGTGCCCTGGGGGGGGACCCATACGAACTTTGGCCCTAAGTTCTCAGTGGGCAGTCAGCAGCGTGCGCAGCTGCATGGCTGCCTTGCAGGCCGCGGCAATGGTGCCCCATACTCATCCACCCCGACCCCACAGCCCACCTCCTGGCCACCCCCACGACTCTCCCCACCCCTGGCAGAAGCCCCCGGACCAGTGGCACAACTGTCAGAACACTATGGCAATGTTGGACACTTTCCATACGCCCTCTCTGCCTCAGCAGCCACGACACCGGTTTCACGATTTTTAAAAGCACAAGTGAAACTCAACGCCAGGAATTCGGCCCATCAGAGGCAGAGCATCACGGAGGCTCCGGAGAATAACCGGGTCAGGCCCGCTAATGATATGCAAACAGTGTTTACTATACACGTGTTCTGGAACACATTGAAATGGCGACAGAGAATTACAATTTGGCGTGAAATAGGCACCCGCTGCGATTTCAGCGGCGGGCCGATTCTCCGCCCAATCGAGTTTCGCAATTCCGGCGTTGGCCGAAGGAGGATCCTGCCCTAGGCTTTTGCAGGAGGTCAGAGGAGTTTTCTGACCTGCCCATAATAATAGTTATGGGCTGCAGTTGCAGGGCCTCTGGGATTACAGCATGACAGGTACATTGAGCTGAGGCTGCAGGGAGAAGACCTGTGGAGAGGGAGGAGGAGGAGTGCTCTCTCTGAAGGTCCTACTCGCCAAGGAAGCACTTATCCCACCTTCACCTCAGCCAAGAGTAATGTCTGAGGTACCCAAGGTTCACCAAAGAGGTGATCACTGAGCTTTTCCACCTCCTTCAATAGGACCTGCAGCATCACTGTAGGGTGAGGATGGCTCTGCCAGTGGATATCAAGCTCACTCTCACTCTCCATTCCTACACAACTGAAACCTTCCAGTCATGAGCAAGTGACAATGCAAGTATATCCTAGTTCACCATCCTTTGCTGCAACCAAGATGTTCCTGTACGCAAGGAGGGAAGAGTTCATTCTTTCCCCTCTTATCAGAGGGTCGTAGAAGAAGCAGATGTAGTTTTCCCAGGGGAGTGTAATACTAATGGCAGAGGGGGGCACCGACTGTGCACATGTGGTTCTGCAGACCACATATGTAAACAAGGAGAGTTATAGGAACCACAAAGGGTTCCACTCCACTAATGTACAGATGATGTGAAACAATTTCTAGATGCCCATGTCAGTGAATTCTCACTATTCTGGCAACAAGCACGACATCTTAATGCTGAGGCAGTCAGCAATTAATGACACCTTCAGGCAACCACAAACAACCAGGAGCTGGCTGCTTGGAGTCAAGGAATATCATCTGCACGTGGGGTGGCACAGTGGTTAGCACTGCTGCCTCGCAGTGTCAGGGACCCGGGTTCAATTCCAGCCTTGGGTCACTGTCTGTCCGTCCGGTCTGCACTTTCTCCATGTGTCTGTGTGGGTTTCCTCCGGGTGCTCCGGTTTCCTGCCATAGTCCAAAGATGTGCGGGTTAGATTGATTGGCCATGATAAATTGCCCCTTAGTGTCCAGGGATGTGTAAGTTAGGTTACTAGGTTACGAGTATCGGGCAGAGTGGATCAATGCAGACTTGACGGGCCACATGGCCTCCTTCTGTACTGGAGGGATTCAAAGTAACCCTGATAACTCTCCTCCGTCCCCTGATCATGTAAGGGCAATGGACCAACAACAAGAGCCACTAGGAACATTCTCATGAAATGGTTCTGCTGTCTGGACTGCTCAGGTGGAACCTTACAATACTCATCAGAGTCTGTCTCCAAATTTGTGGTGGTTTACTGCATCCCCCACAACCTTGTTATGCCACCTGGTCCTACAAGAAAGAGGGAAGAATGTCAGTGAATGTGTTGTATTGTGTTTGGCTGAAGTGCCTGCCACAGCTGAATAGCTGGGGTTATCTGGGAATAGCTAAATGTTTTTGTGAAACTTGCCGCATTTGCAAGTCTGTGAGAGTCAGATGAACAATCTAAATGTTAGGCCCGAGTCCTGCTGGGTGTGTGAGGGAGTGTAATGCACTGAGCAGTCTGAGAGGTTTGTGGAGCGGTGGGTAGGAGATGTCATTTGAAGATGCAGTAGCTCACCTTGACCACCTGCATGAGGTCATTGAACTTCTTCCAGCACTGCTGCCAGGTTCTCAGGTTCCGACTCTGGGGATTGGCCCAAGCAGTACAGCTCCCCTTTAAGAAATGCAGTCCAGCTGGAAGACATGCTTGCCACACACACTGCCGGGTTCCCTGTTGAACATTCAGCCATCCAGCAGTCAGGGTAATGCTCAACTGAATGTTACAACCATGGAAAAGAAGACTGATTGTGAATTGAAATTCCATGGGCGCTGTGGGTCTGTTCAGCACCAAGACTGGAATCAATTCACTATATTTGCTGTTTGAATTAATTTTTCTATGGAGACATACATTTATAATAACCATTATTGTTGTTGACATGCAGATCTTGTTCATTTTCTCACCAAAATATAATCCATTTGTTACATATCCATTACATATTGAACCCTAAGTCAACAATTGATAACTTGTATATCTTGGCCTGTTATCCAGAGGGAGCAGCTAACTTCTCCAAACCAGTTGCCAGATATGCCAATTCCAGGTGGCAATGTGCATGTCCTAGGTGTGCATGTAGCTTGGGTGGTAAATAGGTTGCTCAGTGCATTTTTCTCTGAATTTAGATTACTTCCAGGCTGACCTAAAAATAATCAACTTTAAGATTACTGCATGATGTGGAGATGCCAGCGCTGGACTGGAGTGGGCGCAGTAAGAAGCCTCACAATATCAGGTTAATGTCCAACAAGTGTATTTGCTCCTTCATCAGGTGAAGTGGAGGCAGGTTCACAATCACAGCATATATAGGGGAGACACAATTGCAAGATAATTACAGATTGGAATGTGAAGAATGGTTGGAATGTGAGTCTTTACAGGTAAACAAGCCTTTACAGGTACAAACAGTGTGAGTGGAGTGAGTGATAATCACAGGTAATCGAGGTATGAATTGTCTCAAGCCAGATCAGTTGGTATGATTCTGCAAACCCGGACAGTATAGTGGGGTTACATGTCATGTGACATGAACCCGAGATCCCAGTTGAGGCTGTCCTCATGCGTGTGGAACTTGGCTACCAGTTTCTTCTCGGCGATGTTGCGTTGTCGTGTGTTTCTATGTTTCTAAAGGCATCCCCTCACATCTTTCAGAGTTAAATTCCATTTGCCACTGTTCTGGTCATCTGACCAGCCTATCTATCTCGTCCTGTAATCGAAGGCTTTCCTCCTCGCTATTTACTACACCACCAATTTTCGTGTCATCTGCAAATTTACTGATCATAGTAGTAATTATCTTTATTGTCACAAGTAGGCTTACATTAACACTGCAATGAAGTCACTGTGAAAAGCCCCAAGTCGCCACATTCTGGCGCCTGTTCGGGTACACAGAGGGAGAATTCAGAATGCCCAAATTATATAACATCACGTCTTCCGGGACTTGTGGGAGGAACACAGAGCACCCAGAGAAAATCCTTGCCAACACGGGGATAATGTGCAGACTCCACACAGACAGTGACCCAAGACGGGAACCAAATCTGGGACCCTGGAGCTGTGAAGCAACAGTGCTACCCACTGTGCTACCATGCTGCCCACAGCACATACCCCCTACATTCACATCTCAATCATTAATGTACACTATAACAGCAAGGAACCCAGCATCAATCCCTACAGTCCAGCCTTGGATACAGGATTCCAGTCACAAAAACAACCTTCGACCATCACCCTCATGACTGCCATTAAGCCAATTTTGGATCCAATTTGCCAAATTATACTGGATACCATTGGCTCTTAACCCCTTCATCAGTCTCTCATTAGGGTCCTTGTCAAAAGTCTTACTGAAGTCCATGTAGACTACATTAAGTACACTGCCCTCACCTACACACCTAGTCGCCTCCTTGAAAACTTAAATGACTAAAATGTAGAATTATAGATGTAAAATACTGCAATTTAAAGTATAGATTACTAGGAGCAATACCAATTGTCATCAAGAATACCTGGACTATTTATATCATTGATGAAAACATGAACAACAAAAATGCTTTAATATTGATTAATAAACTTGCTTGTGATACATGAAAGTTGTTCCTAAAATTATCTATACTTCACCCTCATGTAATACAACACAAAATGCACTCTCCACATAAAACGGAAGTTTAAAATAATAAAATCTATAATTTTGCCTGGGTAATTTCACAGATATACATAATTTAAAAATTATAATGCAACTACTATTTTTCTTCACTGAAACTCTAAAATCCTCATACAAATTCTGTAAGGCACATTCATTACAATTAAGTCTGGTGTCCAATGATAGATTTGAGGACTTATTAAAGCCCGTCAGTGTTCTGTAATGTAAACTTTCAACAATTTAAACTCATGTTGAAGTAGCTAACCTGAACTCTTTAGAATACAACAATGTACATTTGTTTCTTTTACATTTCCATCCCAGGAGTGAGAAAGTTTGGTGGTTTTAGAAAACAGGCTGAACTATTGTGATTTCATGCAAAGTGACCACGACCTCAGAATGAAAATTCCTGACATTTAAAATCTCAGTGTTTTTATTTAAAAGAAACAGAGAAAACAACTTTGAATCCAAGAAAGTTCTGAAGTTATGCTAAAAACAGTAAAGACTTCATTCAAACAGTCCAGTCTGCAGTCAAGAAAGCAGACAAGATACATGAATGCCCAACATTGAGCGCTAATCCCATTTGAAATCGCTTGATGCCGAAATGTTACAATGGAAACTGTAACATTTCACAGAGCGTTTCTTCAAACATATAATCAACAACTCGACATAAAGGTTACAGCAATTCTCTCAATGAGCTTGTTATAAATTTGACATGCAGAACAATAGTCACAAAAAGCCTCCATAATTTCAGCTGGAACTAGTACAAAAGGGAATTATCGAGACATATTTGCATAACTTACCCTGGTTCATAGTTCCTGTATATCTTCAAATATTGTGGATACATCACTAAAGATGCCTGTTATATATTTCTTTGTGTCAATTACCATACTCAACTCCATCCTTTGCTCTTTGAGCTTGCAGCTACACATTGGCCCTGTATCTTTTCTGTAATCTTGTTCAAGATTTCTTGAACTTGGATGTTTTAGCAGTCATTCAATTATTATATAATTTAATACAAAACAAGAGAAGAGAATCATTTTTCCCACAGACCCACATGCAATTTGTTCCTTTGTGGATTATACCCAGCATATTAATGGAAACGTTCTGCAAGAAATCTCCCCTTGAGGCATTCCAAAATTTGATCAAGTAAAATCCAAATTTGTCAGATTCACAGAATTGTTATGATGCAGAAGGAGGCCATTTGTCCCAACATGTTTGCACCAGATTTCCAGATGAGCATCATGGCTTAAGTGCCATTCCCCATTTCCCCATGCCCTTGCACATGGTTTATATTCAAATAATCATCTAATAACTTCTTGAATGCCTTGATTGAACCTGCCTCCACCATACTTCCAGTCAGCGCATTCCAGACCCTAACCACTTGTGTGAAAAGCTTTTTCTCAAGTCATATTTGCTTCTTTTACAAATCACTTAAAATCTGTGCCCTCTCATCCTTGATCCTTTTACAATTGGGGACAGTTTCTCCCCATCTACTCTGTCCAGTCCCATCAGAATTTTGAACATCCCTATCAAATCTCCTCTTAGCCTTCTTCTCTCCAAGCCTCTCTGAGCTATCCTCATCACAGAAGGTTCTCATCCCTGGAACCATTCTTGTGAGCCTCCACTGCACTCTCTCCAACACGTTCACATCCTTCCTATACTGTGGCACCCAGAACTGTACACAATATTCCAGCTGAGATCAGCATAACCTCCTTGCCCTTGTACTCCATAACCTTATCATTAAAGCCCAGGATACTATCTGTTTATTAACTGCTCTCTCCACCTTTCCTGCCACCTTTGATAATCTATGCACATGTACACCCAGGTGCCTCTGCTTCTGCATCCCCTCGTCTATGAAGGCCGGAATTCTCCAGCCATTGGGATTCTCCGTTCCCACCAGCAGCGTATCCCCACCCATTGGTTTCCCGGTGGTGTGGGGTGGCTTCAATGGGCAATCCCATTGACAAGCAGCGGGAGTAGAGAATCCCATTACCAGTGAACAGCGCGCTGCCGAGAAACACAGGGCTGGGAAACCGGAAAACCCAGCCCCAAATCTCATAACCAGTTTGTTCAACTCCAAACAGTTGTTTTCCACAAAAACCTGCCCAAGGCTCACTACCTCTGAATATCTCCAACTCTCCATTCATTAGCTATCTATTGCAATTCTATAATTCATGGGCACATATCTGAATGCAGCTTGTTTTGATTCCTTTTCCAAGCTTATTATTCTCCAATCATGCAATGTTCTGCATGAATAATTGAATTCGTAGTCTCTAGTTTGAGTTGGGAACAAAGTGTAATGTATAAGTTGTTAGAGTGAGGTGACCTGAACTTCAACCAGGATTATTACTTCAATGCAACGGCAGATTCAATATGCACTACACTGCAGTTTAACCACCTCATGACGATACGATAACATTGAATTTTGCTGTGTTGAATGTTTTTTAGCTTGTACAGTTGTAAAGCTAGTATTGCTTCATAAAGACTATCTGTTGTATGTCTTTTAATAGAAGGACCCCAATTTGAACTAGTCAATTATTTTTTTCTGTAGATATTCCTCAAGGTACATTTGGCAACTCATTCAATTGTGGTGGGTAGTCTGAATTATTTAATCAACCTGAGGCAGAGTTATTTACATGCCCAAACAGCTCTTGTACCAAAGGTGACTCCACTGTCCCATTGCAATATCTAGTTGCTTGAGGTATTCTTCTGATCAACCCACATAGTAGGGTACATGTCCAGGAGCTTCCTGGTTTTACATCCATGATTAGATGGTTTGTGAGTCTGAAAGCTATTCCAGAGACCTGTGAAGCGAGGGCAGATCTTCTTACTGAAGGTCCTGGGCGGGATTCTCCGTTTTCCCGGCACCCGGGGCTTTCCCGACGGGGTGGGGCTGCCCCACAATGGGAAACCCCACTGGCCGGCCGGCGTAATGGAGAATCCCGACTGGCGGGTCGGAGCAGAAATGTGGCGCTGCGGGGTGGAGAATCCAGCCCCTGATCTGTGAATGACAACTCCATGGGCTAAGAAGCCTTAGATGGGCAGTGCATTTGTAATTAGCAGTAACTGACTACAAGACAAGACAATTTAAAGTTCTGTTCCTGGCTCCCAAATAAAATCAGACTGGTCTGGGCAATGTAGTTAAAGATAAAGATTAACAACAATAGTTAGAGTGAAAGTGAGTTGTTTCTTTGTTTTACAAAGGAATGAGTATAGGGAAAATATAACTGTGTAATGTTCATTCATCTGTTACATGCAAATAAACCTATTGTTGGTTCAAAGCTTGTATCTTAATTCAATTAGAATGCTTCTGAAGTTCATCGTGCATATGAAGCACAGGACACATCAGGTAGGTACATGCAAAAATGACAGTCGATAACAATCTCTAGGTCTCACTATGGGTGAGCATAATATTGGTCACGAACAGTGCTCGGCAGATCACATGCAAAGTGGCTGATTTTGCAGAACCCAGAAAGTATCTAGCATCAAATCAAAAACAAAAGACAAAAAAGAGCAACATGAAAAGTGATAGGCAGAGAAACCAAGGGCCAGATTCAAACAGGGCCACAGAGAAAAATGTGGGAACGAGACAAAGAATGTTAAAATGAGAAGCCTAAATAAAAGCTTTGTGCCTTAATGCTTGGAGCATTCGCAACAAAGTGGATGAATTGATTGCGCAAATAGACATAAACGGGTATGATATAATCGGCATTAAGGAGACATGGCTGCAGGGTGACCAGGGATTGGGACTGAACATCCAGGGGTATTTTGCCCCACTGAAGGGGGACACCCACAATAAACCATACAGGAGGGCGCCAGACAGGGATGGCAGAGCGCACTGCTGGCATGGGTAGCACCAGCAACCGGTGCCCCTGCCAGCAGGGATGGGCATCAATGGGTTCAGGGGTACGGTGCGGAGGGCAGTGTGCTAGGGGGAATGACCGGGGGTGGGGGTGGGAGAGGTAGGAGGGGAGGGGGACATGCGATGGGGCTGCAACGCAGGCGGAGGCTACCGTGTAGCCCGCTGGACCTCGTCGGGCATGAGGGTATGCACCATGCTAACATGTCTGCCTTTCACCCCTGCAGATTATAGACTTCGGAATCCGACCAGGAATGGTGGCCTTCATCCTTGCTTCTGCAGTCCTTTGGGCTGCACTGAGGCTGAACGAGCTGCTCGAGGAGGGCCCTTCAGCAGTGGACCGTGCCCCAGAGGGACACGAGCCAGCCGGTGAGGATGGAGAGCCGGCCGCCCAACAGGACATGGGGGACATGGGAAGGAGTCGCCGCATTAGGCCTCATGTGTACCGGCAGTGGCAGTCGTTCATGAACCTGCCGGACTGGGCAGGCCGTCGAAGACTCCGGATGAGCCAAGGGACCGTGCGACATATCTGCAGGATCATGGTACACATGGGACAGCGGGGGTATGGGGGAGGACACCTGCTCCAGGTGACCGTCAGAGTGACCGTCGCCTTGAACCTTTACACCTCGGGGTCCTTCGTGGCGTCGAGTGGGGACCTGTCTGGGATCTCGCAGACCTAGGTGCACAGGTGCATCTGTGCTGTCACGGAGGCCCTGTATGCCCAATCAGCACAATATATCAAATTCAATGTGGACTGAGCCCACCAGGGTGCCCAGACAGCGGGGTCCGCCACCGCCACCGGATGCTCCAGGTCCAGGGGGTGATTGACAGGATGCATGTCCCCCTATGAACACCAGCCCATGACAGGCCGGTCTTCACAAACCAAAAGGGGTTCCACTCATAGATGAGACATAGATGTTTACAGCATGGAAACAGGCCCTTTGGCCCAGCTTGTCCATGCCGTCCAGTTTCTATCACTAAGCTAGTCCCATTTGCCCGCATTTGGCCCATATCGCTCCATACCCACCCTGCCCATATAACTGTCGAACTGCTTTTTAAAGGAACAAATTGTACCCGCCTTTACCACTCTGGCAGCCCACTCCAGCTGCTCACCACCCTCTGTGTGAAGAAATTTCCCCTCTGGTCTCTTTTGTATCTCTCCCCTCACACCTTAAACCTATGCCCTCTAGTTCTAGACTCCTGTACTTTTGGGAAAATATGTTGACTATCTACCTTATCTATGCCCTCATTATTTTATAGACCACTATAAGATCACTCCTAAGCATCCTACGCTCCAGGGAAAAAAAGTCCCAGCCTATCCAGCCTCTCCTTATAACTCAGACTATCAAGTCCTGGTAGCGTCCTTGTAAATCTCTTCTGCACTCTGGGGTAAACCAGTGTTCTCATATTAAGGGTTGTACGGTAGAACCTGCACTACAGGTTCACCTGGGCCCCTGCATGCCAGCTCTGCCCAGGAGCCAGGTTACAAATATGCGTGGCCTTCAGCTCACAGCCATTTTGTCAGCTGCTGTAGGAGGCCACACATCAGACACTAATAAAGCCTCAGTTTGAATTCAACTTCGTCAGCCAAATTGATCATGCCTCAATTCATTAGTATCTGATTCAGAAGATTAAACCAGATCGACTGCAGCTAGATCCACACGTAAGCGACGCCAGAAAGGACTTTCAGCACTAGCTAGCTTGTTTTGAAGCGTATATCAACGCGGCGCAGACCCCTGTTCCAGAGGCTCAGAAGATTCAAATCTTGTACTCCAGGCTCAGCTCTAAAATCTTCCCGCTGATCCAGGATGCGCCCAATTACGCTGATGCTATGACTCGACTCAAAGAGAGCTATGAGCAGAAGACGAATACGCTCTTCGCCAGACACGCACTCGCAACACGTACTCAACTACCTGGGGAGTCAATCGAGGACTTCTGGAGGGCCCTGATCCCACTAGTTCGGGACTGTGACTGCCAGGACGTTACAGCTAAGGAGCACTCAGATCTCCCTATGAGGGACGCTTTTGTAACTGGGATTGGGTCCGATGTTATCAGGCAGCGGCTCCTAGAAGGGGCCATGTGCGACCTCGCAGAGACTAAAACACTAGCGCTTTCCATGACGGTCGCCCTGCGCAACGTACAGTCCTACGCCCTCAACCGCGCAGCCCACTCCTCCTATGTTTTATGGGCCTCACAGGCAGCCGCCCCAGCGGGGCGCAACCCCCCAATACGCCTGTGCTACGCGCCAGCCAGTAATATCCGGGGGGGCCCCGATGCTATTTTTGCGGCCAATAAAGACACCCCTGCCAATGCTGCCCGGCCTGCGCTGCCCTTTATAAGGCCTGCGGGAAGAAGGGCCATTACGCAGCGGTGTGCCAGGCCCGCTCAGCGGCAGCGGTCGCCTCCACCTCCCCCGGTCACAGACAATGGGCGCCGCTATCCTCCCCTCCTCCCCAGGCCATGTGCGAGCAATGGGCGCCACCATCTTCTCCCCCGCACAACACGTGAACTCCAGGCGCCGCCATCTTGTCCACCCCGCAGCACATGGAGACCAACGGCGTTTCAGGACCCTGACTCAGCGGCCGCCTCACTACCCGACGATTAACCACGACTCACATCCATGGCAATCGACCAGTCCCAACCACACACTCTGACCAACGCACCACCAGCGTTAAAGTCAACAGCCACGTGACCTCCTGCCTACCGGGAGCACCGAGAGCTTTGTACATCCAAATACAGTAAGGCGCTGCTCCCTTGAGGTACACCCTACCAATCAAAGTATCTCCCTGGCCTCCGGATCCCATCGCGTAGCGATCCGGGGGTACTGCAAGGTCACGCTCACAGTCCAAGGCGTAGAGTTCCACGGTTTTCGCCTCTACATCCTCCCTAACCTCTGCGCTGCACTTATCCTTGGCCTGGATTTTCAGTCCAACCTCCAGAGCCTGACCCTTAAATTCGGCAGACCCTTACCACCCCTCACGGTGTGTGGCCTCGCGACCCTAAAGGTCGATCCTCCTTCCCTCTTTGCCAATCTAACTCTAGATTGCAAACCCGTCGCCACCAGGAGCAGACGGTACAGCACCCAGGATAAGGCCTTCATCAGGTCCGAGGTCCAGCGGTTACTTCGGGAGAGAGTCATCGAGCCAGCGACAGCTCCTGGAGAGCTCAAGTGGTAGTGGTTAAGTCTGGGTAGAAAAACCGAATGGTCGTGGACTACAGTCAGACCATCAACAGGTACACGCAGCTCGACGCGTACCCCCTCCCACGCATATCTGACATGATTAACCAGATTGCACAGTACCGGGTCTTCTCAATGCTGGACCTGAAATCCGCTTAGTACCAGCTCCCCATCCGTAAATCGGACCGTCCATACACCGCCTTCAAGGCAAACGGCCGCCTATATCACTTCCTTAGGGTCCCCTTCGGCGTCACCAATGGGGTTTCGGTCTTCCAAAGGGAGATGGACCGAATGGTCGACCGGTACGGCTTGCCGGCCACATTTCCGTGCCCAGACAATGTGACCACTGTGGCCATGATCAGCAGGACCACGGCGCCAACCTCGCTAAATTTCTCCGCACCGCTACTCTCCTCAACCTCACATATAACAAGGAGAAGTGTGTGTTCCGTACAAACCGCTTAGCACGGAGTTCTGGGGTCCGATCCCGACCGCATACGCCCCCTCATGGAGCTTCCCCTCCCCCACTGCTCCAAGGCCCTCAAACGCTGCCTGTGGTTCTTCTAGTATTACGCTCAGAGGGTCCCAAACTCTGCGGACAAGGCCCGCCCACTCATACAGTCCACTCATTTCCCCCTGACGGCCGAGGCCCAACAGGCTTTAGCCCAGATTAGAGCTGATATTGCCAAAGCTGGAATGCACGGTATAGACGAAACACTTCCTTTCCAAGTAGAAAGCGACGCATCGGACCTCGCCCTTGCCGCCACCCTCAACCAGGCAGGCAGGTCCGTGGCATTCATTTCCCGCACCCTCCATGCCTCCGATATTCGTTACTCATCCGTCGAAAAGGAGGCCCAGGCTATCGTTGAGGCTGGGCGACATTGGAAGCATTACCTGGCCAGCAGGAGATTCACTCTCCTCACTGACCAACGGTCGGTTGCCTTCATGTTCAACAACACACAGAGGGGCAAGATCAAAAATGACAAAATCTTGCGGTGGAGAATTGAGCTCTCCACCTATAACTACGAGATTAAGTATCGCCCTGGCAAACTCAACAAGCCCCCAGACGTCCTATCCCGAGGTACATGTGCCAGCGCACAGGTAGACCGACTCCGGGCCCTGCACGACAGCCTTTGTCACCCAGGGGTCACTCGGTGTACCACTTCATTAAGGCACAAAATTTGCCCTACTCCATCGAGGAAGTAAGGACAATCACCAAGGACTGCCAGGTTTGTGTGGAGTGCAAACTGCACTTTTACTGGCCGGACCACGCGCACCTGGTGAAGGCCTCCCACCCCTTTGAACGCCTCAGCGTGGATTTCAAAGGCCACCTCCCCTCCTCCGACCGACACACGTATTTCTTCAGTGTGATCGATGAATACTCCCATTTTCCCTTCGCCATCCCATGCCCCGACATGACATCTGCCACCATCATTAAAGCCCTTAATTCTATCTTCACTCTGTTCGGTTTCCCCACCTACATCCACAGTGACAGGGGATCCTTATTCATGAATGATGAGCTACGTCAGTTCCTGCTCAGCAGGGGTATCGCCTCCAGGGAAACGGGGAGCTACAACCCCCGGGGAAACGGACAGGTAGAAAGGGAGAATGGGACGTTATGGCGGGCGGTCCAACTGGCCCTACGATCCAGAAATCTCCCAGCCTCCCGCTGGCAAGAGGTCCCCCCTGATGCACTACATTCCATTCGCTCATTACTTTGCACTGCTACTAATAGTACACCGAATGAACATCTTTTTGCCTTCCCCAGGAAGTCCACATCCTGGGTATCACTCCCTACTTGGCTCACAGCTCCAGGAACCGTGCTTCTCCGTAAACATGTGCGACTCCACAAGGTGGACCCATTGGTGGAAAGGGTGCACCTGCTCCAAGGAAACCCACACTACGCCCTCAGGACTCTCAGGGACCTGGCACCAGCAGGTTCCACCCCCGCACCACCCCCGTCGCCCCCGGAGCCACCCTCCCCTCCCCCGCCGCCCCATCACCTCCCCTAGGACTGTCCGTCCTCCCCCTGCCCACCCCCGTTGATGAAGAGGATTTTGGCACGCTCCCGGAGTCAACTTCGACCACGACAGCACCAACATCGCTGGCTCCACTTCGTCGATCTCAGAGGACGATCAAGGCGCCGGACCGACTGAACCTCTGACCGGCCCACCGGATGACCAGAGACATTTTTTTACTGTTCTGTAGATATTAAAGATTGCGAATTGTATATAGCTATCCACCACTCCCACTGGACTCAATTGTAACAGGGGGTGAATGTGGTAAACCACTGTGTTCTTATATTAAGGGTTGTACGGTAGAACCTGCACTACAGGTTCACCTGGGCCCCTGTATGCTTGCTCCGCCAAGGATCCGGGTTATAAATATGCGTGGCCTTCAGCTCGCAGCCATTTTGTCAGCTGCTGTAGGAGGCCACACTTCAGATACTAATAAAGCCTCAGTTTGAATTCAACTTTGTCTCCAGCCAAATTAATCGTGCCTCACACTCTTTCTAGTTTAACAATATCCTTCCTATAATAGGGTGACCAGAACTGAACACAGTATCCCATGTGTGGTCTTACTAATATCTTGTACAACTTCAACAAGACGTCCCAACTCCTGTATTCAATATTCTGATCAATAAAACCGAGCATGTTGAATGCCTTCTTCACCACCCTGTCCATCTGTGACTCCACCTTCAAGGAGCTATGAACCTGTACCCCTAGATCTCTTTGTTCTGTAACTCTCCCCAACTCCCGACCATTAACTGAGTAGGTCCTGCCCTGATTTGATCTCCCGAAATACATCACCTCACGTTTATCCAAATTAAACTCCATCTGCCATTCATCGGTCGACTGGTCAAGATCCTGTTGCAAACTTATGTAACCTTATGCAGTATTCGCTATGCCACCAATCTTGGTGACATCTGCAAACTTACTAACCATACCTCCTACATTCTCATCCAAATCATTAATATATATAACAAATAACAGTGGACCCAGCACCGATCCCTGAGGCACACCGCTGGTCACAGGCCTCCAGTTTGAAAAACAACCCTCCACAACCACCCTTTGGCTTCGGTCGCCAAGCCAATTTTGTATCCAATTGGCTACCTCCCCCTGGATTCTGTGAAATTTAACCTTTTGCAATAACCTACCATACGGTGCCTTGTCAAAGGCCTTGTTAAAGTCCATGTAGACAACATCGACTGCACTGCCCTCATCTACCTTCTTGGTTACCCCTTTAAAAAAAAACAATCAAATTTGTGAGATATGACTTTCCCCTTATAAAGCCATGCTGACACTCCCTAATTAGCCCTTGCCTCTCTAAATGCCTGTAGATCCTGTCCCTCAGAATACCTTCTAACAACTTACCCACTACAGAAGTAAGGCTCACCAGTCTGTAGTTCCCAGGCTTATCCCTACAACCCTTCTTAAACAAGGGCACAACATTTGCTCCTCTCCAATCTTCAGGCACCTCTCCTGTCGCTGTCGATGATTCAAATATCTCAGCTAGGGGGCTGGCAACTTCATCCCTAGCCTCCCAACGTCCTGGGATACATTTCATCAGGTCCCGGGGATTCGTTAACCTTGATGCGCTTTAATACCTCCAGCACCTCCTTCTCTGTAATATGTACACTCCTCAAGACAACACTTTTTATTTCCCAATTTCCCTAACTTTCGTGCCAATCTCAACAGTAAATACTCACGAGAAATATTCATTTAGGACCTCGCCCATCTCTTGTGGATCCGCACATAGATGACCTTGTTTATCCTTAAGAGGCCCTACCCTCTCTCTAGTCACCCTTTTACCCTTTATGTATCTGTAATAGCTCTTTGGATTTTCCTTTGCCTTATCTGCCAAGACAATCTCATGTCCCCTTTTTGCCCTTCTGATCTTTCTCTTAACTCTTCTCCGACAAGCCCTATACTCTTCAAGGGATCCATTTGATCCCAGCGCGACGAATGTGTTGTTAGTGTGTGACCATGAGCTGCACATCATGCATGCCTGCGCCCGATGCCAGGCCAGTGTGCATGACACCTTCATCCTGGCACACTCAACGATTCCTGACAGCTTCGAGGAGCACCCCCAGGTGAGGGGTTGTCTCCAGGGCGACAGGGCTTACCCGCTGCTGGTTGTGGCTGATGATGCCAAACCGGAGGTCACGGACCGACGCTGAGACCCGCTACAACGATGGCCATACCGCGACCAGGACCGTGATCGAGCGGTGCTTCGGCATTCTGAGGATGCGGTTCAAGTGCCTGGACCGCTCTGGAGGGGCTCTCCAGCATAGTGGCAGGAGGACCTCTCACATCGCAGTGGCATGCTGCGTCCACCACAACATTGTGTAACAGAGGGGCGATGTGCTGGAGGAGGGGGATGAATGCCTGGCTTCGTCCAACAAGGGGGATGCGAAGGATGGCCTGGATGGCCAGGGCATGGGGCCCGGGGATGCACAGGAGGTGACACAATGTGTGCGCACCAGTGCCGGTGCGCACGGGACTCTCAAATTGCAAGAGCTCTCCTGGTGGGAGATGGGGAGATAGAAAGCGCACAGTGTTGTGCAGTGGGGCACATGCAGCACAGGGGGTAGGCAGCTGGTGACCTTTGTGAACAGGGCACCTGGCCATGGCAGGTGGTATGGGTGCTGGCATTTGGTGCAGGGTGAGATGCACGCTCGCTGCCGGCGAGTGGGGTCCAGTCACCCTTCAGAAGCAGGGGGGAGGGGTTACGGGTATGTGGGTCGGGGGTTGGTGCCAGGGGCATGTTGCTGACAACTCGCCCAGGCCACCCTGAGATCATGCAGCTTCTTCCTGCACTACTCTCCGGTCCTAGCGGTGGGGCCCATGGCGCTCACAGCCTCTGCCACCTGCGCCCAGGTCCGGTGTAGGGTGACGGGTGGCAGCCTCCTACCCACCCCGGGGAACAGGGTGACCCGCTTCTCCTGCACAGCATTCTGCAGGGTTTTGAGCTCTGCATCCATGAACTGGGGTGCCACTCTCCGTGCTGCCATCTTGTTGGATGGAATGAATGTGTGTGGGGAGTGGAGTGCTAATGTGGCTGCAGCTTTTCAGCCTGAGTGCCAATCCCAACCCCATCGAATCGGGCAACGTTTGTCATTGGAATCGCTCAAGTTCCACGCGGCACCGTGCTAGCTCATTAACGGATCATGGTTTGCTCCGGGACTGGTGTCAAGTTAGTTGTCGTAGACGTCCACCGATTCAGTTGCGGCATCAACCCTTATGGCACGATTTAACTAAATGGGAACAACGTCCATAGCAAGCGTATTTAGCCGCGTGTTTCCTAGCAGTGGCAGCACCAAAACCCCCCCCGCTATTTAGCAGTCCCCGGTTAGTTAAGAGGCCTCAGCAGAGAATCTGCGGCCGAGGCAGCAAATAGCCCCGTTTTCTGCACTGAGGAGCTCTGCTCACCAGAACACATCAGTGAAGTGTTCTGAAGGGGCAGCATGGTAGCATAGTGGTTAGCACTGTTGCTTCACACTCCAGGATCCCAGGTTCGATTCCTGGCTTGGGTCACTGCCTGTGCGGAGTCTGCACATTCTCCCCGTGTCTGCGTGGGTTTCTTCCAGGTGCTCCGGTTTCCTCCCACAGATCCCGAAAGACGTGCTGTTAGGTACTTTGGACATTCTGAATTCTCCCTCTGTGTACCCGAACAGGCGCCGGAATATGGCGACTAGGGGCGTTTCACAGTAACTTCATTGCAGTGTTGATGTAAGCCTACTTGTGACAATAAAGATTATTATAAGTGAGAGTTCAGGACGCTTTTTTAAATGGGTCCTGATCTCTGGAGGCCTCAACGCGACAGGCTGGCATACAGATGGCACTGGCAGGTTGCCAGGCTGGCACGGCCAGGGTACCACCCTGCCCAAAGGGGATGCACCTTGGGGTGTCTCATTCTCTGGGAGACCCCCACAAGTGCCATTCTGTCTGATCCTCGTTTGTGGAGACTAGTACTGAACAGCGCTCATCCAAGGTCGCCAAGGCAAAGGAGATAGATCCCACACCTCGGGTAGCTTGGGAAACTGCCTATTACAGTGAGACTAGTTGTCTCGGTGTAATATGCAGATTCGCCTAAATGTGATGCCACCCATAATGAGCGTGATTTACATCTCAACGTCTCGCAAGATCTAACTCGATCTCGTGAGGTGTTGCGATCCAGGGTGTGGGGAGTGGGGTCTCCCGGCTTCTATCAGCCACGCTGCGCTGCGGCGCACTGATTTGCGGGTGCAGCATGGCCGTAAAATCACGCCCTTAGTCTCTGAAACAGAGATTCCTGCTCTGTAAGTTTTCAAGAAGCAGTTAGATAGAGCGCTTTGATCCTCTTTGCCCCAAGTGCTACATCTAACTGCTTCTTGAAAACATACAGGGCAGGAATCTCTGTTTTAGAGACTAAGGGTGTGATTAGGAGGAAGGCGGGATTAGGCTATTGCGTTGGATCATCAGCCGTGATCATAATGAATGGCGGAGCAGGCTCGAAGGGCCGAATGGCCTCCTCCTGCTCCTCATTTGGATGTTTCTAACATGACAAACTGCAGCCCCAGCTTTAGGTCAATTCTGGCGGACCTCCATAAACTGGAGACTTTAACTGAAGTGTCATATTTATTTTCAACCATTATTTACAAATAAGGAATTAATTAAAAAGAATTATGAGAATGCTTTAGAGAGTAAATTCAGTGCAATTGTATCCAAAGTTTCATAAATCATTTGCAATTCTCTTGCCATAAATCAACTGCCAGTACAAACAGGGGCACTTTGTAAATGTGATCTTGTCCAACTTCAACTTTCACTGGTCAAAACTGAATTATACAAAGCTAAACTTAAACACTGAAATGAAGTTCTAAATGGATCATAGGTTTGTTGGGACAGCTTTACATTCTAGTTCAGAAGAGCATTGTTGCCCAATGAGAAAAATCTACAAGAGCTGGGGGTTTTATGCACATCTCTCACCTTTAGTCATTTGGTGCACAGTTGGTGGAATTGGGAGGAGGTGGGAGGTAATTAGGTCATAAGAACCCCAAATTGATCTGCTCCAAAGGTTGGCACGAGTTGCCCCCCCCCCTTCTCCAGCATTGCATAAAATCGATGGTGGGGCTTAACTTTCTGGCTGCCTGTCCCTTTTCTGAAAGCTCATATATATCCACGTGAGCCTGGAGCCAGATTACATAATTTACAGCAGTCTGCTTCTGGCCTTTTATAACCAGTGGACAATGTTGGACATTCTCTCGAAACAGAATATTATTCTAAACTCTCATTCATTATCAGTTCTTGTGAACCAATTGTGTTACTGCTTCCCTTGATGTAAATTGTCAGAAATTATGATTAGTTTATGGCAAAAGCCGCTTATCGGTTCAAATAAAATTTAACGGTGGAAGCGGGGTACCCTACGTCAGTGCCACATGCTCATGCCACGGAAAGCAAGTACCAATGTCAAATCAGTGCCAGCAGTAAAACTGGAGCATTACCATTGCAGCTGTGAAACAGGACAACGGCCAAGTTACTTACATAATTGTAAAGAAAAATCCTAAATAGCACTCCAGAGCAGTTTGACACTCATTTCAAGGTAATTATGTTTCTGGAGAATTTAGGTTTAAAATTCCTACATTTTATTTATAGCATTTTGATTAAATTTACTCATCCCTTATCTTTTTGCCAAATTACTTCCTTAAGGCATAGGGTAGAATTTTACCATCATTTGTCATGGTGTCAGGCTCTGACTGAAAACCGGCGTGTAATTCTCCAGATTCACAGCCGTTCTCTGTTAATGGGGCTATGTACCTACGCCTCGAGAAAACGGGCGCAAATCACTCTGGACATTCTTCTCGAAAGTCCAGTGATTCTCCGTTTTAAAGGGGGCTAGCAGGGCCCCGTAGTAGTCATAGATTATCATAGAATTTACAGTGCAGAAGGAGGCCATTCGTCCCATCGAGTCTGCACCAGCTCTTGGAAAGAGCACCTTACCCAAGGTTAATACCTCCACCCTATCCCCATAACCCAGTAACCCGACCCAACACAAAGGGCAATTTTGGACACTAAGGGCAATTTAGCATGGCCAATCCACCTAACCTGCACATCTTTGGACTGTGGGAGGAAACCGGAGCACCCGGAGGAAACCCACGCACACACGGGGAGGATGTGCAGACTCCGCACAGACAGTGACCCAAGCCGGAATCGAACAAGGGACCCTGGAGCTGTGAAGCAATTGTGCTATCCACAATGCTACCGTGCTGCCCTATGCAGCTCCGGCTGCCGATATGGGGCCCTGCACTTCCAGCCGCGGGTCCGCACAACACGGCAGACCCACACAGCGGGCCAGCCCTCACAATATAGTGTCCCCCACAAATCGCGCGCGCCTGCCGATCGGTGGCCCCCGATCGCGAGCCTGGCCGTCCTGGAGGTGTGTCCCCCCCCCCGGTGATGGATCCCCCCGCGCGCCATCAGGGCGGCCATGGACTGTGTCCGCAGCCGCCACTCTGAGTGCCCACCGGGTGGAACCATGAGTGAACCACGCTGGCGGGAACTCGGCCAGTTGCCGTTGAAGAATCGCCGTGGGGGCCTCTTTCAATGGCCCCTGACTGGCGCTGCATTGACCGTTCGCGACTAGCAGCGATTTTCCTGTTCGCAGGAAGGCGTCGGACCCGATCGCCGGCCGCGATTTCGGTGCGGAGGCTCGGAGAATCCAGCCCCAGATTTCAGACCTGATCTTGAGTCATTTTGACAAAAGGACATCTGGAGGTATGGTTTATGCCATCAGTCTGGCCGGGTGAAGACTGATTGAGCCAGTAAGACAGGCTGCACAGAGGTGGGCTGCCATCTTTAAAGAGTGCCCTGATCAGCAGAGAGTTAAAACTTCCCTCAGCTCCCCACCACAAAATTATGGGGGGCTCGCCCCTCCCACTACAACCACCGTGGCAGTCCCGCCGGTGATCCAACCCTCACTGCCAGGTTCATCCCACCCCTTTCAGTGCCAGGCCCCCGCTTCAATGCCAGCTTCCCCCTTCACTGCCCGCTTATCCACCACTGGCAAGTGCCCCCTTTCAAAGACCAAGGTGCTGTTCCCCCCCCCCCCCCCCCCCCCCATACCACCACACATAACAGAAAATTCCCTCAATTGGACTCCCCAAAGGGCCCACCTCTGGTACTGCACCCTGGTACAGGTTGGAATGGCCAGGTTGGCACTACCATGTTGACACAGGCTGGCTGTGCCAACCTGGCCATGCCAACCTATGCCAGGGCAGTGCCCAGACATGCCCTTCTCTGCTCAGGGACTATACTCACGTTGGAGTACCCAGTGGGATCTTTTCGACTGCTTCACATTCTCAAATAACTGTTGTGAATCTCGCCAACTATGAATATTTCGTGAGGGGGGAACATATATTGCCTTTTAGGCAAATTGAAATTTTGTAAAATTTATTCAAATGAGGTTCCCCCTCTCGAGGTGGGAACCTCATTATGCCACCATCAAGGGGCGGGGGAAATGGGGAAATGTGATCCGCCAGCGAGACTCTAATTTCCCAACTCTCGCAGTATTTTGCGCCTGCGTCGCCATTCTCA
Organism: Scyliorhinus torazame; assembly: GCF_047496885.1. NCBI lineage: Eukaryota > Metazoa > Chordata > Chondrichthyes > Carcharhiniformes > Scyliorhinidae > Scyliorhinus > Scyliorhinus torazame. Next base: position 222,199,152 of record NC_092708.1, on the reverse strand, counting down.
CTGACGGCGAATGCGGGCGCAAAATCGCATCCTCTGTCCTCATTCATGTGATAGTGCTGGGAATGCTGCATCAAAACAAAATGCTCACTACAATGAATAAATGTTGGGCCTTCAGTTTGTCTTCTGTTCTTTCGTGTTTTCATTAAAGAAACTACTAATTGAAGTGCGTAGGTTATTTTAAGCCATTTAAAGGAGTGAAAGTCATTTAATCTAAGATTCTCCCATGTCGTTATGATAAACTACTAAAGGATGTTACAGTTATCTGATGAGATGACTGAAATGAAATGCAAGGACATGGCAGGTGCACTGATGGGGGACATGATGGTGTAACGGCAATACCACTCAACTTGTAATCCAGAGGGCCAGAGGTGCTGGAACATGGGTTCAAATCTCACCAAGGCATCTGGTGGAATTTAAACTCAATTGATAGTTCTGGAATTAAAAGTTAGTCCCATGACTGTGAAACTATGATTGATTGTTGTAAACACCCACCTGATTTAGGGAAGGAAATCTTACCTGGTCTGGCCGACTCCAGTCCCACAGAAATGTGGTTGACTCTAAAATAGCCTCCAAATTGGTCTAGCGCATCAAGTAGTTCAAGGGCAATTAGGGATGGGCGACAAATGCTGACCCTGCCATCAATGCCCACATCCCATGAAATGACAAAGAGAGATCTCCAATTATATGTCAAGTTCTAAATCCTAATAATGAGATGTTAGAACTGTTCAATCTGGTACCACACAGTCAACAACCTTTCCATCATCTGCTAAATACTGTCCATCATAAAGTTTTTACATCACTTAGTAGCAACCACTTTTGACAACAACAAAAATTTCAACTTTTAACTGACTGGAAATTTTGCAATTTGAATGGAGGCAGAGCAAACCACTTAAAATGCAAGGCTACATTCCAAGGTGAAGGTGAGAAACAATCGAAATACCCGCAGGAGAGTCTGAAGAGAGACATTTTCTATAATTCAGACGCTCATCAAAACCCAAAACTATCTAAGGAAGAGACACGAAAAATTCAAAATAGTGGATATTGAAACAATGGCCGTACAGATTAACTTGCTTACCTTGCAGGTCAGCTGTTGAGTTCGGGAGTGAGAGCTGGGACCTTAGAATCAGCGCGGGAATTTTGAAAAAGCGCGGGAGCTGCGAGGCAGAGGGGACCATTTAAAAGGTCGCTGTCTGTGGTGAGGTGAGTACAACTTACTTACCTTGCAGGCCAAGTCGATTTCAGCAGGAGCGGAGCAGGCTAGTCCATTTCAGCGGGGGCAGTGCGGAAGTGATTTCTGGGAGGTAAGTTTCTCCTTTAAATTTTTTTTTAAATTCTAGTGTTTAAGGTGGGAACAGGAAGTCGACCCGCGGACTTCTGGGAAGACCCTCACTAATAAATTCTGGTGGAGAGGAAACCCGAGACACTACACGTGTAGTGTCTCCCACCCGCTCTCCTCCTCTAACCTAATAATAAAACCCTTTGGTGTGAGGTAAGTACCATATTTTATTATTGTTATTAATAATTTTTTTTTTTATATATATAAAATTTTTTAATTTAGTTGTTAGCCAGATCTTGGTAGAAAGTTAGAGGAATGGCAGGGAAGGGAGTGCAATGTTCCTCCTGCAGGATGTTTGAGGTGAGGGATGCCGTTAGTGTCCCTGCTGATTTTACCTGCAGGAAGTGCTGCCATCTCCAGCTCCTCCAAAACCGAGTTAGGGAACTGGAGCTGGAGTTGGAAGAACTTCGGATCATTCGGGAGGCAGAGGGGGTCATAGATAGCAGCTTCAGGGAATTAGTTACACCAAAGATTGGAGATAGATGGGTAACTGTAAGAGGGACGGAGAAAAAACAGTCAGTGCAGGGATCCCCTGCGGTCGTTCCCCTGAGAAACAAGTATACCGCTTTGGATACTTGTGGGGGGGGGGACTTACCAGGGGTAAGCCATGGGGTACGGGCCTCTGGCACAGAGTCTGTCCCTGTTGCTCAGAAGGGAAGGGGGGAGAGGAGCAGAGCATTAGTAATTGGGGACTCTATAGTCAGGGGCACAGATAGGAGATTTTGTGGGAGCGTGAGAGACTCACGTTTGGTATGTTGCCTCCCAGGTGCAAGGGTACGTGATGTCTCGGATCGTGTTTTCCGGGTCCTTAAGGGGGAGGGGGAGCAGCCACAAGTCGTGGTCCACATTGGCACTAACGACATAGGTAGGAAAGGGGATAAGGATGTCAGGTAGGCTTTCAGGAGGCTAGGATGGAAGCTCAGAACTAGAACAAACAGAGTTGTTATCTCTGGGTTGTTGCCCGTGCCACGTGATAGTGAGATGAGGAATAGGGAGAGAGAGCATTTAAACACGTGGCTACAGGGATGGTGCAGGCGGGAGGGATTCAGATTTCTGGATAACTGGGGCTCTTTCTGGGGAAGGTGGGACCTCTACAGACAGGATGGTCTACATCTGAACCTGAGGGGCACAAATATCCTGGGGGGGAGATTTGTTAGTGCTCTTTGGGGGGGGTTTAAACTAATGCAGCAGGGGCATGGGAACCTGGATTGTAGTTTTAGGGTAAGGGAGAATGAGAGTATAGAGGTCGGGAGCTCAGATTTGACGTCGCAGGAGGGGGCCAGTGTTCAGGTAGGTGGTTTGAAGTGTGTCTACTTCAATGCCAGGAGTATACGAAATAAGGTAGGGGAACTGGCAGCATGGGTTGGTACCTGGGACTTCGATGTTGTGGCCATTTCGGAGACATGGATAGAGCAGGGACAGGAATGGATGTTGCAGGTTCCGGGGTTTATGTGTTTTAGTAAGCTCAGAGAAGGAGGCAAAAGAGGGGGCGGTGTGGCGCTGCTAGTCAAGAGCAGTATTACGGTGGCGGAGAGGATGCTAGATGGGGACTCATCTTCCGAGGTAGTATGGGCTGAGGTTAGAAACAGGAAAGGAGAGGTCACCCTGTTGGGAGTTTTCTATAGGCCTCCAAATAGTTCTAGGGATGTAGAGGAAAGGATGGCGAGGATGATCCTGGATAAGAGCGAAAGTAATAGGGTAGTTATTATGGGAGACTTTAACTTTCCAAATATTGACTGGAAAAGATATAGTTCGAGTACATTAGATGGGTCGTTTTTTGTACAGTGTGTGCAGGAGGGTTTCCTGACACAGTTTGTTGACAGGCCAACAAGAGGCGAGGCCACATTGGATTTGGTTTTGGGTAATGAACCAGGCCAGGTGTTGGATTTGGAGGTAGGTGAGCACTTTGGGGACAGTGACCACAATTCGGTGACGTTTACGTTAAGGATGGAAAGGGATAAGTATACACCGTAGGGCAAGAGTTATAGCTGGGGGAAGGGAAATTATGATGCCATTAGACGTGACTTGGGGGGAATAAGGTGGAGAAGTAGGCTGCAAGTGTTGGACACACTGGATAAGTGGAGCTTGTTCAAGGATCAGCTACTGCGTGTTCTTGATAAGTATGTACCGGTCAGGCGGGGAGGAAGGTGACGAGCGAGGGAACCGTGGTTTACCAAAGAAGTGGAATCTCTTGTTAAGAGGAAGAAGGAGGCCTATGTGAAGATGAGGTGTGAAGTTTCAGTTGGGGCGATGGATAGTTACAAGGTAGCGAGGAAGGATCTAAAGAGAGAGCTAAGACGAGCAAGGAGGGGACATTAGAAGTATTTGGCAGGAAGGATCAAGGAAAACCCAAAAGCTTTCTATAGGTATGTCAGGAATAAGCGAATGACTAGGGACAGAGTAGGACCAGTCAAGGACAGGGATGGGAAGTTGTGTGTAGAGTCTGAAGAGATAGGCGAGATACTAAATGAATATTTTTCGTCAGTATTCACTCAGGAAAAAGATAATGTTGTGGAGGAGAATGCTGAGCTCCAGGTAAATAGATTAGATGGCATTGAGGTACGTAGGGAAGAGGTGTTGGCAATTCTGGACAGGCTGAAAATAGATAAGTCCCCGGGACCTGATGGGATTTATCCTAGGATTCTCTGGGAGGCCAGGGAAGAGATTGCTGGGCCATTGGCTTTGATTTTTATGGCATCATTGGATACAGGAATACTGCCAGAGGACTGGAGGATAGCAAATGTGGTCCCTTTGTTCAAAAAGGGGAGCAGAGACAACCCCGGCAACTATAGACCGGTGAGCCTCACGTCTGTAGTGGGTAAAGTCTTGGAGGGGATTATAAGAGACAAGATTTATAATCATCTAGATAGGAATAATATGATCAGGGATAGTCAGCATGGCTTTGTGAAGGGTAGGTCATGCCTCACAAACCTTATTGAGTTCTTTGAGAAGGTGACTGAACAGGTAGACGAGGGTAGAGCAGTTGATGTGGTGTATATGGATTTCAGCAAAGCGTTTGATAAGGTTCCCCACGGTAGGCTATTGCAGAAAATACGGAGGCTGGTGATTGAGGGTGATTTAGAGATGTGGATCAGAAATTGGCTAGCTGAAAGAAGACAGAGGGTGGTGGTTGATGGGATATGTTCAGAATGGAGTTCTGTCACAAGTGGAGTACCACAAGGATCTGTTCTGGGGCCGTTGCTGTTTGTCATTTTTATCAATGACCTAGAGGAAGGCGCAGAAGGGTGGGTGAATAAATTTGCAGACGATACTAAAGTCGGTGGTGTTGTCGATAGTGTGGAAGGAAGTAGCAGGTTACAGAGGGATATAGATAAGCTGCAGTGCTGGGCTGAGAGGTGGCAAATGGAGTTTAATGTAGAGAAGTGTGAGGTGATTCACTTTGGAAGGAAAAACAGGAATGTGGAATATTTGGCTAATGGAAAAGTTCTTGAAAGTGTGGATGAGCAGAGGGATCTAGGTGTCCATGTACATAGATCCCTGAAAGTTGCCACCCAGGTTGATAGGGTGGTGAAGAAGGCCTATGGAGTGTTGGCCATTATTGGTAGAGGGATTGAGTTCCGGAGTCAGGAGGTCATGTTGCAGCTGTACAGAACTCTGGTACGGCCGCATTTGGAGTATTGCGTACAGTTCTGGTCACCGCATTATAGGAAGGACGTGGAGGCTTTGGAACGGGTGCAGAGGAGATTTACCAGGATGTTGCCTGGTATGGAGGGAAAATCTTATGAGGAAAGGCTGATGGACTTGAGGTTGTTTTCGTTAGAGAGAAGAAGGTTAAGAGGAGACTTAATAGAGGCATACAAAATGATCAGAGGGTTAGATAGGGTGGACAGTGAGAGCCTTCTCCCGCAGATGGAAATGGCTAGCACGAGGGGACATAGCCTTAAACTGAGGGGTAATAGATATAGGACAGAGGTCAGGGGTAGGTTCTTTACGCAAAGAGTAGTGAGGCCGTGGAATGCCCTACCAGCTACAGTAGTGAACTCGCCAACATTGAGGGCATTTAAAAGTTTATTGGATAAACATATGGATGATAATGGTATAGTGTAGGTTAGATGGCTTTTGTTTCGGTGCAACATCGTGGGCCGAAGGGCCTGTACTGCGCTGTATTGTTCTATGTTCTATGTTCTATAGACAGACACACCCAAAAACTCCTAGAAGTACACAATGGGTGAAGTATTTCAAGGCAAGGCTGTCCAGCCACTCGACAGAGATTGTGAGACAGCAGAGGAAACAGGGTGAAGGTCACTCTCTCTTCCTCTTTTGGAAAAAGATTGTTGCACAGTTCAAGAAACCAAATCCACCAGAAACCGAGCAAACCGAGCTCTCATAATAACTACAGCACCTTCTACATCTCATCGCGCCAGAAGAAAGCTAACCTAAATTGACTACGTTGTTTAAAATCTATACCTCAAGAACAATCAAATGACACTTAACTGTGTGTCTGATCTTGTGTGTGTGTGTATATGTGTGTGTGCCTGTGTGGGTCCAAAGGCACGTGTGTGTATATCTGTGTGTGTGTGTGGGGGGCGGGGAGAGGCTAATGACTGCATGAGGGCTCGATGCTTGATGTTGCATTATTATCTTTCTCAGGTTTAGTGGTAAATAAATCTGCTCATACTATGACTCAAGAAAACATTGTTTGATTGGCTCCTTACTGCCACAGCTTGAATAGTAAATACATTCTGATTTGAGGGGAGTCCCTTTGGCCCCGCTCACCTGGTCACAACATAAGATTGTAGCAATCACTGTCAATTGTAGTTCTCAATTAACCACTTTGTAAATGTAACTTTGTTTCTTCTCACACATTTTTTTAGAAAGCATTTCAATTTATTTGGATTTATATTCCCCGCAATTACAAATATCCACAGTACTCTTACTCATTGTCCTTCCCTGGGAATTGCTCTGAACTAACTATTAAATGTTATGCTGGGAGTTGATGAGAAAACCAATTTGAACAATTATGGAGAAAATATATGAAGCGGTACTCCTGGACCCTGTATTAAATAATAAACTAAGGAGAAATGGGAAATTCAAGTGAACTATTATATCTCATGGAAATAAAGGTAAAACGACATGAACACTGCCGTGATTTTTCTTTCATTTTAACATGTTGGCTTGGCTCAGTTGGTCACACTCTCAGGCTCCAGTCAGTAGCTTCACTTACAAGCTCCACAGATAATCTAGCCTGATATTTCAACAGTATGAATGTGCCACATTGCTGGAAGTATTATCCTTCAGGTTAAATATTAGCTGTAATGGATTACTGCAGAAAATACAGTGAGCATTCAGTTAAATCATCGGCTTTCTGCAGGTCCTGGCAATTTAAATGAACCTTTTAAAAAGGGATTGGATCCATATCAGTTCAGAAGTGGAATTGAGGTGACAAAGCTATTTAAAGATACCAATTGATTTCTCACCACCAGTCCTCTACAGTAGGGATTGGCAGGTGGTGCAGAAGAGAGGTCCATGCCACAGTAATCACATGTGGAGAGTAGGTCGAGGAGACTATTTTCTTGTCATTGTGGATATTTTTATTCTGAAGTTTTTGTACATTCTATTTCCGATACATTGATACGATTTGAAGAAAAAGAGGCGGGTCTAATGGTTTTGCCATTGATTAGCAGTATGATAGCAGAATGGTTGTTATGGGCTAGCAAATCAGAGGTCTGGATTTGTCCAGAGATGTGAGTTCAAATCCTACCGCAGCATTGATGGAATTTAAATTCAATTAGTTAAATAATTCTGGAATAAAAAACAAAAAATAATTCCATCAACAATGGTGAACATGAAACTATTGGATTGTCTTAAAAATAAACCTGTTCCAATAAAACCCACCCTTCTGAGAAATAAATCTGCGGCCATTGCTCAGTCTGGTGTACATCACTCCAGAACCACTGCCTTTTGAAATGAAAGCCACTCAGCTGTTTCAAAGGCAGTGACTCACCACCAACTTCTCAATTGCAATTAGGGATGGACAATAAATGTTGGCCTTGCCAGTGACTTCCACATCCAGTGAATGAACATTTTTTTTCAAAATCCTCCTTCAATCAACAACTCCAAGCCATGTCAACTTCATTCATCATATTGGTGTTTCTAAAATATTGCTGTGCACAATATGGGTGATGAGTTTATCTACATAACAATTGATGCAGCAATTCATTGTGTGAAGTACTTTCAGATGTTTCAGAGGAAATGCTCATGAATACAATTATTCATCTTAGTGGTCCTTATAAACACTGTAAGTGAAAATCTTTGCAAGATGAGACTTGTTGCTGTAATTCGTTCATGTAAAATCTGAAAGATATTATTCCCCTGTCTGTTTTCTTATCTAAAGTTGCATTCTATAATTTAATAATGAAAATCAGATAGAAATTTTGGTATGAGACAAGCAATTTACTTTTGGGTTTTTGAACTGATCAAAATAAGAATTTTCAATGCTAGAAAGTGTTCCCCTTCTAAGACACTGATGATATTTAACTGTCCACTTCCAACCCTGTTTCTTGTCAAAAACTGTATAGTGAGCCATTGAACCTTGAGGTGACCCTTGGAAATCCCACTGATAATGTGAAATGAATGGAACAGAACCAGCGGGAGGCTGCTTAGGTCTGCAAAAACAAGTCTTACCACAATTGTAGGACCCCAAATGCAGATTGTCAGGTACAACTAAGGACATCTTGAGCCCGCTCACAAAACTAACCTGGAAACTTGTGGGGGGGGGGGGGTTTGTGGACTAAAAGGGAACAGGGGCTCAAAGGAAACTTCTGACCAATTTGAGAATAGGGCTAGATATCATGTTTTGCAGCAGCTGATCATGTGTCACTCAGTATCCATCCAACACAGGCACTGCTTTGGAAGACTGTTCTCTCAACTTGTGCCTTTACTATTAAAAGTACATTGTTATTTTGCAGGTTTTCTGTGTAGCCACGTCTGTGCGATATTGCTGTCATCGGAATGAGTGAAACATTTTGGAGATTTACTGGGAACTTCCTAAACTGTGCCATTTATTGCAGAATAATTGAACCTTACAGCGTGGAAGGCAAGTCATTCAGTCATTTGTGCTGGGCCACTTTGTGAACGAGCTATCAATTTAGTTCCACTCTTCTGAACTTTGAAATTCTTTGAGTTAAATGTTTATCCAATGACTATTTAAATGCACTCCCTGAATCTGTTTTGAGTGCCGTTTAAAGTAGGCTATCCAAACTCAGCACATGGGCCAAATCCAGCTTGTACTCTGTGGCAAAATGGCGCACCCAGGCAGCTCAATCCTGTTGTTGCTTATATTCCTGATTTGCTAGTTTGCCAAGTTTGAATTCTGAGTGCTTGTAGATTGGATGGTTTAGTTGGTATAATCTCCATGCATGGCTCCTATAGACTCGTTTGCATACATTTAAGAGTGAATTCTCTGCCGGCAGGATTCTCCAATCCGCCAGCAGCACACCCCCGCCAGCGAGTTACCTGGTGTCGTGAGGTGGCTAATGGAAAATCCCATTGGTCAGCGGCAGGAACGGAGAATCCCGCTGCCAGCGACAGCACACTGTTGAGAAACACGTGGCTTGGGAGGTGGATAATTCACCCTTTAAGGTCTATGAATACAATGTGAATACTACTGGATAAGTCTCATTGATGGCATCCAAACAAAGAAACACTGCTGCACAAGAATTTCAGCTTACATTCTAATATGGAGCTCTGAATCAAAGATGCCTTTTTGTGGCATTCAAATACCTTAAATAAACAATTGGTAACTAAATAAATGTAAACAATGGACACAGAGATCGCTATGGAGCAGGGTTTTTCAAAGTGTGGGTCGCGACCCACGGGTGGGTGTCACAAGGGTCGCAGAGATAAGGGTCGTGGTCTGCACTTTTGTTAACGCAGGAAGCGTGGGGGATTCAGGTTCATGGACACAGTCCTATCACTCGAACAATCCAGTGAGAGTGAATGAGAGACAGAACTGTGTCAGAAGAGATGGGGAAAATAACAAAGCAAACGGTAGTCACTGAGCTCGCTCACATAACTGTGTGCAATGAATATCTTGTGCTGGCTGTGCACCATCTCGCTCGCTGCCCGTAACCCTACGCCTGACTTGTTACAAATGCTCAGTTTTGGGGGTCGGTTGTTGTCACCAGAATTCATTCACCTGGTGATTTAATTCGACCCACACTGAAGTACTGACCCCTCAGCACTTTGAACAATACCAAAAGTGGAAGCCAGAAGTACTCCTTAGTGATATAGCACCCCAAACCTGGGACTTCCGCCTCGCAGAATGATAATGGCGGCAAGTGCATGGTAACTTGAAGGTTGCCCTCTAAATCTCACGTTTCTGCCTAACTCTATTTTTGGAATGGTGGGAGGAAGGATAATGTTTTGAGCACTGAAATAGGAAGGTAAGAGATTGTGTTTTTAAAAATTATTAATTTGTAAATATTTCATAACCTTTAATGAGTTTTCTGATATCTGAGAGTGCAGTCTTTCAACCTTCACAAAATAAATGTTTCTTTGGCTTCTCACAATTGCTAGGCATGTGGAAATGCACACATCTCCTCAGATTTTGCTTGATCGTCGTTGGAAGTCATGGGGAAATTTTTGCAGAACTTTCCCTATGGAAATTAACTTTCAGGAGCATCCAACATAGGGTAGCGTTTCTGCATCTTCCTTCATAGTAGTTTTTGCACTGGTAATAATAAGGCGAATACACCAGGAGCTACTGAATAGTGATTATGACCAAGTAAACTAGATGATTTTGTGTCTGTCCCTTGCCTGGGACAAGAAAACCTTAATGTCCCAAAACATTGCCTTGACTCAGGATAGACTGGGTAAGCAAACCAGTTCCTGAAGGTCAGCCAGTTGGCAAAAGTGGGTCCCGGGAAAAAAGTAGAACGCACAAGCTGAAGCTCCAGACCCTACATTATGGGTAACAGGTCGATATTCAAAACTGTTCATGGAACATGCTATCCATGGCAATCTAGCTCCTTCCAACAGGAAAGGCAAGGAAGTCAACAAGGAAGTGATTTGCCTCACCCACATTCGTATGTCACCAAGTAGTTGATGACACAGAGACATCAGCAATAGCCTATCGAGAACCAGGTGATCTGGCTAAGTTCTCAGTCTGAGATAAATACTGTTGGTGACCAGCAGAAAAGGAGAAAAATTTCTTTGAAAGAAATTGGGAAATGATAGTTAGAATGATCAGGGTAATATGATGCATTTAACCCTTGATATTGTTGGCAGAGTATATTTTGTAACATAACTTAACGGAGTAGGTCTTAATTATCACAGAGGAAAACCATGGAGAGGAAAATAGGAGAGGATTGCAGTCACCCACAGAACCCATCACATTGTCATTCCATTGACTTAAATGGAAGGAAATCTCAGATGAGTTCTCTTCCCAGAATATAATCAAGCCTTTTAGTTTTTTTGTCTGTTTAATGCCAGCCCATTAACAACAGAATTTTACAGTTCATTCTCTCCTTCCTTTTTATTGCTCTTCTCAAAGGGTTCAGATCGTGATGCGGGTTTGAAAGTGACCTGTCAATGCATGGGCAGAATAACATCAAAATGCTGCACTTATTCAGTCATTGTGTTATCAGAGGCTATACGGTGAACTCCTCCCCACAACACACAGAGCCTGCAATGAGGTGCTGAAAACTTCCCATTTTCCACTCTGACATTGCTCTTTCAAACCCCATAAAGAGTTACTGTAAGGATCCTTCCTGTTGATTCCCTTATTTCCTCTTTCTTTATTTTTTTGCTGTTATCATTTTGATCCATGGATGTTTAATGGAAATATATCTTTAAGTCAAGCAGCAGAGAGTAGGAGGAATTTAAGAAGTTGCAACATAGTATATGGTGCTAGTTTTCGAGCAGCAGAACTCGGACTCTGTGGCACCCAAGAGATGGAGTGGGACTCAGTTTGATCGTTTGGCTGGTGGCCAAAAGGCTGTACTCTGCCTGGTAACAGGTGGTGATTGGGTCTTATCTGAGTAGGATGATTTCCAGAGACCCAAGGGAAACAGGGTTGGAGTCTTGGATGCTGAGATGCAGGACCTGCTCTCTCTCTCCCTCATGTTTTCTCCAGAAAAGCTGGATAACTGTGTATTTGGAACTGGTTTAGCTCAGTGGGCTAGACAGCTGGTTTGTGATGCAGAACAAGGCCAGCAGCACGTGTTCAATTCCCGTACCAGCTGAGAATTCTGAATTCTCCCTCAGTGTACCCGAACAGGCGCCAGAATGTGGGGACTAGGGACTTTTCACAGTAACTTCATTCTCGTGTTAATGTAAGCCTACTTGTGCCAATAAAAAGATTATTATTATTATTATTTCTGAAACTGCAGAGACCTAAATGAATCTATAGTGAAAATCATTACAGACGGGAAAGCAGAAATCTTGAACTGAAAGTCTAAAATGAAGGAATGTGTGCTGGAAGCAACCATCTGAAACAGAGACTCTTATCCTTTATTTATTATTTTACCCCCTCATCCCCCCTCTGTGTTTGTCTGTCTTGTGTTTGTAGAGGGTGGGACGAGGGGTTAGGAATTGGATAACAGTTAACCTGTTGCATTTGCTGCATATTTAACTATAGTTCTTGTTATTAATAGACTTAATTGTGTTTACATTTACAAACCTGGTGACTGTAGTTATTGGGCAGCTAAGGGACAAAGACTTTGGTTGTTTTTCCAAGAAATATTTATGAATTTCAATTGTGTTGCGATTCCAGGTCAAGCGGGGCTGGAATTGACTGCCACTAGCTGAGGGGTTGTAACATTCCAACTTGTTCAATCAAGGGTAACTGGGTTATTAACAGTCATCTATGTATTTTAACTAATTTTATTGATTTTTTTCCAATTCTTTCATGGGGCGTGGGAAGCTTGATTCCCCTTGAGAAGGTGGCAGTGAGCTATCTTCCTGAACCATTGCAGTCCATGTGGTGTAGAAACACCCACTGGGCTGCCAGGAAGGGAGTTCTACGCTTTTGACCCTGGGGCAGTGAAGGAATGATGGTATAGTCTCAAGACAGAATGCTGTGTGGCTTGGAAGGGAACTTGCAGCTGGGGGAATTGCCATACATCTGTTGCCCATTGACTCCTGTTTTGCTGGGGTTATGTGACACCACACTTGGTCGAATGCTGCTTTAATGGCAAGGATAGTCGCTCACAGTTTTCCTCTTTATCCATATTAGGTCCAAGGCTGTAATGAGATCAAGAGTCATTTGGGCCTGGTAGACCCCAAAATGAACATCACTAAGCAAGTTATTCTGTGTAAATGCTTCCTGATAATCCATCAGTTATATTTGGCGGCATGCTGGCACAGTGGTTAGCACTGCTGGTTCGGAGCGCCAGGGACCCGGGTGCGATTCCAACCTTGAGTGACTGTGTGGAGTTTATACATTCTCCCTGTTTCTGTGTGTGTTTCCTCTGGATGCTCCGGTTTCTTCCGACAGTCCAAAGATGTGCATGTTAGGTGTTCTCAGTACTAAAGCGCCCGTCATGTCCAGGGATGTGCAGGTTGGTTATGGGATAACGGGGATAGGGCTGGGTGGACGGGGCAGTGTAAATGGGTTGAATGCTCAGTCGAAGGGTCAGACCCGATGACCCGAATAGCCTCCTTCTGCACAGTAGGGATTCTATGATCTTCCATCACTTTGTTGATGATCAAGAGTGGACTGATAGGGCAGTAATTGACCAGATTGAAATTGCCCTGCTTTTTGTGGATACAACATACTTGGGCAAGTTGCCACATTTCTGGGTAGATGCCAGTGTTGAAGCTGTACTGGAATAGCTTGGTTAGGGGCACAACTACTAGTTCGTAATGTCAAGAAAACAAAGAAATTGGAATATTATTAAGTTGGTAATATCAATGTCCTATTTCTTATGTACTGAAAGACAGGCTGTTGGGTTGTAAGTATGGTAATTGAAATAAGAGACAGTGTGATTGAATGAATTGAAACCAACAGTAAGAATTATTTTGATACATTACTGAACCAAGAGAAACTTCAATCAGATTCTTGCCTAAAGTAATAACAAGAGTAGTTTTGAAAGGAGTTGTTATAATTTAAAGGGGGATATATACTGGTTGTGAAAAGTGTGAATAAGCAAAATAAAGATAGAGTAAGTTTACTTTTTTGAAAAGCCTAAGAGCTAAAGTGAAGAAATACATTTATTCAATTCTGTAAAAAAAGAATCCCTGAAGAGACCGATGGAAACAATAACGAGATGAACTATTAGGGGCGTGATTCTCCGAGCCCCGCGCCGGGCCGGAGAATCGGCGCAACCGCGCCACGCCGCCCCGAAGCTGGCGCGCGATTCTCCGAGGTGCGGCGAATCAGCGCCATTTGTGCCGGCGCGGTTGGCGCGGCGCCGGTCGCAGGCCGCTGTCTGCGGTCGGGCCGCCGACTCTCCGGCCCGAATGAGCGGAATGAGCGTTACTGACTCTGGAAACGGCAGAGTCCCGCCGGCGCCGTTCACCCCTGGTCGCTGCCGGCGGGAACTCTACGCGAAGGGTCGGTGGGCGGCCTGTATGGGGGGGGGGGTCTCCGTCCCCGGTGGGGTGGGGCCTCCGATGGGGTCTGGCCCGCGATCGGGGCCCACCGATCGGCGGGCCGGCCTCTCCCCCCCCCCCACCCCCCCCCCCCCCGGACCTACTTTGTCACGCGGCCGGCCCCTGAACCCCCACGCCATGTTGCGTAGGGGCCGACGCGTTGAAGGACTCCCCCGCGCATGCGCGGGCTGGCGTGGCGCCCATTTGGCGCCAGGAACGGAGGCTGGAGCGGCAATAATCAGGCATAGAAGGGGGAAAGACAGCCCCGGGAGGGGAAGGCCACCACACTAGTGAGGAAAGCTAGCACCAGGAAGGATGAAAGAGAACGGGGCCGCGGTGTATCTCCCAGTGGGGAGGGAGGGCCTGGCCGGAGGGCAGGGGAGGGGGAGACAGGGATGGAGGGGGTAAGGTAAGGGGTGAATAGGGAGGGGGGCACAGAGGGGTTGGAGGGTAGAAAGGGGGAATAGAGGGGGGAATCAGGACAGTGGGAGGAACACAATGGTAACGAAGTGAAGGGCATGAGACTGGCTTCAGGTGGGGTTCAGGTTGGTGGAACAAGATGGCAAGCAAGCAGCCACTTTGGAGGGCCCCTAAACAAAGGGAAACCCACGGACTGCAGGATCTCACCAGATGATGTACACACAATTGGCAGCCTGTTAGATGCCCTGGACAAAGGGAACCCCCAGAGCGCAGGGACTCGGCTTCATGGTGAGAATGGTGATCGTGGCCATTTTGGGTGGCCCCCTAACAAGGGAAAACCCAGAGTGCAGGGGTGCAGCCACCAGTTAAATATGTTTAATCCCAGAGGGAGTAAGGGTCAGAAGCCCCCCATCAGGATAGTCACCTGGAACGTCAGGGGACTTAACGGCCCAGTGAAAAGATCCAGAGTTTTCGCCCATCTGAGAAGTTTGAAAGTCGACATAGCTTCCTCCAAGAGAGACACCTTGGGGAGAAGGACCGACTGGGGTAAGGAAGGGCTGGTGGGTCACATCTACCACTCTACTATGGGACGAGAGCTGGGGGGTAACCATACTGATAAGTAAGAGGAGTGTTCACAGCGACAAAGACGGTTACGGACCCAGGGGGACGGTACGTCATGGTCAGCGGCGTCCTGGATGGGGCACCGGTAGTCCTGATAAATGTGTATGCTCCCAACTGGGACGACACGGAGTTTATAAAAAAGATCATGGCGGAAATCCCCAACAGAGGTACACACCGACTGATCATGGGGGAGGACTTTAACTGTGTACAAGACTCACTGATGGACAGATCAAACCACAGAAGGGTGAAAACAACAGGTATGGCGAGGCATGGCTAGGGAACTGGGAACATTCATACAGCCAATTGGGGCAGTGGACCCATGGCGGTTCCTGCACTGAGGTGAGAAGGAATTCTCGTTCTTCTCACCAGTACACAAGGTCGAGACCCTCATCGACTTCTTTGTAATGAGGAAATACTCCGCAATTGTAATCTCCGACCATGCTCCACATTACGTGGATGTGAGATTGGAGACGGGCTGTGCCCAATGCCCCACATGGAAGTTCTGCCAGAAAACATCACAGGCCATAGGCGAGTACGTTACTGACAACCAGAACAGGGAAGTCTCACCTTCCACGTTCTGGGAGGCACTCAAGGCGGTGATTAGGGGAAAAATTATAGCCTATAGGCTCGTAGAGATCGGGAAGAGAGGGTGGTTAGGCAGCAACTGATCGAGTCCATCCTGGAGGTCGACAGAAAGTACTCCGAGGCCACGACCGTAGAGCTTCTGGCGGAGAGGAAAAAGCTACAAATGGACTTTAACCTGCTATCCACCAGGATGGCAGTGCACCAACTCCGCCAGACACACGGGACCTTTTATGAACACGGAGAGAAGGCTGGCTGCCTGCTGGCTCACCAGCTGAGATCACGTACACCATCCGAATGTCAGACGAGGGCTTCCACAAAGCTTGGGAGCCATTCATCAGCTTGTTCCAAGAACTGTTCGAAGTCAACAATTTATAGAATGGGGAGAGGGGGGTTCAGGGCGATGCATGGGAACCACCAGGGTCACAGAAAGCAGACAGGAAAGAGGGCAGGGGGCAACAAGGGGGGGGGAGACCCAAGGAAATACCATAGGGGAAACCAATGAGAGACTGAAACGAGGATCAGAGGAACACTCACAAAGCTATAAGAGTGAAACAAACGCCAGAACAAACCATCTATAATGAAGGAAAGGGCCTAGGATAGGAACCGGAGCAGAAAAGGGGAGGGGGGCGGGAGCGGGGTAGGGGCAAAGGGGGAATAGAAGGGGGGGCTGCCGATAAAGAACAAGGGGCGAAATTCTCCCCCAACGGCGCGATGTCCGCCGACTGGCGCCAAAGACGGCGCCAATCAGACGGGCATCGCGCCGGCCCAAAGGTGCGGAATGCTCCGCATCTTTAGCGGCCTAGCCCCAACATTGAGGGGCTAGGCAGACGCCGGAGGGATTTCCGCCCCGCCAGCTGGCGGAAATGGCGTTTGTTGCCCAGCCAGCTGGCGCGGAAATGCGGCGCATGCGCGGGACGTCAGCGGCCGCTGTCGGTTTCCCGGCGCATGCGCGGGAGCGTCAGCGGCCGCTGTCAGTTTCCCGCGCATGCGCAGTGGGGAGAGTCTCTTCCGCCTCCGCCATGGTAGAGGCCGTGGCGGAGGCGGAAGGGAAAGAGTGCCCCCACGGCACAGACCCGCCTGCGGATCGGTGGGCCCCGATCGCGGGCCAGGCCACCGTGGGGGCACCCCCCGGGGTCAGATCGCCCCGCGCCCCCCCCAGGACGCCGCCTGGTCCCGCCGGTAAATACCAGGTTTGATTTACGCCGGCGGGACAGGCAATTTCTGGGCGGGACTTCGGCCCATCCAGGCCGGAGAATCCAGCGGGGGGTCCCGCCAACTGGCGCGGCCCGATTCCCGCCCCCGCCCAATCTCCGGTACCGGAGACTTCGGCGGGGGCGGGGGCGGGATTCACGGCGGCTAACAGCCATTCTCCGACCCGGCGGGGGGTCGGAGAATGACGCCCCTGGTGTAAATTATGGCCGTTCCATCGATTTCCTGGACAGTGGAGAAATGCAAACTTTAATAAAAATATATATTTTTTTAATGAATTGATTTCAGTGCATTTCATTCCCTGGTTGGCTATTTTGAAAATTCTTCAACTGCTTGGTTATCTTTTTTTAAAATAAAGTTAGTGTTCCCAATTCATTTTTTTCCCAATTAAGGGGCAGTTTAGCGTGACCAATCCACCTACCCAGCACATCTTTTTGGGTTGTGGGGGTGATACCCCGCAGACATGGGTAGATTGTCCACAAGAACAGTGACCCGGGGCTGGGATCGACCCCGGGTCCTCAAGGTCGTGAGGCAGCAGTGTTAACCACTTTTCTGCTGTTTCTGGGTCCTTTCCTAGGCCCTTTCCTTCATTCTCGATGGTTTGTTCTGGCGTGTGGTCTTACCCGGTGGGACTTCGGCGTGCATGCATCCAGGGGAGGGGGGCGGTGGCGGGTCCAACCCCAGGGGGAGCCTCCGCAGTGGCCTGGCCCGCGATCGGGGCCTACCGATTGGCGGTCCGGCCTCTCAAGCTGAGGGCCTCTTTTGCTCCGCGCCGTCCCCTTTAGCCCTACGCCATGTTGCAGCGGAGCCGGCGGGGTGAAGGGGGCCACTGCGCATGCGGCATTGACGCCGGTCGCACTACGCATGCGTGCATTGGTGCCGGTCGCACTGCGCATGCGCAGACCTGCAGCGCCCATCTGACGCCGGCATCAGCAGCTGGAGCGGTGTGGGTTGCTGCAGTGCCATGCTGGCCCACTGTCGGGGTCAGAATTGTTGCTCCTGAGGGCATGTTGACGCCGTCGCGACGCGTCAACACTTCGCCTCCGGATCAGAGAATCCCGCCCATAGAGTCCAGCATTGTGATTCCATTACTGGACACCACTTACTGAACACTCCCAAATATGCTGAGAATTACACTAACAGCCGATTTAAGATTATCAGTCAAGCTTTCAATGTAACTCACTCCTGCTAGTTAGAAGCTATGAACACAATTTAACACGCCGGGCCGAGGTCGATACGTCTCATGAGATTCATATGAACCCTGCGAGACATCGTGATCCGGATCTCGTTCTCACTGGGCAAGATCCAGATATGCATATTTAAATGATCCAATTAGACTAATTTTAATATACATGCTCCAAATTCTCCAGGTGCCCAGGACCTAAAGGCCTTGCATGGGAGACCTCGCCAAGGCACCGTTTAGTATTGGTCTACACAAACGTGGACCTGGCGTAATGGCACCTGGGGATCTCCCAGGCCATTAGAGACCTCTGGATAGTCTGGGACAAGGCAGAGTGGCACCCTGGCACTCCCGCTGACACCTGGGAAACTTGGCACTGTCACCCTTGCATTACCAGGGCCCCTGGGTGTCACTGCCAGACTGCAAGGGTCACTTCCAGGGTGCCAGGGCCACAGTGCCCAGCTGCCAGGGGGGCATTACCAAGGGTCAGGACCTGAGGCAGCCAATACCCCTGAAAGGGGGACTGAGGGGGTTTGATGGGTTGGGGTCTGAAGGTTTGGGCGGGGGGGTGGGGGCATGAAGGTTAGGGGGTGGGGAGGGGAGTCTGAAGGGTTGGGGTCCTGAAAGGCGGGAGGCCGAAAGTTGGGTGGGAAGGCCTGAAAAGGGGGGCCCTCAATGACCCCATAGTGGGGGTGGTGGTAATGCCCATGTCTGAGGGGGGTGACATTGTCCATGGGTAGGAGGCATGGGGGATCCTCAAACTCACTGAGAGATCAGGGCACCCTTTCCAAATGGCCACCCAATCTCTAAACAGTCAGTCTCGTCAACGAGTTCTGCTCCCCACTGTTGGAAACATTTCTGGACTAGACCGGTGAGAAACTCCCCAAGGTCCAATTAATTGTGGATGAATACCAGTGTGGATCTCACCCAGAAAAACCGATGGGAAATAACCGCCAAACTCGCCCAAAATGACATTTGGAAGTTTTTTCGTTGAATATATGTATTCATATACAGGACCTGGCCCTCTGCAACCTGGAGGAACATGTCCAGGCATTGCATCTTCTTCAATTAATCAAAGCATGGGGAACAACTATTCTTTGGTGCATTATCCATGGCAACACTTTGACCAATCAGAGTCCACTTCTCAAACAGCATGCTTTCTCATGCATTATAAATTATTGTTCCCTTTGAAATTTGTCATTCTTACATCTGTGCTGATGAGTGTTTCATCTTGTGTTTGAGGTCTAGGTGGGGTTTCTTTAGGGTTTTACCAATACCCTAAGAATACAACCACAGACCGTTTATCATGGAAATCACTCTTGTTTACTTACAAATCTGTATGCATTCCAATACTCCAAATGAGGTTATACTTCTGATTCTCACCAGGGTTCAATCTCTCTGTCATGTTACACAGCATCATAGCTACATCAGAAGTTACACCTGCATCAGTTCCTGATATTAACCCTTTACTCTACAACTCCCCCAAGTCTTCATCTCAATTATGTACATACATGAACACTTCTCCCTAAAGTCTTCACAGGGTTAGTTTATGTGGTGCTTTGCCCAATCTCCCTGATCTGGTCCTGATTTAATTTTGAGGTTGAGGATGAACTGCACTCTCTTGTCGTTTGACCAGAATGTCTTCCATGTGGGTGGCTGTAGTGTTTCTAATTGCTTCTGGTTCCTCGTCTCCATCCGGATCTAAATAGTGTGTCCAACGTTCCATTGGTTTCCTTCCCAACGATATTGAGGATCTTCAGTTCTTTCTGATATTTCCCAATTCTATAAGATCTTGGTTGTGGAACTCTTTCTATTACAACGCCTTCAATCTGTTGCTCTCATATCCACGCTCTCCCTGAGCTGGAGCACTTTTATGTCTTGTCTTCCGTGATTGAAGTTGAAATTTGGAGCTTGACAGTCTCTTTGTTGCTCCTCAGGCTTCCGAACTTTCTCATGAACATCTGAGGTAATGTTAGGTTGTAGTGTTTATTGTGGAGCTGGAAGTTGAGTTTGAAGACAGTTTCCCATCAATAGTTCTGTTGGCGACAACCCTTTTTTTAGCAGTGAGGTTCTGTTGTTAAGAAGGGCAAAGTTAAATATCTTTGTTCTTTTTCATCAGTTGGTTGTTTGAACTCCTCCTTTGTCTTTGCTATTCGCCTGAAGGTATTTAGGTGAACTAGTCACATGTATGAAACCATATTCCTGCACATACGGAACAGCTCATTAGCAAATTGAGGACCGTTGATTGACACCGCAACATCCGGAATACCATGTATCATAAAACTTCTTAGTGATGTAATGATTGTCTCCACTCTCTTGCTATCTCTCTGCTCATTTCAGTCCAACTGGAGGAGTAATCAATGATGGTGATGAAAACTTTGCCTTTAAATTCAAATAAATCCATTGCTCGGCACTGCAAGGTCTCAAGGTCTCAACGGAAAAGTGGAGAATGCCAGTGGTTCACTTTCATGTTGGTTATTCACTGCACATGCAAGGCAATTTGGGATTAACATTTCAATGGAGTGGCTGATGCCTGGCCACCAGGCTGACTGCTAGGCTATTGCTCAGCATTTCACCATTTCCACGTGACCTTAATGGATTTTCTGGAGAATGTCAAGTTGACGTGCTTTAAGGATGACTGACCTGTTAACAACTAAGAAATCATTGATGATTTTGAGATGTTTTCTCTGTTTCAAGTATTGGTGTAGTACTGGGTTTGGGGCGCATACCATGGCCATCCATTTGAGCAATATTCTTTTATTTGGGTACATTCATTGTCCTGCTGTTATGATTGTTTAATTTCTTATAATCTCTTCTCAGTGGCTGGTAAGTGTTTGATCATGTGCAAAATGTATGTTTCCACTACATCAATAAAATATAAATCTTCCAGTTTGGCTCCTTCTCCAGGTATTCTTGATAATGTATCCACTGTTGTCTTGAACATACTCAATAACCAAATCGTATCTCATGAGTGTCGGTATGAATTTTGAATTCGATGCAACATTTTGTAATTTCATTTTGGTTAAGGAGAGTAACCAATGGTTTATCCGCGATTTCAGATTTAAACCTCAATCCCATCACATAATCTAAGAATTTCTCACAGGCCGAAATAGCTGCTAATGCTTCCTTCTCAGCGGTTGCTTACCTCATCTCGTATCAGTGAGAGATCTTGAGGTGTAACAAAACAGGTCTTATTTGTCCATCTTTTTGAACTTGTAGCAGCACTGCTCCTAAGCCTAAGATCTGTCCATTGCTACAATTGTTGTCAACTCTGGATCATTCTGCACTAGAATGTCTGGAGAAATTGAGATTTTTGATCTTGACAAAAGCATTTTCCACATTCCAGCACCACTGTTGACCTTATCCCAAGGAATTCTTGTAATTTTGTGATGTGTTTCAGTTGTGGGAACTGTCTAATGAGTTCTCTGTGAGTAGGCTTTAACTCCGGAAGCTTACATATTGTGCTCTTATAGGCCTTACAAATTCCCGTTTGTCGTTTAATGTCAAACCTGCATCTTGTAGGACTGTTCTCGCTCCACAGTCATGTTCTTCCCTCGACGAGCAGTGCATGAGAATGTTGTCCATTTTGCATATTACTCTTCCATACCTTCCAGGGCCTGAGACATTGTTCTTAAAAATATCTCAATTGCTGAAGCAATTCCTAATGTAACCTGTTAAAACAATAATGATCAAATAGGATGATAAAAATAGTTAACAATCTGGATTCTTTGACAAGTGGCAACTGCCAAAAGCCGTTGTTAGCATGTAATGTTGTGAAGAGTTTGCTTTTTTGCTAATTTGTCAACACTTTCAACCACTGATGCCATCAGATGGATCTCACGTTTTGCTGACTTGTTTCATGGAGTCACGTCCAGACAGATTTGAATTAAACCATTAGACTTTGGTACTGTGACCAGTCCAGAACATCACTTTGTCACTGTGGTTACTGAAGAGATGGATCCCTGTTCCAATGTGTGTTCAATTCTGCTCTCGGCTTTGCCTAAGAGCGGGTGAAAGACATTCCTCACTATGGAGAGACATATAGGGCAGAATTTTCCAACCATTCCCTCTGCTGGGATCTGCCAGTCCTGCTGATGGTGGCCCCCACGCTGCGGGTTCCCGGCCGGTGGTGGGTGCGAGCAACGGGAAATCCCGTTGACAATGGAGAGACCAGGAGATCCCACCAGGAGCCACCTCCGTCACTGCAAAACATGCCGATGGGGGTATACAGGCTTAGTATCTGCTCTGAGGGTTACGTAATTTTCTGATTTCAGTTTTCCTCAACCTTAAAATAAGGATAGAAATCCATTCCTGAATACCTCAATAGACTGTCCATCAGCAATTTCATCAACCTTGTAAATGGTCCCCAGCTGCAAACATGCTTCTCTGTTCAGTAAGTGATTCCTGGTTCTGTTTTCCAGGGGTTCCACCATATCTTTATCTTTGTGTCTTACTATTACCAAGTGTTGCCTATCACTTTAGTGTAGTCTCTCCTAGACCTTGCAAATGGATGGACGATGGCTGTAATGTGATCATTTTAAGCTATTTTACTTCATCAGATTACACTGAAAGACCTGTGCCAGTAACTAGTTTAAATTCTGTGGGGTGATTATCAACTTCAAATTTAGTGCTCCAGTAATTATTTTCAGTTTAATTAACATCTCCTGAGAAGCTTATTTTTTTTCTGTGGCTCTTCCACTTTTTGGATTTTGCTTCGGTCTGTTGTTATCTCCCTCTTCTTATGCGCTATAGAAATGTTGAAATTGCAGACTATTGTAAAATGTCCTAATGTCTAAGAGTTGTGGCACTCAGCACCTCTGTTGGGCATTCTTCCCATTTGTCTAATGTTTTCTTGTTTGCCTAGTGTTTTCCCATTTGTGTGGTGTTTTCCCATTTGTGGAATGTTTTCCAGTTTGTGAATGTTTTCCAGTTTGTGAATGTTTTCCTGTTTGTGTGGTGTTTTCCCATTTGTGTCGCGTTTTCCTGTTACGTAGTGTTTTTCCCGTTTCTGTAATGTTTTCCTGTTTGTGTTGCGATTTCCCACTTATGTTGTGTTTTCCCATTTGTGTTGTGTTTTCCCGTCTGTGTAGTGTTTTCCCGTTCATGTAGTGTTTTCACTTCCTCTAGTGTTTTCCCATTCCTGTAGTGTTTTCCCATTTTTGTAGTGTTTACCCACTTGTGGCATGTTTTCCCATCAGTATAGTGTTTTCCTGTTTGAGTAGTGTTTTCCTGTTTCTGTAGTGTTTTCCTGTTTGTGTGGTGTTTTCCCATTTGTTTGTGTTTTCCTGTTATAGTGTTTTCCCGTCTGTGTCATGTTTTCCGATTTGTGTAATGTTTTCCAGTTTGTGTCATGTTTTCCCGTTTGTGTCATGTTTTCCTGTTTGTGTCACGTTTTCCTGTTTGTGTTGTGTTTTTCTGTTTGTGTTGTGTTTTTCTGTTTGTGTACTGTTTTCAGGTTTGTGTAATGTTTTCCAGTTTGTGTCGTGTTTTTCTGTTTGTGTTGTGTTTTTCTGTTTGTGTACTGTTTTCCAGTTTTTGTAGTGTTTTCCTGTTTATAGTGTTTTCCCGTCTGTGTCGTGTTTTCCTGTTTGTGTAGTGTTTTCCAGTTTGTGATATTTTTCCATTTGTGTAGTATTTTCTTGTTTGTGTAGTTTTCCTGTTTGTGTAGTGTTTTACTAAAATCAGTCTGTCAAACTATTTGTGCAGCCTTTGTGAGAGCTTAATCTTCCCTTGGTTTCAAAAGATCTGCAAGATATCATTTAAGATATCAAATACTATACATACGCATATCAATTCACCTCTGTCGATCTCATAGTTACAATTCTCCTCCGCAAGTCCCTAATTGAGACCATGGATTCACCTAGTTTTTGTCTTTTCTTATTAAATCTCATTCAATCAATAATCTAATTTCTTTGAACAATGAAGTACGAATCAAATGCCTGGAGCGCTTCTTCATATGAGCTTGAAGCTTTATCAATGCTCTGTCTCACAATAACATCATCAGCTGCTATGGCCCGACTGTGTAGAATGAAGTACACTTGATCCTTCGGTTCCTTCTTCTGCAAACCTGAGGCTTTCCTGTATGGAGAATCTTTTCCTCCAAAAGTCACTATGTTGAGCCTGTTACGAGTCTTCAGTGCATCAGAATGGTTCTGGGAGTAGCAATGTAGACTCCATGCCTATCCTAAGCTCTAGATATGCTGTTGCTTCAGGAGGTTGGCTTGTAGATTGCGTTCTATACTCACTGCTGGCTGGACCCCAGGTCTGTCTGTCTGCTTGCATCTGCAGCACCCACAGTGCCCCATTCTCAGGTGAATCATCAATTTTTTTGTCTTCTTATCCTTTTTCCAACGATTGCAGTCTTCTCTTGGAGTTTATCTGGGTCACTATGTACTGTATACCGCCTCCATGTTTTTCCTTGGGTTTGGGATGTACGTGGGGGATGTCTTTAGAGTTTGTCTGCTGCCCTAAGAATGCTGTTACCCATTGACTATTATCCAGGGAAAACACTCTTTTTTTATTTACAGATCGATATACATCTCCGTAAAGATTGTACTTCTGCTTCCCGCCAGAGCTCATTCTCTTCAATACGTGACATTGCATCACAGTTACATCACTAGTTACATCAGTATCAAGTGCTCCTGATGTTAACCCTTTAATGTTCAACAAGTGCATGACAAAAAGGCTTTGATAGCATGTCCTTTTTTAAGATCACTAGATATCTCACCAAAGAATTTTTTGAGTCCAACGGCGATCACCTTTGCTTCAATGCTAACTGCTAATTCCAAGCACAGACCATCATGCTTGATGTGGTTTTTAAGAGAATCATGAGCAATAATCCAGAATTGCCTCAATGTTACCCCCCCCCCCCCCCCTCACTCCTTGTAGTAAAGCACACAGGCGGTACTACCTGACCATGAAGGCACATCTAAGTTCAAAAGCTTGCAATGAACGAACATTGGCACAAAGTCACAACGCCCCACCCTGCACTGGAGCTTTGACTGTCACAGGGTTTATTGTGTATTTGCCCATTGGTACCAAACGTCAGTGCCATCCTTGATATGTGATGATCATGAAATTTACTGATTGATATTAGTCTAATTTATGAAGGAATTTACAATTGATTGCGGTGTCATTTTGCATGCAGGCGATAACGACAGACCCCCATAAATTTAGCAGTGGGACTAATATATGTGAAGACTGCCATTCCACAGTCAAAGGCAGCTTCATCTAAAACCAGGGGACACAGCTTAAGTATAAGAGATATACTGTTTAAGACGGAGATCAGGAGAATTTCTTTCTCGCAGGGGACTGTTAGTGTAATGTCCGCATGGGATTTACGGGGTGGGAATGATTACCTTCCCCGTGGTTTGCGGAGGACGAGCTCCCCCACTGAGGGATGGGGGAACTTCATTTTGCATTGTATAAAAGGTTGGCCAGTAAGACACCAACCGAGAACAGACCCAGTAGGGATCTACTGGGAGTTGTCCAATACGTAATTGTAAATAAGCAAAGGTTTGTTATTCCTACTCGGTGTGGACTCCCCATGTCCTTATTAAAGTTAGTCTGTAGAATTCTCTCTCTCAGGGAGCAGTGGAGGCTGGGTCATTGGATTTATTCTAGGCAGAGTTGAGAAATGAAATCTTCTTTCAAATTAAGACATTTCATTTCTAAAAAGAGGAAACGTGTTAAGACTTGGGGAAAATTAAGGTTAAAAATGAAATTGTGATAAAAGAAAAAAGGGAGATGGCTGAAGAGATGTTGAGATGTGAATCAGTATATCAGTGAGAAAAGCAAGTGTTTACTTAGGTGACTGGAGGAAATCAATAGGGGTAGAGAAAAAGTAACTTCGAAGTGGAGAGATAAGGAAATTGACACGTATATGCCAAAAGCCAACTCCACAGGGTGGATAACATCAAAGGGAAAGAATGGTATATCCATAGCACAATGACTGGAGGGGGAGGGGGATGAGACAAACACAGACACAGCTACCATCAGACACACTCAGTTGCAGAAAGGTATTGCTAAACAGGCACCGGTGAGCAAAACAGGAAACCGAGCAGATTTTAACTTTGCTGAAACTGGAGACAGTCTTCCCAAAGGGGACCCCTAACCTGTGCATGGTAACTATTTGCTGGATTTAGCTTGTCGAGTTATGTAATATATTATGTATGTTGTTTGGGAACAAAGGGGCATCTCAGAGTTCAGGGACAACAGGTAGTTGGGAACCAAGAAATAATTTCATGGAGTACAGTGCGTGTATAACCATCAGTGTAATTAAGTGTTGTAATGCATTCTAGTCCTTCTTGTCATGTGTTTTTTTTAAGTTAATAAATATTCTTTATTAATTGTTTACATAATGACAGGATTATTCCTCCCTGGTTCACAATTTTTTCTCACAGTATACCAAATTGAAGATATACACCACTAAGATTCAGTATTTCAAGTTACCCGTCTAGATTTTGGGATAACCTCACATTTAACATCAGCGAGGTTCTTAACAACCCAACTATTCTATACCATTTTCCAGCACTTGGTCCGAAACCTTGTATGCAATGCTTCTTAAATGTTGTGAGGGCTCCTGCCTCCACCACCCTTTCAGGCAATGAATTCCAGATTCCCACCACCCTCTCTGGGTGGAAAGGTTTTTCCTCTAATTCCCTCTCGTCTCCTGCTCATTAGCTTAAATCTGTGCCCCATGTTAATTAACCCCTCAACTATCTATCTTCCTATCTACCTTATCTATCTTCCTGATAATTTTGTGCATCTTGATCAGGTCCCCCCTCAGCCTACTCTGCTCTAAGGAAAACAACCCCAGCCTAACCAGCCTCTCTTCAGAGCTGAAACGCTCCAGCCCAGGCAACAATCTGGTGAATCTCTTCTGCACCCTTTCTAGCGCAATCACATCCTTCCTCTCGTGTGGTGACCAGAACTACACACAGGAGTCCAGCTGTGGTCTAACCAACAGTTTATACAGCTCCATCATAGCTTTCTTGTCTGTGCCACCGCATCTAATAAAGGCAAATCCCAGACATTTTCTTACCCATCTCATCTACACATGTCGTGTTTCCTATGAATTTTCCAGAAGTTATTTGGATTATTTCAAATATCGGTAAAAATAAAATTGGGAAAAATTCTTACTCTGTTGAAAATTATGTTATCAGTATTTATTCTCGGTGTACACTCCGAGGGCAGTTTAAGAATTCAAATGCAGGGCAGAGAGAGGGTGTTTTTGGGGAACCCAAAGCTGTTTGCAGTTCAAAACCACATGAAAAAAAATCGGTGGAATTCTCCGAGCCTCCGTTCCGAAATCGCGATCAGAGCGGGGCGGAGAATGGGTGTTGATGCCGAAAACTGGTGCGACTTCGCTCCCCCGATTCTCCAGGGACCGCGTGCGTGCAGTCTACGCACCCCCCCCCCCCCCCCCCACACCACCAATTCACCGACAAAAACTGGTCGCGTTCCCGACGGCGTGGTTCTAACCACGGTTTGCCTGTCAGGAACGGTGGCTGCGGACTCAGTCCGCGGCCGCCCTGGTGCGGGGCGGGGGGATCCTTCACCAAGTGGGCGGGGGAGGGCCTCAGGGATGGCCAGGCTAGTGATCAGGGGCCACCGTTCCGCGGGCACGGGGCATCTCGCGGGCCCATATTTTCGGGGCCGTTCTGCCGTGCGAATCCGCCATGTCACGCGGGGCGGCTGCCTTGCGCATGCACGGACTTCCGACCAGAAGTGCAGGGCCCCGTATCGGCAGGTCCGGGGCCCTGCTAGCGTCCTTCAGGTAGGAGAATCACTCTGGACTTTTCCTGAAGAAAGTCCAGAGTGAAACGTCTGCGTTTTAATAATAATAATTTATTATTATTAAAATGTCATTTACTAAACGAAATATGTCTCATTTTCACAAATGGTCCTCTGGGTGTGCAAAAAAATTCCAGGACCTAAAAATGATTGCTTTGCAACACTATTTGTTTCATATCTCCGCCATTTCCCCTTCACTATTCTAATTTCTCTTGTCTTTACTTCTTGTAGTCAGGACAGAGACAGACAAACTGCACTGATCTCCTAGCTCCTGTCCATAAGAAAACAGGCGTTTTAAAAATAGTCTGTGGCAGGTTTTCCCTCTCCCTCGGTTCTTGCGATCCAATTTACTGATGATCCACAGCAAACTCTAGTTAGGATTAACTCTGGGGGTAGTTTATTTCTGCATTCAAAACCTATAGGAAGAGTGTTCGTAACACCCCACTCCAAATGCACACACAGTGTTTTGACGCTGGAGTGGGGTTATAGCCCCATTATTGGAGAATCCCGTCCAATGTATTTGTTAGTTAAAAGGCAAGTCAAAAAGTGAAAATAGATGAGCGTCAGAAAAACAACAAATGGCCTTGGAGAAGCAATAATTTCTCATTAAAAACTGAATAATGCGGAGCCTTATTAATGGTTTAGCATGCAATTTTCCAATATTCTATATAAAGATTTTCAGCTTAATCTACACAAACAAAAAATAATAACATTTGAAATACAGATGAGATGTTACTCCAGTGCTGACTGATAACTTTAAAGGTTTTCACACAACTGGTTTTACAGCTCAATACACTGCTAACTAATTTCAATTGTGCTCTCACAAGGTTTCATTGTAATACAGGGCTGCAGGAAAAGTGATTGCCAACTCCTTCTCCTCCGGGTAGCATATTTCATCATTTAACGGTCACCAGTTGGGGTTTTACTGTATAGTTGAGGGGAGTGCAGTTGGTGCAGTCTACATGAACTTCAGTGTGGATTTTAACAAAGGAGACTAATCATGCAGGTAGGAGACAATGGGGTCCAGGGAAATTTAGCAAATTGGAGGAGGCAGAGGGTAAAAGTCGAAGGTTGTTATTGTGACTGGAAGCCTGTGTCCAGTGGTGTACCGCAGTGATTGGTGCTCCGTCCCTTGCTGTTGGTCAGTACATTCATGATCCAGACATGAATCTGGGAGCTATGATCAGTACGTTTGCAGATGACAAAAAAATTGGAGGTGTGGTAAATAGCAAGGAGGAAAGCCTTAGATTACAGGATTGCCTGATCAGATGGGCAGAGCAGTGGCTATTGGAATTTAACCCCTAAAAATGTGAGATGATGCATTTTGGCAGGACAAACAATGCAAGGGAATAGATAATAGTAGGACGTTAGGAAGTACAGAGGATCAGAGGGACCTTGGGGTGCATGTCCAAACATCCATGAAGGCAACAGAACAGGCAGATATAGTGGTTTCGAAGCCCTATGGGATTCTTGTCTTTATTAGCCAAAGCATAGATAATAAGAGCAGGGAGGTTACGATGGAATTGTATAAAATGCTGGTTAGGCCACAGCGAAGAGTACTGTGCACAGTTCTGGTCGCCACACTTTAGCAAGGATGTGATTGTGCTGGAGAGGAAGCAGAGGAGTTTCACCAGGATGTTGCCTATGCTGGAGCCTTCCAGCTCTGAAGAGAGGCTGGTTAGGCTGGAGTTGTTTTCCTTCCGACAAAGAAGACTGAGGGGGGACCTGATCGAGGTGTACAAAATTATCAGGGACATAGATAAGGTAGATAAGAAGGAATTTTATCCCTTAGTATGTGGGTCAAAACCAGGGGGCCTTACCTTAGATTGAAGGTAAGGGACAGGAGATTTAAAGAGGATTGGAGGAAAAACGTTTTCACCCAGAGGGTGGCAGGAACTCATTGCCTGAAAGTGTGGTAGAGGCGGGAACCCTCACAACATTTAAGAAGCATTTAGGTGAGCACTTGAAACGCCAAAGCATACAAGGCTACAGGCCAAGTGCTGGAAAATGGGATTAGAATAGGTAGGTGCTTGATGACCGTCGCAGATACGATGGGCTGAAGGGCCTCTTTTTATGCTGTTAAACGCTCTGACTATATGACTACAGGACAGGGCAAGCAGACAGACTGAGGACTACCCCGGCCACAACAGGGATTGAACGCTGTGCTATTCTGAACCATACACTAGTCATCCAGTCAAATAAACTCACTGTCCACCCAATCTTCCCAATGTTATCAAAGCTCACAAAAGAAACTAATTGTCAACTTTTCACTTTAACTGTTGTATTGCTCTCTATCCTGACCCTGCAGATACTGCAGATTATTCCCATTTAAAAGCAACATACATCATGATCAAAGTTTGATTCACTTTACTTACTCCTAAGTTCTGTTTTGAATTTTGTTTTGAAATGCAATGCCATTTATTTGTGTTTTTTAAGAACTACGTGATACTGTTACATAATTTGTTGAAACAGCATAATGACATATTTGACTTTGCCATCAAAATCTTTCTATCGCAACTTAGTGCCGGAACTAAGGCGAAACTTCAAACAACACCAAGTTACATCTGTTGGCTGACCAACAGGTATTAGCAGAATCGTTTGATTCAATCATTCAGCATGATAGGAAGGTGATAACCCACAATTTAATGATGCTGGAGTCAAGATATTGTCACTTTACAAGGATTTCACATATATGAATATTTGGTGGTCAATTAAAGTTTGCCATTTGCTAAACATTCACCATTGTATATGGTGTTCATTTAAACATTACACATGGTGTTCATTTCAACATTATATGTGGTGTTCATGTAAACAGTGTGCATGGTGTTTATTTACATATTGTATATGGTGTTCATTTAAACATTGTATAGTATTAATTTAAACATTATATACGGTGCTCATTTAAACAATGTGCATGGTGTTCATTTAAGCATTGTAGATACAATATGCTGTTTATTTAAACATTGTATACTGTGTTCATGTTTAATCTGCAGGATATATTTGTCAGGGTTTTTTTCTCCCACGGTCATTAGGTCTTAAATTTTGCTCATCAATTCTCAGAACTAATTTTACTCATCATTCTCTGAGGCCTTGTAGGTTGTAAAATATAACTGAGTAATCGTTTGTTTTTTCCCCCAGTAAGGTAACTGTCATTGTTGCATATTGCGTGTTCTCCCACCTCTTACCCCGCGATGTACAGACGATGTGTAATCCAATCTATACAGATGGCAGACCGAGCTCATCTGTCCATTTACACTTTGATAAGCAAAAGATGCCTGACTTCTTCCAGTCAAAATTTTTTGACATTTTTGACTGTTGCCAGGCAACATGCATATATGTATTGATACAACATTGTAGACAAAAAAAAATTATTGTGCTTTTATAAATCTGTTAGAACAAGAGAAAATAAAGTTCTTTTGGAAAGTCAAAGTTTAAAATATGAACGTTGAAATTTTGTTGATGTAAAGACACATTTTCAGGTTACAGAAGATGTCAGAAACCTGGCTCATAAATACATTTCCAAAACACAGAGCTCACTCAGTTTCCAAAAAGGAGACAACGCATTTCTAATAGTTTCGCTGGGCTGCCGAATGCAAAGGGACTCTTGGCGAATAAAAACGTTCAACTTTCAGTGCATCTTTTTGAGATTTGACATGGGCTTCACTTTGGAATTACAAATTCATTTTCAGAACTCAGTAAATTGTCCAGCAAGAACCTACAATGATTAAGAGTTTCAAATCTCGGACACAGTGTAAACTGTGCTGCCTGCTCAATGTTTCTTAAAACACCAACTATTTCTGCTGTTGTCAAGGTGTGGGGGCATATACCAGACTGACCCCCACAGCCAGACTGACCCCCACACCCAGAGTCAACCTTCCCCAGACTGATGGACGGCATGGTGGCACAGTGGTTTAAACTGCTACCTCGCAGTGCCAGGGACCGGGGTTCAATTATGGCCTTGAGAGACACTCTGTGGAGTTTGTACTTTCTCCCCGTGTGTGCGTGGGTTTCCTCCGGGTGCTCCGGATTCCTCCCACAGTCCAAAGATGTGCAGGTTAGGTGGAATGGCCATGATCAATGCGTGGGATTGCGGGGATAGTACGGGGGAGTGAGCATTGGTAGAGTGCTCTTTCGGAGGGTCGGTGCAAGCTCGATGGTCCAACTGGCCTCCTTCTGCACCATATGGGTCCGATGGAACACCATCCCCTCACCACCACTCAGAGTACATCCACACCCAGACTGGCCCCCACACCCAGACAGACCCTTCCTCAGACTGCCCCGCACACCCAGACTGACCACCACACCCAGAGTGATGCCCACATCCAGACTGGCCCGCACATCCAGAGTGAGCCCCTCACCCAGAATCACCCCCACATCCAGATTGCCCCCCACACCCAGACTGGCCCCACACCCAGATTCACCCACACATCCAAGGTGACCCCCACACCCAGACTGGCCCCCACACCCAGGCTGGCCCCCACACCTGGACTGGCCCCCACACCCAGACTGACCCCCACACCCAGACTGACCCCCCCACACACACGCAGACTGACCCCCACACCTGGACTGGCCCCCATACCCAGACTGACCCCCACACCCAGACTGACCTCCACACCCAGACTGACCTCCACACCCAGACTGCCCCAGACTGACCTCCACGCCCAGACTGACCCCCACACCCAGACTGACCCCCACACCCAGACTGACCTCCACACCCAGACTGCCCCAGACTGACCTCCACGCCCAGACTGACCCCCACACCCAGACTGACCCCCACACCCAGACTGACCTCCACACGCAGAATGACCCAGACTGACCCCCACACCCAGACTGACCTCCACACCCAGACTGACCCCCACACCCAGACTGACTCCCACACCCAGACTGACCCCCACACCCAGACTGACCTCCACACCCAGACTGACCCCCACACCCAGACTGACACCCCCACACCCAGACTGACCCCCACACCCAGACTGACTCCCACACCCAGACTGACCCCCACACCCAGACTCACCCCCACACATTGACTGACCCCCACACCCAGAATGACCCCCACACCCAGACTGACCTCCACACACAGACTGACCCAGACAGACCCCCACACCCAGACTGACCCCCACACCCAGACTGATCCCCACACCCAGACTGATCCCCAAATCCAGACTGACCCCCACACCCGGACTGACCCCCACACCGAGACTGACCCCCACACCCAGACTGCCCCCACACACACACTGACCCCCACACCCGGACTGACCCTCACACCCGGACTGACCCCCACACCCAGACTGACCCCCACACCCAGACTGACCACCACACACCCAGACTGACCCCCACACCCGGACTGACCCCCACACCCAGACTGAGCTCCACATTGACTGCCCCCACACCCAGACTGACCCCCACACGCAGACTGACCCCCACACCCACACTCACCCAGACTGACCCCCACACCCGGACTGACCCCCACCCCTGGACTGACCCCCACACCCAGACTGACCTTCACACCCAGACTGACCCCCAAACCCAGACTGACCCCTACACCCAGACTGAGCCCCACACCCAGATTCACCCAGACTGACTCCCACACCCAGACTGACCCAGGATGACCGTCGCACCCAGACTGACCCCCACACCCAGAGTGACTCCACCTACCTTGTACGACTCCGGTTTAGAGCTGAATATTCAGCTCACTCGCTCCACATTCAAAATGACAACACACTGACATTTCCAAACCCCAAACATCAGAAACCACAACGCGATTTTCAAAGTTGAAAACTCTACAACACCTCCCCATTTGAGCCCACCGGAGCCCCATTTGAAACATTTCCTTTCAATCTCTTGAAAATTAATCATAGTCTCTCTGTCCCTCTGATTGAATCTGGTGTCTGGTTCTTTCCCACTCTCTTTCATTCTGTCTCTGACTCTCTCCCTCTGTCACCCTCACTCTCTCTGCCCGACTCTCTCTGACTTTCTCTCTCTCCATCTCCTTCTCTATCTCCCTCTGAATGTTTTTCTCTCTCTTCCTCTCTCTCTCTTTCTCACTCATTTTCCCTCTGTCTCTCACACACACTATCTCTCTCTCTGTCTTTCACTTTGTCTTTCTCCCTCACTCTATCTGTCACTCTACCTCTGTCACTCTATCACACACCCTCTCTCTGTCGTCCACTCTATCTCACTCTGTCTTTCACTCTCTCTCTGCCTCTCTATATCTCTGTCGTCCACTCTGTCTCTTTCTATCTCACTCTATCTGTCTTTCAATCTGCCTCTCTCTATCTCTCTGTCTTTCACTCTATCTCTGCCTTTCAATCTGCCTCCCTCTAACTTTCACTCTATCTCTGTCTCTATCTGTCTTTCACTGTCTCCCTCTAACTTTCACTCGATCTCTCTGTCTCCCTCTATCTCTCTCTGCCTCTCTCCGTCTTTCTCTCTGTCTCTCTCTCTGACTTCTCTCACTCTCTCTCTCCCGCTAACCGCGCCAACTTTATGCTCGGGTTACCTTCTGGTCCACGATGGAGCAGGCCATTTCGCGGACATGTGCGAGTGAGAAGCTGCAGTCCAGGATGACGGGCTCCCTGCTCAGGCCGATCTGGATGAGGAAGGGGATTCCGTGTGCGGACAGGCGCTCTGCTCCCGGGGACGGGGGGGAGCAGGGGCTGCCCGAGCCGATCACTGCAGCCGGGTTCATCAGGCTGACCGACTCCCCTCTCCCTCTGGACCTCAGCTCACACCCTGTCCGGCTGGTCACTCAGGCCGAAGATGGCGACCGGGGGGGGGGGGGGGGGGGGGGGGGCTCCTTTGGCTCAAGAGGGAAAACAGGAAGCGGCTGTGAGAGGAGCTGGAGTAAAGGCGAGTCCCGCTGCTCTGAGCCCAGTCCCGGGCACCAAACACTGCCTCTGCCTCTGCCTCCCCCAGGCACTCCCACAGGTCGGAGTGAACCTTCCCCCTTTTCACTTTACTGTGTCTCTTTCCACTTAACTCTGTACATCTCCGTCTGTATCCCAGTGTCTCTCTTTTTGTCTGTCTCTGTCTCTCTCACTGTGTCAGTTTCTCCCCTAGTGTCTAGCTCTGTGTCTAAGTCTATGTATCTCTCTGTGTCTACCTCTCTCTTGTCTACCTCTGTGTTTCTCTCTGTCTGAATCTATCTGTATGTGTGTGTCTCTCTCTCTCTCTGTCTGTCCCTGTGTCTAAGTCTATGTGTCTACCTCTCTCTTGTCTGCTTTTGTGTCTGTCTGTCTGTCTCTCTCCGTCTCTGTCTGGATCTAGCTGTATGTGTGTGTCTCTGTCAATCTCTATGTATCTATCTGTGTCTAAGTCTGTGTCTCTCTGTGTGTCTAGCTCTCTCTCTCTATCTCTGTGCCTGTCTGTATCTCTGTGTGTCTCTCTATTTATCTCTATCTCTGTGTCCCAGTGTTTCTCTCTATGTCTCTATCTCTTCCAATGAATATTTGGATCTCTACCTGTCTCTCTAAACATGTCTTTCGCTATCATCTTGTTTCAATCTTTGTCACACTAACTGTCTTTTTTATGTGATGCTCAGTGTCTCACTCCGATTCCTTAATGTCTTTCTTCACTCCTTCTCACAGCTGTCAGAGTAATGGACTCTGGACAGCCCCGTGTGGGAGATACTGTCACTTGGAGATCTCTGCCCTCACAGCCTGCCCTGGAAAAGGACAGCATTGGAAGCAGGAGCTACCCCCCTTAATTATTGC
This sequence comes from Scyliorhinus torazame, assembly GCF_047496885.1. NCBI lineage: Eukaryota > Metazoa > Chordata > Chondrichthyes > Carcharhiniformes > Scyliorhinidae > Scyliorhinus > Scyliorhinus torazame. The sequence continues at coordinate 222,163,736 of NC_092708.1, read as the reverse complement.
CTTTGCAGTTTGTCGATATTAGCATTGCAAAAGCAGGGGGCAGGATTGAGAGTGGGGGCTGGGGGGTAGGATAAGGCTATAATCATCTGTTCTATATCCATCCCATCAAACTGTCATTCTGAGGCGAATGTCAAACACGGTTCCACCCCTTCCACTTTAACTTAGAACAAATGTTATCTTAATTACTATTCTTATAAATACTCCCAAAGATTGTATTATAAAACAGTCCCCACACTCCTGAAGTACTTCTCCATTCAGCACAGCTTTGAAAAGTTTGCTGCAACTTTACTCTCCTTCATGAATTCTAGCTCAAAGTGTGATCTGTGTTTGAAAATAAGTTTCATTCTTGGATTGGATTGGACTGGATTTGTTTATTGTCATGTGTACCGAGGTACAGTGAAAAGTATTTTTCTGCGAGCAGCTCAACAGATCATTAAATACATGGGAAGAAAAGGGAATAAAAGAAAATACATAATAGGGCAACACAACATATACAATGTAACTACATAAGCACTGGCATCGGATGAAGCATACAGGGTGTAGTGTTAATGAGGTCAGTCCATAAGAGGGTCATTTAGGAGTCTGGTGACAGTGGGGAAGAAGCTGTTTTTGAGTCTGTTCATGCGTGTTCTCAGACTTCTGTATCTCCTGCCCGATGGAAGAAGTTGGAAGAGTGAGTAAGCCGGGTGGTAGGTTTGGGAATTGGTGTGTATGTGTGTGTGTGTCACTGTGTCTCTCCAGACTTGTGTATCTATCTGAGTGTGTTTATAATTGTGTGTGTACCTGTATTTGTTATGTCTCTCTGTATTTGTGTGTGTGTGTCTATGTGTATCTGCATTTGTGTGTGCCTGTCTGGATTTGTGTCTACCAGTGTGTCTCTATGTGTGTGTGAGTTTCTCTGTATTTGTGTGTGTGTGAGAGAGAGAAAGTCTATATTTTTGGGGTGTGCCTGTGCATATCTGTGGGTGTCTGTGCGTGTCTGTATTTTTGTGTATGTGTGCGTATATTTGTGTGTATGTCTGTATTTATGCATGTCTGTCTGTATTTGAGTGTTTGTCCCTTTGTATATGTCTGTATTTGTGTGTGTGTCTGTATTTGAGTGTGGTATGCTTCTCTGTATTGGTGTGTGTGCCTTTATTTCTATGTGTCTGTATTTATGTGTCTTAGTGTTTTTCCGTATTTGTGTGCGTCCCTGTATACGTGTGTTTGTGTATCTGTATTTGTGTGTGTCTTTCTGCATTGATTTGTGTGTGTTTGTGTACATTAGTGTGTGTGCCTGTATTTGTGTTCATGAATTGGTATGTGTTTGTATGTTTGCGTCTGTCTGTACAGGTGTGTGTGTCTGTCTACATTTGTGGATGTGTCTATTGGTGTGTGTGTATGTCTGCTGTTTGTGTCTATGCCTCGTGTGTGTGTATGCCTTGTGTGTGTGTGTCTGTTGTGATTCGTGTATGTGTCTGTTGTGATGTGTGTGTATGTCTGTTTGTATGTCTGTTGTGTGTGTATGTGATGTGCCATCAATGAACAAAAAACGTAGTGAACGTAACTGAGGCTTTAATAAACTAAACAGAAAGCCTCCTGGCCTCGGATCCCGAACTGAGGCAGCGGCGGAGATTAGCCACCTTTATACCGAGCCCGAGGGGAGGCAGAGCCAGCAGGCAGTGGTTTACCACATTACATGTAATACAGTGGCAGTTTACCACAATACACATATTATATACTACAGTGGTTCGGAGCCAGCAGGGACAAGCCCAGGCATGTAACAATACAACAGTACAATACAATACAGTGGTTTACCACATTCACCCCCTGTTCAAAAAAAGAGTCCAGCAGGGGTGAAGTGGACTTAAAGATCAAGTCTGTCGGGGGCCTTGACTTTCCGCCGTGATCGCCTCAGTCCCGGCTGTGGTGTGGGCACTGGTGTCGTGACCTGCGCGTCCGAAAGCGTGTTGTCCTCTTCTTCACCCAGTAGTTGAGTCGGTGGAGGGGAGGGCGGTGTGTGGGCAGGGGTGGTGGTGATGGCCACCGGTGGGCCTGCGGGTGCCAAACCTTGAAGTAGCTGGGTAGTGGTGGAGGGAGACGGTGTAGGATCGGGGGTGGTGGTGATGGCCGCTGGGGAAACTGTAGGTGCCAAATCCCGGAGGGAGACTGTGTCCTGTCGCCCGTCATGATGTGCCACGAAGGGATATTGTGGATTGGCATGGAGGAGCATGACCTTCTTGACGAGGGGATCTGATTTATGACTCCTCTCATGCTTCCGGAGGAAGACGGGCCCTGGGACTGTCAGCCAGACGGGAGCGAGACCCCGGAGGTGGACTTCCTGGGGAAGGCAAACATACGTTTGTGAGGGGTCTCGTTGGTGGCAGTGCACAGGAGCAACCGGATGGAGTGGAGCGCATTGGAGAGGACCTCCTGCCAGCGGGAGACTGGGAGACTTCTAGACCGTAGGGCCAGGAGGACGGCCTTCTAGACCATTGCATTCTCCCTCTCCACCTGTCCGTTGCCCCGGGGATTGTAGCTGGTGGTCCTGCTGGAGGCGATGCCCTGGCTGAACAGGAACTGACGCAACTCGTCGCTCATGAAGGAGGAACCCCGATCGTTATGGATGTAGGTGGGGAAACCGAACAAGGTAAAAATACTGTGCAGGGCCTTGATGACAGTGGCAGAGGTCATGTCAGGGCATGGGATGGCAAAGGGGAATCTTGCATATTCGTCAATAATGTTGAGGAAGTACACGTTACGGTCAGTGGAGGGGAGGGCCCTTAGAAATCGATGCTGAGGCGCTCAAAGGGGCGGGAGGCCTTTACCAGGTGCGCTCTGTCTGGCCGATAGAAGTGCAATTTGCACTCCGCGCAGATCTGGCAGTCCCTGGTCACGGTCCTGACCTCCTCGATGGAGTAAGGCAGGTTGCGAGCCTTGATAAAGTGAAAGAAACGGGTGGCCCCCGGGTGACAGAGGTCATTTTGGAGGGCCCGGAGTCGGTCTACTTGTGCGCTGGCACATGTACCGTGGGATAGGGCATCTGGGTGCACATTGAGCTTCCCAGGTCAATACAAGATATCGTAGTTGTAGGTGGAGAGCTCGATCCTCCACCTCAGAATCTTGTCGTTCTTGATCTTGCCCCACTGTGTATTGATAAACATGAAGGCAACCGACCGTTGGTCAGTGAGGAGAGTGAATCGCCTGTCGGCCAGGTAATGCCTCCAATGTCGCACAGCTTCTACGATGGCTTGGGTTTCCTTTTCGACGGAGGAGTGTTGAATTTCAGAGGCATGGAGGGTACAGGAGACAAAAGCCACGGGCCTGCCCGCCTGGTTGAGGGTAGCGACCAGAACAAAGTCCGACGCATCGCTCTCCACCTGCAACGGAATGGACTTGTCCACAGCGTGCATCGCGGCTTTGGCAATATCCGCATAATTGGGGACACACTGGGCATAGTAAGAGAAGAACCCCAGGCATCTCTTCAGGGCCTTGGGACAGTGGGGGAGGGGGAGCTCCAGGAGGGGGCGCATGCGGGTGGGGTCGGGCCCTAGGACTCTGTTTTCCACAATGTAGCCAAGGATGGCTAGGCGGGTTGTGCGGAAAATACATTTTTCCTTATTAGAGGTGAGATTCAGGAGTTTAGAGGTGTGGAGGAAGTGCCGGTGGTTTTCGTCATGGTCTTGCTGGTCATGGCCGCAGATGGTGACATTATCTAAGTACGGGAATGTGGCCTGCAGTCCGTACTGGTCAACCATTTGGTCCATTTCTCGTTGGAAGACCGAGACCCCATTGGTGACGCCGAAGGGAACCCTGAGGAAGTGGTAGAGGCGGCCATCTGCCTCGAAGGCAGTGTATTGGCGGTCCTCCGGGCGGATAGGGAGCTGGTGGTACGCGAACGTCAAGTCAACTGTGGAGAAGACTCGATACTGCGCAATCTGGTTGACCATGTCAGATATGTGGGGGAGGGGGTACGCATCGAGCTGCGTGTACCGGTTGATGGTCTGACTGTAGTCGATGACCACCCTCTCATAGTAGTCGCTGGACCTCTGAGCTGACAAAGGCCCTGTCCCGGGCACTATATCGTCTGCTCCTAGTAGCGACGGGCTTACAGTCCGGGGTGAGGTTAGCGAAGAGCGAGGGTGGGGTGACCTTAAGGGTCACGAGGCTACAGACGGTGAGGGGGGGCAGGGATCCACCGAAATTTAAAGTAAGGCTTTGGAGGTGGCACTGGAAGTCGAGCCCCAGTAATAGGGCAGCGCAGAGATGAGGAAGGTTGTAGAGTTTAAAGTTAGTGTACTCTACGCCTTGTACAGTAAGGGTCGCGACACAGTACCCCCGGATTTCTACTGAATGTGATCCGGAAGCCAGGGAGATTTTCTGGGTCGCGGGTAAAATTGGGAGGGAGCAGCGCCTTACCGTATCTGGGTGAATGAAGCTGTCTGTGCTCCCGGAGTCGAAAAGGCAGGCCGTCTCGTGCCCGTTGATCCGGACGGTCATCGTAGATTTTGTGAGGCGATGAGGCCGGGACTGGTCGAGCGTGATGGAGGCGAGTTTCAGAAGGTGATGGGTAGGCCGGTCGGAGGTAGCGGTGGCCAGCGTACGACGGGGTGAGCAGGGCTCCCGGGAGGCTGCGGAGTGGTTCCCAGATGGCGGCCCTAATGGGTCGTGCGTGGTGGGTGGAGTACAAGATGGCGACAAAGATGGTGGCCCCCATGGGTCGCACGTGGTGGGTGGAGTACAAGATGGCGTCAAAGATGGTGGCCCCCATGTGTCGCACGTGGCGGGTGGCGCGGCAGCTGGGGGCGGCCTCGACAGGCAGCAGGCAGCACTGCTGGGCCTAGGAGTTTTAGGGAGAGATCGGGCCTGGCAGGCTTTCGCAAAGTGGCCCTTCCTCCCACACCCATTGCAAGTCGCGTTCCATGCAGGGCAGCATTGTCTGGGATGCTTACCCTGGCCGCAAAAGTAGCACTGCGGGCTTCCGGCGTTGGCCGCACTCGAGTCGGATGGTGGAGGCGCCCACGAGGTCCACGAGGGTGGCGCGTGGTCGGAGGTGTAGGCCTCCATGTTCTGGAAGGCCACCTCCAGCGAGTGTGAGAGCTGCACTGCCTCTGGGATGCCGAGTGTACCCCCTTCTAGCAATCGCTGGCGGATGTAGTTCGATTTCATGCCTGCGACATAGGCAGCTCTGATCGACAGCTCCGCGTGTTGGACAGCTGATACCGCCTGGCAAGCACAGTTCCGTCTGAGTACCCGCAAGGCACGCAGGAATTCTGCTAGTGATTCCCCAGGGCGTTGTCGTCTCCTGGCAAGAAGGTGCCTAGCATACACCTCGTTTACCAACTTTACATATTGTCCCTTTCGCAGCATTATCGCCTCCGTATACGAGGGGGCGTCCCTGATGAGAAGGAAAACTTGCCGGCTCACCCGTGCGTTGAGGATCTGCTTCTTTTGGAGGTCGGTGAAGTCTTCGGTCGAGGATCCGAGGTACGCTTCGAAGCAGCTTAGCCAGTGCTCGAATGTTGCAGTGGTGTCGGCTGCCTGTGGGTCCAACTCCAGGCGATCAGACTTGAGCGATGAATTCATCTTAGATGTTTAGTTTATTAAATTGATGTGCCATCAATGAACACAAAACAAGTAGTGAACGTAACTGAGCCTTTAATAAACTAAACAGAAAGCCTCCTGGCCTCGGATCCCGAACTGAGGCAGCGGCGGAGACTAGCCACCTTTATACCGAGCCCGAGGGGAGGCGGAGCCAGCAGGCAGTGGTTTACCACATTACATATAATACAGTGGCAGTTTACCACAACACACATATTATATACTACAGTGGTTCAGAGCCAGCAGGGACAAGCCCAGGCATGTAACAGTACAACAGTACAATACAATACAGTGGTTTACCACAGTATGTCTATTGCGGTGCATGTTGTATTGTGTGTGTCTGTTGTGTGTGTATGTCTTTGTGTGTGTCTCTTGTGTGTGTATGTCTGCTGTGTGTGTGTGTGTGTGTGTGTATGTCTGTTGTGTGTGTGTATGTCTGATGTGTGTGTGTATGTCTTTTGTGGTGTGTGTGTGCATATGGGCGTGGTTACCCCAGCTCTGAGCCACTTGTTTCACAAAGCTGAGTCTCTCCCGTTACTCCTGTCTTCGGCAGCCCTGGGGAAAGGAATGGTTTTCCATCCCCTAAGTCATAACCCCTAGTTCACACTTCCACCTGGACAAGCCTTGAAACAAATTCCAATCGAATTTTGGTGGCAGCAAATACTTTTGATTGGCGGTTGTGCTCAATATGACCGGACCTTGGTGAAAACAAAACCACTCTTGCGATGGATTTCGAATCGTGCTTCGCTGATATTACCAAATAAACTCTGTTTCCCGTATGCATAAGCTTGCAGTTTGTCTGTCATCAATCTAATTTTAATAATGAGTGCAATCATAAATGTACCTCACCTTCCTGCCCATGTAAATAACAGAAATCTGCCAGAATAAAGGTTGTGCCTCCTGTCAATTGTGAAAATTACAAATGGTAATTTCATCGCAAGCTTTTAGGCTTCCTATATGTAGCAATTTTTACACTAGGAGATATCTCGATGTACAAATTCATTGCAAATCCGTTTGGTCACTGGGTCTGGGGGCGTGTCCCCTGGTTTCTGAAATCCGCGCAGAAGGAATCGCTGACCCTCCAGTCTCTGAGAAAACACGGGTTTGAACCTGCTGGATGAATTGGGCGCTAGTCTACGTTTTAAAGATTCTGAACTCGTTCCAGCCAAAATCTTATCCACTTAAAATTGGACAGGGGTGGTGGTGATGGCCACCGGTGGGCCTGCGGGTGCCAAACCTTGAAGTAGCTGGGTAGTGGTGGAGGGAGACGGTGTAGGGTCGGGGGTGGTGGTGATGGTCGCTGGGGAACCTGCAGGTGCCAAATCCCGGAGGGAGACTGTGTCCTGCCGCCCGTCATGATGTGCCATGTAGGCATATTGTGGGTTGGCATGGAGGAGCAGGACCTTCTCGACGAGGGGATCTGATTTATGGTTCCTCGCATGCTTCCAGAGGAGGACGGGCCCTGGTACTGTCAGCCAGGACAGGAGCGAGACCCCGGAGGTGGACTTCCTGGGGAAGGCAAACATACGTTTGTGAGGGGTCTCATTGGTGGCAGTGCACAGGAGCGACCGGATGGAGTGGAGCGCATCGGGAAGGACCTCCTGCCAGCGGGAGACTGGGAGACTTCTAGACCGCAGGGCCAGGAGTACGGCCTGCCAGACCATCGCGTTCTCCCTCTCCACCTGTCCGTTGCCCCGGGGATTGTAGCTGGTCGTCCTGCTGGAGGCGATGCCCTTGCTGAGCAGGAACTGACGCAACTCGTCGCTCATGAAGGAGGAACCCCGATCGCAATGGATGTAGGTGGGGAAACCGATCAAGGTGAAGAGACTGTGCAGGGCCTTGATGACAGTGGCAGGGGTCATGTCAGGGCATGGGATGGCAAAGGGGAATCTTGCGTATTCGTCAATAATGTTGAGGAAGTACACGTTACGGTCAGTGGAGAGGAGGGCCCTTAGAAATCGATGCTGAGGCGCTCAAAGGAGCGAGAGGCCTTTACAAGGTTCTCTCTGTCTGGCCGATAGAAGTGCGGTTTGCACTCCGCGCAGATCTGGCAGTCCCTGGTTACAGTCCTGACCTCCTCGATGGAGTAAGGCAGGTTGCGAACCTTGATAAAGTGAGAAAAACGGGTGGCCCCCGGGTGACAGAGGTCATTTTGGAGGGCCCGGAGTCGGTCTACTTGTGCGCTGGCACATGTACCGCGGGATAGGGCATCTGGGTGCGCATTGAGCTTCCCAGGTCGATACAAGATATCGTAGTTGTAGGTGGAGAGCTCGATCCTCCACCTCAGAATCTTGTCGTTCTTGATTTTGCCCCACTGTGTATTGTTAAACACGAAGGCAACCGACCGTTGGTCAGTGAGGAGAGTGAATCGCCTGCCGGCCAGCTAATGCCTCCAATGTCGCACAGCTTCTACGATGGCTTGGGTTTCCTTTTCGACGGAGGAGTGTTGAATTTCGGAGGCATGGAGGGTACGGGAGACAAAAGCCACGGGCCTGCCCGCCTGGTTGAGGGTAGCGGCCAGAACAAAGTCCGACGCATCGCTCTCCACCTGGAATGGAATGGACTCGTCTACTGCGTGCATCGTGGCTTTGGCAATATCTGCCTTGATGCGGTTGAAGGCCAGGCGGGCCTCAGTCGTCAGGGGACAAATGGTGGATTTAATAATTAGACTGGCCTTGTCCGCATAATTGGGGACCCACTGGGCATAATAGGAGAATAAACCCAGGCATCTCTTCAGGGCCTCGGGGCAGTGAGGAAGGGGGAGTTCCAGGAGGGGGTGCATGCGGCCGGGATCGGGCCCTAGGACTCCGTTTTCCACAATGTAGCCAAGGATGGCTAGGCGGGTTGTGCGGAAAATGCATTTTTCCTTATTAGAGGTGAGATTCAGGAGTTTAGAGGTGTGGGGGAAGTGCCGGAGGTTTTCGTCATGGTCCTGCTGGTCATGGCCGCAGCTGGTGACATTATCTAAGTACGGGAATGTGGCCCGCAGCCCGTACTGGTCAACCATTCGGTCCATTTCTCGTTGGAAAACCGAGACCCCATTGGTGACGCCGAAGGGAACCCTGAGGAAGTGATAGAGGCGGCCATCTGCCTCGAAGGCAGTGTATTGGCGGTCCTCCGGGCGGATAGGGAGCTGGTGGTACGCGAACGTCAAGTCAACTGTGGAGAAGTCTCGATACTGCGCAATCTGGTTGACCATGTCAGATATGCGGGGGAGGGGGTACGCATCGAGCTGCGTGTATCGGTTGATGGTCTGACTGTAGTCGATGACCACCCGGTGCTTCTCCCCAGTCTTGACGACCACCACTTGGGCTCTCCAGGGGCTGTTACCAGCCTCAATGATCCCCTCTTGTAGTAGTCGCTGGATCTCTGAGCTGATAAAGGCCCTGTCCCGGGCACTGTATCGTCTGCTCCTAGTAGCGACAGGCTTACAGTCCGGGGTGAGGTTAGCGAAGAGCGAGGGTGGGGCGACCTTAAGGATTGCGATGCTACAGATGGTGAGGGGGGGCAGGGGTCCACCGAACTTTAAAGTAAGGCTTTGGAGGTGGTACTGGAAGTCGAGCCCCAGTAATAGGGCAGCGCAAAGATGAGGAAGGACGTAGAGTTTAAAGTTAGTGCACTCTACGCCTTGTACAGTAAGGGTCACGACACAGTACCCCCGGATTTCTACTGCGTGGGATCTGGAAGTCAGGGATACTTTCTGGGTCGCGGGTAAGATTGGAAGGGAGCAGCGCCTTACCGTATCTGGGTGAATGAAGCTGTCTGTGCTCCTGGAGTCGAAAAGGCAGGCTGTCTCGTGCCCGTTGATCCGGAAGATCATCGTAGATTTTGTGAGACGATGAGGCCGGGACTGGTCGAGCGTGATGGAGGCGGGTTTCAGAAGGCGATGGGTAGGCCGGTCGGAGGTAGCGGCGGCCAGCGTACAACCGGGTGAGCAGGGCTCCCGGGAGGCTGCGGAGTGGTCCCCAGATGGCGGCCCTTATGGGTCGTGCGTGGTGGGTGGAGTACAAGATGGCGTCAAAGATGGTGGCCCCCATGGGTCGCACGTGGTGGGCAAAATCGAAGATGGCGGCAAAGATGGCAGCATCCACGGGTCGACATGGCGGGTGGCGCGGCAGCTGGGGGCAGCCTCAACAGGCAGCAGGCAGCCAAAATCTTATCCACTTAAAATTGTTCGAGATACATTTCTCGTTCCCTTTACATGTAACCAGCCCTCTTCCCCGGTAATACAAATGAATCCCATGTTAATGTGTTTATTTCCGTCATCCTTTTCGTTTTGCTATTCCAGACAGAAAGCTCTCTGCCCAGGTCAAACCGACCATCCGCCTGTCTGCGCCTTGGCCTGGTTCATATAACTGGCTGAGGGTATTGATGAAGACCCCGCCTTCTTAACCTTGCCTCTTGCCTGAGGTGTGGTCATCCTCGGATTAAATCACCACCAATCAGCTCTCCCCCTCAAAGGGGAAAGTAGCCTTTGGTCATCTGGGACTGCAGCAACTTAAATCCCTCAGATCTCTGTGATCTGGGTTACATCTATCTCATTCTGTCTTATTGAACTATAGATGAGATGGACCCAGATTCAATTCTCCAATTATGTTGAGGTGGTTGGTTTTATCCTCACATATCAGTTCAGAGTACTCCAACTGATCTCAGCATCTGGACTGAGGAGAGGATAATCAGGCAAGCTAGCGATTGGTTCGCCAATGGCTGCTGCTGGAAAGGGTGCTTATGGTTGCTGTGATGAGAGTTGTATACTTTTGAGATTATGTTTCTGTGTAAGAAAACTGATGTGAGAGACCAAGGTTAATTGAACACGGGAAGGTTACTAGAGACAGGTTGCCTGTGAGGTCTAAGAGATTAAAGTTTAAAGATGTTCGGGCGGATTCTCCATTCCCAAGACTACTTGTTAACGCCGGAGCAGGACTCGTGGACATCTATGACAGCAACACCTGGACTGATTCAACAACCATTAAGGGTCTTGCGCTGACGCCACGTGGAACACAATCGATTCCAATGGGAAACGGTGCAGGATTCGCGAATGACACTCAGGAGGCTGACAAGCTGCAGCTATATATACACACTGCACTCCCCACACACACCATCCCAGCCAACAAGATGGCAGCGAGGAGAGCAGCACCCCGTTTTGTGGATACCAAGCTCGAGACTCTGCTGAACATCACGGAGACTAGGCAGGCGATCCTGCTCTGTACCCTGGCCTGGGCAGGAGGCTGCCAGCCATCTCCATTCGCCGTGCCACAGAGGCTGTCAGCACCGTCAGCAACACTATCCGGATTGGCCAGCAGTGCCAGAAGAAACTGCACAACCTCCTCAGGATGGGTAGACAGCACTGTGTCCCTGGCATCAACCCCATCCCATACACCAGTTACCGCCCCCCCACCCAGAGGGCGGCCGAACCCCCACCTTGCACCACATGCCAGCCACCGTGGCCAGGTGCCATGGCTACTGAAGCGACCAGCTGTCCACCCCCTGGGCTGCATGTGTCGGTCTGTCTAACACTGTGTTTTCAGTCTCCACCCCCACCCCCAGATGAAGGCAGCCCATAACCGCTGGGAGCAGGAGGAGACTGGAGGGGGACTGCCGGACCTGTGGCCCCTCACCACAGCAAAGCAATGCACCCTGGACATGGCCTGCGGGCCCAAGGAAAAGACAGTCGACGGGACGGAGGTCAGCATCGGGCGAGGAAGTTAGACCCCGCTGAGTTGCGGTTCCCATGCCACGTGTGGCAACCACCTCCCCAACACCACCCTCACCCCCACACCACACTCACACCACCCCCACACCGCTGCTCCACCACCACCACCACCACCACCACCATAAGAACTAGGAGCAGGAGTGGGCCATCAATGAGATCATGGCTGATCTTTTTGTGGACTCAGCTCCACTTTCTCGCCCGAACACGATTACCCTTTATTCCTTTACTGTTCAGAAATCTATCTAGCTTTACCTTAAGAACATTCAACAAGGTAGCCTCAACTGCTTCACTGGGCAGGGGAATTCCACAGATTTACAACCCTTTGGGTGAAGAAGTTCCTCCTCAACTCAGTCCTAAATTTGCTCCCTCTTTTTGGGGGCTATGCCCCCTAGTTCTAGTTTCACCCACCAGTGGAAACAACCTCCCTGCTTCTATCCTATCTATTCCCTTCATAATTTTATATGTTTCTATAAGATCCCCCCTCATTCTCCTAAATTCCAATGAATATAGTCCCAGTCTACATAATCTCTCCTCATAAACCAATCCTCTCATTTCTGGAATTAGCCTAGTGAATCTTCCCTGCACCCACTCCTGTGCCAGTACATCCTTTCTCAAGTAAGGTGATCAAAACTGTACACAGTACTCCAGGTGTGGCCTCACCAGCATCCTATACAGCTGCAACATTACCTCCCGTTTTTAAACTCCATCCCTCTAGCAATGAAGAACAAAATTCCATTTACCTTCTTAATTATCTGCTGCACCTGCAAGCCAAGTTTCTGCGATTCATGCACAAAGACACCCAGGTCCCTCTGCACAACAACATGCTGCAATTTTTACCATTTCAATAATTGTCCATTTTGCTGTTATTTCTATCAAAATGGATGACCTCACATTTACCAACATTGTACTCCATCTGCCAGAACCTTGTCCACTCACTTAAACTATCTCTGTCCCTCTGCAGACTTTCAGTATTCTCTGCAGACTTGGTTCTATTACTCAGTTTAGCATCATCTGCGAACTTTGACACATTACACTTGGTCCCCAACTCCAAATTATCTATGTAAATGTAAACTATTGTGGTCCCAACACTGATCCCCGAGGCACGCCACTAACCACTGATCACCAACCAGGAAAACACTCATTTATCCTTACTCTTTGCTTTCTGTTACTTAACCATAAGATCATAAGATGTAGGAGCAGAATTAGGCCACTCAGCGCATTGAGTCTGCTCTGCCATTCTGTCACAGCTGATTTTTTTTTCAATCCTCTCTCCATGCTAATACATTAGCCGTAACGCTGTGCACCTTTATGTTATGCAGCAGCCTTTGGTGCAGCATCTAATAATAATAATAATCTTTATTATTGTCAAAAGTAGGCTTACATTAATACTGCAATGAAGTTACTGTGAAAATCCCCTGGTCGCCACATTCCGACGCCTGTTCGGGTACACAGAGGAAGAATTCAGAATGTCCAGTTCACGTGACAAGCCCGTCTTTCGGGACTTGTGGGAGGAAACTGGAGCACCCGGAGGAAACTCACGCAGTCACGGTGAGAACGTGCAGACTCCACACAGACAGTGACCCAAGCCGGGAATCGAACCCTGCTGTGATGCATCATGTTAGAATGGGTACAGGGGACAGTTTCGCGATAAGGGCTTGGGCACAAATATGTATGTATGATGTCACATTAATCACCTTTGCACAATGTTACAACCTGCCTCAGTGCTCTGTCAGAAGGGAGTGAGGGGTGGGCTGGTCCGGGCTGGCCGCAGAGGTGACGCGGGGGACGCGGCGGGGTGGGGGGGGGGTATGGAATGGACGGACGTTGGGGTGGGCTTGGCTCAGGGACCACAGTTCAGCCAGCGCTCATTGCTCCGGCGTCCCAGCAATCCCCCCACTGTCCCAATGTCCGCCACCCCAGGGGTTCGGAGGAACCGACGTGTGATGAAATGGCCAGCTCGCATGCAGGGATCACTCAGGTGGATGGTGGAAAGTGCTACCGTCAGCAGGAGTCAGATGTTATCAAATGATGCGGAGAACCAGAGCTCATTGCAGAGCGGGTTGTCAACATACTCCATCCCATGGACCATACCCGCTGTTACTGACATCCCAGGGCCCGCACCCTGTAGAATGGCAGCTACGTGTCAGAGGGGGTTGCAGGCAGAGGGTTGGCCGGGGTGTGGAGGGAGTGGGGTGAGGGTGGGAAGTGGTGTCCATGCCCTTGGCCAGTTCCCTCCCCACCCCAGTCGGTGAACCTGGAGGCAGTCAGAATGTCCCGTGCGCGCCGGCCCCTGGTGCACATGTTGTGCAGCCTCCCATGCCTGTCCGGGCTCCATGCCCTGCCATCCTCGCCCTCCCCTGTATTCTCCTCATTGGATGAGGCTTGGCGTTCATCCTCCTCCAGCATGTCGCCCCACTGCTGCGTGATGTTGTGGGGGATGCAGCAGACCACCACGATGCGAACGGCCCTCCCAGCGCCATACAGGAGGGCCCCTACAGAGCGGTCCAGGCACCTGAACCGCACCTTCAGGATGCCGAAGCTGGAGCTGAAGGCATCGTGCACACTGCCTGGGTATCGGGCACAGAAGTGCTTGACGTGCAGCTCATGGTCACACACCAACTGCACGTTCATCGAGTGGAACCCCTTTCAGTTTGTGAAGAGTGGCCTGTCATTTACAGGTGCTCGGAGGGGGACATGCATCCCGTTGATCACCCCCTGGACCCAGGGCATCTCCCCCATTCCCCAGCAGTGCCAGGTGCACCATGATCTGGTAGATATGTCGCACTGTCCCCGGAGCCTTCAATGGCCTGCCCAGTCCGGCAGGTCCTCGAATGACAGGCACTGTCAGTACATGCGAGGCCTCATTGTGTGCCTCCTTTGCCCGTTCTCCTCCTCGGCCTGTTGGGCGGCCGGCTCTCCATCCGCAGCCGCTGTCTCCTGTTCCGCTGGGGCACGCTCCACTGCTGCAACTTCCTCCTCCTTGGCAGCTCCAGCTCATCCAGCCGCAGTGCGGCGACTAGCAGGAAGGCCACCATTGCTGGTTGTATTCAAATATCCATTGTCTGCAGGGGGCAAAAGGCCGACATGCGAGCATGGTGTGAACGACTGTGCACAACCAGGTCCGCCAGGCTACACGGAGGTCGTGGTTGGCACTGCGGACACTGCCCCATCATGTACCCCCCCATCCCCGCACCCATGGCCCTGTTGGCTGGTGCTGCCCATGGCAGAGGTACGCTCTGCATCCCCCTTCTGACGCCTCTCTCTCTCTCTCGAGGGGCAACCGTGGGCGTTGCCTTTGGATGGGCCACGTGATATCGCTCCAACAGGTCGCAGCCAGTTGGGGCGGTGGTATAGCAGAGGATGAGGTGTTGTGGTGATGGGGTGGGGCACCCATATTGCCAGTGTCTCTCTAGACCATATGGGTGCCCCTACTAGGGTCCAACATGAGTGATCAGTCAGATGCGCAGCAAGATGGACGCCTTGCAGGTCGCGGCAATGGCGGTCCATGCCTGGACACCGCCCCAGTCGCGTGGAGAATCACGGAGGCGCCCACCATGATTTCGGTGTCAAAACCAATTCACCGCCCAATTGCCATTCCCGATTCCCGGCGCCAGTTTGGGCATTTTGCATGAGAGGTTATGTTGAGTTTGAGTTATAAGTAAATAAGTTGTATTTGAAACTTGCATTGTGAGATAAGTCGAGAAATTGTTTTTTCCGCTCTTGAATTCCAAAGGGGAGTACAGAGGTGACAAGGAACATTTGTATCTTAGAGGAGTTCCAAGAGTAAACAGGGAAATGTATATTAAATTTTATTGACCCAAAAGTAGAGGCAAAACAGAAAACATGAAATGTTTTTATATTTGGAGAAGTTGAGTTCAAATAACTGTTTCAGGACAATCGAACTTAAGATGGAAGGGGAAAGATATTTCAGGAAAAGGGGGCGGGATTCTCCACTCCCATACCGAAGTGGCTGCGTCGTCGTGGGGGCCCGTCAACCGGCGCGACGCGATTCCCACCCCCGCCGAATATCCGGTGCCAGAGACTTCGGCAACTGGCGGGGGCGGGATTCACGCCAGCCCCCGGCGATTCTCCGACCCCCCAGTTTGTTTCTGAACTGCCTTTTGGAATTCTGCATCAGAGTGCAAGTGTGTGAGAAATTATTGTATTAAATTGACTTGGGTAATATTTAATTCAGTTTTTATGTTTAAAATCTATAAGGGGGTTGTTGCCAAGAAGATAGTTTACTTGTGTACTTTTGACCAAGCAGGTTTTTTGGTGGTTTGTTCTGTAAAGTTGTTTTGACTGTGTAACTTTCACCTTGTCTGTATAAGGTTTTTTTTCCTTTTATAGATTTTTTCATTAAAAAAATTCTAAAAGTGTTACTGGAGTCCTATGCTCTTGAGGTCAGTAGCTTTTCCTCCTTGTTTTTATAATAATTTAATAGGTTTATGATCAATGATATAGACTTCACTCTGGAGTCTGGCTTGCTCAGAAATAATATTAGCTGTGGTCGTAATAGTGTTAGGATGAAGAAAAGTTGACTGAAACACCGTCTGGGCCCAGTGTCACAGATGTCAATTTGATTCACTCGATGTGATATCAAGAAATGGTTGAAAGCGCTGGCTACTGCAAAGGCTATGGTCCCTGACAATATTCCAGTATTAGCACTGAAGACCCGTGCTCCAGAACTTGCTACACGCCCAGCCAAGCTATCCCAATGCAGCCATATCACTGGCATCTACCCGGTAATTGCCCAAAAAAGCAGGACAAATCCAAACTGGCCAATTACTGCCCATCTGTCTACTCTCAATCATCAGTAAAGTGATGAAAGTGGCCATCAACAATGCTATCAAGTAGCACTTGCTTAGCAACACACTGCTCACTGAAGACTTGTGCTCCAGAATTTGCTGCACTTCTAGCCAAGCAGTTCCAGTACAGCTACAAAACTGGCATCTACCCGGCAATGTGGAAAATTGCCCAGGTGTGTCTTGTACACAAGAAACAGGACAAATCCAACTCAGTCAATTACCGGCCTATCAGTCTACTCTCCATCATCAGAAAAATGATGGAAGGAGTCATCAACAGTGCTATCAAGCAGTACTTATTCGGCAATAACATGCTCATGCACGCTCAGTTTGGGTTCCCCCAGGGTCACTCAGCTTCTCACCTCATTCCAGCCTTGGCTCAAACATGGACAAAAGAACTGAATACCAGAGGTGAGGTGAGAGTGACTGCCTTGAACATCAAGGCTGCATTTCGCCAAGTGTGCCACCCAGGAGCCCTAGAAAAAACTGGAGACAATGGGAATCAAGGGGGAAACTCTCCGCTGGTTAGAGTCATACCTGGCACAAAGGAAGATGTATGTGGTGAAGGTCAATCATCTCAGCTCCAAGACATCACTGCAGGTGTTCCTCAGAGTAGTGTCCTCAGCCCAACTATCTTCAGCTGCTTCAACAATGACCTTCCTTCCATGATAAGGTCAGATGCGGGGATGTTTGCTGATGATTGCACCATGTTCAGCACTATTCACAACTCCTCAGATACTGAAGCAGTTCATATCCAAATGCAACAAGACCTAGACAATATCCAGGCTTGGGTTGACAAGTGGCAAGTTAAATTCACGCCACACAAGTGCCAGGTCATGACCATCTCCTACAATACAGAATCTAACCATCACTCCTTGACATTCAATGGTATAACGATCACTGAATTCCCCACTCTTATGATCCTGGGGGTTACCATTGACTTAACTGAATTGCCATATAAATACTGTAGCTACAGGAGCAGACCAGAGGCTAGGAATTCCATGCCGCATAACTCATCTCCTGACTCCTCAATGCCTGTCCACCATCTACAAGGCACAAGTCAGGAGTGTGAGGGGCAACCTGCTACCCTGGGGGCGACATGCGGCCCATCTGGGTTCTGAGTGCATCCCACAAGACATTTTGTTGACTGTTGCTCACATGCAGGGTTGCCACATTCCACTAATTTTGGTCTGTGTAGTTTTTTTCCTTACCGGTATGACTTAAAATGATTTGCATGTAAAGCAAAGACAAGTGAAGTGAGGTGCGTGCTGATTTCATACAACATTGACTGTCAGAGCCATGCACTCCCTCTGCATCCGAAGTGTAAATATTTCTTTTGATTTTATCATTTGAAGTCAATAACAGTTCTATTAATATATAAATGATTAAACTTTTTCTGTAAGTCGGTATGAAATATTCGACATGTATTAAATGTATTTAATCTTATGCATGGTGTCATGATTAGTTACCAAGCCTGATTTCAATCTTGCAGCCCATTGAGATAAAGGAGGGCCACTTATGCGGCCCGCCCACTAGCCTCGGTTGTCAATCCCTGATCTAGAAGGACAAGAGCAGCAGATACATCACCGTTGCTGGGTCAAAATCCTGGAACTTCCTTCCTAACAGCACTGTAGGTGTACCTACACCACATGAACTGTAGCAATTCAGGAAGGCAGCTCACCATTACCTTCTCAAGGGCAATTAGGGATGGGCAGTAATGACAGTGAAGCCCATTCAGTTGAAAGAAACATTGGATTGGAACTTGGGTCTCCTGTTGTGTCTAACAACCTGACATTATTATTACAATAATAACTTGACCATTGGAACCTGCATCATATCTCACTAGTCATAAATGTTGCAGAGCCGCATGTATTACAGGTGTATTAAATTCAAATGGAGGTAGACTTTCTGGATTGGCACTGACAGTGCAGAGTTTCATGCAACCTGTAATGACTTAGGCCAGGCCTTTGAGATTGGCCAATTAGAATATGAGTTCCCTGATTAGTGGCCCAATCAGGGAAGCCCTTTCTCTGTGGATAACAGGGAGTGTCAGATCCTCTGCATCCCCAGTGTAGACAGCAGACTGAATGCACCTGGTTGTTGGGCTGTTGGTTTTGTAAATAAAAGGAATTCTGATGAAGGGACGTCTGCCTCCGTGAACTTATTACACAACCCAAGTGCACAATAGGAATCCAGACCAAAGAACGGACGCACAGATCAACTGACCCTCATCCACTGCATTCACAAATAGTGAAATAATCAGTGGCTATGCCAATGCACTGCTTTCATAGGCACATAGGAGTTACGAAACAAGAGAAGACCAGGTTCCGTCTAACTTGCCTTCTATCATCCTGTTAATTGTACAATACAATGATAATGGAGTTAAGGACAAATCCTAAGAATCAAACTCCATTAATTTGTCTATATCAGATCCAGAAATGAGAGGATGAGCACGCAGGTGGTGAAGAGCTGTGGGAATCAGAAATCCATAGTCACCATTCCCTTCACAAACATGCAACCCTTACCATATGTTATGCCTCAAATTACTTCCAAACTCAATTGCAAAATGTCATTTACTGAATGAAATATGTCTCATTTTAATTTTCACATATGGCCCTCTCTTGGGTATGAAAAAAATTCCTGGACCTGAATATGATTGCTTTGTAACACTATTTGTTTAATATCTCCGCCATTTCCCCTTCACTATTCTAATTTCTCCTGTCTTTAATTGTTATAGTCAGGAGAGAGACAGACAAACTGCACTGATCTCCTGTCCATAAGCAAAAAGCGTTTTGAATTAGTTTTTAAAAATAGTCTGTGGCAGGTTTTCCCTCTCCCTCGGTTCTTGTGATCCAATTTACTGATGATCCACAGCAAACTCTAGTTAGGATTAACTCTGGGGGTAGTTTATTTCTGCATTCAAAACCTATAGGAGGAGTGTTCGTAACACCCCACTCCAAATGCACACACACAGAATAAAGGGGAATAGAGAAAAAGAGTTTTGCAAAACAAGAATCATTGAAATGAATATTAGTTAATTTGATTTCCAGAGTCCAAGGTCAGAGTCCAATGAAGAATTCTTTCACTTAGGCATGCGAGTTCATATGGCTGAAGACTGTGGTTTGCTTTCCAGGTGGTGCTGATGGCAATATGAAGTAGGTACGCAGGGACTGGATCAGTTCTGTAGGCGATGGTACAAAGCCGTCCAGTGGAGACTGGTTTTGAAGTACAGGCTGCGGTTCTGCCTGGAGGGCCCTGCTGGTTCGCCAGTTAGTTGTTAAAATTAACAGTGACTATTTCTCAGTTCTGAAAGGCATATAGAGAGTTTAAAATGGACACTTGAGTCTTGTGACCTTCCTTCTCCACAACAACTTCAAAAGGAATGTCTACCAGGGGCGAGATTCTCCAACTCCACGCTGGGTCGGAGAATCACCGGGGGCTGGCGTGAATCCTGCCCCCGCCGGTTGCAGAATTCTCTGGCACCGGATATTCGTCAGGGGCGGGAATCGCGCCGCGCCAGTTGGCGGGCCCCCCCTTCCCGTGATTCTTCGGTCCGCGCATGCACCGCCCGGAGATGTCATTTCCGCGCCAGCTGGCGGGGCACCAAAGGCCTTTTCCGCCAGCTGGCGGGGCGGAAATTCGTCCGGCGCCGACCTAGCCCCTTAAGGTTGGGGCTCGGCCCCCAAAGATGCGGAGCATTCCGCACCTTTGGGGCGGCGCGATGCCCGACTGATTTGCGCCGTTTTGGGCGCCAGTCGGCGGACATCGCGCCGTTTCCGGAGAATTTCGCCCCTAGTGTCTGGAGTTGGCTTTGATTTGAAGACTGATAATGTCCCAGTTATTTGTGGTTTGGTGTTTGGGAAACCATTGTCTAGGCAGACCCACTGGACGGAATTCTCTCCCCCCACGCTGGGTGGGAGAATCGCCCGGGCACCACCCGAGTCCCGCCACGCCGCCCCGACGCCCGCAGGCGATTCCCCCCCCCCCCCCAAAACCGGCGCGGCGGGAATCACGGCTGGCCGCTGGGAGAATCGCCGCTTGCCGTTTGTAACGGGTGAGTGGCGATTCACCGGCCTGGATGGGCCGAGCGGCCTGCCCAACACGACAGGTTCCTGCCGGCGCCGTCCACACCTGGTCGCTGCCGGCGGGAACATCGTGGGAACGCTGGGGGGGCGGCCTGTAGGGAGGGGAGGGGGGTTCCTCTGCCGGGGGGGGGGGCCTCAAAAGGTGTCTGGCCCACGATCGGTGCCCACCGATCGGCGGGCCGGCCTCTCTGAAGGAGGACCTCCTTTCCTCCGCCGTCCCGCAAGATCCATCCAACATCTTCTTGCGGGGCGGCCGCGGGGAGGACGGCAACCGCGCATGCACAGATGACGTCATTTACACGGCGCCGGTCGCGTCATTTACGCGGCGCCAAGGTCTGGCACGCGGAAATGACGCGGCACCGCTCCTAGTCCCCCCGAGGGCGGGAGAATAGGGGGCTGGGAGCGGCCTCCGACGCCGGAGTGAAACACTCCGGTTTTCACTCCGGCATCGGGACTTAGTCTCCCAATGGGAGAATTGTGCCCACTGACTCCGCTAGCAAGGTTAGCTTATCAAATGCAATGGACATCCTGGTGGTTCCCTTTAAAATCGGTCTGAACAGTCCCAGGTATGATATGAATCTATTAGCAACTCTGTAAGCATAATGGGTGAGATTCTCCACTCCAGCGCCGGTTGGGAGAATCGCCTGGGCCGCCAAAATTTCCCGGGACGCCGGTCCGACCCCCTCCCGCGAGGTGTATTGGACACGCTAAATTGCCCCTTAATTGGAAAAATAATAATTGGGTATTCTAAATTGATTAAAAAAATCTTCAGATGGTAACACCAAGGTAATTACAGGCTCTCATTTTGAAGTGCAGAGTTGAAAGTAAAGGGGTCACGATGCTCCACGTGATGTTAGCCCCCCATGCAGGTAATTGTTCCAGCAGGATGCTCACTCCAGCTCGTCATCGTCCTCCTGAAATCGTGTGGTTATGAGACCCTCTCATGCACGTCTGCCTCATCTGGCCTGTACCATCTCTTTATTTACAGCATTGGCTGCTCAAACGCATTGCTGTCATCCCTTTCGAGGTCATCCTCATCAGGGGATACTTGCAACTCCTCTATCTTGTCATTAGGCAAGTAGTCGCCCCTATGCAGAGCCAGGTTGTGTAACACGCAGCAAGCCACAATAATCTGTGACACCCTCTGGGGAATGTACTAGAGTGCTCCACCAGATCTGCCCAGGAAGTGGAATCAAATCTTCAACACCCCTGTGGTGCGCTCGACCAAAGTCCATGTAGTGGCGTAAATCTTGTTGTGTCTTAACTCTGCAGGAGTCTGAGGCTGCCGCATGTATGTCAACCACATCCTTTACAGGCACTCTTTGCTCCTGAGGAGCCAGCCGTGGATCCTGGGCAGTCCCTTGAAGATATCTGGGATCTACTCAAGAGTCGGGGACGCTTCCTGGATATCTGCCGCAAACCCGCAGGATTTGTTTGTTATGGTCACAATGCTCTGACATCCTGGTGTGCTTGATCCCCGTCGAAGTTGATGTAATTGTGGGCCTTGGCAAAGAGGGTGTCTGTGACCTCATGTATACATTTATGTGTGGATGCTTGATGGACTCCGCAGAGGTCCCCAGTGGAACCCTGGAAGGAGCCAGTGGCAAAGACGTTGAGTGCGGCTGTAACTTTCATCGTCACTGGCAATCGATGTCCACAGAGCTCATCTGGCATCAATTTGTGGAGAATTTGGCAGATGTGTATTGCCGGTTCCCTGGGCATACAGCATCCTTGCTGACACTGGTTCTTAGTCATCTGGTTCTCAGTGTCACGAGGCATCCATCCACAACGTTTCTGTTTCCCTGAGCCTCTGCATCTGAAGGGAGCACTGCTGGGTTTTGGTCTTCAGGGTTGTGCTCCTCCCTTTGCTGAGCCAGCCTCTTCCTTTGCAATCTTCTCCCCCTTCTCTCACTCCTGTCTGCAATAATGTAGGCAGCAATGAACACAGGCTCCATCTTAATGGGTGGCATGGTAGCACAATGGTTAGCACTGTTGCTTCACAACGCCAGGGCCGATTCCCAGCTTGGGTCACTGTCTGTGCGGACTCTGCATGTTCTCCCTGTGTCTGCGTGGGCTTCTTCCGGGTGCTCTGGTTTCCTCCCACAAGTCCCGAAAGACGTGCTGTTAGGTAATTTGGACATTCTGAATTCTCCCTCAGTGTACCCGAACAGGCCCCTGAGTGTGGTGACTAGGGGCCTTTCACAGTAACTTCATTGCAGTGTTAATGTAAGCCTACTTGTGACAATAAAGATTATTATTATTATTATTCCTCATGCCCTCCTCTCTGCAGTATCAATGAGAAACACACAAGAGTCAGGACTTTTGGGACTTCCGGTGACGGCGGGTGGGAGCCAGCCGCACATTGGAGGGCTCCCATTCGGGAACGGCATTTTCGGGGTTTAACGCCCGGTCCCAAGGGCAACAGAAGCGGCAAAAGCAGGGAGAATGCACAGTGAAGGGAAATTTTGAAAACAAGTTAAAAAACGTCCGTGAAAAAAACAGCTGAAAGTCCGTCGGGGAGTGGAAAGGTCACCGTGGGGACGGCAAGAAAAGTGGAGGCTGGGGCACCAGGGGAGGCCGCATTGCCCACGGCTGAAGAAATAACTAAGGTGATGGCCGTTGAACTCGAAAGGCAGTTCACAAAGTACATGGCGGCGATGAGGAAGGAGATGGGGGCGGTATTGAAAGTGCAGTGACGGAGGCAATTGCCCCGGTGAGGGCGGCGGTATTGAGCGCAGTGGCGGAGGTGTGGGAGCAAGGCGAAGAGCTGAAGGAAGTGGAAGAGACATTATTCCAGCACAGTGATCAACTTACCTCGATGGGGAAGGAGATGTGGAAGGTGATAGAGATCAACAAGGATCTGCGAGCCAAAATGGATGACTTGGAAAACAGATCCAGGCAACAGAATCTGAGGATTGTTGGTCTTCCCAAAGGAGTGGAAGGCACCAGGCCGACTGAGTATTTTGCCACGATGTTGGCGAAGTTATTGGGGGAGGGGGATGATCCCTCCCGATATGAACTGGATCGGGCTCATCGATCGTGGAGGCCTGTACCAAAGGAGAGTGAGCCGCCAAGAGTAGTAACTTTGTGTTTTCGTAGGTACAGTGTGAAGGAGAAGGTCCTGTGCTGGGCAAAGCAGAAGCGGGTGGTGCAGTGGGCTGGAGCTGGTATACGCATATATCAGGAGCTGGCGAGGAGGCGGGCTGCCTTCAGCCGGGTGAAGAAGGCACTGTACGTCAGTAAGGTGCAGTGCGGCATAGTATACCCAGGTAAGTTGAGGGTGACCTTCAAGTCCAAGGACTTTTATTTTGTGACGGCGGAAGCAGCGGAGGAGTTTGCGAAGGCAGAAGGACTGTGGCTGAATTGAGAAGTGGTCGTGTACTGATGTAGCCTCATGTAACTGTATTTTTTCACTGCGGCTGGTGTCTGTGCTAAATGAGCCAACGTTGCATATACTTGGACAAGGGAAGAGATGGGACTTTCACTTGCAATGATGGTTCTTTGGGGTTTGGGTGTGTATGCGGGGTTTGTGTGCTAAAGGGGATTTCTTGGTTTTCCTGGGACCGGGCAAGGGGGAAAGAGACCTGGGCGGGGGCCTCCACGCTGGCCGGTTTAAGCTGGTCAGTAAACGGGAGTGAGGTGGGGGGAGGGGCTGCGGCCATCGGAGCCTGGCAGAACAGGGTCCGAGTGGTCTAGCCGGGGTGGAAAGTTGAGGGGAAGGAACAGAGATTGGGCGGAGGTGTTTTGTAAGAGGAATTGGAGGGGAGGAGTCGGGAAGGGGGGGCAGGCTTGCAATGCATGGGTGTCAGTTACGGTACTCTTTCGGGGATTGGATGGCATTGAATGTTAGGGGAGGGGGGGGGGGAGAGGGGACCTCTATAGGTCAACGGTGACCATAGGCAATTCCTGATTCCTTTTTCTTTTTTTTTCTCCTTTGTTTGTCCCACCATGGGAGGGTTTGTCTTATTTGATGCTTATATTGTCAGGTGGGTCGTTGTTTGGGGTGGTGGAAGGATGGGATCGTTGTTGTTGATAAGAGAATTGACCTTGTATTTGTTACCGTTTACTGCTTGTTGGTGGGGTGTAAATTTTGAAGAAAATGTGAAAATGGAGAATAAAAATATTTTCCAAAAAAAAGAGTCAGGACTTTTCTGCAATGCCAATCTTTCTGTCAATGACTCATGAGTAACTGTTGGTTGACGGCCATAGTCCTTGTGTTGCCTAATGCTTGCCACCCCGCTCCCCAATCTCCGCGCCCCCCCCCCCCCCCCCCCCCCCCCCCTCCAGCCTTGCATCATAGTCAGCAGTTGCCTGCAGAGCCCCAGCAGCAGGATGTGGTCTTATGATACTTTTCATCTGCACAGTGATGGCTGGTAGCAAAATGGTGGCTGTGCTGAACTCTAACTACTTGACCAGCTTGGAGCCTCCTTGTGTGAGAATGGAATCGCATCTCCCCAACCCCCTATCCCACTTTGTTGCTGAGGAAATGAATATTAAGGTTGTCCGCCCTCATAGACCTCTCACTCCTCCCCCTGTAATCCTTGATCACATTGTTCTTGTATACATATCGGTCAATTACCCATGGGCATTCTGAGGTGGAGGTATCAATGCCCCGTGTCCACATCAGCCCTCAACATAGTGTGGTCACTTCAACTGTTAAGCATGTACAACCCCCCCTTCCCGCCGCTAGCATTCTCCCTTCATCAAGCCAGCCATAGCCCTAGATGTTGAAAATATATCCCCCTATTCCCGCTGGTCTGGTGGGATCAGGCTTTTGAGATAGCTCCCTTGAAACTGTTGTGGCGCTGCCACCGAAGCCTGACACTGAATTGCATGAGTGCTTCCCAAGACACGGGTAGGCAAGCAGTCCTGGAATGGAGGAGCAAAGTGCAGGTTGCCAGGTGCACGTTACTTATGTAACGTGGAACACATCGTTGTGATTGCTCATTGACCTTCATTCTGTATGGCGGATGATTCTGGTGAGCAGGGGTTTTAATTAAATGCAAGTGAATGGAAAAGCCGTTCCTGACATTTAGGAGCAGGAAAAACAACCCGCCATTGACCGCAGGAGAGGTGACAATCCGGAACTGTTTTGACGACGACAGAAAACAGATTTTGCCATCTCGTGAGATTCTCTGCTCCTGTCCACCATGACACCTGATGGAAATGGGAGCGGAAAATCCCAGCTTGTTTGTTGGTGGTGGTGGGACTGAATGTTTGTGGATGGGGTGCCAAATCAAGTGGGTCTGTTTTTCCTGGATGGTGGAAGCTTCTTGCGTGTTGTTGGAGCTGCACCCATTCAGGCAAGTGGGGAATATTCCATCACAATCCTGAATTGTGCTTGTAGATGGTGGACAGGCTTTGGCGGGGTTAGGAGGTCAGTTACTCACCGCAATTTTCCTCACCTTTGACCTGTTCAGTTTCTGGTCAATGGTAACCCCCAGGATGGTGATACTTGGGGATTCAGCCATGGTAATATCATTGAATGTTAAGGGGAGATGGTTAGATTTTCTCTTATTGGAGATGGTCATGGCCTGGCACATGTGTGCCGCAAATGTTACTGGATTGCCACTTGGCAATCCAGGTCTGGATATTGTCCAGGTCTTGTTTCTTTTAGATATGGACTGCTTCATTATCTGAGGACTCGTGAATGGTGCCGAACATTATGCAGTAATATGCAAACATTCACACTTTTGACCTTATGCTGGCAGGGAGGTCATTGATGAAGCAGCTGAAGATGGTTGGGTCTAGGACACTGCCCTGAGGAACTCCTGCAGTGGTGTCCTGGAACATAGATGATTAACGTTCAACAACCACAATCATCTTCCTTTGTGCTCAGTATGACTCAAACCAACGGGGAGGTTTCCCTCTGATTCCCATTGACCCCAGTTTTGCTAAGGTTCCTTGATGAAATACGCTGTCAAACGTTGCTCTGATGTCGAGGACAGACACTTTCACTGCACCTCTGGAGTTCAGACCTTTGTCCGTGTTTAAACCAAGGTTGGAATGAGGTCAGAAGTTGAAATGTCCTGGCGGAACCTCATAACTTTGCACATTGCTGGGTAGGTGCCGGTAGTGTAGCTAAAATGGAACAGCTTGGCTAGAAGCGAGGCAAGTCTTCAGTACTATTGCCAGAATATTGTCAGGACCTGTAGCTTTTTCAGTCTCCAGTCCCTTCAGTCATTTCTTGATTTCACGTGGAGTGAATCGAATTGCTGAAGACATCTGTGATGCTGGGGATCTCTGGAGAGGCTGCGATGGATCATTCACATGACATTTCTGGCTGAAAGTTGTTGCTCAGGCTTATTTTTGCACTGATGTGTTGGGCTGCCCCATCATTGAGGATGGGGATATTTGTGCAGTCTCTTTTTCCAGTGAGTTGTTTAATTGTCCACCACCATTTATGGCTGGCTGTGGCAGGACTACAGAGCGTAGATCTGATGCGGTGGTTGTGGAATCGCTCAGCTCTATTACTTGCTGCTTATGTTATTTGGCACACAAGTAGCCCTGTGTTATAGCTTCACAGGTTTACACCTCATCTTTAGGTATGCCTGATGTTGCTCCCGGCATGCTCTCCTGCACTCTTCATTGAACCAGGGTTGATCCCCTGGTTTGGTGTTAAAGGTAGAGTGGGGGATATGCCGGGCCATGAGGTTGCAGATTGTGGTTGAATACAATTCTGCTGCTGCTGATGGCACCCCCCCCCCCCCCCCCCCCCACCCTGCCATTACCGCCGGGAGCGGTAAAGACAGAAGGGGGACCACTGGACTTGCGGCTCCTCACCAAGGCAGAGCAGAGGGCTCTGGGCTCTGGACATGGTCAGCTTCCTGGAGGAAAGGGAGGTCGCCAGGGTGGAGATCGGCCGCAGGCGAGTTGGTGAGACCCTGCTGAGTTACACTTCCCCATGACATGTGTTTCAAGCCCCCTAACCCCCACCCCTCCACAACACCACCCCCATACCCCACACCAGCACCGACGATGAGAGCGGCACGGACGCCAGCCCTCCACTCGAGACGCATGACACCCCGGAGCTTGAGTCTGAGGATGACACTGACCTTCTGTAACAGCTGTCACCAACACCCTCCACCATCTCAGAGACACTCGCCTCGGTTGGGCATATTAGTGAAGAGGCTCCTGGGGCACTATTTGGTCCGCACCACACAGCTGACCCAGTACAGCAGGTGGAGGTAGGAATTCCTGTGGGGGCGGATGGTTGGAGGACGGGCCAACCCCAGGGACTAGATGCCTACCAGCCGGGTTTCGGGCTTCTGGAACAGGCAGCCCCATCGATTGTGGAGATGCAGTCGCAGAGCCAGGGTCTATATGAGGGGTTGTCGGCGAGTATCCAGCACCTGCAGGCACAGGTGGAGGACTCTAACCATGTGCAGCCGCAGGAGGTGGTGCCGACAATGCGTGCCGCCCAACCAACACCGCACGGGTGGCGTCCGTGGTGGAGGCATTGGGGCAACGGTTTTGTCTATGAATCAGCATGTCCCAGGCTGGGGCCATTCTGTGCAGGTGGTGGCTGAGGCCCAGGACAGCGTTGCCGCTTCACAGGCAACCATGTGCCAGAGCCACCTGGAAATTGCAGCGGTGCTCCTGAGCGTGGCCCAGTCACAGCAGGCCATGGCTGAGAATGTCAGCGGCATTGCTCAGGCGCTGACCAACGTGGTGCAGACACAGAGCAGGTGGTCCAGTCCCAGAGGGAGATGGCGCAGTCAGTGGCTGATGTGTCACAAACACAGAAGATGGTGGAACAGACACAGCGTGGTGTGGCGCAGTCCCAGATGGAGGTGGTCCACTCCCTATGCTCCATGCCCGCCATGCATACAGACTCTGGTCGAGACCAGAGTGGGCCTCCAGGACTGGCAGCGGCAGGTGGTGGGGGAACCTCAGGGGTTAACTCTGCTCGCATCCCCATCCCATGGAGTAGACCGGGAGTCATCGGGCTGGTGTACCATCTGGGGATTCACCTCGACGTAGCATTCGGGCCAGTAAGGCAGAAAATTAGACATCAGTTACGTTGGCACGGGTGCAGGGCACAGTTTAGTTCTAGGGACTATAACATTGTCACATTAAACACCTGTTCACACTGTTACAACCTGCCTCGATGCTCTGTCAGATGGGTGTGAGTGGTAGGCTAGTCTGGGCTGGCTGGGGGTAGAGTGGCCTGGGCTCCACACCCTCTACCCTGGCCATCTCCACCACTTTCCCCTCAGGGAATCGATGGCACCGTGTGAAGGAATGGCCAGCTTGCATGCAGGGATTACCCAGGTGAACGGTGGAAAGTGCTACTGTGGACAGGAGTCAGACATTGTCAAACGATGCGGAGTACCAGAGCTCATTGCAGAGCGGGTTGTCATCATCCTCCATCCCATGAACCAGACCTGGTGTTACTGCCAACCCAGGCCCCACACCCCATAGTGCGGCAGGTATGTAACACAGAGGGGGTAGTAGGCGAGGGGGTGGCTGGAGGGGTGGGGTGTGTGGGGTGGGATGCGGTGTCCGTGCCCCTCCCCTGTCCCCCCCGCCTAGTTGGTGAAACTGGAGGCGATCAGATAGTCCCGTGTGTGTTAGCCCTGGCGCACATATTGTGCGGCCTCCCGTGCGTGCCTGGGCTCCATGTCTTGCCCATTCCTGCTGTCCCCCTCATCCTCCTTGTCGGACAAGGCCTGGTGTTCCTCCTCCTCCAGCACATTGCCCCTCTGCTGCACGATGTTCTGGAGGACGCAGCAGGCCGCTACAATGCGGGCGACCCTCTCAGCATCGTACTGGAAGGCTCTTCCAGAGCGGTCCAGGCACTGGGACCGCATCTTCAGGAGGCTGAAGTACCGCTCGATCACACTCCTGGTCGCTGCATGGGTGTCGTTGGAGCAGGTCTCAGCATCAGTCTGTTGCCTCACCCACGACAGCAATGGATAATCCCTGACACCCAGGTGTTAACCCCCCAGCTGTGGGAGGCATGTCAGGAATTGTCTATTGTGCCAGGATGAAGGCACTGTGCACACTGCCCGGGTATCGGGTGCAAATGTATATGATGCGCAGCTGATGGTCACATATCAGCTGCACATTTTCGAGTGGAAACCCTTTCAGTTTGTGTTTAGTGGCCCGTCACCTTCAGATGCTCGTAGGCGGCATGAATCAGGCCGATCATCCCCTGGACCGGGGGCATCCCATCGATGGCGGTGAACCCCCACCATGATCCTGGTGGCCCGGTCCACATTGAAGTAGATGCATTGAGCCACATGTGCATATAGGGCGTCCGTGACGGCACGGATGTACCTGTGTTCCGAGGTCCAGGTCCCCACTCAGCGCCTGGAAGGACCCCGTGGCGTAAATGTTCAGGACAACCATCACCTTGATGGCCACAGGAAGCGGGTGTCCTCCCCCATACCCCTGCGGTGCCAGGTGTGCCATCATCTGGCAGATATGTCGCACTGTACCCCTGTTCAGGCGGAGTCTTCAATGGCATGCCCGGTCCGGCAGGTCACAAATATCACCAATTAGCCCGGTGGACCTGGTTGGCACGGGATACGCGCCATGCTAACATGTCGGCCTTCACCCCCTACAGACAGTGGATATTCAACCAGCAATGGTGGCATTTTCTCCCTCATCAGCCATGACGCCAGCTTCATGATTTTTAAAAGTACACTTGAACCGCGACTCGGCCCATCGGAGGTGGAGAATCACGGAGGTGCTGGAGAATACCGGGTTGGGTCCGCTAATAATATGCAAACGATGTTTACTGTATGTGCGGCCCGGTACGCATTGGCGCCGCTGTTGAGGTGATTGAGAATTGTGAATTGGCGTCAAATCGGCGCGTACTGAGATTTTGGCATCGGAACCCATTCTCCGCCCAATCACGTTTCACGATTTTGGAATCAACCAACGGAGAACCCGCCCAGGGAGTTTATGGGTGGGAATCTCCGGAAAGATTTCTCAGTGTTGTAGCGAGTGGGTACAGCCATGAGCTTCCCGCCACTCAGCCCAGCGAGGCCGGCAAGGATATTCAATGTTAATTGGGCCACTTAACAAGGCCTCACGGGCTTCTCGCCGCAATTGAAGGCCCGCCAGCCGATTAGCCGGCACCGCTGAGCATCAAGGCTGAGCATCTCTTAAACAGCTCTTGCACAGCCCACCCCAACCAGCTCGCAACAATGGGGCCCAGGAGACCCGCCTCAAGATTCGCGGATGCAGGTCTGGCCAGGCTCCTAGATGCAGTGGAGGCCACGAGAGATGTCCTGTTCCCCCAGGATCCTGGAGGGTCAGTCATCGGGCAGCCAGTGCTGCCTGGGAAGAGGTGGCGAAGGCTGTGAGCTCTGTGAGTGTGACCAGAAGGATTGGCCTCCAGTGCCGGAAAAAGTCCAATGACCCAAACCGCAGCATGAGTCGTCACCAATACCGTTCACAACCCCCCGAGACCTTTCCGCCCCACGTGAGCATCCATTCCCCCAACTCTCCATGCGACCCCCAACCCTTCCTTCACCCCCCTCCCTTCAACCCCCCTCAACCCTCTCTCAACCTACCCTCCCTTCAACCCTCCCCACCCTTCCTTCACACCTCCCCCACTCCCCCCACCACTGTGGACCACGCGTGGGGTTAACATGCCCTCTCGGTGTCTCTTGAGGAAAAGTTCTCCCACAGCTGTCGGTCAGGAGATGTCACTGGCAATGTGTGGCACGAAGGCCAACACTGCTTGGGTGGTGACTGCAGTGGAGAGCCTGGTACACGATGTCAGCACCATTGGTGGAGGTATCGTGCAGTTGGTGACGGCCATGGCTGAGCGCCTCAACAGAATGCCCGCCTCACTGGGGGATGTGACCCAGTACGAGGCTGACCTTGATGATGTTCTGCGGGACATGACCTGCTCTCAGATGGGAATGTCCAAGGCGCTGTCGAGCTTGTCCCACTTGCAGGTGGGCATTGCCGGGTGCTGCAGAGCATGTCCCAATCACTGAGGAGAATCGCTGAGGGCGTCGACACCATGGTGCAGACCATAGGGAGCCTCCAGGGCTGGCAGAGCCAGATGATGCAGGGGCAGCCGGGGCTCAAACCAGCTGCCCCTCCGTCCCAAGGTGAACCCCAGGGCCCTATGGGCACCAACGGGGAGGAGGGGGCGCTGGGTGGCAAATCCAATGGATGACTACGGGGGCCACCCGCTCCCCCGAGTTCCACTCCTCTGACGAGGCCTTGTCTCGCTGCCAGCACCTGAAACAGGGCGGCACGGCTGTGCATGTGCCACTGACAAGTGAGTCGGGTCCTCCGGACCTAGAACCCCCAGAGGATGCCCGCCAGGGGCATCGAAGGCCATGGGACGAGGTAAGCAGCTGGCTGCCTCCACCTCTACTGTGCATCCTGGGGACACACCTGGATGTAGCAGTAGAGCTAGGAAGGCCAAGCACATCGAGGATCACTGAGGACACTGGGGGAGGGGGTGGGGGGCTATGTAGGAGCTGGGGTCGGGGTCGGGGGGTCCATCAGGAGAATGGGGATTTGTTACACACAATAAACACTCTTGTCCACAAACAGCATGATGCCTCTGTCAGTTCCTTCCGCAATGTGGGCCGACCTCCAAACCCATGGCCCATCTCGCCAGGCCTCCCCCCCCAGGCACATTGCGTGGAGGTGATGGGTGTGAGCGAGCACTCAGCAGACAGGCAGGGGTCAGGCTATGACATAGATTGAGGAGCACCAGCACTCAGCTCTCTGTGGGTTATCATCACCCCCCTGCCCTCAAGAGTGACCCACTGATGGTGCCGACACAGTCCCAGCACCCTGGAGTAATGTGACACCTACATTGGGAGAGTGGAAAATGGGAGTGAAGGGTGATGGACCAGGCCAAGTCCTAAGTGAATCTGTATGACATCCTCCCTGGTCCTCTGGGCTTGCCGGACCCTCGTCGCTACCCGCCTGTCCTGCAGCCTCCGGCTGGTCCTCCGGTTCCTCCCTGGGCACGTTCTCCAGTCCCTGCTGGTCCCGCGCCGCCTCATCATCCTCGTCCTGCTCCCCTTCCTCCTTGAAGGTGGCCACATGTTCCTCAACACCAACCTCCACCTCGGCGCCCCACTGCTGTGCGAGGTTGTGGAGGACACAGCAGACCAGCACAAAGCAGGTGACCCGTCGGGGGGGGGGGGGGGGGGGGGATGCACTGCTCAATCACGGCCTGGGTGGCCACACGAGCCTCGTTGTACCAGGTCTCCACCTTGGTCTCCAGCCTCCGTACTGGCTCATTAGCCAGTTCCTCAGCGGGTACCCTATATCCCCCAAGAGCCAGCTGCCCATCCTGAGGTGGCCCTTGAAGAGGGCAGGGATGACCGACTAGCCCAGGATGTAGCTGCCGTGCACACTCCCTGGGAAGTGTGTACACGTGTGCATGATCTTCATGTGGTGGTCACACACAGGCTGCATGTTGAGGGAGCAGAACCGCTTTCTGTTAATGTAGGGCACTCCCAGATAGCCCAGTGAGCGCAGGGCATTTGCGTGACATCTATTACCCCCTAGACCTGGGGCACCCCGGCGATGGCGGAGAAACCTGCTCCCCGGGCATCTTGCAAGGCTTGGTCCATGTCAAAGATGATGTCGTTTCCCGCCCGAGCAAACAGGGCACCCGTGACTTGTCGGATGCACCTGTGGGCTGTGAGATGCCACATAGGTCCCCGCTGGGGCCTTGGAATCATCCTGAAGCGTAAATGTTCAGGGCTGCAGTGACCTTGATGGCCACCGGGAGCAGGTGTCCTCCTCCTCCATGCGGCGCCACGTCCACAAAGACGTGCCACAGATGCCGCACCATCGCCTTGCTGAGGCGGAGTGTCCTGCGGCACGCGCTGTCCGTCATCGATCCGTCAATGCCCAGCGACGCCTGTACACTCTGGGCCGTCGCGGGACTCCTCCGCTGGGTCCCTTCCTGGCCTGATGGGTGGCCGGGTCCTCAGGGTGTGGGGCGGGATCCGGCACACGGTCCGCCACCTCGAGCCTCTGTTGACACTGCTTCTGGCCGCCGGGCCAAGCAGCAGCAGCACCATTAGGGCAAGATCTGGGTCCAAAATCCCTGCATTAGCAATCAATATCTGTGAGGCACTGGGAGAGAGTGTTAGACTGACAGACCCCAGGACCCTCCATTCCCCATTGATCCCCCCTCCCCCCCCACCCAAAACACCCTACCCACGCACTCCTGGCTGCAGCAGGTCCCCCTCACCTGACCCCAGACCCTGTACTCCTGACACCTGCACATAAAATCTCCTGGACCGGGCACTCGCCCCTCCCCGTGGCACTGACTCACCTTCCGACCATTGACATATCCCCGGAGCTGTGACCCATCCCCTTGGTGTTCGGATGTTGGCTGTTGTGTGTGTCGTGTTGCCTCCTGCAGTGTTCAGGCACAGTGTCCAGACATCAAGGTGTGATTGGGATTCTAGGCAATGACTCCCACATGCTACACCCACGGGAATCCACTTGGGTTGTGTGAAGTGCTCACTTAACCACGATTGCCAAAGCCCTATTAGTAGTGGCCTCGGCAGTCGGTGGGAGTTATGGGTCGTCGGTGGGGCAGACGGGCAGGGACAAGGGCTGTCCCCGGAATTGGTATACATGATCCAGGGGTTAGCAGGTTGGTGCCGCGTGTGGTTGCTCCACGGTTGTCCCCTCAGTGCCTCCTCCCCCCACTCTCCAATTTGTGGCCCATCCCTGCGGAGGGTCCCTCACCCCCAGTCGAGGGTCCCCCACCCCCCGCCAAGCACTGGGGTGGAAATCCCAGCACCCCAAGGCCTAAGAGCAAAGATGGCTACTCACCTCCTCAGCTCCCCATAGAAGCACTTCCGCCAGGTTCACGTTTTTCAAAAGGAATACTAATCGGCAGCAGCATGACCACATGTTGGGGAGGCCGCTGAATGATGGGAGGCCGTTGGATATGGGGCGGCTCCTGTTAATTGTATGGAAATAGGGCTTAAGTGGTGATAATCAAGAAGCCGTGGGCAGCACGGTAGCATTGTGGATAGCACAATTGCTTCACAGCTCCAGGGTGCCAGGTTCAATTCCGGCTTGGGTCACTGTCTGTGCGGAGTCTGCACATCCTCCCCGTGTGTGCGTGGGTTTCCTCCGGGTGCTCCGGTTTCCTCCCACAGTCCAAAGATGTGCAGGTTAGGTGGATTGGCCATGATAAATTGCCCTTAGTGTCCAAAATTGCCCTTAGTGTTGGGTGGGGTTACTGGGTTATGGGGATAGGATAGAGGTGTTGACCTTGGGTAGGGTGCTCTTTCCAAGAGCCGGTGCAGACTCGATGGGCTGAATGGCCTCCTTCTGCACTGTAAATTCTATGATAAACCCGATTTCGCCTACGAGAGCGGGAGGTTGCATTGCAAGCTGTTTGGCGCCTGGCAAGGTTCTCGTTTTCGGCCTCTGCCGCTATTCACTGGCCTCGTTTTGCTTGAACGAGAGCGTAGCAAGGCTGGAGAATCGCGCCCTATGCTTCAGTTGTGCAAGACATTATTGAGACCGGGGGCAAAATTCTCCGTAATCGGTGCGATGTCCGCCGACCGGCGCCAAAAACAACGCAAATCAGTCCGGCATCGCGCCGCCCCAAAGGTGCGGAATCCTCTGCATCTTGAGCGGCCAAGCCCTAACCTTGAGGGGCTAGGCCTGCGGCGGACTGATTTCCGCCCCACCAGCTGGCGGGGCACCAAAGGCGGAAATGACATTGCCGGGCGCGCATGCGCGGGAGCGTCAGCGACCGCTCACGGCATCCCCGCGCATGCGCAGTGGAGGGGGGTCTCTTCCGCCTCCGTGCAGGCCCGCCCGCGGATCGGTGGGCCCCGATCGCGGGCCAGGTCACCGTGGGGGCATCCCCCGGGGCCAGATCGCCCGCGCCCCCCCAGGACCCCGTGTGGTAATACCAGGTATTGCGGTACCAGAGAGAGGAATAACCATTGGCTAGACCGCGGGGTCTACCATTGGGCAATGTACATAGCCCCGCCCTGAGAGGCGGGGTATAAGAACCTGTGCCGTCCCCAGCAGCCTTCACTTCTGTAACTTCGCTGCTGGGTACAGTTCTATCTGATTAAAGCTGAATCGATATGACTCCAGGTGGTCTCAAGCGTATTGATTGTGCATCACCCCGGAGCCCGCCCGCGCAGCCTTGTCCCGCCGGTAAGAGAGGTGGTTTAATCCACGCCGGCGGGACAGGCATTCCAGCAGCGGGACTTCGGCCCATCCGGGCCGGAGAATCGCCGGAGGGGGGCCCACCAACCGGCGCGGCGCGATTCCCGCACCCGCCGAATCTCCGGTGCCGGAGAATTCGGCAACCGGCGGGGGCGGGATTCACGCCAGCCCCCGGCGATTCTCCAACCCGGCGGGGGGTCGGAGAATCCCGCCCCATATCTGGAGTATTGTGTACAGTATTTGCACTCAAGAGGGCTGAGTCTTTGGAATTTTCTCCTGAAAAGGCGGTGGAAGCAGAATCTTTGAATATTTTTAAGGCAGAGCCTGATAGATTCTTGATAAACAAGGGGGTGAAAGGTTATTGGGGGGGTAGGCAGGAATGTGGGGTTGAGGTTAAAATCAGATCAGCCATGATCTTATTGAATGGCGGAGCAGGCTCGAACGGCTGGGCGGCCTACTCCTGCTCCTAATTTGTTTGTTTGTTTGTATGTTCAAATGTATGTACGGTATGATTCCCTGAGTATGACTATGTCAGGATATTGTTTGACTAGTTCATGAGACAGCTGTCCCAATGTTGGCACAAGCCCCCAGATGGAGTAAGGAGGACTTTGCAGGGTGAACAGAGCTGAGTTTGTCGCTGTCATTTCCAGTACATAGTATTATAACCCCGACAGAGATCAAGTAATAAGGACGACCCAATTCCCTGTGACCTCCACAGAATATGACCTTCCCCAGTAATGGGGGCAGGGCTTCCCCTTAACAAGGGAGCTCTCACTAGTATAAAAACCGACCTGGATGCAGGTTAGGGAGGGAGAGCCTTCGGGGAAGGGAGAGTGTGATTGTATTATTCATAAACCTTGTTCATCGTTTTCTACCTGCTGTTTCATGCGTGCTGATTTGGCAGATTCACCACATAGGTTGGTGCCAGGTGGTCCATCTGGCTTAATTTCTTATCCAATTTTCTTGTTTTTATACAAGTGAGTGGCTTGCTGGGCCATTTCAAGGGGCAGTCAACTACATTACTGGAGTCCCGTGTAGTCAGACCAGGTGATGCTGGCAGATTTCTTTCCCCCAGGACATTAGAGGAGCAAATGAGTTTTTATGAGAATTAACAATGGTTTCCTGGGGCGAAATTCTCCGTTATCGGCGGAAAGTCCGCCGATCGGCGCAAAGTCCGCCGATCGGCGCAAAAAACGGCGCAAATCCGACTTGCGTCACGTCGGAAAAATGGGTCGATAGTCTCCGGCCCGAAATGGGCTAGCAGCGACGGAACGGGATCCGCGCTTGCGCAGTGGTTCATGCCGTGCAGCGTCATACGCGCTGCACGGCGTGACGGCTCATAAGGACGCGCTGCTCCCCCCCACCCGACCGGAACACCCGACCGCAACACCCGACTGGATGGCTGGCCGTCGATCAGCCCCGAGGTTCGAGTCACGCGATGTGGAGGCGCTCCTGGACGCGGTGGAGCAGAGGAGGGACACCCTGTATCCCGGGCACGGCCGCAGAGTTGCCCCACGCCACAGCCGGCGTCTGTGGAGGGAAGTGGCAGAGGCCGTCATCGCTGTGGCCCTGACACCATGGACAGGCACCCAGTGCCACAAGAAGGTGAACGACCTTGTCAGAGCAGGCAGGGTGAGCCTCCCCATATCCCCCCTTCCCCATATCCCCCCTCCCCCATATCCCCCCTCCCCCATATCCCCCCCTCCCCATATCCCCCCTCCCCATATCCCCCCTCCCCCATATCCCACATATCCCCCTCCTCCATATCCCCCCTCCCCCATATCGCCCTCCCCCCTATCCCCCCTCCCCCATATCCCCCATATCCCCCTCCCCCATATCCCCCCTCCCCCATATCCCCCCTCCCCCATATCCCCCATATCCCCCCTCCCCCATATCCCCCATATCCCCTCTCCCCCATATCCCCCCTCTCCCATATCCCCCATATCCCCCCTCCCCCATATCCCCCCTCCCCCATATCCCCCCTCCCCCATGTCCCCCATATCCCCCCTCCCCCATATACCCCCTCCCCCATATCCCCATATCCCCCCTCCCCATATCCCCCCTCCCCCAAATCCCCCCTCCCCCATATCCCCCCAGCCCCCATATCCCCCCTCCCCATATCCCCCCTCCCCCATATTCCCCCTCCCCATATCCCCCATATCCCCCCTCCCCCATATCCCCCCTCCCCATATCCCCCTCCCCCATATCCCCCATATCACCCCCTCCCCCATATCCCCCCTCCCCCATATCCCCCCTCCCCATATCCCCCCTCCCCCATATCCCCCCTCCCCCATATCCCCCATATCCCCCCTCCCCCATATCCCCCCTCCCACATATCCCCCCTCCCCCAAATCCCCCATATCCCCAAGTGAATCCAGCCCTAACCTTAACCTCTGCAATGCACGCGCAACCGATGGCGTGCATTCATATACCTGCCTAACACTGTTGCCTTTTACCCCTGCCCCCCCCACAGGAGAAGCGCGCACACAACAATAGGGAGCATGTGAGGACTGAAGGAGGGCCCGCTGATGAGAGGCCACTGACCGTACACGAGGAAAGGGCCCTGGAACTGGCTGGCGGACCTGAGGACCGGGAGGTTGCTGATGCAGAGGTCGGGGGCGTACTAGTGAGTGAGCCACCGACAGCCTGTCCCCATATCCCCCCTCTCCTATATCCCCCTCCCCCGTATCACCTGATCACTGCCTGATGTCTAACCATGCATGCTTCATTGTGTATCGCAGGACCAAACGTCCAGGCACCCATCCCCGCAGATGCAGACCGCCCGCAGGATGCCCCTCGGAGACCACAGGAGACGGAGAGACCCGCACCCTCCAGCATGCGATGCCCGCAGGCGTGACGGCTCATAAGGACGCGCTGCTCCCCCCCACCCAACCGGAACACCCGACCGCAACACCCGACTGTATGGCTGGCCGTCGATCAGCCCCGAGGTTCGAGTCACGCGATGTGGAGGCGCTCCTGGACGCGGTGGAGCAGAGGAGGGACGCCCTGTATCCCGGGCACGGCCGCAGAGTTGCCCCACCCCACAGCCGGCGTCTGTGGAGGGAAGTGGCAGAGGCCGTCACCGCTGTGGCCCTGACACCACGGACAGGCACCCAGTGCCACAAGAAGGTGAACGACCTCGTCAGAGCAGGCAGGGTGAGCCTCCCACATATCCCCCATTCCCCATATCCCCCCTCCCCCATATCCCCCCTCCCCATATCCCCCTCCCCCATATCCCCCCCTCCCCATATCCCCCCTCCCCCATATCCCCCCTCCCCCATATCCCCCCTCCTCCATATCCCCCCTCCCCCATATCCCCCTCCCCCATATCCCCCCTCCCCCATATCCCCCCCTCCCCCATATCCCCCCTCCCCCATATCCCCCATATCCCCCTCCCCATATCCCCCCTCCCCCATATCCCCCATATCCCCCCCTCCCCCATATCTCCCCCTCCCCCATATCCCCCTCCCCCATATCCCCCATATCCCCCCTCCCCATATACCCCCTCCCCCATGTCCACCATATCCCCCCTCCCCCATATCCCCCCTCCCCCATATCCCCCCTCCCCCATATCCCCCCAGCCCCCATACCCCCCTCCCCATATCCCCCCTCCCCCATATCCCCCCTCCCCATGTCCCCCATATCCCCCCTCCCCTATATCCCCCCTCCCCATATCCCCCTCCCCCATATCCCCCATATCCCCCATATCCCCCCTCCCCCATATCCCCCATATCCCCCCTCCCCCATATCCCCCATATCCCCCCTCCCCCATATCCCCCCTCCCCCATATCCCCCATATCCCCCCCTCCCCATATCCCCCCTCCCACATATCCCCCTCCCCCAAATCCCCCATATCCCCAAGTAAATCCAGCCCTAACCTTAACCTCTGCAATGCACGCGCAACCGATGGCGTGCATTCATATACCTGCCTAACACTGTTGCCTTTTACTCCTGCCCCCCCCGACAGGAGAAGCGCGCACACAACAATAGGGAGCATGTGAGGACTGGAGGAGGGCCCGCTGATGAGAGGCCACTGACCGTACACGAGGAAAGGGCCCTGGAACTGGCTGGCGGACCTGAGGACCGGGAGGTTGCTGATGCAGAGGTCGGGGGCGTACTAGCGAGTGAGCCACCGACAGCCCGTCCCCATATCCCCCCTCCCCTATATCCCCCTCCCCCGTATCACCTGACCACTGCCTGATGTCTAACCATGCATGCTTCATTGTGTATCGCAGGACCAAACGTCCAGGCACCCATCCCCGCAGATGCAGACCGCCCGCAGGATGCCCCTCGGAGACCACAGGAGACGGAGAGACCCGCACCCTCCAGCATGCGATGCCCGCAAGATGCCCCTCGGAGACTACAGGAGATGAAGAGACCGGCACCCTCCAGCATGCGACGCCCGCAGGATGCCCCTCGGAGACCACAGGAGACGGAGAGACCCGCACCCTCCAGCATGCGACGCCCGCAGGATGCCCCTCGGAAACCACAGGAGACGGAGAGACCCGCACCCTCCAGCATGCGACGCCTGCAGGATGCCCCTCGGAGACCACAGGAGACGGAGAGACCCGCACCCTCCAGCATGCGACGCCCGCAGGATGCCCCTCGGAGACCACGGGAGACGGAGAGACCCGGACCCTCCAGCATGCGACGCCCGCAGGATGCCCCTCGCACACCACGGGAGACGGAGAGACCTGGAGCAACAGGGAGACGAAACCCCCGTCACGTGCGGGAGCGACCACCCAGCGACGAGGGGGGCAGCCACAGGCCCCCGTCACATCCGAGCCAGGACACCACTACCCAGGACACCACTACCCAGGACACCACTACCCAGGACACCACTACCCGGGACAGCACTACCCAGGAAGACGAAATACCGGACAGTGACTCAGAGTGGATGGGTGGAGACGAACCCCCACCCCAAAGTGCCATGGACTCAGAGTGGGACGAAGAGCACGACACAACGCCACTGCTGTCACCAACACCCTCCACCATCGCAGAAACATTCACCACGGTTGGGCACTTTAGTGATGAGGCGTCTGGTACACTCACTGGAGCGCACAACACAGCCGTCCCGGTACAGCAGGTGGAGGTAGGAGCAGCAGAGGGACCGGGCGGTCGGAGGGCAGCCCAGCCCAAGCGAACATCTGCCGCCCAGATGGATCCCGGGTTCCTGCAGTTACCACACCCACACATAGATCCGATGCAACGACCGACCCGGAGACGAGCGAAGAGGGTGACGGGCGGCTTGCGGCGGCTGCGGTCGCAGGTGGAGGAGTCCACCCGCGTCCAGGAGCTGGGAGTGGTGCCGGTCATGCGTGCCACCCAGGCCGACACCGCACGGGTGGCGTCCGCGGTGGAGGCAATGGGTGCGACGGTGTCAGACATGGGGAACGGTTTGCAAGGCCTGGGGCCTTCCGTGCAGGTGGCGTCTGTGGCCCAGGAAATGGCTGCTATCTCACAGGAGGCCATGAGCCAGTGCCAGCGCCAGATGGCAGAGGTGCTCAACGCCATAGCCCAGTCTCAGCAGGCCATGGCCCAGTCTCTGCAGGCCATGGCCCAGTCTCAGCAGGCCATGGCCCAGTCTCTGCAGGCCATCACTGAGGGCATCGGCGCCAGTGCCCATGTGCGAGCCGGCGTCGCACTGTCACAGACAGGGTTTGCCAACCCCCTGGGCTCCATGGCTGCAAACCTGCAGACCCCTGTCGATACCAGCACGGGCCTCCAGGACTGGCAGTGCCAGATGTCGGGGGGGCGTCGGATGGCCAGTCTGTTCGCATCCCCCACCCATGTAGAGGCCTGGGGGCCATCGGGCACCCCGAGGGAGGAGGAGGTGGTGTGGTCCGTCCTGGCTCCCTCTGTAGGGGAGGTCCCGGTACACCGCGACACCTCGGACTCCCCCCCTTCCGTCCCAGGTGCATCTGGTGGGCAACGGGCAGGACAGGCTGGCAGCTCGCCATCTCAGTCTCCCGGGCCGCAGCCTGGCCCATCTAGGCCAGTACGCCCCAGGAAACGGCCGCCAAAGGGATCCAGTGTCAGAGGGCAGGAATCACAGGAGTCCACTTCCAGTTCTGCTGTACCGTCTGGGGAACCACGTAGACGTAGTCAAAGGGCCCGTAAGGCCAAACAATTAGACACTGAGTAAGTTGGCACGGGTGCAGGGCACAGATGAGTTTTAGGGGCTAGGGCACGTGCATGAACTCCTTTGGTTATTAAAGTCAATGTTACACCTACCGAAACTGCCTTTGTGCTCTGTCTAAAGTGTGCGGGGGTGTCATGTACGTTGAGCGCAAGTGTGTGTGTGAGGGGTGGTCTTACCTCAGCCCCAGGTGAGTCTGCCCCCTTCCCCCTGGGCCACCATCAACATCCCCCGGGCAGAGGACGGGACCGTGCGCTGTAGTGTCACAGCCGCATGCAGGGATGGTCCGGGTGGATGGTGGTACTGTGGCCATGGGTCAGACATAGTCCAACGATGTAGAGCCAGGAGCTCATCGCAGGGCGGGTTGTCATTATCCTCCATGGCCTGCGATAGACACACGTCCACCCGCAACTGTGTGAGCCCGGCCCGTTGTGCCGCAGGTGGATCGGCAATGGGGGGGGGGGTTGGTGGTGTGCATGCGGGTGAGGTGGGTGGGGTTGGGGAGGGGGGTGAGGGTGCTGGGTGGGTGGGTGGATGGGTAGGGGGTGTGGGTGGTCAGCTGTTGCCATGGTGTGCGGTCTGTGGCCATACTACCCGATTCCCACGCCCATCTAGTCAGTGAAGCGGGCGTCTATCAGTCTGCCCCGTGCCCGCTGGGCCAGCCGGTAACGGTGGACAGCCACCCGCCTGTGTCTACCCCGTCTGCCCTGACCATTGCCCCCATCCCCCTCATCTGGGGAGGACTGGGCCTCTTCCTGCTGCTCCTCCACTCCGCCCTCCTCTGCCTGCGGCACATCGCCCCTCTGCTGGGCTATGTTGTGCAGGATGCAGCACACCACAATGATGCGGCCGACCCTATCTGACCGATACTGGAGGGCGCCCCCAGAGAGGTCCAGGCACCTGAAACGCATCTTCAGCACGCCAAAGCACCTCTCGATCACTCCCCTTGTCG
Source organism: Scyliorhinus torazame (assembly GCF_047496885.1). Lineage (NCBI taxonomy): Eukaryota > Metazoa > Chordata > Chondrichthyes > Carcharhiniformes > Scyliorhinidae > Scyliorhinus > Scyliorhinus torazame. The sequence continues at coordinate 222,121,309 of NC_092708.1, read as the reverse complement.
CTACATGGGCATCATTGTAGCGGTTCTCCGCCTCATTGCGTGGCCTCCGTATAGGTGTCATCAGCCACGATCGCAATGGGTAGCCCCTGTCGCCCAGCAACCAGCCCCTCAGCCGGGGATGGCGTCCCTCGTACATGCCGGGGATGGATGACCGCGACAACACGAATGAGTCGTGTACACTGCCTGGGTGACGGGCGCAGACGTGCAGGATCATCATGCGGTGGTCGCAGACCACCTGTACGTTCATCGAATAGGTCCCCTTCCTATTGGTGAACACGGCCCTGTTATCTGCAGGTGGCCGCACGGCGACGTGCATCCCATCGATCGCGCCCTGGACCATGGGGAACCCGGCCACGGCAGAGAAGCCCATGGCCCGGGCATCTTGGCTGGCCCGGTCCACGGGGAAGCGGATGTAGCGGTGCGCCATGGCATATAGGGCATCTGTCACTGCCCGGATGCACCGGTGCACCGATGTCTGCGATATGCCGGACAGGTCCCCACTCGGTGCCTGGAATGACCCCGTTGCATAAAAGTTCAGGGCCACCGTAACCTTGATGGACACGGGGAGAGGGTGTCCCCCGCCAGTGCCACGCGGTGACAGGTGTGCCAGCAGGTGGCAGATGTGTGCCACGGTTTCCCGGCTCATCCGGAGTCTCCTCCTGCATTCCCGGTCCGTGAGGTCCTGGTATGACTGCCGGGGCCGGTACACACGCGGCGCCCTCGGGTGCCTCCGTTGCCGTGGGGCCGCGACGTCCTCCTCCCCCTCCTCGTCCTGTCGGTCAGGTGTCCCTCCAGCCTGGCCGGCTGCCGCCTGCCCCTCTGCGGCAGCCTGCGCCGCCTCTCTGGCACGCTCCTCCTCCTCCTCCTCCTCCTCCTCATCCAGGGCAACATAGACATGAGCGGCTGCCACCACGGCGGCCAACATCGCTGGATGATCTGAAAACATGACGGCCTGGTGGGGGGGAGGGGAACGACGACATGTCATCATTGCCCATATCCCCTCCTCCCCCAGCCAGGTGGCATGGACCGCATGGGTCCAACTGTTGGAGGCTGGCACCTGGCCAGGTGGACAAACTCACTTGCCCTCCCATCCCCCTCCTTGGCACGGACCCCCTCCAACCTCCACCCCAGCACGGACCCCCCCCCCCCAACCTCCACCCCGGCACGGACCCCCCCCCCCCAACCTCCACCCCAGCATGGACCCCCGCCCCAACCTCCACCCCGGCACGGACCCCCCCCAACCTCCACCCCGGCACGGCACGGACCCCCCCCCCCCCCCAACCTCCACCCCGGCACGGCACGGACCCCACCCCCAACCTCCACCCCGGCACGGACCCCCCCCCCCCCAACCTCCTCCCCGGCACGGACCCCCCCCCCAACCTCCACCCCAGCACGGACCACCCCCCAACCTCCACCCTGACACGGACCCCCCCCCCCCCAACCTCCACCCCGGCACGGCACGGACCCCACCCCCAACCTCCACCCCGGCACGGACCCCCCCCCCCCCCAACCTCCTCCCCGGCACGGACCCCCCCCCCCCCAACCTCCACCCCAGCACGGACCACCCCCCAACCTCCACCCTGACACGGACCCCCCCCCCCCCAACCTCCACCCCGGCACGGCACGGATCCCCCCCCCCAACCTCCACCCCGGCACGGACCCCCCCCCCAACCTCCACCCCGGCACGGACCCCCCCCCCAACCTCCACCCCAGCACGGAACCCCCCCCAACCTCCACCCCGGCACGGCCCCCCCCCCCCAACCTCCACCCCAGCACGGACCCCCCCCCCCAACCTCCACCCCAGCACGGACCCCCCCCAACCCCCAACCTCCACCCCGGCACGGCACGGACCCCCCCCCAACCTCCACCCCGGCACGGCACGGACCCCCCCCCCAACCTCCACCCCGGCACGGACCCCCCCCAACCTCCACCCCGGCACGGACCCCCCCCAACCTCCACCCCAGCACGGACCCCCCCCCCAACCTCCACCCCGGCACGGCACGGACCCCCCCCCAACCTCCACCCCGGCACGGACCCCCCCCAACCTCCACCCCGGCACGGTCCCCCCCCCAACCTCCACCCCAGCATGGACCCCCCCCCCAACCTCCACCCCGGCACGGACCCCCCCCCCAACCTCCACCCCAGCACGGACCCCCCCCAACCTCCACCCCGGCACGGACCCCCCCCGCAACCTCCACCCCAGCACGGACCCCCCCCAACCTCCACCCCGGCACGGCACGGACCCCCGCCCAACCTCCACCCGGCACGGACCCCCCATCCACCTCCCCGGCACGGACCCTCTCCCGGCACTCCCCCGGAGCCCAGCCTACTCTAACCACCCCCCCCCCCCGCCGCACACACACACACACACAACCCGAGACACACCTCTCCTCACGCATTCAGACTGCGGCCACGCCATTGCCTGCCCAGAGCCAACCCCCCAGGCCGTCACTCACCTCCACGCTGGTCGGCGTGAGCCTGGAGCACCGGGTCACGCCGATGAAAAGGAGGTTTAATTTACGTCGACGTGAACGGTCATTACGTCGACGGGACTTCGGCCCATCCGGAAGGGAGAATATCGGCAGGCTGAAAATCGGCTGCCTTGCGCAGACCCGTGACATTCTCCGCGGCAGCGGCGACATTAACGCCCCGCCGACTTTTCTCCCTTCGGAGACTTCGGCAACCGGCGGGGGCGGGATTCACGGCGGCCAACGGCCATTCTCCGACCCTCTGGGGGGTCGGAGAATGACACCCCTGGTCCTCAACAGACTCTTAATTCCAGATTTTTATTGAATTCAAATTCCACTATCTGCTACGGTTACCCAGAGTTCAAAGCATTACCCTGCATCTCTGAATGACGAGTCCAGTGGCAGTACCACTGGCTACTACCTCCCTACGAGGGAATACTAAAGAAGTTAAATTCCAAGATATTATCTGGAATGTTTCCAAAGTAATCATATCCCATATGAGGCCCATATGAGACATTACCATGGCAACAAGAGAAAATTTGAGCAGCAAATTTGAAAGGATAATTTTCACTGGCCAAACTAAAGATAATGATATTTATAAAGGTTTCCTGTTACTTATTTTCATTTCTCAACAAGACAAGTAAATGGTAAAATCTGCTGGTATGATTCTACTTTGAGGCACTCACCTTTCAAATTACTGTCTCCCTCCTAAAAAAATGTTTCTCAAGCCTTGATAATTGTTCACTACAAGTACAACGTTGTGAATCCAAACTCGTGCAAAAACCAAGCAGTCATCGTTTAACACTTCAATTAAAAAGCAGAATATTGCCTCTGCTGGAAATGTGAAATAAAAACAGAAAGTGCTGGAAATACTCAGCAGGTCTGGCAGCATTGGTGAGAGAGAGAAACAGAGTTAACGTTTTGAGTCAAATATGACTCTTCTCCTTCTTCTTCCAAAGAAGAATGACATTGGACTTGAAACGTTAACTCTGTTTCTCTCTCCAGTTTCTTATGTTCTTATGTACATAAACCACAATTAGCTGATCTTTTTCTGTTGCATGTAATGCTTTAAATGAACAAAATGTTAAGTACTATTCAGATTAGAATACACAATCAACCTTTTGATCTCTATTTTTATCTGTAGCTTTAATTATAAACAAACCAGAATCTTTCGTTTTTCAGCCGGGTACATCTCAGAAATGAATTTTTTGTGTGGAGCTAAAAGCCCCTCTGGTGGTGGTTAATGATGCATCGGATTTAATTCATTGAACCACACTGTGGATAGCAGATTCATAGCACTGCTTGTGTGCAACGAAGAAACACCACTGTTTGCAAATAATAAATAACACATTAAAGGGATGTCTCCCTTTGCGTGTTATCTTTAATGAAAAGGTGCTGATGAGCAATTGGATGAACAAAACTGGCATGAAACAGACCCAGACTTTGTTCATAAATAGCTCTTCTCGCAGACTTTATTCTGTCTGGAATCTATTTGAATGAAAACCATAGACAGGAAAAATCTTAAGATTTATTAAAAGTAAATGAAAATAACATTGTACATTTTTAAGTAAGGAAGGAAGCACATAAAAAGTAAACAGTGAAACAGAACTCAAAGCCAAAACTGGAAATTGCTTTAAGCAGGAAGAACTTTTTGTCTTTTCATAGTGACGTAGCCTTGCCTTGAAGACTGTGTTGTAAAGATGTTGTATAAATATTAACCCATACTACATTAATATTATAAATAAGGGAGACATATGGGGCGTCATTCTCCGACCCCCCAGAGGGTCGGAGAATGGCCGTTGGCCGCCGTGAATCCCGCCCCCGCCCCCGCCCCCGCCGAAGTCTCCGCTCCCGGAGATTGGGCGGGGGCGGGAATCGGGCCGCGCCGGTTGGCGGGACCCCCCGCTGGATTCTCCGGCCCGGATGTGCCGAAGTCCCGCCCAGGAATTGCACTGTCCCGCCGGTGTAAATCAAACCTGGTATTTACCGGCGGGACCAGGCGGCGTGGGCGGGCTCCGGGGTCCTGGGGGGGGGGGGCGCGGGGTGATCTGACCCCGGGGGGTGCCCCCACGGTGGCCTGGCCCGCGATCGGGGCCCACCGATCCGCGGGCGGGCCTGTGCCGTGGGGGCACTCTTTCCCTTCCGCCTCCGCCACGGCCTCCACCATGGCGGAGGCGGAAGAGACTCTCCCCACTGCGCATGCGCGGGAAACTGACAGCGGCCGCTGACGCTCCCGCGCATGCGCTGGGAAACTGACAGCGGCCGCTGATGCTCCCGCGAATGCGCCGCATTTCCGCGCCAGCTGGCGGGGAAACAAACGCCATTTCCGCCAGCTGGCGGGGCGGAAGTCCCTCCGGCGTCGGCCTAGCCCCTCAATGTTGGGGCTAGGCTGCCAAAGATGCGGAGCCTTCCGCACCTTTGGGCCGGCGCGATGCCCGTCTGATTGGCGCCGGCTTTGCCGCCAGTCGGCGGACATCCCGCCGTTGGGGGAGAATTTCGCCCATGATCTCTAAAATTGTGTCGGCAAAAATAAATATAGGAAAATAAAAATTATATCGGGATATATAAAGCTGATTATATATTGATGTATGTCTTTAAGGGATATCAGCATGACATCACAAGAAGGGAAATGTATCATGTATATCACACATACAATTTTTAGTTTTAATTTCAATTTTATTTTATCTTCTTCCAAATCACACCGTTGTTGCTTCATTCCCTCTTTAGATTACCAGAGACAACAAGAAGGTTGGAATAGAGAGCTAGCTCCAGAAATCTGACTATCCACTGAGACTAGTTCATGGCTATTGATGTTTTGTGTTTCCCTTCCCTATCATGCCCATTTTCCCTCTCCCATTGAAGAAGCTGACACAGTCAATGGACTCACTAAATCTGGGAACTTACCGTTTGGTGTTTTGTGGGCACAAGCTAAGTGCTACCATTCTGTGGTTCAGTTTGGGATCGCTGCCTTCATTGGGCCATCATCAGTGTCTCTGGGTTAAATGTTAGAGAAGACCCATTAACTGACATTGGGATTGGAATTCACAATCACCCCTCATCTGATGGGAGTGTTGCAGGCAACGTGCAAACTTTATGCTGCCTGTTCATTGCTGTGATTGTGTTATGCGGCTCAGCACTGCTGAGTGGTGTTGTGTTGGGTGTTCTGATGCACCAATGATCCAACACGGCTGTAGATGGTACAACTCTGTTTTATTGTCTAAACAACAGTTACAACTAACTGCTGGCTTGGGTACGTGCTTCACCAGCTAACTTGAGGACCCAGCCCAATCACTATCTTAGTGAGGCACTCAGCACATGCTTTATGTCTGAGTGGCGCGCTGTGAGCTCTGTGCTCTGAGCTATCTCCTGGTAGAATGAACGGGAACTGTGGTGTTCCCTGTTTTATAGTGCGTGTACTCTCACTGGTGATTGGCTGCGATGTTATGTGTGTGCTGGTTGGTCCAACTGCCTGTCCATCAGTGTGTGTATGATTGCACCTTGATATGCTAATGTGGATATCATGACATCCCCCCCTTTTCACAAAGGATATGTGCCGACATGCTAATAAATAGAAATGTGTACTGAGTGCATCTGAGTATGTGTGTGCAATATTTACAACATGTACATGAGGCTGAACTATATACATAGGAAGGTGTCAAGTAAGATTGGAAAGGCTCATCCTTACCCTGCAGGCGCTGCTGGAATACCTCTCGAAGCTCTCATTGACTTCCACGCTGAAGTGTTCTTCGAACTTGAGAAGCACAGTCTTTTTCTTTGTTTTGTCCTCGCCTTCCGTGAATGCGAGTTATAGATGTGGATGGCGTGTTGCCCCACCGTGGAGAGGAGGAGGGCGATCTTCTGGTATCCGATGCATTCTCCCTGTCTGTGGCTTCGAGGAAGAGCTGGAAACGCTGTTTAAAGCGCTTCCAGTTTACGACAAGATTTCCAGCGATTCTGAGCGGCTGCGGCGGGCTGATGTTTTCCATGGAGCAGGATGGCGGATTTCTGAAAGGGTGCAGGTAGGTCTCACAGTCGCTGGTTAGCTTCCACTACTGGTATCATGTTGTGTTGGGTGTTCTGATGCACCAATGATCCAACACGGCTGTAGATGGTACAACTCTGTTTTATTGTATGAACAACGGTTACAACTAACTGCTGGCTTGGGTACGTGCTTCACCAGCTAACCTGTGGACCCAGCCCTATCACTATCTTAGTGAGGCACTCAGCACATGGTCTATGTCTGAGTGGCACGCTGTGAGTTCTGTACTCTGAGCTATCTCCTGGTAGAATGAGCGGGAACTGTGGTGTTCCCTGTTTTATAGTGCGTGTGCTCTCACTGGTGATTGGCTGCGATGTTATGTGTGTGCTGGTTGGTCCAACTGCCTGTCCATCAGTGTGTGTGTGATTGCACCATGATATGCTGATGTGGATATCATGACAAGTGGCTGCACCCTCAGAACATCCATAGACATTCTCCTGCCCAACATTTTGGCCACGTCTTAAAAAAATCCAGTCAAATTCATCTAGTATGAGCAAACCTTTAATAGCCCGCTACCCTGGCAAAGTCATGTGCCTGTATCACTCTGTTTAGAGAAAGGACAATGAAATCCTTCTCTTCATACAGGGTCTCAGTTACCTACAGGGACATGCGTGTCTGCATGTGTTTCCTCCGGGTGCTCTGGTTTCCTCCCACAAGTCCCGAAAGACGTGCTGTGAGGTGAATTGGACATTCTGACTTCTCCTTCTGTGTACCTGAACAGGTGCCGGAATGTGGCGACTAGGGTTTTTTCACAGTAACTTCATTGCAGTGTTAATGTAAACCTACTTGTGACAATAAAGATTATTATTATTATTACCTGATGCAGCAGTGAACTACAAACTGAGAGACAATGAGATATTGCTGGCTTCAGTCTGGAAGGATCCTGAGGTGAGGGCGGCCACTACCACCACTGTCTTCATTCTGATTTTCATGTACGTGTCCACTTCAAGGAGACAGTACAATTCTGTGACTCCACCTTTGTGTAGCTGCTTCAGACTCTACGCCTGCTGAGGTGGAAGTAAAATTATGTGGCTTGGGTCTTCTGTTGAGAGCCGTCCTCATCCCTCTGCCCACATCTTCCCCTCTCTGCTATTTCTGTTCCATTTCCCTGGTGTGCTGCATCCCAAGATTGATAGCACCAAAGTTCCCATGACTGGCATTTAGTTTTCTGCTTAGAGGCCTTCAAAATCCGCTCCACTCCACAAAAGGAGCAGCACCACACTCTTCACTCTCTATTCCATTCTCCTCTGCCCAAAGGAACTGGTACGAACACCACCAACAGCACAGTGCACAATAGTTCCACTAACTCTGCAGCTGCAAAAGGAAGTCAGGAGCATCTCACCTGAACCTTGCGCAATGATCACCTTGGAATTGTGTTCCTCATGAAGCGGAACAAAAATCCCTTTAAAAGAGGACATTAACAAGGTGCAAAATGGGAAGTTGGGTACAAAATCAGTGTTCGGCTGACATCGCAATCTGACTGTGGTGTTTGGGCATATGCACCCAGGAACACTGATGACGGCCCAATGATATGATAGACAGTGACCTTAAATGCTAGAATCACAGAATGGATTCTATCACTAGTCCTAACATAGCGATGGATGCAGAATAATCCAGAAGTCACCAAGACGAAACCCTCCCCCTCCCCGTGCCCTGCACTGTGTCTCCAATTGTGGAACTATTGGAACATTATTGGTGCTGGGATGATGTCCGAAAGGAATTGTTGTTTCATTTGGTCCTCACACATAGCCCAGCCAGAGCGAATAGATCTAAGATTCCTCCATCCATACAACAAACAAACATAAATTAGGAGCAAGAATAGGCCACTCAGTCGCCTGAGTCTGCTCTGCTATTCAATAAGATCATGGCTGATCTGATTGTAACCTCAACCCCACATTCCTGCCCACCTTTCACGCTCTTGTTAATCAAGGATCTACCTGGCTCTGCCGAAAAAATATTCAAAGATTCTGCTTCCACTTCCAGGAAGCTAACCTTTGCATACCTGGCGTCAAATACTCAGGCTTCACAATAGTGAGACTGTGGAGGCCCCAGCACACCACCATGAAAATGGAGACATGCTCTAGTGGGTAAGTAGAGCATATTACACCAATGCACCCCCCCCCCAATTCCCCCACTACTCCAATGCCACCCCCCACTCCCCCAACACCCCTATGCCCCCCAACTCCCCCAGCACCCCAATGCCCCCCACCATTCTCCCACTGCATCCAACCCAGACCAATGCACCATTTGAAATCTTGCTACGCCGACAAAGCCACATAATCCCCTGCCGTGCTTCTCTCTGGTTAGAGTGAAAAAAGTGAGCTCTCCTCTCCTGATGTTCTGGTACTCCTGGATGCAACAATGAATGACAATCTGTGAACTGTTGGCAATGTTGCCTGCTCCTGTCTGGGGTGATTCAGATGTAGACGTTGTTACGACCCAGCTGATGTTGCTACTGGTCAGTCAGGTCACACAGCGAAACCCTGGCTCAATAGATTGTAACTTTTATTCTTTTATTTAGAGATATGGATGAACAGAGTCGCAGGACTACCAGTTAACTTATGACAAAAAAATAATTCAACAAGAAAAGATTGACTAATACACGACTCCTTCACTCCAGCTATATCTTTACAGATTTACTAGGATTACACAAGTTACCAAATAGATCTTAAACCCTCACATTCTCACTAAGTGCATAGTCCATGTAAACCAAAAAGCAAAATGTGGTCAGACACATCACACTCTGAAACCAAGTGACAGATGCCACCCAATACAACCTCTGTCGGAAAAGAACCACCTTGGAATCTTCTCCCAAACAACATTTTCCCTTCGATGTCTCCATCAAGGATCCACTTCCAGGATTTCAATCTCTCCTTTCAGTATTCCTCGGACTTAAATTGTCACATTCATTCAAACTTCCACACAATCTCTCAGGTACCCAGCCATGTCGATGGAACACCACTGCTTTACAGGCTGTATTAAATTATCACCAAACTTTTGATTTACGTTAGATGTTTGACTTCTACCGAGTTGACTTTAAATCTGGTTCTTGCAGCTGTCTCTTTAATTCAGAGTGTCTTATCAGCTTTTTATTTGAATTCGCTTAAACAGCACTTGGTTCAACTTTTTGTTCTTTGTTCCTTTAACTTACCTGTCTCCCTGCGACATACTTTTGTCCCAACTCCTTTTAAACATTTGGGAAGTCTGCTTTCTGCTGCTCCCTCTCCTGGGTCCAGCTTAAAAACAACTCTAAAATTATTTCTATCCTAGGGTGGCTCCTGGTTTCGAAACAACAACATAGGGCTGGTTTCTCTATCCGGCCGCACCAGATTTCTGGTTCAGCACCAGAATTCTCCATGTCGGAATTCTCTGTTTTGTCGGCTGGTCGATGGGTTTCCCTTTGTGGGGCAGCCCCACGCCATCGGGAAACTCCCAGACTGCCGGTAAAACGGAGAATCAGACGGCGGAGAATTCAACCCATAGTTTTTCTTTAATTCTTGTTTGCTTTCATGGAATAAACCCTCATTACCATGCAAGCATCTGAACCAAACTGAAGTAATTAACCCTTTCAAATACAGAAGCACAAAATAAAACTTACTTAAAGCTCTGCCTGATTTTCAAATACTTACAAATACAAATATAGGTTATTTAAAACTACTTCTGTTTCCTGACAATAATAATATAATAATCGCTTATTATCACAATGAAGTTGTGGCTTCAATGAAGTTACTGTGAAAAGTCCCTAGTCGCTGCATTCCGGTGCCTGTTCAGGGAGGCTGCTACAGGAATTGAACCTGCGCTGCTGGCCTTGTTCTGCATTACAAGCCAGCTGTTTAACCCACTGTGCTAATGGTGATGGCAACTTTGATAGCCATGTGCAATACTGTCCTTACCCTGCTGTTAGTTCTATTGAGGGAGGTGGTAGAATTCAGTGACTATCTCTTGGTGAACCGCAGGCATCTCAGGTAGATGTCAGAGAACTGTTTCCTAAATACCCTTGGTGCATAGGGCTTCAGAGAGCGTGCTCCTCCTCTCCCTCGGAGCACAATTCATCCTCTCTGCAGCTTCCGCTCCATTTTGCTAACATGTTGCAGCCCCTATAATTGCTCTAAATTTTCTGTGAACAGCTCACTGAATTCTACTGGTCTCCCTGTCAAGGTGCAGCAGCACACCGTCCCAAAACCTGCAAGTCACCAACCTCCAAGAACACACCACAGTATTTCCACAAACTTTGTAAGACCAAAAGTAAGTCAAAACTCACTTCTTAACTACAGGATGGATGGCTGGTCCTTTAAAGAGCGTGAGCGAGCATCCATTTTCAACTGTGAGTGATTAGCTTCAGGTGATCACTGGACCCTGGCAGTCCAAGTTAGCAGAACAAATATTAAGTCAGCCTGAGGCTGTTTGACGTTGCAATCTGCCAGCTGTAAAAGCTTCCAGCACATTCACATCACACCCACACTGGTGCCTTTTGAAGCATGGGTCACATCTGTCGTAGGCGGAAGCACTTTACCTGCAATTTTGATGACTTCTAACTTTCATGTCACAGGGCTGATGTCTGAAGGTCAAACCTTGTGACTGGGGGCAGCATGGTGGCGTAGTGGTCAGCACTGCTGCCTATGGCGCTGAGTACTCGGGTTCGATCCCAGCCCCAGGTCACTGTCTGTGTGGAGTTTGCACATTCTCCCCGTGGCTGTGTGGGTTATCTCCCCCAGAACCCAAAGATGTGCAGATTAGATGGATTGGCCACGGTAAAATGCCCATTAATTGAAAAAAAATAATTGGGTACTCTAAATGTAAAAAAAAACGTTGTTACTGGAGGTAATGGATGCATTTTGTTCTTGTTGCATTAGTAGAAATTTGTTTATCAAATATTTCAGAAATTTTAAAAAAAATGATCGCAAGTTATAATCCAAGATTGTAATGGCCAATGGAGTGCAAACACAATTCTAGGGTTCATTTCTAGAGGAGTAGAAAACAAAAGCAGGATAATAATGTTTAATTTAAACAGAACATCGGTTAGACAACACTTGGACTAATAGGTTTATTCCTTGTCTCCATACTCCAAAAATAATATTGAAATACTGGAGAAAACGCAGAAAAGGTTTATAAAGATTTTACAAAAATCTTTCCTGTAGAAAGGTTGCAACTATCAAGAAAAATTGATTAAGCAGTGGAAAAGAGAAGAATAAAAGGAGATCGGATAGAGTTCTTTGAAATGATAGGCCATGAAATTTGACTCTATTGCGCAGTTTTTCGGCATGAATCACACATTATTGATGCTAGTTGCAGCAAATGTCATTTGGTGAGGGCATTGGATATGTGCAAGAGGCATGTGCTTGAAATATGTAGAGTAGGCAGCTTATGACATTAATCAGTGTACAACGTTAATTTGACTCAAGTGTTACCATCTTAAAACATAAAGCTTCAACTAACACACTTTCCGAATGCATGTGTGGTGAATGTTTTTCACCAAATGCATGAGCTGTCTGTACTGTCTATATAATGATGTGATGTGACCCATGACCTGGAAGTGATGATACGGACTACTTCCAGGTACTGTCCTAGAACCCCGGTGGGCTCCGCCTCTGGCTCCGCCCTCACCGGGGCCATATATAGCCCGGCCACCTGTGGGTGGCACTCATTTGTACAGCCGACTCTGGCAGGTGAGTTCATGGATATTAAAGCCTAATGGTCGCTCGTTCTCACGGGCTCACAGTGAATTGACGGGATAACAATATGTCTGAACATGCATTTAGCAACAAGAAGGACTCCCCATCAGAACTATTTAAAGGGATCATCAATTACTTTCAAGTTAGTTGCTGCTTATTTCTACTGCCTCTTTCTGTGTTTGGGGAAATATTTTGTCATTTCCAGAGTCGGTTACATTTGCTGACATCTACAAAGGATGGTCTGACAGGTGTTGAAGGACTTGCCCTAACTTCAAGGATTTTCCACAAACCACTTGTTGCCAGTCACGGTTCCTGTAATTTGCATTCCCCTGAGTCAAGAGCATGATAGCGAGGATTAGTACATGCAAAACAGAATAGGACATGCTGTTGGAAGAGGGAGTTGGAAGGAGGAAGGGCTATTTTCAGGAGATATCCATCCAGCATGTTGAGGGAACAATTCTCCTATTTGAGCCTTAGTGAGGAGCCAATGTAAGTGTCTGCTTCACTAAGAAGATCTGTCAAGATATTCAGATAAACATCATGGTGCAAACATACATACACACTGATGGACAGTTCAACGGACAAATCAATACACACACAACATCACAGCCAATGACAGGCAAGAGCATACACACTATAAAACGGGGAACACGACACTTTCCGCTCATTCCAGCAGGAGACAGCTCAGGGCACAGAGCTCACAGCAAGCCACTCAGACATTCACCATGTGCTGAGTGCTTCTCCAAGATAGTGTTAGGGCTAGGTCCACAGGTTAGAGGGTAATGAATGAACCAGTTTACAGATGTTGTTATTGTTAGTAATAAAACTGAGTTGTACCATCCGCAACCGTGTTGGTTTGTCTATGTAGCAGAGCACCCAACACGACATAGTACCAGGAGTTGAACCCAGTAACTGTGAGACCTACCTACGCATCTTAAGGAATCCGCTATCCTGCGCCATGGACACCATCAGCCCACCGCAGCCGCTCCAAATCGCTGGAAACCTCGGCGTCACCTGGAAGCTGTTTAAACAGCGCTTCCAGTTCTTCCTAGAAGCCACAAAAAGGGAGAATACTTCGGACAGCAGGAAAATCGCCCTCCTCCTCTCCACGGCAGGGCAACACGCCATCCACATCTACAACTCCCTGGTGTTCGCGGAAGGTGAGTAAAGACAAAGTACAAGACGGTCCTTCTCAAACTTGAGCAACACTTCAGCGTCGAGGTAGATGAGAGTTTCGAGAGGTACCTCTTCCAGCAGCGCCTGCAGGGTAAGGATGAGCCTTTTCAATCTTTCCTAACACATCTCCGTATCCTCGCGCAGTCCTGCGGTTACGAGGCCACCTCCGATTCCATGATTCGGGACCAGATTGTTTTTGGGGTCACCTCGGGCACCCTACGCCAGCAGCTCCTCAAAATTAAAAGCCTCACCCTAGCCACCGCCATCGAAGCCTGCGTCCTCCATGGAAACGCAACCAGCCGCTACTCCCAATTCCAGGCGGCCGAATCGGCACGGCAGGGGTCCTACGCGGCCGAATCGGCAAGGCAGGGGTCCTACAAGGCAGGGCGGGTCCAGGTGATCGAGTTCCTCCTGGCCCACGGGCCGGACGGGGGCGCACATTTCGCGCGCTTTCTGCGGCCTCCCGCGCTTGTATGCGCCAAAAGAGACGTTGATGCAGAGGGACATAACGCGCAGGCGCGCTCTACGCAGGACCGAACTGCGCATGCGAGATGGCGCAACGAACGCCATGACATCACGACGTGCGGCAACTGTGGATCCGCACATTTAAAGCGGCAATGTCCAGCAAAGAACCGACAATGCCTCCGCTGTGGCAAGATGGGCCACTATGCTGCCTGCTGTCGAGCAGCTCAATCTGCCAACGCTCCCCAATTCCGACAGCCTCGCAGGGACGTGCGGGCCATTCAGCCTCCGTACTCCGAGTCATACCAGGGCGATATACAAACTGGTGATACAGGCGACCGGGAAGCCTTCCGCGTTGCGGTCATTGACAGGAACCGGATGTCTCCAAGCAGGACCCACCAGCTGATGCCAGTGAACAGTGTCAATTCGGGTGATAAATGGTGTGCCATCCTAACGGTCAACCGATCACCAATAACATTCCGTTTGGACATTGGTGCCTCTGCCAACCTAATAGCATGGTCAGCCTTCTACGCCTTGAAGGTCAGACCACCAATTCGGCCATCCCATTGTAAGATGGTCGACTACAACGGAAACGTTATCCCGGCCATGAGACCTCGCCAGCTCCAGGTGACACACAATACATACACGGCAACACTGTCCTTTGAGAAAGTTGGATCATCGAAGGACTCCCTGCTAGGCGCACAGGCATGCAAGGTTCTCCACCTCGTTCAGCGGGTACATGCTCTGTCTCCAGAAGGCATATCAGACTTCCTGGATGCAGAATTTAGGGCACAGCTCCACTCGCTCCTCGCCCACAACCAGGAGTCATATGAGGGCATGGGCACACTGCCCTATACCTACAGAATACGGCTCCAACCGGATGCCATCCCGGTCATTCACGCACCTCGCAGGGTCCCAGCACCACTCAAAGACCGCCTCAAGCAGCAGCTGCAGGATCTCCAGGACCAAGGGGTGCTATCCCGGGTCACGGAGCCCACGCCATGGGTCAGCTCCATGGTGTGCATTAAGAAGCTCTCTGGCAAACTCCGGATCTGCATCGACCCGAAAGACCTGAACAACAACATCATGAGGGAACACTACCCCATACCCAAACGGGAAGCGATCACGAGCGAAATGGCCCGGGCTAAAATTTTCACAAAGCTTGATGCCTCGAAGGGTTTTTGGCAGATCCAACTGGATCAGTCCAGCAGGAAGCTGTGCACCTTCAACACTCCTTCCGGCAGGTTATGCTATAACAGAATGTCGTTTGGCATCATCTCGGCATCCGAGGTATTTCACAGAATCATGGAACAGATAATGGAGGGCATAGAATGGGTGCGCGTCTATGTTGACGACGTCATCATCTGGTCCACTACACCACAGGAGCACATCAGTCGTCTCCAGCGTGTCTTTGCGCGGATACGGGAACACGGCCTGCGCCTCAACCGAGCCAAGTGTTCTTTCGGCCAAACTGAGCTAAAGTTTCTGGGGGACCACATATCCTGGTCAGGAGTGCGTCCGGATGCGGACAAGGTGAGCGCCATCACAGCCATGCCGCATCCGGCAGACAAGAAAGCAGTGCTACGCTTTCTAGGCATGGTCAACTTCCTGGGGAAGTTCATTCCCAACCTTGCCTCCAACACGACGGCTCTTCGCCACCTCGTCAAAAAGTCCACGGAGTTCCAGTGGCAGCACACACACCAGAAGGAATGGGGGGAGCTCAAAATTAAGCTCACCACAGCCCCCGTATTGGCGTTCTTCGACACCTCTCGTGATACGAAGATCTTGACTGATGCCAGCCAGTCCGGCATTGGGGCGATACTCCTGCAACGGGATGACACTGCATCATGGGCCCCGGTCGCCTATGCCTCTCGGGCCATGACCCCCACAGAACAGCGCTATGCGCAGATCGAGAAGGAGTGCCTGCGTTTGTTAACCGGCATAGGCAAGTTCCACGACTACGTGTATGGTCCCCCGAGTTCACCGTGGAAACCGACCATCGCCCCCTGGTCAGCATCATACAAAAGGACCTGAATGAGATGACCCCTCGCCTCCAGCGCATCCTGCTCAAGTTCCGGAGGTACGACTTCCAACTGGTCTACACCCCGGGAAAGGACCTCATCATTGCGGATGCCCTATCCAGAGCAGTGAGCACACCGCTCGACTCGGAGGGGTTGTCTGTCAGGTCGAAGCGCATGTGGCCTTCACATCAGCCAATCTGCCAGCTGACGACTCCAGTCTGGCCCGTATTCGCCGGAAGACTGCGGCTGACCCCCTTCTACAACGTGTGATGCGCCACATGACGGGAGGGTGGCTCAAAGGACAGTGCCCACAATTCTACAATGTCCGGGACGACTTGGCCGTCATTGACGGTGTCCTCCTAAAGCTGGACCGGATTGTGATTCCACACAGCATGCACAAGCTGGTCCTCGACCAACTACACGAAGGCCATCTGGGGGTTGAGAAGTGCAGACAGAGGGCCCGAGAAGCTGTATACTGGCCGTGCATCAGCGATGACATTACCAACATGGTGCTCAACTGCCCCACCCCCAAAGGTTTCAGCCGGCACAACCCCCTGAGACACTTCAGCCCCATGAGCTGGTGACATCCCCCTGGGCGAAGGTGGGTGTGGACCTTTTTCATGTGCTTGGCAGGGACTACGTCATCATCATAGATTACTTTTCGAATTATCCAGAGGTCATACGCCTCCACGATTTGACATCGTCCGCTGTCATCAGGGCATGCAAAGACACCTTCGCTCGCCATGGCATTCCGCTTACTGTCATGTCAGACAATGGGCCCTGTTTTGCAGGCCAAGAATGGTCTTCTTTTGCTGCTTCATATGGCTTCACACACGTGATGTTCAGCCCTCTGCATCCCCAGTCAAATGGCGAGGCGGAAAAGGGCGATCACATCGTCAAGCGGCTCCTCTGCAAGGCTGCTGATGCGGGATCGGATTTCTGCTTAGCCCTGCTGGCCTATCGCTCGGCCCCACTAGCCACTGGCCTCCCACCAGCCCAGCTGTTGATGGGTCGCGCCCTCAGGACCACTGTGCCATCCATTCTGGTCCCTACACCCAACTATGCTCTAGTACTGCAAATGATGCGACAGCAGCGTGCTCAGCAGAAGGTGGCACATGACACTCGGGCAACTGATCTTCCTACCCTGGCGCCTGGAGACAACATCCGCATCCACCTACCAGAGGGTGGCTGGTCGGCAACTGCCGAAGTTCTCCGACACGTGGCTCCCCGCTCGTTCCTGGTTCGCATGCCTGATGGCTCCATTCGCAGGCGCAATCGCCGGGCTCTTCGCCTGCTTCCACGCTCGATACGTGATCATAACCGGTGCCACGTCCTCCTGTTGTTCCTGATGTCGACTTCGTGGAGCTTCCTGCCACCATGCCCATTCCTCTGTCAGCTGTGGCCAGGCCCATTCCTCAGCCGGTGGATCCTGACCCACCCTTGAGGCGGTCAACCCGAATTCATCGCCCACCTATTAGGCTGGACTTATGAGCCTGTTTAAGCATTGAACTCACTGACGTATTATGCCACAATGTTAATCTGTTTCTCTTCTTGTTGTTACAGGAGTTCGTTTTGATGCTTGATGTTTACACGTGTTTTGTATATGGTACAACCTCGTTGCTATGTTGCACCTGACACCTTCCTATGTATATAGTTTAGCCTCATGTACATGTTGTAGACATTGCACACACACATTCAGCTGCACTCAGTACACATCTATATTTATTACCACATAGGCACATATTCTTGTAAAAAAGGGGGGATGTCATGATATTCAGATAAACATCATGGTGCCAACATACATACACACTGATGGACAGATCAACGGACCAATCAATACACACACAACATCACAGCCAATCACAGGCAAGAGCATACACACTATAAAACGGGGAACACGACACTTCCCGCTCATTCCAGCAGGAGACAGCTCAGGGCACAGAGATCACAGCAAGCTACTCAGACATTCACCATGTGCTGAGTGCTTCTCCAAGATAGTGCTAGGGCTAGGTCCACAGGTTAGAGGGTAATGAACGAACCAAAGTAACCAGTTTACAGGTGTTGTTATTGTTAGTAATAAAACTGAGTTGTACCATCCGCAACCGTGTTGGTTTGTCTATGTAGCAGAGCACCCAACACGACAAGATCCTCACTGAAATCTGCTTTCTGACCGCTACTGCAGCCTCAGAGCAGGGCTAGGTGCCATCATCAATGGTTGTGAAGATGAACTTGGCAGTGAAATTTGAAGCATCACATTCCAGGCTGCAGCAGGTGATATTTTTAACATCTCCCAGTTCACAATTTAATGTTTCATTAGGAAGGTCACTGAAACTCTGAATACAAAGAATGCTGAATATATTTCATTCCCTCTTGCCAGAGATCAGCAGGAAGTGTGAGCACACATCTCCATAAGGATTGCACACTTTCACATGATTCATTGTGCCATTGACTGCTCACAGGTTGCTTTGCAGGCACCGTATATTAACTCTGAGATTGACTGCAACCGTAAGGGTTTCTATTCCAGCTGCTGTGTGACAGTATGTGGTGTCTCATGCAGGGCAATTGCCGGTATCCTGACAGCAGGCATAGTGCCTTTATTCTGCTGTAATCGGCTGTGCCAGCTGCATTTGAATCATCACAACAAATCAGCATGTGACTACAGGGCAACAAGGGCTATCTGTTGACGATTTGGTTCCTGACTCCAGTGTACCACCCATGAACACATGAGCAGCGTACACACTGTCAAAACCATGCAGTCACACAAAACATGATCGAGCAGGCCACTGAGGTGCTTAAGCGATGCCTCGATGACTTGGACTGCACAGGAGGAGCCCTGCACTACTCGGCTTAGTGCCAGTCAAGAATGCTGCACAACCGCAGCATCAGTCCTTGCCCTCAGCTACATGGTGACCAGTTGAGAAAAGGAGGTGGAAGAGTAGAGAGAACTTCAGATTCCCACTCTGGCTGAGGTGTTTGTAATCTACTCATCCGACTGTGATAACAGTGGGTGCAATGATTTTACCAACAGTCTCAAACATCGCCTTCCCTCTGTCACTCACCAAAATTTGCTTGCAATACAAAAATAAAAGCTACCAAAAAACAAAGAGTCCAAAATAAGTTTGGAAATCAAACCATGCATATTGGCTTCCATTGTATACTTCCTTAGTTTCTATCCATTCCTGCCTTTGCCTGACCTGCCGATTCTATCTGTGGCTGCAGCAAAGTTGGTAGGACGCTGCTGCCTTCGATAGGGCCGATGGCAGATGACCTTGCCAGATGACCTTGTGATACTCTGGCACGAGAAGGCCTGGTTTCTCACTGCACCATGTCGCCATGCAGTCTGAGCTGACTGGCAAAGGGAAATGATGGAGTGGTAGTGGTTAGAGGACAAATACTGTCCCTGTGAGAGAGGCAGTAGGATTGCACTTCACATAGCTAGTGTCACTCTCCTAGGGTGATGCCTCAGCAATCCTAGTAATCTGCTGAAGGACAGATCGCTGGAGTAGTCTGCCATGGTACAGCAGTCTCAGTTTCCATATGCTAGCATACTGACCTTGCCTGACTTCAGACTACACTTCCTCTGCAGCACTAAACTGTTCAGTGACTTCTGTAATGGAAGGTGAGCATGGTTAGGTCTCTAAGTGTTTTCATTAAGTTGGTGTACACCAATCAGCCTTTTTTCGTGTGCTATCTATCTGAAATCCTCTTCCAAGTCCTCTGCAGCAGTGTCCGTGTGAGCTGGCACCTGTGCCTTCTGCCCTGGCTACAGGCAACTCAATCTGATCCCTCGCCATGTAGATGTCACCTTTAAGCTAGCCTCTAAAGTACTTGCAGTGCTATCATCTGAACTGGTACCCGTGGGTGTGAAAATTCAACTGTGTTTATTCTTCACCCTTGTCCTCTTGCTTTTCCAATTCTTCCTCCTCACCACCGCCAGGACAGGATGCACCATTTGCATGTTGTAAATTCGGGGAGATTATGGGATGAGGGGATCGTGGGCTGTCCCTGTTGGTCTCCCTCTTATTTTTACCTCTGTATTTTTTAGCTGCCATTTAATCCAGCTGTTCTCCATTCTGGTTTAATTTTATAGCGCCTGTTTTGTTGTCGCTATCAGAGACTGAGCAGACATGACGTTGATTGTAGCAACTGCATCAACCCATTTATCATTCTATTTGCAAGCAGCGCAGAACCTCACAAAATCTTAAAAAGACAGCTGGAAGTAACTACTGTTCATTTATTTGAAACATATACCAAAATATAGAACCATCGAACCATAGAAACATTACAGCACAGAAGGAGGCCATTCAGCCCATCTTGTCCATGCCAACCCGAGGACACCCAGGTCCCCTTTCTAATCCCACCTTCCTGCACCCGGTCCGTAGCCCTGTAGTTTACAGCACTTAAGCTGTAGATCCAGGTACCTTTAAAAGAGTTTAGTGTCTCTGCCTTCACTACCAACTCGGGCAGTAAATTCCAGACTCCCACTACCGTCCGGGTAAAAAGGTTCTTCCTTATGTCCCCTCTAATCCTTCTGCCACTTATCTTGAATCTATGCCCCCTGGTTGTAGAATTCTCCACCAAGCGAAAAAGTTTATTCTGTCCACTTTCAATTCCCCTCATAATTTTGTACATCTCAATTAAGTCACCCCTCAGCCTTCTTTGTTCCAAGGAAAGTAACTCCAATCTATCCAATCACTCCTTGTAACTACACTTTTTTAGCCCTGGCAACATTCTTGTAAACATCCTCTGCACTCTCTCTAGGTTAATTACGACCTTCCTGTGATGTGGTGACCAGAACTGCACACAATACTCCAGTTGTGGCCTCAGCAGTGTTTTATACAATTCTAACATTATATTATGACTTTTATATTCTATATCTCTGCCAATGAAGCAGAGCATTCCATATGCTTTTTGAACTACTTGAACTGCTGCCTTTAGGGACCTATGTACTTGTACACCAAGATCTCTCACTTCATCTCATCCTCTTAGTGTATCTCCATTTATTATGTACTCCCTATAACTGTTTGACCTCCCTCAATGATCTCACTCTTCTCTGTGTTAAATTCCATCTGCCACTTCTTCGTCCACTCCATCAACCCATCTAAAAAAGTTTGGAGATTATAGCTATCCTCTCCACTATCCACCACTCGACCAATCTTAGTGTCATCTGCAAATTTCCCATTCATGTTCAAATCGTTAATATATAACACAAACATTAAGGGTCCCAACACCGAGCTCTGTGGAACACCACTTAAAACAACTTTCCATTTGCAAGGGCAGCCATCGACCATTACCCTTTGTTTCCTGTTACTAAGCCAATTTTGTATCCAGTTTGCCACATTGTCCTGTAACCCCTGAGCTTTTATGTTTTTGACCAATCTGCCATGTCAGAATTTGTCAAACGCCTTGCTAAAATCCATTAAAACAACATCCACTGCACTACCTTCATCAATCCTTCTTGTCACTTCCTCAAAGAATTTAATCAAATTTGTGAGGCAAGACCATCCTTTAACAAATCCATGCTGACTATCCCTGACTAGTCCATACCTTTCTATGTGACAGTGAATCCTATTTCTCAGGTTTGATTCTACTAACTTACCCACCACCAATGTAAGACTAACTGGCCTATAATTGTTCAGCATTTCCTTTGATCCCTTTTTAAACAATGTAACCATGTTTGCATTTCTCCAGTCCTCCGATACCTCCCCTGTATCTAGTGTGGATTAGAAATTCATCCTCAGAGCATCTGTCATCTCCTCATTGACCTCCTTCAGTAGCTTTGGAAACAATCCATCTGGCCGTGGCGACTTATCAACTTTCAAGGATTTCAACCCTTTGAGTACTTCCTCTCTCTTTATGATTGTTCCATCCAATATCTCACAGTGTTCCTCCTGGACTACTTTATCTGCATCACCCATTTCCTTTGTAAACACGGAGATAAAATATTCATTTAAAACCCTTCCCACAGCCTCTACATCTACACACAAGTTCCCTTCTTTATCTCTGATAGGTCCCACTTTTTCCTTAACTAACCTTTTACCATTAATATATTGGTAACACATCTTTGAGTTTTCTTTAACTTTACTTGCTAATCTTTTTTCATGCCCTCTTATTGATTTCCTTACTTCCTTCTTGACTTGGTCCCTGCACTTCCTACACTCATCTAGGCTATCTGTAGTGCTTAGTTTTTTTGTGCTCATCGTACGCTTTCTTTATCTGTTTGATCTTCCCCTGTATTCCTCTAGACAACCAGGGGGAGTCTACATTTGGCAGTGCCACTCTTATTATTGGAGGGGACATGTCTACTTTGTACATTTAGGATTATAAAAAAAATTGAAAAATCAAATTATGCTTTATAAAATCAGCATAAAGGCATTTCAGACCCAAATACAGTGCTCAAATAGATTTTCCCCATTCACTCTGCTTCAACTTTTGCTTTTCTTGTTAAAGCATATTTCATTTTGTCAGAATTTAATGTATGTAGACAAGAATTATAATTAATGTCTGTTTTTTACTGACATCAGTGTTATATAGTCTAACAAAGAGAATGTTACTCTACTAAGTGACCGCCCGCTAGATGATATACCCACCAAGTGTCTAACTGAACTGAAAACTGTTGATTATCATTAAAATGATTGCTAAGTTTGAATGTCAGCCTAAAAAAACTCATTCTTAAACTGACATGTGTAGGTGCTGTAACAATAGGAGAGACAATTCTGATTTTTATTTGGCAGAATTTGACAATAATAGGGCTAAATCTTAACAAATATGCTATGCAGTTAAACTGGAGTAATTTTAGTGATTTTTGTACAAGGAAATTAAATTGCAGGCTGGAAACCTCCTCATTCGAAAGTTTCAACTCATTTGTCATTTTTGAAGAGAAATTATGCTAATTCAATTCTGTTTTACAAAATGAAGAATTGACACAAAAATGGAAACTAAACATGGTACTCTGAGAACACAGTTGGTGCATGGAGGAGTGCATCAAGCCAAATCTCTAACTACAGTAAAATCTATATGTCCTTCTCCAAGCAATAAAACTCTTATGACTTCTTTAGAGACATGCAATGGTACACAATCTTTTTCACAATGGGCTAGCAGTGATATTGATTTTTGCTTTGACAATCACAACAGAAGCTAGTACTGTTACATCTCAGGGTTGTTGGTATATACAACAAAGGTAACTGATGTGTAATTGTTGATACCTGCTGTAAGAAGTACAGTGTAATAATAAGGGGTCTGACCACCACAACTCCACTCCCAAGGCATGGATGTGCTGCAAGGGGTGAAATTGACTCTTGATAAATAACCAGGCTGTTGAAATATTTCATACTTAAATTAGAAATGACATAGGCAGCCTAAAATAAAACTTGTGATATTTATGCCTCGGCTCATTTAATCGTTCATTCTGCAACAGAATCTGGGTGCTAATGTGTGGAAGATTAGACTTCTCACACTTATTGATTTTTTTTGTGAAAATATGCAATAGATTGGCAGTGTGCAGAATGCTGAGCACAGAGAATACAGTTAATTGACTTTAAGCTTGATTGTGCATTTCAGCATTTTGGTTTGATCAGTAGAAAAAGAGCCGTGAAAGGAACATGTCACTAAAGCGAAAAATATTCGATTAATCCTGTAATATTTTAGATTGGAAATAGAAACGGGTACGATATAAATTAAAATAGTTGAGACCATTTTCCTCTTTAAATTGTTTAAAGTATTCAAAATACAAAAAGAGCCTATTTTAAATATTGGTGAAGAGAAGAGTATAATAACAATTAAAGCATAAAATTGTTTTTTTTTGCATTATTGAGTAAGGCTCTTCCCTGTGTTATGACAGCTGGGAGAAATACCATCATTTATCCATTGTTCTTGTTCACAGCAAAATCAATAAAGACCTTTTTATGCTGTGCAGCAATTATGAAACAATTCCTCTGCTGAACACTTTGTACATGGATTGGAGTAGCTGGTGCTTGATCTGATGCATGGAAGAGATAGGTTTTATTGAAGGTCGTTTGGCAAGATAATACAGGCTGCCTCTTTATATGCCATATGTGGAAATGTGTCACAGCAACAATGCTGATCTGCATAAGATAACGATGCATGGCATTAAGGGTAAAGTGGTAGCATGGATAGAGGATTGGTTAATTAATAGAAAGCAAAGAGTGGGGATTAATGGGTGTTTCTCTGGTTGGCAATCAGTAGCTAGTGGTATCCCTCAGTGATCAGTGTTGGGCCCACAATTGTTCATAATTTAAATAGATGATTTGGAGTTGGGGACCAAGTGCAATGTGTCCAAGTTTGCAGACGACACTAAGACGAGTGGTAAAGCAAAAAGTGCAGAAGATACCGGATGTCTGCAGAGGGATTTGGATAGGTTAAGTGAATGGGCTAGGGTCTGGCAGATGGAATATAATGTTGACAAATGTTATGGCAGTTTTATTGATTGATGAAGAAAAATAAAAGCTATGCAGTGTATAACCTAGGAGAGATCAAACTCACCTTGTTTCACTGAGTTGTGCATGCTAGCATTCTTTATGTTCCAACTGCATTTAGGTAGGAATAACAGCAAAAGGGATTATTATTTAAATGATAAAATATTAAAACATGCTTCTGTGCAGAGAGACCTAGATGTGCTCGTGCATGAGTCGCAAAAAGTTGGTTTACAGGTGCAACAGGTGATTAAGAAGGCAAATGGAGTTTTGTCCTTCATTGCTAGAGGGATGGAGTTTAAGACTAGGGAGGTTATGCTGCAATTGTATAAGGTGTTAGTGAGGCCACACCTGGAGTATTGTGTTCAGTTTTGGTCTCGTTACCTGAGAAAGGACAGACTGGTGCTGGAGGGTGTGCAGAGAAGATTCACTCGGTTAATCCCAGAGCTGAAGGGGTTGGATTACGAGGAGAGGTTGAGTAGACTGGGACTGTACTCGTTGGAATTTAGAAGGATGAGGGGAAATCTTATAGAAACATATAAAATTATGAAGGGAATAGATAGGATAGATGCGGGCAGGTTGTTTCCACTGGCGGGTAAAAGCAGAACTAAGGGGCATAGCCTCAAAATAAGGGGAAGTAGATTTAGCCTTAAGTTTAGGAGGAACTTCTTCACCCAAAGGGTTGTGAATCTATGGAATTCCTTGCCCAGTGAAGCAGTTGAGGCTCCTTCATTAAATGTTTTTACGATTAAGATAGATAGTTTTTGAAGAATAAAGGGATTAAGGGTTATGGTGTTCGAGCCAGAAAGTGGAGCTGAGTGCACAAAAGATCAGCCATGATCTAATTGAATGGCGGAGCAGGCTTGAGGGGCCAGATGGCCTACTCCCGCTCCTAGTTCTTATGTTCTTATGGCAGTTTTATTGGTTGATGAAGAAAAATAAAAGCTATGCAGTGTATAACCTAGGAGAGATCAAACTCACCTTGTTTCACTGAGTTGCGCATGCTAGCATTCTTTATGTTCCAACTGCAGCATTACTAACATATATTCAACATTGTTTTAATTAGAATCTGACTTGCAAGTCCTGTTCTATTTTGGTGCTGCTGAGAGATTTGATATGGAGAATAATTCCTAACATTTATTACTATGGCCACAGAAATCCTGAAAATTAATTTACTACCTCAGATCTATAAACTAATTATCATTCATTACTCTTGATACTGAACATGGGTGGAAGTAATGGGCGGAATATTCTCTTTTTGAGGTAGACTTTTGCTGTGGCCCGGAAAAGTGGCGTTGAAGCTGTTGACCTCAACGATGGCTTTCTCCGTTGTATTGTTAGGAACATAGAAAAAAATATTCCAAGGGGCAGGTTCCATGACATGACACTGGTGGGGGTGCCTCTTGTCATAATATGCACCCATGCAAATCGTGAGGTAAAAACAGGCAGTGTCAGACACCCAGGTGAGCCAATCATTATACAGAACAGAACACGACCAATCACAAGACAGGACATCAGCAGGGGGGGTTTCAACTATAAAACACACGAGACACCATCACTGTGCCTCTTTCCACTGGTGACAACTGTAGTGGCAGTCAAGGTGTACAAATCATTCAACACCTTCTACACGTGGATCACAGCTAGCCTGGTCTAGATAGTTAATGTTAGTTTACTGAGAGTAGTAGAGAGTCAACCCATGGGCAGCTGTGTGCTTCGTTACTGAAGTTCAATCAATCTTATATTGAACCAACGCCCACGTTTGGTGTCTCCTTGATCAGTTAACTGCATCGTGTGCAGTCCGTGTTACCCCAGGGTGAACAACACGACACCTCTGATTGAGTCTGCCATGCCAGCAAATTAGTTGTTTACAGATCAGGGTGCCATTTTTAAAGGCCAGTCTGGTATACAAAAGCAGAAATAGAACACCCCACATCATCCCCCCAGCATTGCCCCGGCACTACCCCTCTGGTATTGTCCAGGCACTGCCACTGCCCACTGGCAGTGCCAGTGGGCAGCACCAGTCACAGTGACCGGACAGTACCAGATGCTGCTGGTGCATGATCCTCCCTCCTGAGCAATGAACTCACTTGAGCTCCTCCGGTGACTTAGCCCGCCAGGTGCCCATTGTGCAGTACCATTTGTAATTCATGTCACAAGAGCATCCCACCTCCGGCCAATGGTGGGCTGCCTCCACTGCTATGAAATACTGCCAAAGGGAGGGGGAAGGGGTGGGGGGAGGGGGCGAGGGGAAAGGGGATGTGAATAGTTCTGAAAGACTTTATGGCTGAATATGGGGACATATCTGTTAAAGGGACTATCAGTAAAGCCCTGAGATTTATCCTGCTTACATAAAATATTTATTGAATACAATATGTCTGTAAATCGATGTTCAATACAAGTTAATTTTGGTTTGATTGCTGAAGTAAAAGTTCTCAAAGTGAAACTTTGTCTATTGCTTCTTCCATTGGAGAGGTTTGATAAATTTGGTTCTTTTAACTTATTGGACTCCACGAGGATCATAACAATTCATATGAAACCATTGTATTTAAACTGAATTTCAAAACAAGACAGCTTTGATAAAACATCCCCTTGGACTCACAGAGGCAAGATTTTACAGCAAAGTACACCAGGAAATATTCGGGCATATGTCAAAAAGCTTGATCAAAGAGATAAGTTTTAATGAGCTACTTTTAGAGGAAAGAGGTGGAGAAGCAAGGAGGCAAAATATTGGGCGGAATTCTCTGAAAAGGGATCTATGTCCCCACGGCCATGAGAAAATGGGCGGGAATAACTCTGGAATTCCCTGGAGAAAACCAGAGTGATTCTCCATTTTGAAGGGGGCTTGCAGGGCCCCTGAGTACTCCACGCAGCTCCAGCTGCCGATACGGGGCCCTGCACTTCCGTCCGCGGGTCCGCAGTGGCCCCCGATCGCGAGCCTGGCCATCCTGGACGGATCCCCCTGTGACGGATCCCCCTCCCCCCCACCAGGGCGGCCACGGACTGGGTCCGCAGCTGCCACTCCGAGCTCCCGCTGGGTGGAACCATGAGTGAACCATGCCGGGGAGAACTCGACCATCTGCCGGCTGAGAATCGGCGCGGGGGCCTCCTTCAATGGCCCCGACCGGCGCTGCGTCGACCACGCGCATGCACTGGCGGCTATTCTCAGGTCCACGGAGAATCACGGGAAGGCGTCAGGCCCGATTTAGTGTCTGACGCCCCATTCTCCGCCCTGGGGTGAGCACGATTTTGGCTCGGGGAATCCCGCCCATTGTTCTGCTTTCAGAATAATCTCAACTTTGTCAATTGTAACTGTAGTGCAAGTCTTCTAGACAAGACCTCCACAAACCTCTTTTGCTGAGATAGTAAGTATATGTAGGCATCACAGCGATGTTTTATATTTGATGTTGTTTCTTTACACCACAGCATTGAACACCAAAACCAGCTAATTTTGTGTCAATCACAGGATTGCATAGAAGAGATATTGATGAATTGGCTGTTATGAATGAGGATATCTAAGCCAGAGATCAGAGAATATTATAGTTAGCTATCGCATTTCTATTAGAAATCTAGTGCTAGGAAACAGATAGTTGACAGTAACTTTGAAATTTAAAAAAAGTATTTATAAAAAAAAAAAAAAAAAGACAAATTTTAATTTTAATTAATTGACGCAATGTCAGTTAGAGGGGTGCTGTGCTCTGACTGTGAGATGTGGCAGGTCCGGGAGGCTTCCAGCGTCCCGGATGGCTTCATCTGCAGAAAGTGCACCCAACTGCAGCTCCTCACAGACCGCATGGTTCGGTTGGAGCAGCAATTGGATGCACTTAGGAGCATGCAGGTGGCGGAAAGCGTCATAGATCGCAGTTATGTAAGTGTGGTCACACCCAAGGTGCAGGCAGAGAAATGGGTGACCACCAGAAAGGGCAGGCAGTCAGTGCAGGAATCCCCTGTGGTTGTCCCCCTCTCGAACAGATATACCCCTTTGGATACTGTCGGGGGGGATAGCCTATCAGGGGAAAACAGCAGCAGCCAGAGCAGTGGCACCACGGCTGGCTCTGATGTTCAGAAGGGAGGGTCAAAGCGCAGAAGAGTAATAGTTATAGGGGACTCTATAGTCAGGGGCACAGATAGGCGCTTCTGTGGACGTGAAAGAGACTCCAGGATGGTATGTTGCCTCCCTGGTGCCAGGGTCCAGGATGTCTCCGAACGGGTAGAGGGAATCCTGAAGGGGGAGGGCAAACAGGCAGAGGTCGTTGTACATATTGGTACTAACGACATAGGCAGGAAGGGGCATGAGGTCCTGCAGCAGGAGTTCAGGGAGCTAGGCAGAAAGTTAAAAGACAGGACCTCGAGGGTTGTAATCTCGGGATTACTCCCTGTGCCACGTGCCAGTGAGGCTAGAAATAGGAAGATAGAGCAGACAAACACGTGGCTAAACAGCTGGTGTAGGAGGGAGGGTTTCTGTTATCTGGACCACTGGGAGCTCTTCCGGGGCAGGTGTGACCTGTATAAGATGGACGGGTTGCATCTAAACCGGAGAGGCATAAATATCCTGGCCGCGAGGTTTGCTAGTGTCACACGGGAGGGTTTAAACTAGTATGGCAGGGGGGTGGGCACGGGAGCAATAGGTCAGAAGGTGAGAGCATTGAGGGAGAACTAGGGAATAGGGACAGTGTGGCTCTGAGGCAGCGCAGACGGGGAGAAGTTGCTGAACACAGCGGGTCTGGTGGCCTGAAGTGCATATGTTTTAATGCAAGGAGCATTACGGGTAAGGCAGATGAACTTAGAGCTTGGATTACTACTTGGAACTATGATGTTGTTGCCATTACAGAGACCTGGTTGAGGGAAGGGCAGGATTGGCAGCTAAACGTTCCAGGATTTAGATGTTTCAGGCGGGATAGAGGGGGATGTAAAAGGGGAGGCGGAGTTGCGCTACTTGTTCAGGAGAGTATCACAGCTATACAGCGAGAGGACACCTCAGAGGGCAGTGAGGCTATATGGGTAGAGATCAGGAATAAGAAGGGTGCAGTCACAATGTTGGGGGTATACTACAGGCCTCCCAACAGCCAGCGGGAGATAGAGGAGCAGATAGGTAGACAGATTTTGGAAAAGAGTAAAAACAACAGGGTTGTGGTGATGGGAGACTTCAACTTCCCCAATATTGACTGGGACTCACTTAGTGCCAGGGGCTTAGACGGGGCAGAGTTTGTAAGGAGCATCCAGGAGGGCTTCTTAAAACAATATGTAAACAGTCCAACTAGGGAAGGGGCGGTACTGGACCTGGTATTGGGGAATGAGCCCGGCCAGGTGGTAGATGTTTCAGTAGGGGAGCATTTCGGTAACAGTGACCACAATTCAGTAAGTTTTAAAGTACTGGTGGACAAGGATAAGAGTGGTCCGAGGATGAATGTGCTAAATTGGGGGAAGGCTAATTATAACAATATTAGGCGGGAACTGAAGAACATAGATTGGGGGCGGATGTTTGAGGGCAAATCAACATCTGACATGTGGGAGGCTTTCAAGTGTCAGTTGAAAGGAATACAGGACAGGCATGTTCCTGTGAGGAAGAAAGATAAATACGGCAATTTTCGGGAACCTTGGATGACGAGTGATATTGTAGGCCTCGTCAAAAAGAAAAAGGAGGCATTTGTCAGGGCTAAAAGGCTGGGAACAGACGAAGCCTGTGTGGCATATAAGGAAAGTAGGAAGGAACTTAAGCAAGGAGTCAGGAGGGCTAGAAGGGGTCATGAAAAGTCATTGGCAAATAGGGTTAAGGAAAATCCCAAGGCTTTTTACACTTACGTAAAAAGCAAGAGGGTAGCCAGGGAAAGGGTTGGCCCACTGAAGGATAGGCAAGGGAATCTATGTGTGGAGCCAGAGGAAATGGGCGAGGTACTAAATGAATACTTTGCATCAGTATTCACCAAAGAGAAGGAATTGGTAGATGTTGAGTCTGGAGAAGGGGGTGTAGATAGCCTGGGTCACATTGTGATCCAAAAAGACGAGGTGTTGGGTGTCTTAAAAAATATTAAGGTAGATAAGTCCCCAGGGCCGGATGGGATCTACCCCAGAATACTGAAGGAGGCTGGAGAGGAAATTGCTGAGGCCTTGACAGAAATCTTTGGATCCTCGCTGTCTTCAGGGGATGTCCCGGAGGACTGGAGAATAGCCAATGTTGTTCCTCTGTTTAAGAAGGGTGGCAGGGATAATCCCGGGAACTACAGGCCGGTGAGCCTTACTTCAGTGGTAGGGAAATTACTGGAGAGAATTCTTCGAGACAGGATCTACTCCCATTTGGAAGCAAATGGACGTATTAGTGAGAGGCAGCACGGTTTTGTGAAGGGGAGGTCGTGTCTCACTAACTTGATAGAGTTTTTCGAGGAGGTCACTAAGATGATTGATGCAGGTAGGGCAGTAGATGTTGTCTATATGGACTTCAGTAAGGCCTTTGACAAGGTCCCTCATGGTAGACTAGTACAAAAGGTGAAGTCACACGGGATCAGGGGTGAACTGGCAAGGTGGATACAGAACTGGCTAGGCCATAGAAGGCAGAGGGTAGCAATGGAGGGATGCTTTTCTAATTGGAGGGCTGTGACCAGTGGTGTTCCACAGGGATCAGTGCTGGGACCTTTGCTCTTTGTAGTATATATAAATGATTTGGAGGAAAATGTAACTGGTCTGATTAGTAAGTTTGCAGACGACACAAAGGTTGGTGGAATTGCGGATAGCGATGAGGACTGTCTGAGGATACAGCAGGATTTAGATTGTCTGGAGACTTGGGCGGAGAGATGGCAGATGGAGTTTAACCTGGACAAATGTGAGGTAATGCATTTTGGAAGGGCTAATGCAGGTAGGGAATATACAGTGAATGGTAGAACCCTCAAGAGTATTGAAAGTCAAAGAGATCTAGGAGTACAGGTCCACAGATCACTGAAAGGGGCTACACAGGTGGAGAAGGTAGTCAAGAAGGCATACGGCATGCTTGCCTTCATTGGCCGGGGCATTGAGTATAAGAATTGGCAAGTCATGTTGCAGCTGTATAGAACCTTAGTTAGGCCACACTTGGAGTATAGTGTTCAATTCTGGTCGCCACACTACCAGAAGGATGTGGAGGCTTTAGAGAGGGTGCAGAAGAGATTTACCAGAATGTTGCCTGGTATGGAGGGCATAAGCTATGAGGAGCGATTGAATAAACTCGGTTTGTTCTCACTGGAACGAAGGAGGTTGAGGGGCGACCTGATAGAGGTATACAAAATTATGAGGGGCATAGACAGAGTGGATAGTCAGAGGCTTTTCCCCAGGGTAGAGGGGTCAATTACTAGGGGGCATAGGTTTAAGGTGAGAGGGGCAAAGTTTAGAGTAGATGTACGAGGCAAGTTTTTTACGCAGAGGGTAGTGGGTGCCTGGAACTCACTACCGGAGGAGGTAGTGGAGGCAGGGACGATAGGGACATTTAAGGGGCATCTTGACAAATATATGAATAGGATGGGAATAGAAGGATACGGACCCAGGAAGTGTAGAAGATTGTAGTTTAGTCGGGCAGTATGGTCGGCACGGGCTTGGAGGGCCGAAGGGCCTGTTCCTGTGCTGTACATTTCTTTGTTCTTTGTTCTTTTGCACAATTGTCTGTGTCAGCAGAATTCAAGGCAATCTTGGGCCACCAGAAAATAAGGAGATGGACATTACAAAAAGTAGAAAATGGGCTCAAAGTCTGAAGGGATTAAAGCCAGATACAATTCTTGTCCAACGCGTTTGCATTTGCTTGAAAATAAATAGTGCCAAAATTTAAAATGATTGGCTGAAGGAGGTAGAAAATGGGAAACTAAGGAAAAAAAACATTATTCAGATTAAAAACTGAATAATGCCATAAAGAACAAAATCATTTGGGTCATTCCTGAGTTACTAAGTGGGAAAAGGGCAAGCAAAATTGTTCACAAATGTATCAGGGGCATAGCTGGAGGGCCTGGCATCTTGTGTAACTCAGCCAACAAAACGGCAAGTCTTAACGCCTGATCTAAGAAAGAAGGATAAGAAAAAGCAGAAAGGAGAGACCTTTACATTATATAAAATTGTACCTTGGCCTCGCAAAGATTCAAACTTTTTGGAACAATTATATGTTAGGCTATCGGACCAGACCCTAATTGTTGTTAGGATATGAGACAAGAACAGCAAACAATATGCAATTTGTATAACTGTGAGGTAAGGATGCTCCACTCAGGAGTGATAACTCAGACCAATAGATGTATTTTATGTAAAATCAAACAGTAATTTAAACACAGAATTAACCATATTAACATAAAAAAAATAGCTTTATAATTAACAATTAAACTGTTCTTAAAACGTTAACCCACTATTTACACCTTCCACTATATATACCCAAACAAAGCAACCCAATACAGTTCAGAATCCATTTATAAATAAAGTTAACAATTAGGGTTACTTGCTGTTCTCTGTGCAGACATTTGGAGAAAGACCTTTTCAGGAACTACCTTAAAACCCTTTTGTCTTGTCTCAAATCCTATGACAAAACTGCCAAAACTACAGACAGATCTGGCTCCTCCCATTATTACATCATTTGTATCCCACTAAGATGTCCCATGATCTGCTTAGTTATGACTAAACATCATCCCTCATTAATTATCTACACTTCAGGAACCTCCAAAAACATAAACAATATTCCATTTGCCTTCTTTCTGCAAACAGGTAATGGTTAAAATCAATGACTACCTCACCTTTACTATCCCTTAATCACAGTTTTAGCAGACATACTGTCTGTATATATTTGAATTCATAAGAACATAAGAACTAGGAGTAGGAGTAGGTCATCTGGCCCCTCGAGCCTGCTCCACCATTCAATGAGATCATGGCTGATCTTTTGTGGACTCAGCTCCACTTTCCAGCCCGAACACCATAACTCTTAATCCCTTTATTCTTCAAAAAACGATCTATCTTTATCTTAAAACCATTTAATGAAGGAGCCTCTACTTCTTCACTGGGCAAGGAATTCCATAGATTCACAACCCTTTGGGTGAAGAAGTTCCTCCTAAACTCAGTCCTAAATCTACTTCCCCTTATTTTGAGGCTATGCCCCCTAGTTCTGCTTTTACCCACCAGTGGAAACAACCTGCCCGCATCTATCCTATCTATTCCCTTCATTATTTTATATGTTTCTATAAGATCCCCCCTCATCCTTCTAAATTCCAACGAGTACAGTCCCAGTCTACTCAACCTCTCCTTGTAATCCAACCCCTTCAGCTCTGGGATTAATTCAAGATTTTTAATAACATTACTACAGCAAATATAAAAGTATAATATATAGCAATTTCCTATATTCATCACATATATTATTGAAAATTATGCCTGCTATTTTATTAAAAATCATCTGCAAACACAATACTAAAAATACTTATTATGCCCTGAACAATTAAGGAATTTTCCATACATCAAACATGAGCATATGATACCTTCAAAAGATCAAGCATCACTTCATTGCACCTTTCCAGGTCCTTATCTCTTGTGAAAGACGGTCTCCATTATTTTGCAACAAAAAGGCAACCTCAATGAGGGTAAACATCAATGGAATTATTAAGGCATATTTCCAAACTTCATCACCTAGTTCACAATCATCCTATTCCCCTGCATGTCTATCCTCCTACTTAATCAAGGAGAGTGTGGGGAAGAAATCTGATAATTATACTTAAATATAGGAATGACTCCTTGGCCTGGGACAAAGTGGATTCTTTTTTAAACAAAAGCAGATAACAAGATACAAAATAGGCTTTTAACAAAGCTGATGATTTTTTAAAACTGTAAATTAAGTATCATGGTTCGCAGGATCTCAGAGGAGTTGCGAACTCTAATCTATATGTAGGGATTTTTAAAAATGTCCCTCATTCCCCCTATACCAAACTCTGCCCTAGGACTCACCCATTATGGTTCCTCATGAAGCTTGGATGAGAACCTACACAGCTAATAGAATACTAGAACCGCTGTTCCCTAGAGAGCACATTGTTTCATTGACAGCTCAGGCTCTCTGTGGTTAATTTCACAATGTTTTCTTACACAAGTGGTTTCAAAGGACCTGAATGATTGTCACTTTTATCAGATTGTTGCCCAGTCTTATTTTTTCGACAAAGGAGAGGATTTCCCAATTGATTACTTTCTTTTCAAAGCACTTTATTTACACATTTAACTTTGCACTATAGGGTTAATTGGTTCTAGAAAGGGTACAGTGTGTCAATGCTAATGGATGTGCCATATCTTGGCATGGGGGTATGAGGGGCTATAACAGGGCACGAGGTGACATGAATGGGGAATGGGACTCTTTGGAGGGTGAAGGGAATGTGATGGGTAAAGGATGCAGGGGCTTTGTGTCTTCATTTTAGCTGGGACACAATCCCACAGCACCAAGCCTTTTAAACACCTCTGTACCAAGTGGCTGCAGCTGTGGCTGCCTCCGTATTTCTTCCTGGGTTAGGCTGGCCAGACTTCAGCTCACACGGACCCCCCAGTAATGAAGATCCCTCCTTTGTGGACATTTTGTCCCAAGGTGAGTAGGCCAAGCTGGGATTTTCCTGACTCCCCTACCAGCCAGGAAAATTCAAGCCAGTGCTTAAAGAATGAAAATGAAACTGTAATTTTCAGTATTAAAAATAATTTTTTATGACGCTTCTCTATTGTGTCATTAGGCTGCTGTAACAGTACATTGTCAATACTCTCAATATGCTGTTGATAATTTAAGAAGTAGTTCATTCTTCATATCATTCAATGAGATCATGGATGATCTTTTGTGGACTCAGCTCCACTTTCCCACCCGAACACCATAACCCTTTATTCCTTTATTCTTCAAAAAACTATCTATCTTTATCTTGAAAACATTTAATGAAGGAGCCTCAACTGCTTCACTGGGCAGGGAATTCCATAGATTCACAACCCTTTAGGTGAAGAAATTCCTCCTAAGCTCAGTCCTAAATCTACTTCCCCTTATTTTGAGTCTAGTTCTGCTTTCACCCGCCAGTGGAAACAACCTCCCCACACCTATCCCATCTATTCCCTTCATAATTTTATATGTTTCTATAAGAAACATCCTTCTAAATTGGAACGAGTACAGTCCGTGCCTACTCAACCTCTCCTCGTAATCCAACATGTGGCTAAACATACTCGCTATGGGTCTTTGTTCCCATTTCGTAGAATTGTGCCCATTGGTTGAAAACTGCACACTGGCAGTTGTTCCCAAAATATTCGGATTTTTCTGCAATGCTAAAGCAATCCGAATTATTTCTATTTCACCCTGTATGATCAATGGAAAGTTAACCAAGCAGTTTTATGAACATGTGCTTAAAACTGCCGATCTTATAGAAATTGAGTTCCATGTTCATGTTGGCTGTTAGAGCAAAGTTCCTGGGCAACTGGCATTCCAAAGCAACTTTTCTCAATGTACAAATATGAAGTAAGTTAATTTCTGAATCTATGTCCTTGAAAAAGGGTAGAATTATGGTTTATGAACCAAATAATCAGGCTCAGGAACTGACTGTTGCATGTGGATACAATGAGCTGGATTCTCTGCAGCCTTGCGGTGAAATCGCGTTTGGTGCGGGGGCAGAGAATTGAAGTTCCCGATGGAATATCCGCCCATCCGTCAATTACGCTGCGTGGCTCGGGGGCCATTGGCAGAGGCCCGCTCAGCGATACCCCGCTCCCAACCGGACGAGTTCCCGAGGACTCAGTCCGCAGCTGCCCTGATTTGGGGGGGGGGATCAAGCACCGAGGGGGGGGTGTCTTATGGGTGACCGTGGCAGTAATCGGGCCGGAAGGATCCTCGGTGCGCAGCCTCGGGGAACCTAGTTTGTTTGTGTTGGTCTGCGGTCCAAGTCTGCCATGGCGCTCGGCACGGTTGCTGGAGGCCGCCGCCGCTGTGCGCATGCGCGGACAGGGAGCCGGAGGTGCGGGACCCGTATCCGCAGCCAAAGCTGCGTGAAGCTTCCCGGGTCCCTGCTAGCCCCCAGAAGGTCAGTGAATCGACTTTTATTTTTTGCAGGAAACTGGGGAGTACAACAGCAGCATTTTTACGCCGGCATGGGGACATAGCCTCATTTTGGGAGAATACAGCCCAATGTTACCCACGAGGAGATGCATACTGAGGCTTAGATATCTCTTTGGATTGAGAGAATAAATCAAACAGTGTGATAGAATTATTGTTACGCCTTTGCTGCCTTATTGGTAGGATATATTATGTTACATATTTATGAGAAGGTATTTTTCACTTATGTGCATCAAGAACAGAAATCTTCACAATGCAAGATTGATGAGCAATGCTGACTTTAATTTTATAAACTAATCGGGAGAGAACTGTGGGTGGTGCAAAAAAAGCTCCAATATTATTTCCCGGGGCAAACAGCCTCACAGACTATGTGGTGCTCATCATCAATATAGTTGAAGAAAGCTGGACAGATATCAGCTCATCAATGCAGTCTAGTAGCATTATGTGAACAAACCCCTGTCACTATGTGTGACCTACATAATATCAGGGCCTCTTGGCCCTTAGTGCCTCCAAATAATGGATAAAACAATGTAGACTACAAAAAGTGCAACAATCCTTTAAGGATAGAAAATCTGTTCGGCAGGATTCTCCGATTCTGAAACTAAGCGTTGACGCCAAAGCAGAATCATGACAGCAAAACTGGCACAGCACCTGGACTGCTTATGTTAAGGTGAGGGGCCTGCATCGGCACCACAATCGATCACAATCGATTCCAATGAGAAATGGTGCTGGATTTGTCAGTTCCGCGATTGACACTCAGGAGGCTGACAAGCATCAACCGCATATACACAGTGCACTCCCCACACACATCACCCCAGCCAACAAGACAGCAGTAAAACGCACAGCCCCACATTTCGCAGACGCAGAGCTGGAGACCCTCCTGGACAGCATGGGGGAGAGGAGGATAACCCTGTACCCAGGCCTGGGAAGGAGGCTGCCAGCCTTACCCGTTCGTCGTGCCTGGGACTAGGTGGCAGAGGCAGTCATTGCGGTGGGCAACACCATCCAGACCGGCCAGCAGTGCCGGAAAAAACTGCACAACTTCCTCAGGGCAGCCAGGATGAGTAGGCAGCAGTGTCCCTGGTACCAACCCCCTCCCACGCACCCGTAACCCTGCACCGCACCACACCCCGGAGGGCAGCCAAACCCCACCCTGCACCATGTGCCAGTACCCCTAACAGCCACCATGGCCGGGTGCCCTGGCCACTGAGGCCACCAGCTACTCATCCCCTGGGCTGCATGCGTCGGACTGTATAACACTGTCATTTTCTGTTTCTCCCCATCCCGGCAAGAAAAGTCTGCGCACAACCACCGGGAGTGGGAGAAGACAGGAGGGGAACCTCCGGTCCTACTGCCCTCACCATGGCAGACCAGAGGGCCCTTGACGTGATCGCCTGCCGGGAGGAAAGGGAGGTCGCCAAGGTGGAGTTCGGCCATGGCGAGGAAGTGAAACCCTGCTTAGTTGCGGTCCCCCATGACATGTGTGCCAACTCCCCCCAACAACATCCCCACACTACCCTCACCCTGCACCACCCGCAACCTCACCCTCACACCACCCTCACCCTACACCAACCTCCACACAACCATCCCCCCACACAACCCCCCCCCAACACCCCCCCCCCCCCCCCCCTCCTCCCGTCAGCCGATCAGTGATGGGAGCAGCTCGGACGCCAGCCCTCTTCCCAAGATTCAGGAGACCCCGGAGCTCGGGTCGGAGGATGACAGTGATTTTCCATCACAACTGTCTCCAACACCCTCCACCATCGCAGAGACACTCACCTCGGTTGGGCGCGTTAATGAAAAGGCTCCTGGGACACTCTCTGGTGCACACCACATAGTTGCTCCAGTGCAGCAGGTGGAGGTAGGAACTCCCCAGGGGGCTGGCGGTCGGAGGGCGGACCAATCCCAAGGACTAGCTGCCGTCCAGACGGGTTTTGGGCTTCTGGAAAGGACAGTCCCGTCAATCGTGGAGATGCAGGGACTACATGAGGAGTTGTCGGCAAGCATCCAGCACCTGCAAGTGCAGTTGGCGGAGTCCAACAACATACAGCAGCAGGAGATGGTGCCAACAATGCATGCCACGCAGGTCAATACCACATGGGTGGCATCTGCAGTGGAGGTATTGGGGCCAAGGGTTTTGGCTATGGATCAGCTTGTCCAAGAGCTGGGGCATTCTGTGCAGGCTGTGGCTGAGGCCCTGGGCAGGGTTGCCGTCTCACAGGCAAACATGAACCAGAGCCAACTGGAAATCGCAGTGGCGCTGCTCAGCGTGGCCTAGTCACAGCAAGCCATGGCTGGGAACACGCCGGCATTGCCCATGTGATGGCCAACGTGGCGCAGGCACAGAGGGAGTGGCCCAGTCCCAGAGGGAGTGGCACAGTCACTGGCTGATGTGATGCACACCCAGAATCATAGAATCATAGAATTTACAGTGCGGAAGGAGGCCATTCGGCCCATCGAGTCTGCATCGGCTCTTGGAAAGAGCACCCTCCCCAAGGTCAACACCTCCACCCAGTCCCCATAACCCAGTAACCCCACCCAACACTAAGGGCAATTTTGGACACTAAGGGTAATTTATCACAGCCAATCCAGCTAACCTGCACATCTTTGGACTGTAGGGGGAAACCGGAGCACCCGGAGGAATCCCATGGAGAGAACGTGCAGACTCCGCACAGACAGTGACCCAAGCCAGGAATCGAACCTGGGACCCTGGAGCTGTGAAGCAATTGTGCTAACCACTATGCTACCATGCTGCCATCACCCAGAAGGTGATGGCACAGTCGCAGTGTGATGTGGCGCAGTCCCAGACTGAAATGGCCCACTCCCTGTGCTCAATGGCCGCGACCATGCGGACCCTGGTCGAGATCAGAGCGGGCCTACAGGACTGGCAGCGCCAGATGGCTTGGGATCCTCAGGGATAGTTACCAACGCACCCCTGCCCCATGGAGTAGCCCAGGGGCCATCAGGCACCCCGAGGAAGGAGGAAGTGGCAGGGCCCATGCCAGAGACTCCAGCAGGGAAGGTGGCAGAACACCACAGCACCTCAGACTCCACCCACCCCTCCTGTCCTCGATGCATCTGGTGGGCAGCGGGCAGATCGGGGGCACCACGCCACCATGCCACCCGGGATACCCGAGCAACAGCCGGTCCCATACAGACCCGGTCGTCCCTGGAGACCCCAGGAAATGCCTGTCAACGGGGTCCCAGGTCGCAGGGCAGGAATCACAGCAGGCCGCCTCCCCTCCTGCTGTGCTGTCTGAGGAACCACCTTGCCACAGAGTTAGGGCCCGTAAATCCAGGAGATTAGAACACCAGTTAAATTTGCACGGGTGCAGGGCATCTCGAACATGTCATGAATCGCCGTGTGCCAGGATGAAGGCGTCTTGCACACTGCCTGGATATCCGGTGCAGAGGCAAATGGTGCGTAGTTGATGATCATATATCAGCTGCACGTTCATCGAATGGAACCCCTTCTGCTTTGACCGGTAGAGCAGCCTGTCATCTGCAGGTGCTAGTAGAGGGACATGCATCATGTAGAGGGACATGCATCCTGTAGAGAGACATGCATCCTGTAGAGAGACATGCATCCTGTAGAGGGACATGCATCCTGTAGAGAGACATGCTTCCTATGGAGGGACATGCATCCTGTAGAGGGACATGCATCCTGTAGAGACATGCATCCTGTAGAGAGATATGCATCCTGTAGAGAGACATGCATCCTGTAGAGGGACATGCACCCTGTTGATCGCCCCCCCTGGACCCGGGGGCATGTTGGTGATGGCAGCGAACCCCGCTGCTCGGGCATCCTGGTGGGCTTGGTCCACATTGAAGTGGATGTGGTGAGCCACCTGGGCATTCAGGGCCTCCGTGAAGACACCGATGTACCTGTGCACAGAGGTCTCTGAGATCCCGGAGAGGTCCCCACTCGCCACCTGGAAGGACCCCGGCGCGTAGAAATTCAAAGGAACCGTCACCTTGATGGCCACCGGGAGTGGGTGTTCTCCCCCGTCCCCCGCGGTGCCAGGTGCGCCATGGCCTGGCAGATACAGTCGAACTGTCTCCCTGCTCAGCCGGAGTCTTCGATGCATGCCCGGACCGGCACGTCCTCAAAACGACAGGTGGTGCTGTTACACAAGAGGCCTGCGTGTCTACCCCCCTAACTCCCCCCCCCCTCCCCCCCACCCCACACTTCCCATCCTTGTACCCCTGGCTCCATCAGTGGCCGTCAATATGGGGACCTCTGGCCCTGGCGTCCGTCCCTGATGCCAGGGGTACCGTCGGCCGACACTGGCATCACCAGTAGTATGCACCGTGGCCTCCGTAGGGGCTACTGTAGCCATCTGGGAGGGCCACGTCGGTTACAAAATGGACACTCACAAAGAATGCAGGGAAAATTGGACAATACTAAGAAACAAGCAGGTGCAAGGCCTGTCTGTTGATTAGAACCTTAAACTCTCAGACAGAACAGAAACTGCCAAGCAATCTACATAATAATGAGCCATCTCTGGGGACAAAAAAGAAACATTTAGATACACAATGTTAAGGCAGACACTCCGGCGCCAGAAGAGATTAAAACAAAGCAGACCAACGGTCACCTTGGACCCGCCCAGCGATCAGGGAACCACCCCTCTATTGGAGGAAGATTGATACCAATAATTGGGAAAGACCCAATTAATTGAGGCCAAGTTCAAGGCCTGCCCAAAAGCACGCGAAGCCCTTTTTAGTATAAAAGATATTCCCCAAGGGAGAATCTTTCTTCTTTGGCCTTGGCCCGCAGCGAAGAGAGACCCGCCGAGTTGCTGCATCAGACCAAGTAAGTTCCAAGCCAACGCACGTTACGAGATAGACGCTCCTAGTTGCTATCCTGTAAAGAGCTCAACCCAGCAGCCTCAGAACCGAGCAACGGCCATTGTTCCTCTGACTGAGTGGGCACCCGAAGCTAAGTATAGGCTTTAGGAAGAGTGGTAGTTCAGTTTGTAGAGTTTATGCATAAGTACATTTGACTGTGTGTAAATAAATGAGCATTGCTTTTGAACTTACTAACTGGTGTATCGAGTCATTGATCAGTATTCGGTTCTGAACCTTGTGGCGGTGTCGAAAGATACCTGGCGACTCTTGAGCAAACGTAATTAAACAGAGCTAAATTAAGAACAGCCAAAGTTAGCAACACTACTGTTGGTGTTGCCCTGTATGGGCCGCCGGCGGGTGGAGGCCGGGTGGGTGGGGTGGAGGGGTGGTTGGCGGTGGTGCTGGGATGGGGGGGTGGGGGCACCCATATGGCTGGAGTCACTCTGCAGAACTAGGGGCCAAGGTGGGCGGTCAGTGGGGTGCGTAGAAAGATGGCCACAGTAATGGCGGTCTGTGACTGGACACCACCCCAGTCCCGTGGGGGGTCACCAGTGTCCAGCCCGGCAATCTGCAGTTGCACCTCACTGTGCCCTACCTCCTCTCTGTCTCCTTCATCAGCCGCGATGGCGTTTCCACGATTTCTAAAAGCACAAGTGAACTGCGGCGTCGAGAACTCGGCCCATCGTAGGAGGAGAATCGCGGAGACCCTGGGGAATACCAGGTCGGGCCCTCTAATGATATACAAATGGTGTTTACTGCATGTGCGTTCTGATAGGCACTGACGCCGCTGTTGAGGTGACGGAGAATAGCGATTTGGCATAAAATTGACGTGGGCTGCGATTTTGGTGTCAGAACCAGTTCTCTTTCCAATCAGGGTTCCTGATTATTGCCGCCAACCAACGGTGAATCCACCCATTAGGCTTCACTCAGAATTATTGTTCAGTAATTTTAGTCTGCTGCGTTATATCATCCAGTTGTTATTTATAGATTAATTAGCATTTTGTATTGGGAAATGCAAATTGTACTGACACAAAATACCACAGCCAAAACATTGCATTAGAAATTGTACCACTACATGGTCAATTATAACTAACCGTCAGACACAACTAACAGCTTTTTTAAGGAACTAAACATTATTTTTCCTGATAAAATATTCTCCTTTCCTTTGTACTTAACCCTTCCCTGCTTGACCGCAAAGGATACTTTCTTTCCGCTTACTGACTTATTTTATTTGGCTGACTTGTTTCTCTTACGTGGGAACTTAAATTACATTCCTAGCAAGAGGAATTGTCTCCTATCTATGGATTGGGAGAATAAATAAAACTGGGTCCCAGAATTGTTGTTGCACCCTCACTGCTAATGGCCATTGGCTTTGGTGGACCAGAAGATACTGCCGGCAGCCAATGGCAAGCCACCTCTAACATCAAAAACCCCGATGCTGGTAGCGGGGCTTGGAAAATCCCAGCTAATATGTTTAGAATCATGGAATCACGGATTATACAGTGCAGAAGGAGGCCATTCAGCCCATCATGTCTGCACCGGCCCTCGGAAAGAGCACCCCACTTAAGCCCACGCCTCCATCCTATCCCCGTAACCCAGTAACCACAACTAACCTTTTTGGACACAAAGAGCACTTTATCACGGCCAATCTACCTAACCTGCACATCTTTGGACTGTGGGAGGAAACCGGAGCACCCGGAGGAAACCCACGCAGACACGGGGAGAGCATGCAGACTCCGCACAGACAGTGACCCAAGCCGGGAATCGAACCTGGGACACTGGAGCTGTGAAGCAACTAAGCTAACCACTGTGCTACCATGCTGCCCTAGGAAGGAGAAAGAAATCCTGTCATTATTGGTTTATTAATCTTTACTCTTTAAGAAGTACAAGTGGGAAGAAGTTGCTGTATCGTAGCAATAATACCTGCAGTTTAGCATGAGTCTCATATGCAACAGGCAGTTACTGAGCCTGAAATTCCCACTCTGCATGGGGAGCTGCACTTTACATCACAAGCTCCAGTACGTGGAAGAGAGGCAGCAGGAATTAGTATGAGCCAGCATTGAGTCACAGTAGTGCTGTGGAGCATGGAGGAGCAATACTGATCCTACAAATTCTGCTTACACCTCCACATTCCACTGAAGATTTTCCTACAATTTCGACACCTTGAATGTGGCAAGGTGAATCACACAGGCTTTTATCCAGGTATAAAGATCTGAGCTGCCAAAGCCAATAGGCTTTTGGCTGGCTCACAGTATCCACTGCGGTGGGGCCAGAAAATCCCAACCAAAGTTTATAAGCTCATTATGTTTTGGGACTGTTAGGGATGGGCAACAAATGCTGGCTCAGCTAGCGATGCCCACATCCCAAGAACGAATAAAAATTAAATTAATTCCAAGATAGAATTGAGTTGGGGTTTTTGAACGCAGTTACTCAGCCTTTCAACTGGATAAAAGCCTTTATGATTCACCTTGCAGTGGATCAGGGGTTTGATAGGGGAATACTCCGTTGTAACTCATAGAAAATTTACAGAGGTTTTCTTAAGGTATCCCTGAACCTTACAGTCAGATCAGTCTGCAAAGAATGTGAGAGCGAAAGAGAACAAGGGGATAGAGGTGGACAGTCTCTTATTCACCAGGTGGAATGTGGGTGGTGTGGTGTTCTTTGTGATTCTTATTATAAGGATGGATTGTAGTAGTGTTCACAAAGACCACAGAAGCTAAGTTCAATAACAAAGCTAACATTTATTCCATTACTTACTAAAGCTCGACCACTTACTCCTATAGCAAGCATTAATCTAGTAATCTACAATCTACACTCTCCGAACACTAGTCTCTACACTCTATTATTAATTGTACTCTGCACTCTCCAGACCTCCCC
Source organism: Scyliorhinus torazame (assembly GCF_047496885.1). Classification (NCBI taxonomy): domain Eukaryota; kingdom Metazoa; phylum Chordata; class Chondrichthyes; order Carcharhiniformes; family Scyliorhinidae; genus Scyliorhinus; species Scyliorhinus torazame. The sequence continues at coordinate 222,077,277 of NC_092708.1, read as the reverse complement.
TCTGCACTCTCTCCAGCCCTCTTCCAGATGCAGAAGGCCAGCAGCAGGGGTTCAATTCCCGTACCAGCTGAGAATTTTGAATTCTCCCTGTGTGTACCTGAATGTGGCGACTAGAGGCTTTTTACAGTAACTTCATTGCAGTGTTAATGTAAGCCTACCTGGGACAATAAAGATTATTTATTTATTTAGAAGCCTGAGAGTCAGTGCTTTGTATAGTTCTGCATCTAACTCCATCTAGTGGTCAATTATGATATTACTTAATCCATTATATTCTATGATGTGGAGATGCCGGCGTTGGACTGGGGTGAGCACAGTAAGAAGTCTTACAACACCAGGTTAAAGTCCAACAGGTTTGTTTCGATGTCTCTAGCTTTCGGAGCGCTGCTCCATCCTCAGGTGAATGAAGAGGTATGTTCCAGAAACATATATATAGACAGATTCAAAGATGCCAGACAATGCTTGGAATATGAGCATTAGCAGGTGATTAAATCTTTACAGATCCAGAGATGGGGTAACCCCAGGTTAAAGAGGTGTGAATTGTGTCAAGCCAGGACAGTTGGTAGGATTTTGCAGGCCAGATGGTGGGGGATGAATGTAATGTGACATGAATCCCAGGTCCCGGTTGAGGCCGCACTCATGTGTGCAGAACTTGGCTATAAGTTTCTGCTCGGCGATTCTGCGTTGTCGTGCGTCCTGAAGGCCGCCTTGGAGAATGCTTACCTCGGAGATCAGAGGCTGGATGCCCTTGACTGCTGAAGTGTTCCCCGACTTGAAGGGAACATTCCTGCCTGGTGATTGTCGCGCGATGTCCGTTCATTCATTGTCACAGCGTCTGCATGGTCTCGCCAATGTACCACGCTTCGGGACATCCTTTCCTGTAGCGTATGAGGTAGACAACGTTGGCTGAGTTGCACGAGTATGTACCGCGTACCTGGTGGGTGGTGTTGTCACATGTAATGGTGGTATCCATGTCGCTCCGAAAGCTAGTGACATCGAAACAAACCTGTTGGACTTTAACCTGGTGTTCTAAGACTTCTTAGACATTCGACATAATGTCACAGATGGGAGCTCACACTCAGACTGAAGCGACCAAGTTTGTGAGGATTTAAGTGGGGCTGGAAGATTTGCTTGGCTTTTGCTGGAGGAAGGAATCTCAAGGATAAGCCTCATCTTGCGTGTCAGTTCAGGGGGTGAAGTTATTTGGCTGGAAAAGCAAAATGGAAACAAGCTTTCGGGAGCTGAAACTAGCTTTGCACTGGTTCCTGGAGAATGAAGTGTCCACTTAAGGGTCAGAGCAAAGTGTAACTATGGAGGAGGGGTTTCCCACAGATGTAAGGGCTTCTGTGATGGAGTGTTTCTTAGTTTGGCACAAGACTGACCCCACCTTCTCTTTGATTTGGGCTTCTAATCCTGGCCCACAAAAGTAACTGTGTGCCAGTCATCTTCACCACATCAGGATGTCCCTCATGTAGTTGATCAAGGACTTTACTACACAAGCACGGAGGAATAATCACTTGGATTCTTCATAATAAAACTCCATTCTGGGTTGTTTACTCAAGTCTTCTTGTGGTGTAGGGCTGAGGTTTAGATTTTTACAGTGTACATCTGTCATTGTTCCTTTTTGGACCATGTCCATAACCTTCCCCATCACTGGATTGATGTTTGTACATCCCTGCATTTGAGATGAAGCCACAGGTACATTAACCATGAGTGAGAAATATAGGATGTTGACAAAATTTTCTTCAGGTTCTTGCTTGATTTGTAAAGGCAATCTTAACAAAGTATCAGCATTTCTATGTTGCTCTGATTAACAATATTGAATATTGTGTGTGTGCGCCGATGATATTAAAGTAAGAAGTCTTACAACACCAGGTTAAAGTCCAACAGTTTTTTTTTTAATCACTAGCTTTCGGAGCGTAGCTCCTTCATCAGGTCACTCACCTGGTGACGGAGCTGCGCTTTGAAAGCTAGTGATTCCAAAAAAAACCTGTTGGACTTTAATCTGGTATTGTAAGACTTCTTACTGTGCCCACCCAGTCCAACATCGGCATCTCCACATCATGGATAATATCAAAGACCATCACCGACTAGCTGCTAACACTGAGTGATTGTATTCCTCAGGAGGAGATCAAATTCACAAGGGCTTGGCACCACTTAAAACTGACCGGCGCCTCTTCAAGGGGGCATGCATTCTGATTCCAACAAGTGCTGTAAGTGACTTCCAGATAGACACTGGGAAGGCAATGGGCGCAGATAGCCATCACTGACAATGGAATCAGTGTAACCTTGGATGAGGTGCAGGAAAAAGTTTAAATGACCACACATGAGTGGTCAAGGTCAATGGATTCATCCTCAAGTGTCACATCCTTACAGCTGAACCACTAGCCCCTCACACAGCTCAATTAACCACATACCCATCATTTACTCGCCAACATTCTCTCTCAAACAATGACTCATATCTCACTTTCATAGCTTTACATAACCGTCACTCAATTAGCACTTGCTGTTATCCTTACACCCACATCTCACACCTTGCACATACTGCCAGTTATTCAACAATGAGAGGCAGCTACATCACGCACACTCATTGATACTCTTCCATCCCTCTTGCAGGACAAGCTGGAGGCAGCAGTGTAAACTGGCAGGAACAGACATGGTTATATGTACTCACCTCCAGAGAGGAGACAGTGCTTGCTATAATTGGAGCTGCCGTCATTGAACATGTGGTCAACTGTGAGTATGTTCCTGCCAAATCCACATTTTCACATCCACTTTTCCCTCATACTCATAACCTCTTTGAGTTGCCAGAGCTGCCACCAGGTGGGGTAGTGATACTGAAATATGATGTGCTAGATACTGATGGTGAAGAAACACTCACTCAATCTCAAACTTGCAATCACCAGTTTAGATACTGGCACTGTATGAATTTTAGAAGGCAGCACACAGGCAAGGTCTTCGTGTGATGTGTCACTGTACACAAGTGGCCTACAGCCAGCGCAGATGGAAAGAGTGCCATGGGTGCCAGCTCCCCAGGTAAGATGAGTCCTGCTGTGGGAGGTTTAGGTGAGGACTTCAATTGGGCAGCACACAAAGAAAGCCTGAAGGATATGGACAATGTAAAGCTTGGTGCATTGGGAGCTCAGCTAGAAATCCTGTTGTCACTGTTAATTCCATCAGCATACACTGATAACGAGGAGACAGTTACTGACAGCCATGACCCCTGGAAGCTGACTGTTTTGAAGGGCATTGGAACAGGGAGAAGAAACAAAAAGCTCAATTGGTCGAGAAAAGGGCCAAGACCCAGTGAATTCTACACCACCTCAGACCATTGCCTTTATCTGCATACCAGAGTAGGGCTCCTGGGTCACACCGTAACACAGAGTTGACCTCCATGTTGCAAACCACAGTCTTACGAGACAGAAGGCCGACTATTCAGAAGTATAGAGGAGTCTGGCGACAAATTTGCGCAGGACTTTGCATAGAGCTTGGAGCCCATGCTTTTCAGTGTAGGAGTAATGGCCGACCATGACTTGGTGTTCGATGACCATGTCCAGCTTTCAAAAAACAAAGAACAAAGAATAGTACAGCACAGGAACTGGCCCTTGGGCCCTCCAAGCCTGCGCCGACCATACTGCCCGTCTAAACTAAAATCTTCCACACTTCCAGGGTCCGTATTCCCATCCTATTCATGTATTTGTCAAGATGCCCCTTAAACGTCACTATCGTCCTTGCTTCCACCACCTCCTCCAGCAGCGAATTCCAGGCACCCACTACCCTCTGTGTAAAAAAACTTGCCTCGTACATCTCCTCTAAACCTTGGCCCTCGCACCTTAAACCTATGCCGCCTAGTAATTGACCCCTCTACCCTGGGAAAAAGTCTCTGACTATCCACTCTGTCTATGCCCCTCATTATTTTATAGACCTAACTGGCAGAAAGCATGGAATGGGGATAAAGGGGTCTTTTTCAAGCTGACAGCCGGTGACAAGTGGCGTGCCTCAGGGGTCGGTACTGGGACCACAACTTTTCATAATATACATTAATGATCTGAAAGAAGGAACTGAAGGCACTGTTGTTAAGTTTGCAGAAGATACAAAGATCTGTAGAGGGGCAGGTAGTATTGAGGAAGCAGGGGGGCTGCAAAAGGACTTGACCAGGCTAGGAGAGTGGGCAAAGAAGTGGCAGATGGAATACAATGTGGGAAAGTGTGAGGTTATGCACTTTGGAAGGAGAAATGGAGGCACAGACTATTTTCTAAATGGGGAAATGCTTAGGAAATCAGAAGCACAAAGGGACTTGGGCGTCCTTGTTCATGATTCTCTTAAGGTTAACGCGCAGGGCTTCCGGTTGCGTAAGCAGAATCCACCCAATGAGAGCTGCAGTGGATGCGCAGACTAGGGTTAAGAAATTCATGTTTGCTGCCATCCTTACTGCAAGTGTTCAAAGGGGCTGCTTGCACAGCAGTCCAACAATCTATGCTCCAGGAGATTACTGGGATTGCTGAGATATCATCCCTGAGGGAATGGCAAAGCACTCTTAGGATGACAGTATTTGCTCTGCCACACCTGCCCTTGCTGTTGCCTGTCAGCCAGCCAGTCCAGTCTGCTGCTCCCATGCCTAGACAGTGCTGTACCATAACCAAATGAGGAGGGCATGGACAACCTGGCCAAAACGGGAATGTGCTGACTGTCTCCTCCCTTCCTCCAGTATAAGGGGACTTGACAGGGTAGATGGTGAGATGTTTTCACTAGTAGGAGAGTATTAAACAAGGGGACATAGCTACATGATAAAGGGCCAGCCATTTAAAACCGAGGTGCTGGTCTTGTGTGGTTGAGTTGCACAGCTAGGTCATAAGCCAGGTGTTAAGAGGATAGCCGTTGTCAACCTGTAGCCACCTTCTGGTTTGACATGTTGGCCAAAAATGCAAAGGAAACATTGGATGGTCAGGAGATAGCACAATATCTTGGCAAATCCATGTGGATGTTCTGTTTTCTTCTCTCTGTTCAGGGAAAACGTAATCAACTCCTCTCTTGCAGCATGACGAGCATTCATCACCTGGGTCATGCAGCAGTGGACAGTGATCTGATTGCCTGCTCCAGCCTGGAGGGATGTTGGTACAAATAAATTCATGTCCACAGCCACTGGCAGCTCTGGATTTTTCCTCCAGATCACCCTGCAGGAAATGGCAGGCTTCCATGAACACCTGGAGTCGATTCACATATTGCTCCTGGTTTTGGTGGAGCTTAAATGAATGCTTCTGGAAGACCCTGTGGGGATAACACCTTCGGCTAAGAGACTGCCTCCTCCTCCTCTAAGGGAAGTTTGTCTTCCTTTCTACTCGCTCTGTTCCAGCCCTCTCTCATGCTGCAGTCCAAGACTATGGTAACTAAAGCATCTGGGAGCAAGTATCACAGCGTCTTAGAGACATTATGGCACAGAAAGAGGTAATTTAGTCTTTCCAGTTCATGCCAATTGTGTGAATCTGGTAAACCAGAACATTTGAAGTTTGGTCCAAGACTTCCTCCATGTGCAGCAGCACTCTCTGTCGACTTCACCAACTTTTAACCAGTAAACCACCAAGCACTTCTTAAAAACTCAGCCAGAATCAATTAATCAGGAACTAAGGGGCAGCACGGCAGCATAGTGGTTAGCACTATGGCTTCACAGTGCCAGGGTCCCAGGTTCGATTCCCGCTTGGGTCACTATCTGTGCGGAGCCTGCACGTTCTCCCCATGTCTGCGTGGGTCCGGGTGGTCCGGTTTCCTCCCACAGTCCAAAGATGTGCAGGTTAGGTGGATTGGCCATGCTAAATTGCCCTTAGGTTAGATGGGGTTGCTGGGGCTTAGGCAGGGTGCTCTTTCCAAGAGCCGGTGCAGACTCGATGGGCCAAATCGCCTACTTCTGCACTGTAAATTCAATGATTCTATGAACTAACCTGTAAGTTGATGGCAATCTCGTAAATATTGTTGGGGTAGGGTGGGGGTGATCCTTCCTGCTGCTGAGTGCAAGTTCAGTTGTGCGTGAGAGAGAGTATTATCTAGACCAGTGTGCTGTCAAATGTTTAGCTTTACATGCTGACTGACATCACAATCTACAAACTTTGCATACTTCCGGCTCATGGGCATCATTCTCCGCCGGCGGGAGTCTCCGTTTTGCCGGCGCCCGGGGGTTTCCCGACGGCGTGGGGCTGCCCCACAATGGGAAACCCCATTGACCGGCCGGTGTTACGGAGACTCCCGCCGGCCGGTCGGGGCAGAAATGTGGCGGGGCGGGTAGGCGAATTTCGCCCAGTGTTCCTAACACCCTCCTTAATGGTCTCCCCAAAATGGCATCCTCCTAGGCCAGGTGGGCTGTGCATGCACAGAACCAAAATGCACCTATAACATCAAAACTACGGGTACGATCACCACATTCTGCAGTATAATGTCTGAGAGAAAGTGGCTGTATAACCAGCTGCAGCCTTATTAAGCAATAAAGGCTCTAATCACAACCACTGAACAACGACCAGCACCTTGCAAGTAGCAAACCAGCATAATTACTCACCACCCACCCCAGCGATCCCATTCCCTTTAGACATGATTTATCTTCATTTGCTGCCTGTTATTTTACCACTAGCTTTATTTTAAATTAGGATTAATAAAAAACTCTCCAAATTATGAATGAATTAAAAAACTGTTAGAAATGCAGAACTGATCAGCATATTCCACTTGTAATCAGACTGAAGAGCTACCAGAACATTCTAGGGTCACAATTTAAAACTTGCAATCCACTATTTCCTTGCTCTAAGTGCTCTGATTGCTGCCTGACAGACGAGCCTCTCAGCATAGAAAATAAATGTCTCCATCTCATTAGTTTCTTTCTGAGATAAACAGGAATGTTTCAGAATCTATACTTTGGTTCCGATTTCAGTAATAACATGTTCATGTTTTGCCTTTAATTAGGTTATTTGGTTACATTTGGGTTCCTATGGTAATATTCAAAAATACAAAACGGTCATGGGGCCTTAGAAGGAAAATGAATTAATTCATATCTGGATAAAGATTAAAAGTTCCCCAGTCTGTGGTTTCTTGCATTTAAATTTGGAAAACATGAGAAACTGGCAAAGGATGGCTAAAAGGTCATTGCGGCACAGTAGCACAGTGGTTAGCACTGTTGCTTCACAGCGGCAGGGACCTGAGTTCGATTCCTAGCTTGGGTCACAGTCTGTGCGGAGTCTGCACATTCTCCCCGTGTCTGCGTGGGTTTCCTCCGGGTGCTCCGGTTTCCTCCCATAAGTCCCGAAAGACGTGCTTGTTAGGCGAATTGGACATTCTGAATTCTCCCTGTGTACCCGAACAGGCGCCGGAGTGTGGCGACCAGGGGCTTTTCACAGTAACTTCATTGCAGTGTTGATGTAAGTCTACTTGTGACACTAATAAAGATTAGGTTATTAATATAGATCATAAATATTTAAGGTCACAGCACTGAGTCCTGTGGCACTTTCAGTTTGCCAACCTGAAAATTACCAATTTATCCTGACTCTTTGTTTTCTGTTAGTCCGTTATTCCTCTATCCATGCTAATATATCACCTCCAGCACCATAAGCTCTGATCTTGCGTGGACCTTTTCTGTGGCACCTTATTGAATGCCTTTTGGAAATCCTCATGGAGCACAAATAATTTTGTCAAACATGATTTCCCTTTCACAAAACAGTGTTGATTCTGCCTGATTCTAATCTGGGGCGAGATTCTCTGACCCCCCGCCGGGTCGGAGAATCGCCGGGGCCTGGCGTGGGGCGTCATTCTCCGACCCCCCGCCGGGTCGGAGAATGGCCGTTGGCTGCCGTGAATCCCGCCCCCGCCCCCGCCGAAGTCTCCGCTCCCGGAGATTGGGCGGGGGCGGGAATCGGGCCGCGCCGGTTGGCGGGACCCCCCGCTGGATTCTCCGGCCCGGATGGGCCGAAGTCCCGCCCAGGAATTGCCTGTCCCGCCGACGTAAATCAAACCTGGTATTTACCGGCGGGACCAGGCGGCGTGGGCGGGCTCCGGGGTCCTGGGGGGACGGGACGCGGGGCGATCTGACCCCGGGGGGTGCCCCCACGGTGGCCTGGCCCGCGATCGTGGCCCACCGATCCGCGGGCGGGCCTGTGCCGTGGGGGCACTCTTTCCCTTCCGCCTCCGCTACGGCCTCCACCATGGCGGAGGCGGAAGAGACTCTCCCCACTGCGCATGCGCGGGAAACTGACAGCGGCCGCTGACGCTCCCACGCATGCGCTGGGAAACTGACAGCGGCCGCTGACGCTCCCGCGCATGCGCCGCATTTTCGCGCCAGCTGGCGGGGAAACAAACGCCATTTCCTCCAGCTGGCGGGGCGGAAATCCCTCCGGCGTCAGCCTAGCCCCTCAATGTTGGGGCTAGGCCGCCAAAGATGCGGAGCCTTCCGCACCTTTGGGCCGGCGCGATGCCTGTCTGATTGGCGCCGGCTTTGGCGCCAGTCGGCGGACATCCCGCCGTTGGGGGAGAATTTCGCCCGTGAATCCCGGCCCCGCTGGTTGCCGAATTCTCCACCACCTGATATTCCGCGCCGGTTGGCGGGCCACCCCCCGCGATTCTCCGGCCCGGATGGGCCAAAGTCCTGCCGCTAAAATGCCTGTCCCGCCGGCGTAGATTAAACCACCTACCTTACCGGCGGGACAAGGCGGCGCGGGCGGGCTCCGGGGTCCTGGGGGGGGCGCGGGGCGATCTGGCCCCGGGGGGTGCCCCCACGGTGGCCTGGCCCGCGATCGGGGCCCACCGATCCGTGGGCGGGCCTGTGCCGTGGGGGCACTCTTTCCCTTCCGCCTTCGCCACAGTCTCCACCATGGCGGAGGCGGAAGACACTCTCTCCACTGCGCATGCGCGGGAATGCCGTCAGCGGCTGCTAACGCTCCCGCGCATGCGCCGCCCGGAGATGTCATTTCCGCGCTAGCTGGGGGGCACCAAAGGCCTTTTCCGCCAGCTGGCGGGGCGGAAATCCGTCCGGTGCCGGCCTAGCCCCTTAAGGTTGGGGCTAGGCCCCCAAAGATGCGGAGCATTCCGCACCTTTGGGGCGGTGCGATGCCCGACTGATTTGCGCCGTTTTGGGCGCCAGTCGGTGGACATCGCGCTGTTTCCGGAGAATTTCGCCCCTGATTTTCTAAATGTCTTGTTACTACCTCTTTAATAAAGAAGATTTCCCATTGGCAGATGATCAGGGATAACGGATGCATAGTTTGTAATCTTCCCAAACTCCCAAGATTATGGAAAGGTCCCAGTAGATTGGAAAATCACAAATGTAACATTATAATTCAAGAAAAGAGGGAGTCAGAATGCAGTAAACTATAGACCACATTGTCTCACAACTGTCATTGGGAAAATGCTCGAATACACAGAGCGAAAAAACTTAACGTGATGCACATTCACCTCACATTTTCGACTATTGAAGACAAGGCCTTCATGACATGCTGCCTCCACTAAGACGAATAGATTGAGATTGTGTTCTTCCTTCGTCTTGCCAACCGTGCAATATCATCGGCGATGCAAATCCATCTTGGCGCCTCGCTCGTGATTTGGTCCATGTACTGTTGGAATAGGTCTTAGCTGATTGATAATTCAAAAGGCAATCTTTGAAAACAGTACCTTCTGAATGGTGTCGGCATTTTGAGTGCCTTTTCATAGATCTTTAAAGTTTCAATAATCAATAAGGAGTGATCTGACTGATCCTGAAATACTTTCTTGGTCACCTAAAGGAATGTAGGAACACAAGAACGTAAGAGCAGGAGTGGGCGTTCAGCCTATGGAGCCTGCTCCACCATTCAATTAGATCATGATTGATGATCTTGCCCAATACCATTTCCCTGTTCTATCCCCATGCGCCTTTATACCATTACTCTCAACGTCTCCATCGATTGAACATGTTGAATGATCGAGTATAGAAGCATTGAAGCTTAAACAATAAAAGCAGTAATAGGCCATTCAGCCCTTCAAACCTGCTCTGCTATTCATTATGACCATGTCTGATCATCCAACTCAGTAACGTATTCCCACTCCTCTCACCTCCCACACACCCCATTTCCTTTAAACCCTTTAGCCCAAAGAGCTATATCTAACTCCTTCTTGAAAACATTCAGGGCTAGATTGTCTGCTGCCGGTTGCAGAATTCCCGATGCGGCGCAGAATCCAGTGTCAGGGGGAAAAATGGGATTGGCATCGTTACTGACGCTCTGGTCCCCTGCTGGCGGCGGCATCAAGGTTCACGCCCCGTGCTAGCAGGAGAATGCTAATAGGCCAAAATGATGGCTAATAGGCCTAAATTAACGGGCTGGACACTGGATTCTCCACACCTCCGTGATTCTACATCCCTCTGTGATGGGATTCACGTGGGCGTGGATTTTTACAAGCTTTATCCAGCATGGACCTAACGTGGTGGAACCCACAGTGGGCCAAGGGGTAAGTATTTAAGGTAGGTGCCCCAAAGTCCATCGGAGGGCTCCCTCCCCCATAATGCAAATCCCAGCAGAGACCCAAACCAGAGACTCCAACCACAGACCTCCAGCGTGGGGCAGGTGCTCAACATGGTTCTCACAAAGGTGGTGGGACCGGAACCGGAGGTAATCATATGGAAAAGACGTTCAATAGGGTTGAATGGAGCTACCTGTTCGCAGTTCTGGAGGAGTTTGGGATCGGTCCAGGTTTGTTTTGTAGGTGCGTCTGCTAGTGTGCAAACTAACACCAGAGATGGGGTCCTTTAGGCTGTATAAGGGGATGAGACAGGGGTGCCCTATGTCCCTGTTGTTGTTTGCGTTGGCGATCGAGCCATTGGAAATTGCCTTGAAGACTTTGGACAAGTGGAGAGGGATCATGAGGGGGAGAGTGGAGCACAGGGTGTCTTTGTATGCTGACAATCTTTTGCTGTATGTAAGGGGGCAGTGATGGGGCATATTATGGGGATATAGAAGAGGTCCTGCTCCTTTTCGGGGTATAAACTAAATGTTGGGAAGAGTGAGTATTTTGTGGCAAGGCCCCCAAGGGGAGGAGCTGTGTTGGGGCGGCTGTCGTTTCGACTGACTAGGAATAGTTTCCGCTACCTGGGAGTTCGGGTGGCGCGGGATTGGGCAGGGCTTCACAAATTGAATTTCACTAGTCTGATGAGTAGGGTGAGGGTGGATTTACAGAGGTGAGACAGCCTTCCATTGTCACTGGCGGGCCGAGTTCAAGCTAATAAGATGAATATTTTGCCAAGGTTTGTGTTTTTGTTTCAATACCTCCCAGTCTTCTTGCCTAAAGCGTTTTTACAGTGATTGGAGCAGCTCATAACAGGGTTCTTATGGGCAGAGAAGACTCCTCTGATTTGAAAGGGGTCTTGCAGAGGGAGAAGCAGATGGGGGGGTTGGCACTGCCAAAGTTGAAGTTTTGTTATTGGGGGCCAATGTGGAAGAGGTGCTGGATTGGTATGGGGCCCAAGAAGTCACTTGAGTGCAGATAGAGTCGGGGTCATGCAAATGGCCGTGCTTGGAGGCGCTGGTGACGCCATCTCTGCTGTTTGCCCCAGCAAGATATTCTTTGAACCTGGTGGTGATCTCCACTTTAAAGATATGGTGGCAACTCCACCAACATTTTAAGCTGTGGCAAGGTGGGCTTCTATCTGTTTGAACTTGCGAAATTGGATGCCATATTTGGGGGGGTGGCAAGGCAAGGAGTTGGAAGGACTTGTATTTGGAGGGTCAGTTTGCTAGCTGAAAGGAGCTGAAGGAAAAAGCAGGATTGGGGAGGGGTGGGGGTGGGGTGAAGGCTGGGTGGATATGTTCAGGCACTTTCAGGTGCGGGATTGGGATCGATGGACTTTTTCCATGTTTCAGGAGGCACTGCCGTCCACTTTGCTTGAAAGGATATGCTCCTGTGTGGGGGCGGAGATATACGGATGGATATACAGATGGATCATGGATTAAGGCCAGATGGGAGGAGAAGGTGTGGAGTGAATCCCTCTGCAGGGTGAACACTACGTCAGTCTGCATGAGGTTGAGTTTGATGCAGCTCAAGGTGGTGTTCAGGGCACATCTCACCAAGGCCAGGATGAGTCGATTTTCTGAGGGGGTCGAGGATTGATGGGAGTGGTGCTCGGGAGAACCTGTAAACCATACGCACATGTTCTGGTCCTGCCCCAAATTGATGGGCTTCTGGAGATCTTTTTTTAATCCAGGAGCTCAGTCCCTCCTTGAGAATACAAGACACCGCTCTTCTTTCCATCTCTTCTACCATCTCTTCTTCCACCAAGGCATCCAGTGCAGCATTTGGAAACCTTGGTGCACACTCTCTCCCATGGTCAATCATTGCCTGGAACTTTCACAGCACGATATTCAGAATGATCTCAATACCAACAGCAACTACAAAGGTATAAGTGGTGTAAGCGAGCTTTAGGTGGTACTAGGAACCCATGACTATGATCCCATCTGCAGATGTGTGCAACCAATTGTCAGCATGCGGTGTGCTGACTGCATGCAACAGTTGCAGAAATAACCAGGAAACAAAAAACTGCAATTATCAGGCAGACGTTAATCTTCCCTTTTAATTAATTCATGAGATGTGGGCGTCACTGGTTGGGTCAGCAATTATTGCCCATCCCTTAAGAATCAACCATGCTGTGCTAGGTGCCATGGGCGGGGGCTTCCAGGCTAGCTGGATTGGGTCTGGCTGTTGTATCAGGCGCCAGCAGCGAGTGTGCAGTCAAACCGGTGAACCCGGAGTATTTTAGTTTGCACCGTGGGACGAGGCAGGGGTGCCCACTCTCCCCATTGCTCTTTGCCTTGGCAAGAGAGCCACTGGTGATGACACTTAGAGTGTCAAGGGATTGGCAGGGGATAGTGCGGGGGGGGGTGGAGTACAGGATCTCGCTGTATGTGGACGATCTATTGTTCTATATTTCGAACCCACTGGAAGGTATTGGGGGGATGATGGGGAGATTGGAGGAATTTGGCTGGTTCTCGGGGTACAAATTGAATATGGGGAAGGGCGAGATTTTCCTGATCCAAACAAGGGGGCAGGAGAGGAGGTTGGGGGAGTTGCCGTTTAGAGTAGTGGGGGCAAGCTTTAGGTATTTGGCCATTCAGGTGGCATGGGGGTGGGAGCAGCCACACAAGCCGAATCTGGTTCTGTTGATGGAGTAACTGAAGGGGAGTTTTAGGAGGTGGAATGTGCTCCCGCTGTCGTTGGCGGGACCGGTGCAATCGGTGAAGATGACGGTTTTCCCGAGGTTCTTATTTCTGTTCCAGCATCTCCCGATCTTTATCCAAAGGTATTTTTTAGGAGGGTTAATGCACTGATTTTGGGATTTGTCTGGGCAGGTAAAGCCCCATGGGTAAAGAAGGTGCTGCTGGAGTGGGGTTGGCGGGGGGCAGGGGGTTTGGGCACCGATATGTGGGAATCATAGGTTTGTTTCAGGGGAGCTGGACGCGGGGTTCCGGGGATGGCGATGGGTGGGGATTGAGCGGTTTGGGGATCTGTTCGAAGGGGGCAACCTTTTGAGCCTGGAGGGGTTGGTGGAGGAATTTGAGCTGCCCAGCGGGAATGGGTTCCGGTATTTGCAGGTGAGGGATTTTGTTTGGAAGCAAGTGCTGACCTTTCCCCACCTGCCGCTCCCGGGGCTGCAGGACAAGATGGTGTCAAAATGGGGGTGCGTGCAGGCAGAGTGTCGGAAATCTATAAGGAGCTAATGGATTGGCAGGGTGCCCCGATAGAGGTAGTGTAGCACTAGTGGGAGGAAGAACTGGAGAGGGAGGTGGAGGCTGGGTTGTGGAGGGAGACTCTGAGGAGGGTGCTTGCATCCTCTTCATGTGCAAGGCTTATTCAGTTCAAGGTGGTTCACAGGGCACATATGACGGTGGCCAGGATGAGTAGGTTTTTTGAAGGGGTGGAGGATAGGTGTGGCTGTGCGCGGTGTCATAATATACACCAGTATATCATGGTGCAGACACACACTGATGGACACACAGTGGGACCAATCAACACACACAACACCGCAGCCAATCACAAGTTAGAGCACACGCACTATAAAGACAGGGGACATCAGAGTTCCCGCTCATTCGAGTTGCAGCTAGCTAGGAGGACAGAGCTCACAGCCTGTAACACAGGCATTCACCATGTGCTGAGTGCATCGACTGGTTAGGACAAGGCAACGGTCTTTAGTTAAAGCTAGTGTCGTGTTAACCCACAGTCAGAGTATGTTAAACAGTTAATGATTCAATAAAATAGTGTTGCACTATTTCAAGTGCTGGTGACCTGTATGTGTTCCACGGATCCAGAGCGCCCAACACAACATGATACCAGGAGTTGAGGGATATTAGAGCTTCTTAGACCTACCTGCAAGTGATCTGCCTTCCACCAGCATACCGTCATCCTGCAAAATGGACTGCGTCTGCCCGCCGCTCCGCATCGCCGGCAACCTTGGGGCCAACTGGAAGATATTCAAACAGCACTTCCAGCTCTTTCTTGAGGCCACAGACAGGGAGGATGCCTCGGATACCAGGAAGATCGCTCTTCTCCTCTCCACGGCCGGAGACCATGCCATCCAAATTTTCAATTCTCTCACCTTTGCGGATGATGAAGATAAAACAAAGTTCAAGACGGTCCTCCTCAAGTTTGACAGTCACTGCGGCATAGAGGTGAATGAAAGTTTCGAGCGCTACATGTTCCAACAGCATTTGCAGGGTAAGGATGAACCTTTCCAATCCTTTCTCATGCACCTCCGCATCCTTGCGCAGTCTTGCAGCTACGAGCCCACCTCCGTAACTCCATGATACGCGACCAGATCGTTTTCAGTGATCAGTCGGACCCCCTACGACAGCAGCTCCTCAAAGTAAAGCAGCTCACCCTAGCGACCGCCATTGAGACCTGTGTCTTACACGAAAATGCCACGAGTCGGTATTCCCACATCCAAGCGGCTCAAACGGCGTGGCAAGGTACCCACGAGGCGGAATGGGTCCAAGTGATTGAACACCTCCAGGGCCTCAGCCTGGATGAGGGCGGCCATTTCACGCGCTTTTCGCGGACTCCCGCGCTTGTGCGCACCAAACGAGGGGACGGCAACGTCGAACAACGTAATGCGCAGGCGCGCACCAAGCACGACCGCACCGCGTATGCGCGGTGGCGCAGCGAACGTGCTGACGCTACGACGTGCGCCAACTGTGGCTCCGCCCATTTAAAACGGCAATGCCCTGCCAAATCTCGACAATGTCTACGATGTGGCAGACTTGGCCACTATGCTGCCTTCTGCCGAGCAGTTCAGCCTGCCAATTCATATCGCTTCAGCCAGCCTCGCAGGAATGTTCGGGCAATTCAACCCACGGTCACCGAGTCCGATGCGGACCTCCCACACAGCAGTGACACTGAGGACCCGAAGGCGCCTTTTCGAGTCGGTGTCGTGACAAAAAACAAGCTGTCCCTGAAGCAAAGACACCAGCTGCTGTCGGTATACAGCATCGATCCAGACGATGAGTGGTGTGCCACCCTGACGGTCAACCGGTCCCAAATATGATTCCGACTGGACACTGGTGCCTCCGCCAATCTCATGGCGCGGTCTGACTTCCAAAGCCTTTGTGTCAAACCAGCCATCCTCCCATCAGCCTGCCAGCTATTGGATTATAATGGCAATGTCGTTCCTGCTAGCGGCTCGTGACAACTTGAAGTGCCGCACAGGTCACGCAAAGCCATCCTTCCTTTTGAGATTGTGGGCTCCTCGAAAGACTCCCTGCTTGGTGCGCAGGCATGCAAGCTGTTGAACCTAGTTCAGATAGTTCACTCTCTCTCTCCTGATGGCATGTCTGCCTTTCAGGGCACTGACTTCAGGGCGCAACTCGACGCCATCATCGACCAGCACCACAACGCCTTCGAAGGCATGGGCACGCTCCCATATACCTACAAAATCTTACTGAAACAGAACGCCACGCCTGTGGTGCACGCACCTCGCAGGGTCCCAGCACCCCTGAAGGACCGCCTCAAGCAGCAGCTGCAGGATCTCCAGGACCAAGGAGTGATCTCCAGAGTCACGGAACCAACCAACTGGGTCAGTTCCTTGGCGTGCGTAAAAAAGCCTTCTGGCGAGCTGAGAATTTGGATTGATCCCAAGGATCTGAATCGCAATATCATGAGGGAGCATTATCCAATTCCCAAGCGCGAAGAGATCACATGCGAGATGGCTCGCGCCAAGCTCTTCACCAAACTTGATGTCTCGAAAGGATTCTGGCAAATCCAGCTCGACAAATCCAGCAGGAAACTGTGTACATTCAATACCCACTTTGGCAGATATTGTTGCAACAGGATGCCGTTCGGGATCATATCTGCATCAGAAGTGTTCCATAGGATCATGGAACAAATGATGGAAGGCATTGATGGTGTTCGCGTCTATGTCGACGACATAATCATTTGGTTCACCACCCCGCAGGAGCATGTCAGCCGCCTCCAGCGCGTGTTCAAACGCATACGTGAGCAGGGCCTATGCCTCAACAGTGCCAAATGCTCTTTTGGTCAGACGGAACTCAAGTTCCTCGGGACCACATCTCCCAGTTGGGTGTGCGGCTGGTTGCGGACAAGGTGGCTGCTATCACAGCCATGAAAACGCCAGAGGACAAGAAGGCGGTCCTCCGATTTCTGGGCATGGTCAACTTTTTAGGGAAGTTCACCCCTAACCTCGCATCTCATACCATAGCTCTCAGGAACCTGGTCAGGAAGACGACAGACTTCCAATGGCTCCCTGCCCACGAGCGCGAATGGAGAGAACTCAAAGCAAAACTGACCACGGCCCCGGTCTTAGCTTTCTTTGATCCAGCAAAGGAGACCAAAATTTCGACCGATGCCAGCCAATCTGGCATTGGGGCAGTGCTCCTGCAACGTGATGAGGCCTCATCATGGGCCCCCGTTGCCTATGCGTCACGCGCCATGACCCCCACGGAACAGCGCTACGCGCAGATAGAAAAGGAGTGCCTGGGCCTTCTGACCACTTTGGTTAAGTTTCACGATTATGTTTACGGACTTCCTCAATTCACCGTCGAGACTGACCATCGCCCGCTGGTCAATATAATACAGAAAGACTTGAACGATATGGCGCCTCGCCTCCAGCGTATTCTTCTCAAGCTCCGGCGATACGACTTCCAGCTGGTATACGCCCCAGGCAAAGCCGACACTTTCTCCAGAGCAGTCAACACTCCATGTGACCCAGCGGGATTCGTCTGCCAGGTTGACGCCCATGTGGCCTTCGTGGCCTCCAATCTACCTGCCACGGATGAACGCCTCGTCCAAATTTGCCGAGAGACGGCGGCTGACCCCTTGCTACAGCGTGTCATGCGCCACCTAATGGACGGGTGGCTCAAGGGCCAATGCCCTCAGTTCTATAATGTCAGAGATGATCTGGCGGTAGTCGACGGGGTTCTCCTGAAACTGGACCGCATTGTCATCCTGTATAGCATGCGCCAGCTCATCCTGGAACAGCTACACGAGGGCCACCTTGGCGTGGAAAAGTGCCGCCGACGGCCCCGAGAGGCAGTGTACTGGCCAGGCATTAATGAGGACATAGCCAACACAGTGCTCAACTGCCCCACTTGTCAGCGCTTCAAGCCGGCCCAACCACGTGAGACCCTGCAGCCCCATGAGTTGGTCACATCACCATGGACCAAGGTGGGCATCGACCTGTTCCACATGCTGGGCAGGGACTATGTCCTGATTGTGGACACTTTTCAAACTACCCGGAGGTGGTACGTTTGCACAACATCACATCGTCTGAAGTCATCCGTGCCTGTAAGGACACCTTTGCTCGACACGGCATCCCACGCACAGTGATGTCGGACGATGGTCCCTGCTTCGCAAGCCAGGAATGGTCCAACTTTGCCAGGCGGTACAATTTTGCACATGTGACATCCAGTCCCCTGCACCCCCAATCCAACGGCAAAGCAGAGAAGGGCGTCCACAGAGTCAAATGGCACCTCTTCAAGGCTGCCGATGCTGGGTCCGATTTTTACCTCGCCTTGCTGGCCTATCGCTCGGCCCCACTGTCCACTGGCCTGTCGCCAGCCCAGCTGCTCATGGGTCGCACCCTGAGGACGACGGTGCCGTCCATTCATGTCCCAGACCTCGACCACGTTCCGGTCCTTCGCCGGATGCAGCTGTCTCGTGCACAGCACAAGGCGGCTCATGACTCCCGTGCAGCTGATCTCCCTGCTCTGGCTCCAGATGACAACGTTCGTATCCATCTTCCAGATGGTGGCTGCTCTGCAACTGCTGTGGTCCTTCGGCAGGTGGCCCCCCGCTCGTTCCTGGTTCGTCTACCGGATGGCTCCATTCTGCGCCGCAGTCGACGTGCCCTTCGTCTTGCACAGCGTTCGCTACGTGATCCTCCACTGTCGCCTCGCCCTCCATCTGACCCTGCCCTGGACTATGCAGAGATCCCTGTCACTCTGCATCCTCCTCACTCTGACGCAGTCCAGCCCGCTCCTCAGCCAGCAGCTCCCAACCCACCCTTGAGGCGGTCAATCAGAATTCGTCGCCCACCTCAGAGACTTAATCTGTGAACTTTGTGGACTTGTGGGCTTTCTGATTTGTTCTGTTCATCCATTTAATCGTTCAAGTGGTTTGTATATAGTGTTCATCTCGTTATTCTTGTGACACACTGTTTTTCTGCACCAGGCACCTTCCCATGTAAATAGCTTAGTTTTCATGTACATAGTCCTGTAAATATTTCGCACACACGTAGTCAGGGACATTCACTATACACTATTTATTGCCACGCAGGTACATTTTTTATAAAAGGGAGGATGTCATAATATACACCAGTACATCATGGTGCAGACACACGCTGATGGACACACAGTGGGACCAATCAACACACACAACACCGCAGCCAATCACCAGTTAGAGCACACGCACTATAAAGACAGGGGGCATCAGAGTTCCCGCTCATTCGAGTTGCAGCTAGCTAGGAGGACAGAGCTCACAGCCTGTAACACAGACATTCACCATGTGTTGAGTGCATCGACTGGTTAGGACAAGGCAAAGGTCTCGAGTTAAAGCTAGTGTCGTGTTAACCCACAGTCAGAGTATGTTAAACAGTTAATGATTCAATAAAATAGCGTTGCACTATTTCAGGTGTTGGTGACCTGTATGTGTTCCACGGATCCAGAACACCCAACACATCACGCGGATGCGCCTGTGAATCATGCCGACGTTATGTCGGATGTCTTGAGGGTGAAGATGGTCCTGAGTCCAGAAGTGGCAATCTTTGGATTGTTGGAAGATCCAGGAGTCCAGGGGGCAAGAGAGTCCAATGTCTTGGCCTTTGCCTCCCTGGTAGCCCAGAGGCGGATCTTATTGGAATGGCGGGACTCGGGGTCGCTGAAACCGGGGATTTGGGTGAGCTCGCTCGCAGAGTTCTGTTGTATTACTCTCTTCGGTAATATATTGTTACTCTTTGCTTCATAATCCAGAATGGTTTGATGGTGAGATTGTAAAGAAACCTCCAATCTCTAACTTAAAGCAAAACTGATTTATTGAATAACGATTAAATAATATTGAGTTTGCACACTCCACAGAACGATTGTAATCTATGTTTAAGTAGTAACTAATTAACTACACATGCTACTTCTAACTATCTCTTTTTCTTTAAATTTAGAGTGCCCACTTATTTTTTTTTCCAATTAAGGGGCAATTTAGCGTGGCCAATCCACTTCACCGGCACATCTTTGTGTTGTGGGGGTGAAACCCACCTAGACATGAGGAAAATGTGTAAACTCCACACAGACAGTGACCCAGGGTCGGGATTCAAACCCGGGTTCTCAGTGCCACAGGCCCAGTACTAACCACTGTGCCACATGCCGCCCCTTTCTAACTACACTTAACTATGCTGTGGTCTATCTCTCTCTGCTGTACTTACTAACTGAATAATACTCAAGATTCCCTGAATTCTTTTATATATCTACTGGGAACTGGCAGTGCCCTCTAGTGTTGGTATTACACTGAGATGTAAGAATTAACCCTTTGCTTGTATGCATATATACATATCATTACGTCCCCCTTTTGTTTTACATTTCTTTTCTATGTACAACAAAAGGAAATAAATGTAGAATAATACTATTACACTACATGATATGCATATCTGAGTAACATAGTGAAAATGAGTAACAATCACAAAGTTCACTAACTTATTTACAAATTCAGTCTATTAGGTTTTCTTCTTCTTCCCGTAGATCTTCTTAATGCATGAGGAAGTGATGTAGTAGTTTTAACAGTTTTCTGTGTGTCATCACAAACTTGAGTATTTGTTAAAGTGTCATGGAAAATACTCTCATGAAGTTGTAAGTCTCGAAATATTTTGGTGTGTAGCTTAATATTTTGAAGTGCATGACAATTTTGTCGAAGTATGATTCCGTCAGCTGTCTGAACTATGTAAGAACGTGGTGCTACTTGTCTGATTACTCTTGCAGGAGCAGACCAACCTCCATCAGATACCTTGATCCTGATGGTATCATCTGGAAACAATGAGTCCAGAGTGGTTGAATGCTGATCATAGTACATTCTCTGTTGTTCATGCTGCTGTTTCATTTTCTGAATCACAGGCAGATGATCTCAATTTTGTAGAGACAATGATGGTAGGGTCGTTCTCAAATCTCTGTTCATTAACATCTGGGCAGGTGATAGTCCAGTCGAAAGAGGAGTCACTCTGTATGATAGTAGCTCTAGATTGATATCTGATGAAGAATCTAAAGCTTTGTTTAGAAGTATATGTACTGTTAGGGGCCAGAGTTTAGAGAACCCCAAAGTGTGTCATGGAGTTCACCTGGCCCACAACTTTTAATAGATTGTGGTATGGGGAGCACACGTCTACAGGTGTGGTACAGCAGAAATGGAAAAGTATTTTTAAAAGCAAAACAATGTTTATTCTATGAACTCAAGTTAACCTTTTTAAAACATACAGTGAACATCTTAGCAACCATCAATTCAAATACAACCCCCAAAGAATACAACACTAAGTAATCCTTAATAACTTCCCAAACAACATCTAGAAGACAAAATAAACACCTTTTAACAGAAGCACATTAGGTTTACATTCATTACTGAGAACATTTATAATTCTGAATTCACCAAATGATCAAGAGATAGTCTTTTCATGACAGAGAGATCAACAGTACACCTGCTCTGTCTGGCTTCAGCTCCAACACTGAAAACGAAACAAAAGCACACCCTGCAGCAAACAGCCTAAAACAAAAGTAAAAAGCTGACAGACAGTCCAGCTCCACCCACTCTCTGACATCACTGCAGTAGTAAACACCCATTTCTTAAAGGCATTCTGAGACAGATATTTATATACACACCCATTTATAAACACCCATTTGTTAAAGGTACTCTCACATGACACCTCCCCCCAAGAAAAAAAAGTAAACCATCAACTTCAAGATGGTTTCATTTTTCACCTTTTCACTATCCTTTAAGAAATGCACACAGTAAATATACTTTTTTGTTTAAAAAAAAAACACACGCAAACAGGTACAATAATATAGTCCATTTTTGTTCTTCTTCCTCCAACTGAAATCCTTCCTGATTGACAGTCTCTTTGAACAAGAAGGTCTCTGCACGCTCTGTCCATTTCTCTATGCCTCGGCATTTCTCTTTAAAGTCAGATACTTTAGTTCAATCTGATTGCAGAGTCGCTTGTAATTCTCCAACACAGGAGCATTGGTTATCACAGCTTTCAGGCCATCAAATGCCTGTTGAAAGTCCGCTGTCCACTGAAATTTTCGACGTTTCTTCAGCAAGTCCATCAGTGGAGCAATTACGCCACAAAACCTTTGCACAAATGTTCGATCAAATGCACTCATGCCAAGAAATCGCAGTATTTCCCTTCGTCTTGAGGGTATTGAAAACTCCTCAATAACTGTTAGTTTCACATCCCGTGTGACCATTCGAGCCTGTCCGATTGTATAGCCAAGGAAAGTGACTTGGGCTTTTACAAATTCACTTTTGGCTAGGTTTATCACCAAACCCGCCTCCTGAAGTCGATCGAATAACTCCATCAGATGTTTCACATGTTCTTTCCGTGTCTGGCTGAAAATGACCAGATTGTCGATGTATACCTCACAATTCGGTAATCCTGAAACGACTTTGTTAGTTAACCGTTGAAATGTGGCTGGAGCGTTTTTCATGCCAAATGGCATAACTTTGAATTGGTATACATCATCTGGAGTCACAAAAGCTGAAATCTCCTTCGCTCTTTCTGGATAAAGGTACCTGCCAGTAACATTTAAGTAAATCCAGCTTGGAAATAAAAGCTGATTGTCCCACTTTCTCAATGCAATCCTCCAAACGTGGGATAGGATAAGAGTCCGTTCTTGTAACTGCATTAACCTTTCCATAGTCCACACACAACCGTTGGGTACCATCTGGTTTAGGCACCATCACTATGGGTGAGCTCCATTGGCTGCAACCCACTTCAATTATGCCATTTTTAAGCATACTCTCAATCTCTTTGTTAACCTGTGCCAATTTTAAAGGGGTAAGTCTATATGGATGTTGTTTGATTGGGACAGCATTTCCCACCTCCACATCATGTGTAGCCATTTTAGTACTTCCCAATTTATCTCCACAAACTTGTCCATGTGATATCAATAACTCTTTCAGGTCAGTTTGTTTTTCCTCTGGAAGGTAACTCAACAATTTATCCCAATTTTTAAGAACATCCTCGTTTTCCAATTTAATTTGAGGTATGTCAAATTCACAGTCATCTGGATTTGGTTTGTCACTTTGAATTAGAATCATTGAAACCGCCTCCTTTTTCTTCCTTCCCTTTCAAAGTACCTTTTAAGCATATTCACATGACACACTCGGTGAGTTTTCCTTCTATCCGGCGTTTTTACCACATAATTCACCTCACTTAATTTCCTTTCAATCTGATAAGGTCCACAAAACCTAGCTTTTAAAGGTTCACCTACCACTGGTAACAACACTAAAACTTTATCTCCACAGGCAAAACTCCGAACCTTGGATTTCTTGTCCGCTACCCATTTCATCACACTTTGTGCAACTTTTAAATGTTGTCTAGCCAATTCACCTGCTCTATTTAATCGTTCCCTAAAATATGACACATAATCCAATAATATAATTTCCGATTTCTCACTCACCAATTTTTCCATAATCAATTTAAGTGGTCATCTTACCTCATGACCAAAAATTAGTTCAAAAGGACTAAATTTGGTTGATTCAATAGGTGCATCCCTAATTGCAAACAGTACAAGTGGAATTCCTTTATCCCAATCCTCTGGATAATCTTGACAATAAGCCCTCAACATTGTCTTTAATGTCTGATGCCACCTTTCTAATGCTCCCTGCAATTCTGGATTGTACGCAGTTGATTTAAATTGTTTTATTCCTAAGCTACCCATAACTTCTTTGAATAACCTTGAGGTAAAATTTGACCCTTGATCCAATTGTATTTCTGTGGGTAGTCCATATCTAATAAAGAATTTAAGTCACACCTCCACAATCTTTTTAGCTGTAATATTACATACTGGAATGGCCTCTGAAAACCTAGTAGACACATCCATTATCGTCAAAAGGTATTGATTCCCAGTTTTTGTTTTAGGAAGCGGTCTTACGCAATCAAATAGGACCCTTGTAAAAGGTTCCTCAAATGCTGGAATAGGTATTCAGGGCGCTGGTTTTATCACTACTTGAGGTTTCCCTATCACTTGACATGTATGACATGATTGACAAAATTTAACTATCTTTATGTAGTCCAGGCCAATAAAAATGTTTCTGGATTTTAGCTTGAGTTTTCCTGATTCCTAAATGACCTCCCACTGGTACCTCATGTGCAACTCGCAACGCCTCCTTTCTATACCCTACTGGCAATACTACTTGATGAACTTCTGCCCACTTTTCATCCGCCTGCATATGTAAAGGTCTCCATTTTCTCATCAAGACATCCCTTTTACGGTAATAACACTCTGGTATCCACTCAGATTCTCTTCCGTGTATGCTTTCTGACACATCCGTTTTATTTCTACATCTTTCTGTTGTAACTCCGCCAATTTCCCTGAACTAAAAATATCCGCCTCATCGTCCACCTGTTCTTGTTCTCTTTCAACTAACTGATCAAAAATCGTTTCTGATAATTGCTCTTCAACTTCATCTTCACCCTTTTATTTCTCTTCTTGTCTTAACCTGAGACTTTGCGACCTTGTTACTACACAATCCAGAAAAATCCCAGGATATTCGTCCTTCAACACTTCAGTTGTCTGATTCTCCACTGGCTTATTAACCACCGTAGGCATCACTCCCACTTGCGATCCAGCTATATCATTACCCAAGATAAAGTGTATTCCTGGACAAGATAGTTTCTCCATTACTCCTACTACCACGTCACCACTCTTCACTGGACTTTCCAACCTCACCTTATATAATGGAACACTACTCCTCTCACCCTGAATTCCACATATTACCACCTTTTCTGGCAATATTCTTCCCAAACTACATAACTCCCCATCTCTTACCATTAAAGATTGACTAGTTCCCGTATCTATTAAAATTGTGACTTCTTTACCTGCTTCTCCTGATATACATGAGTAAACTTTACCCACACAAGTAAATTCTTTAAAGAAATCTGTCACCTTTTTATCAATCACCTCTTGATCAGGCTGTACAATCTTTTGCACATCCTTCGCTTCACTTGGGCTTTACTTAACCACTTTAACAAACCCCACTGTCTTATCCTGTTTTACCACATCAGCCTTCCCAGTGCTTTTCTTCAACCACCAACACTGTGACTTTACATGGCCTAGTTTATTACAGTAAAAACAGTAGAAACTTTTCATTTCTTTTCCACCCTCCTGGATTCTTTTTTTAATCTGAGGTGCAATCTCCTTATTATCTCCCATCAGACCACCTTTACCTTTACCACTTGAGTATTTCCCATGTCCCCAGTTTCTACCCCTCACAGGCTGAAACTGATGTTGGAAACCAAGCTTCGATTTATGAACTAATTCATAATCATCTGCCATTTCTGCTGCTGACCACCCCCAAAAACGTCAGAGCCTCTGTAAGTACCATTGTCCACAACACACACCCTACTTAAACTAGAATGCCACACCTGAAAAGCAACCACAATATGCTCACCCCTCACTGTCCTTAAGTTCACTAAGCCAATCCAATAGATAGACTTTTATCCCCCTCGAGCCCCCAATTTGTTATGGGCCAGGGTTTAGACAACCCCAAAGTGTATCATGGAGTTCACCTGACCTACAACCTTTAATAGATTGTGGTATGGGGAGCACACGGTCCACTCTACAGTGTGGTACAGCAGAAATAGAAAAGTATTTTTTGAAGCAAAACAATGTTTATTCTATGAACTCAAGTTGACCTTTTTAAAACATGCAGTGAACATCTTAGCAACCATCAATTCAAATACAACCCCCAAAGAATACAACACTAAATAATGCTTAATAACTTCTCAAACAACATCCAGAAGACAAAAGAAACACCTTTTAACAGAAGCACATTAGGTTTACATTCACTACTGAGAACATTTATAATTCTGAATTCACCAAATGATCAAGAGATAGTATTTTCATGGTGGAGAGATCAACAGTATCTGTCTGGCTTCAGCTCCAACACTGAAAATGAAACTAAAACACACCCTGCAGCAAACAGCCTAAAACAAAAGTAAAAAGCTGACAGACAGCCCAGCTGAGTAAAGGTGCTTTCACTACAGATATTTACATACACACCCATTTATAAACACCCATTTCTTAAAGGTACTCTCACATGACAGTACTCCTTTTTCTACTTTTCCGTTTGACTGGGTAATGTGGACTCGACATGATATGAGCAAAGTTTTACAGACATGAAAACTCAGCCCATTCTTCTCACTCCTTTTCTTTTTCCTCTCTCTCTCTCTTTCTTTTTCCGCTCTCTCTCTTTCGTATTCAAGCTGCTTTAATACTTTCTCATGTTCCATTTATTTAATTTGCAACTTAATTTAGTGCACCCAATTCATTTTTTTCCAATTACGGGGCAATTTAGCGTGGTCAATTCACCTACCTTTCACATCTTTGGGTTGTGGGGGCGAAACCCACCAAACACGGGGAGAATGTGCAAACTCCACACGGACAGTGACCCAGAGCCTGGATCGAACCTGGGACCTCGGCGCCGTGAGACAACAGGGCTGACCTATTGCGCCACCATGCTGCCCTAACTGTGATTTTAAATCAAGCCATTCCTTTTGATGATCAGTTGTTCATTCGAATGTGGTTGACTTTTTAATCAGATTTTGAAGAGCTGTCATTCTGGTTGACAGGTTAGAAATTAATTTCCCTAAAGAATTTACAACAACTAGGAAACGGAGAACTGCCTTTTTGTCCTCTGGAACTTTCATTCTTTGAATGGCAGCAATCTTTTCAGTGTCGGGTCGCACACCATGCTCAGAAATCTGAGGCGGAGGAGCGGAAGGGAAAATGGGAGGAGGAGCTGGGGGAAGAGATTGAGGAGGGGCTGTGGGCAGATGCCCTAAGTAGGGTAAACTCTTCGTCCTCGTGTGCCAGGCTCAGCCTGATACAATTCAAGGTTCTACACAGGGCGCATATGACTGGAGCAAGGCTGAGTAGATTTTTTGGAGTGGAGGATAGGTGCGGGAGATGCGCGGGAAGCCCGGCGAACCACACCCACATGTTTTGGTCATGTCCGGTATTGCATGGGTTCTGGGTGGGTGTGGCAAAAGTGATTTCAAAGGTGGTGGGGGTCCGGGTCGAACCAGGCTGGGGGTTAGCTATATTTGGGGTTGCAGATGAGCCGGGAGTGCAGGAGGCGAGAGAGGCCAATGTTTTGGCCTTTGCGTCCCTAGTAGCCCGGCGAAGGATTCTACTTCTGTGGAAAGAAGCTAAACCCCCGGGCGTGGAGGCCTGGATAAACGACATGGCAGGGTTCATAAAATTGGAGCGGATAAAGTACGCACTAAGAGGTTCGGCTCAAGGGTTCACCAGGTGGCAACCGTTTCTCGACTATCTCGCAGAGCGATAAAGGAAAATAGGAAAGGTAGCAGCAGCAACCCAGGGGGGAGGGGAGGAGGGCTCATTTGGGTCCTCAGGGGTTTTATGTGTATGTTTATATATTAGTTATTTATATTAGATGTTACAAAGTTACTATTTTAGTTACTATTTCTGTTGTTTCTTATTTTGTTGTTGGCAGTTGCCGTTAGTTAGCATATTATTTATTTAAAAAACGATCAATGTATATATTATTACAAAGTTGTAAAATGGGAATTTTTGTTTGATCGAAAAACTTTAATAAAATATATTTAAAAAAAAGAAATCTGAGGCGGGATTCACCCGAATCGGCACGATGACCCGACGGTGGCGGAAAAATGGCAGAAAGCACTCCTGCGTTGGGCCAACCAGAAGTTGCGGAATTATCCGCACTTCCGGGGGCAAGGCCGGCGCCGGAGGGGTTGGCCCCGCGCCAGTCGGCGCCGAAGGAACTTCGTGAGTTAGCGCATACGCAGACCGACCAACGTATTCTGGCGCATGCGCAGGGGGGTGTCTTCTCCGCGCTGGGCATGGTGGAGCCCTACAGGGGCTGGCGCAAAAGGAAAAAGTGCCCCCACAGCACAGGCCTGCCCACAGATCGGTGGGCGCCGATCGCGGGCCATGCCATCGTGGAGGCCCCCCCCCCCCGAGGTCGGATCACCCTGCGCCCCCCCGAGGACCACACCAGCCAACTGTGGGACCATGTCCAATCCACGCCGGCGGGACGGGCCAGAATCAGACGGCTGTTCGGCCCATCGGGGCCCGGAGAATTGCTGGGGGTCCGCTGCAAACGGCCCCCGACCGGCGTGGCGTATTCCCGCCCCCGCCCGAAAACCGCAGCTGGAGAATCCGGCAGCCGGCATCGGAGCGGCGGAGCGGGATTCATGCTGTCCCCCGGGGATTCTCCGACCCGGCGGGGGGTCAGAGAATCCCGCCCCTGGTCTCCAAGGAACTTAAGCGTGGAAATGCCAAAACTACACTTTGATTGATTCAGCTTTAGACCATACTTGTGTATCTGTTGAAATACTTTTTGTAGTCTGGAGATATGCTCTTCATTCATTGATGACCATATGATAATATCGTTGACATAGACACGAACACCATCGGTGCCTTCAGTCATCTGTTCCATAATGCGGTGGAAGATTTCAGACACAGAGATGAACCCAAATAGCATCCTGTCAAAACAGAATCTGCCAAAAGGCATGTTGAAATTTCATAACTTTCTACTAGATTCATCCAGTTGCGTTTGCCAGAAGCCTCACGATGCATCCAATTTAGAAAAGGTGCGTGGGTTAGCCATCTCGCTAGTGATTTCCTCTCGTTTTGGAATGGGATAGTGTCCCCATATGATATATTTGTTCAAATCCTTGGGGTCTTCTCATATTCTAAGATCACCAGAAGGTTTCTTCACACAAACCATCGAGCTAACTCAGTCAGTCGGTTCAGTGATTCTTGAAATGATGCCTTGTTGTTGTAGCCTTTCTAATTCAAGTTTTATTCTTTCTCTGAGTGGAGCAGGAATTCTCCTCAGAGGATGTACCACAGGTTTGGCATCCATCCTTAACAAGATTTTGTACTTGTGTACCTTCAAAGATATCCGGATATTGTTTTAGGATCCCTTGAATATCATCATGCAGTATGGGTTGAGATGAAGTAGCAGTATGAATTCGCTCTATTAGGTGTAAATCCTTGCAGGCTTGCGCACCTAAGAGTGATGATTTATCTGGCTTGACAATCTTGAATCTTAGTGAAATTACAATATCGTTGTTGGAAATTAGTAAATAGCATGATCCAATAGATGTGATTGAATTTCCATTTTAGTCTTTTAATCTACAGGCTGATTGATTTTTTTTCGGGGTTTGCTTAAGCTTTGTGGGATCATGGTTTGTAGGCAAATTGGTAGAAGTGCCCATATCCAATCTAAATTTGATTGGACAATCATTCGCTTACAATACAGTGTTCCATTCTGTATCCGAATTAATGGAGTTGACTGTTTTACGATGTGATGTCACTTCAGTGGGTTGATCAAACTTTTCTATGATTCCGACAAAAAAAGTGTCTTCCAAAGAGCAAACATCTGTATCCTTTGAAAAATTTTGTTCAAAATCTGCTTCTTTAACTTTTACACTTCTTAAATTAATCTGTCTTGCACTGGGCTTCGCAGATTTAAATGCGAGTATTGATCTGCATTGAGCAGCATAGTGGTTTAGCTTACCACATTGCGAGCATTGTTTTCCTCTGGCAGAGCATTTTTTTTGAAAGTGGGAGGTTCCACACCTTTCACACGTCATGACGTAGATGTCATCACGCACGACACTTCTTTGCGCATGTGCAGATGGGTTTTCGTCCATCTCACATATTTTGATGGAGTGCGCATGTGTAGGGTTAGACTGCACATGCACAAGACGGCTGGCATCTGAAATGCGCATCTTCTTCATCTGCGGCACTGCCGTAACACATTCTGCCTCGAGGTTCGTTTTTGCACCTTTTTCACGGAGAAAAAATTTGTGGTGTTGATTTTTTTGATTGCTGATGAACAAGACACATTTCAATGACATTTTCAAGCATTAGATCTTTTTGCCTGAGCAATCTTTCTCTGAGCTTTTCATCATTTATACCAAAGACTATTTGGTCTCTAATCATGGAATCATTCAATACTGAGAAGTTACACGATTGTGCTGGCAGTTTCAGACCAGTAACAAAGCAGTCAATTGATTCACCCTTATTTTGCACTCTCTTATTAAAAATAAAATGTTTCATTAGTTTGGATTTTGCAATGATGATCAAATTTAGCAAGTATGACTTCAAACTTAGTTTTATCTTGTATTGAAAAGAGTTATAGATTTCAATGGCATGTGGACCAGCCATAGTGAGTAGGAGAGCAGTTTTACGTGCATCAGTAGCATTATTCAAATCAGAAGCCTCTAAATAAATTTGGAATTGCTGTTTGAACGCCTGCCAGTTTACATCGAGTTTACCAGTGATCCTTAAATGTCTTGGAGCTTGAGCTTTGTCCATCGATCCTCGATTTGTCGAAGTTCAGCAGTTTCAGGTTGGTGCTTCACAAGTCGAATAGCTTCTTAGTTTTCTTACTTTAATCTTACTAAATTATACTAGCTGGTTTCTGTAGCCAATTTTCTGGTACCATGTTATATTACTCGCTTTGGTAATATATTGTTACTCTTTGCTTCATAACCCAGAATGGTCTGATGGTTTGATTGTAAAGAAATCGCCAATCTCTAACTTAAAGCAAAACTGAGTTACTGAATAACGATTAAGTAATAGAGTTTGAACACTCCACAGAACTATAACTAGTAATAAAGTAATCTATATTTAAGTGATAACTAATTAACTACACGTGCTACTTCTAACTACTCTTAACTATGCTGTGGTCTATCTTTCTCTGCTGCACTTGCTAACTGAATAATACCCAAGATTCCCTGAGTTCTTATATATATATAATGGGAACTGGTAGTGCCCTCTAGTGTTGGTATTACACTGAGATGTAATAATTAACCCTTTACTTGTATGCATATACATATCATTACAAGTTCCTCAGGCTGGCGAAGATCAAATTCGTCTTCAGAGGATCTGTGGAATGTTTGCCCAGCGATGGCAGTCGACCATCGACTACTTTGAAAATAGTTAAGATGTCAGCAGTGGAGGGGAGGGGGGGTTAAAAAGAAGGTAGGGGAGTTGGAGAGCGGGAGGTGGGACGGTGCGGTGTTGGATATTTATTTTCTTTGGTTAATTGCAATCCTGTTTGCTTGCTTTTTCTGTATGTATGTATATATATATAAGTGCCTCAATAAAAATATTTTTAAAAGAGTCAACCACATTGCTCTGGGTCTGGGGTCACATGTAGGCCAGACCAGGTAAGAACAGCAGATTTCCTTCCCTAAAAGACAATAGTGAACCAGATGGGTTTTTATGACAATCGATGATGGTTTTATGGTCATCGTTAGACTTTTAATTTCAGACTTTTATTGAATTCAAGTTTCACCATCTTCTGCCGTCGGATTCGAACTCTGGTCCCCAAAGCATTAACCTGGGTCACTGCCTCTCCGATTATGCCTTGCAATCGCGGCACCAATTTTGCAGCCAGTTTTTAGGCCGTGCAGTTATTGAAACGGCCAGTGTTTAAATATTTGCTGCAGTTCTGATCTCCTTCTGTTGTCAGATTCAGATTTTGTGAGAATTGCTCCCACAATAAAGTAATTCATTATTGTCTAAATAGTGAGCAGAAATCGGGTTTAAAGCATGGAACATTTCTCTCCATTTACACTTTTTAACTTATGGAATAGACTGCCATCTACTGCAATATATGGTGACTTGCTAAAATATTTAAAAGCCGAGCGATATACATCTCAGCATGCAGTAAAATATCGTTACAACAATCAGGAGCTGGGAATAACCAGTGTGGAACTTGAAAGTGGATCAAAATGGCGAGTACGGTGAAATGGACAAATGGCCTTTTGCTATTCTTTCCTCTTCTTCCTGTTTTGGAAAAAGGTGAATTATTTCATAAAATCATAGAATTTACAGTGCAGAAGGAGGGCATTCTGCCCATCGAGTCTGCACCAGCGCTTGGAAAGAGCACTCTACTTAAGCCCACACCTCCACCCCATCACTATATCCCACCTAACCTTTTTTGGACACAAAGGCAAATTTGGCGTGGCCAATCCACCTAACCTGCAAATCTTTGGACTGTGGGAGGAAACCAGAGCACCCGGAGGAAACCCACGCAGTCACGGGGAGAACGTGCAGACTCCGCACTGACAGTCACCAGAGGTCGGAATCGAACCTGGGTCCCTGTCGCTGTGAGGCAGCTCTGCTAACCATTGTGCCACCGTGCCGCCCTACAGGTTCCTCAACAGTACCTGTATTAGTTTTGATTCTAACACCAGTTTTCTTCAAGCAATCTCATCAGTTATCAGATGTTTGGTTTCATTTACTGTTCATCCTGTGTGACTGTGTTCCATCAAGGTAGGCAAAGCCCCCTACAATATATTGCTTGAGCACTTTGTTAAGGAAGTTGCTTTCAAACATCGTAGTGTATACTTGAACTATACTGAGTGAGTTAATGCAAGTTCCTCGATGTAGCTGCTTTAATCTGAAGAGGAAGGAAAGTATTGGCAAGTGCCTTTTGTTCAAGGTACTTTCCCATTTTAAGAAGTTAAATTATATACTCGGTAAAGTTTTGTCTGACATATTTTGTAAAGATTTCTAGTTTCCTCTAGTGGAGGAGCTGATGTGAAGCTTCTTCAAGCATCTCAAAATGGCTTCAGCAGGGGTAATTGAACCTGAACTGGGAGCCATGCTGTCAGTTCGGAAA
The DNA here is from genome assembly GCF_047496885.1 of Scyliorhinus torazame. Classification (NCBI taxonomy): domain Eukaryota; kingdom Metazoa; phylum Chordata; class Chondrichthyes; order Carcharhiniformes; family Scyliorhinidae; genus Scyliorhinus; species Scyliorhinus torazame. Next base: position 222,044,898 of record NC_092708.1, on the reverse strand, counting down.
GTAATGGTGAGGTAAGAAAGCTTTCTAATCGCAAGTATTGCTACTCAAATCCATTTTACAATGCTTCTCTTCTCTTTCTCTGTTCATGATAATCATATGGCAAGTTGACAGCAAATGCACCCTCTTGCAATGAAATCGAGCTAAGCGAGAGGAACTTCTGTGTAGTTCCTTCAGTCCAGTCCCTGTCCCATGCCACCTTTTCTTTGTAGCCTTCAGTTCTTTTACTTGCTGTTCCAAAAAGTCCTGTAAACACCATCAGAAAACTTCATCATGCCTTACAATGCAGGTGGATGAGACCAGAACTAGGAACCTTACAAATAAAATAGTCACTATTAAATCCAATAGCGAGTTCAGAAGGAATTAATAGCCTATTTCTCTGCTATAAATATTTTCACTCCCCCCCTAAATTTGATTCCTCGTTTCTCCATGTCGCATTGTATCCGAAGTCAACAGTGAAGAAGAAATAGGCTTAGATCTTCCACCTGTGGGGAGGGGAGTGGGTGCTAGTGTGGTTCGTACGTAGAGGTACCCCGGAAGATATGCTGGGGGTTCCTGGACGTCCTCTGCGCAAAAAATGCCCTAGAAGTTTTGGCTTCTGTTTGCGCCTGAAACTCTCCTCAGCTCCGAGTTGCATCGGAGACTTTGGATGTTTCCCGCTCTCTTGGCAGAATAGTCACCCAGGAAACGTTAGAAGGATTAAAACCAATTCAACCCATTGGTTAACTATGACACTGACCCACAGGTCCCTCCAACTACCTGTCCTGACACTCCATTGAAAATCCAAATGCCCTTCGACGCCCTGACACCCCTCTCACCCCCAGGCAACCCCCCCACCCTGTCCCCAACACCCGGCCACCTAAACCTTCGACACCCGGCAACACCCTGGATGGACTTTTATGGTCCTGTCGCGGTGGGTGGAGGGGCATAAATTATGCGGATCCATTTAAAAGTCCATTGACTTTGGCAGTACCATAAAATCCCACTGGTGTAAAAGTCCGCCCCCCCCATGACCACCCGATGCTCCCCACCCGCCCCTCCGTTCCCCTGGCCACCTGACACATCCAGTATATAGGTCTATTTCTCTGCTGTATTTCCACTGCTTTCAATGGGTGAGTATCTATGAGTAGTCTCTAAAACAGGTACAATCCTGTGGTTGGAATGATAGTCTAATTGATTATGGGTTAAATCATATTGTTCAATCTATTGGAATTGTACATGATGATCCCCTCTCACCATATGTACTATTTTAAAGACTTTTTTATTCTCATTCTATTTTCTATCTGCTCCATGCCATATTGTACACAACAGTTGAGCTGCCAGAAGAGATCTTGTAATGCCCCTTCCAATATATGTGCTGGAGGTTAGTTGGGAGTGGGCCAAGTGTTCCTCCATGGAAGCATGGAGAGCATTGCTGATTTCAGGGATACAGAATATAACAATTTGAGGACACACAGCCTTATTTTTTGGCTTAATGGTATGTTGCATTAGAGTTCTGTAAATAAATATTTATAACACAATCGAGAAATAATAATATAACAATCTTATATTCTTCAAATAGGTGAGAAGTCTGATTCTAACCGCAGTAATGAACTTATTAGCTGATTACACAAGGCATTAATGAACAAGAAAGTTTAACAAATGGCTGAATTCCTGTACTGATATTAAACAGTTGTTCAAATACTAAGTCTAAACCGTGTGTAGATGCAGTGTCAGATGCAAGTACAACAATTTGAGGGAACTATTATAGCCAAACAGACATTGGCAGTACAGTATGAACAAAATAGACCTGAAGTGAAATTGATGGTTAGCCCTGTTTTCAGCATCAAAATTAGCAAACCATGTGGAAAGTTCAAAGCAGAATTTGGAAAACAGTGCACCATTTGAAATGAATGGAAAATCGCTTATTGTCACAAGTAGGCTTCAAATGAAATTACTGTGAAAAGCCCCGAGTTGCCACATTCCGGTGCCTGTTCGGGGAGGCTGTTACAGAAATTGAACCGTGCTGCTGGCCTGCCTTGGTCTGCTTTCAAAGCCAGCGATTTAGCTCTGTGCTAAACAGCCCCTGTGTTTGAAGTATTAGCCCCAGTTAAAAGAACATTTGGGGAAAACCACTAACCCTGATAAATGTTCCTTTTCAAACACTAGAGCATGTGGCGTCCTCTTGGAGAAGATAGATCTTCATCCTATAAGCTCAAAACTGATTATAAAATCCTGGTCCAGTTAGCGAGGCACATGGAGGCTTTGAGGAAAGAGATGGCGATCACATTGAAGTCATTGGTGGAGGAGGCGATCGCCCCGGTGAGAGGAGCTGTGGCAAAGACATCGGCCGAGGTGAGAGAGCAGGGCGAGAAGGTGAAGGAAGTGGAGGAGGCCGCGTCGCAGCACAGCGATCAGCTCACCTCGATGGGGGACGAGCTGCGGAGGGCGGTGGAGGTCAACAGAGGGCTCCGAGCAGCTTAGCCAGCGCTCAAATGTTACTGTGGCGTCGGCTGCCTGTCGGTCCAGCTTCAGGCGATCAGGCTTGAGTGATGAGTTCATCTTAGAAGTTTAGTGTATTAAATTGATACGCCATCAATAAACACATGACGAGTGACTTCCGGTGGCGTGGGTGAGCAGGGCGGCCGCAACACCAAGAGCTCCCGCCAGTGGCCGCGATTCGCGGCGATTTCGGGGAAATCCCCGAGTCTTCATGCACCCCCCGACTATCATCGACCTTTGGGGCCGCCACGAGCAGCCAGCGGGGCCGGTTTAAAAACCGGCGAAGAACCCCGCGCGGGTGTCGGGCGGCGGGGGGCTGAGGTACCGGGCCTGGCGCGGCAGGTCAGAGTAGCAGGGGCAGAGCTACGAGGAGGCCGAGGCGGCAGGCCCAAGGCCAGGGCACCATGTAGGGAGGGTGCTCCATGTCAGATGGCTCCCACCTAGGAAGAAGAAAGAAGGTTGAAGCCTGGTCCCAGGTGAATGCAGAGGAGAAAGAAAGAAGATTTAAGGAAGATTGGGGAAAGTTTTTTTTTTCTGCCCCCTTTTTTTTTCAAAAAAGAAGAATGTCAGATTGATGAAGGGCAGGAGGGTGAAGGGAGAGAGAGGAGAAAGGAAAGAAGATGAGAAACAATAAGCCGCTAAAGGATGCGAAGAGCAGTGTCGAAGAAAGGAGGAAACGCGGGTTTGCCGCCGAAGGAGAAGACGAGCAAAAGTGTTGACAGGATGGCGGAAGCCGAACTGCAAGGCGGGGCCGCACTACTTACGGTGGAGAAGATGACCGAGCTGGAAAATGAGCTGGAAAAACATTTGGTGAGGCACATGGAGGCCTTGAGGAAAGAGATGGCGGTTGTGTTGAGGACATGGGTGGAGGAGGCAATCGGCCTGATCAGGGTGGAGGTGGCAAAGACATCGGCCGAGGTGAGAGAGCAGGGCGAGAAGATGAAGGAGGTGGAGGAGGCCGTGACATGACACAGCGACCAGGTCACCTCGATGGGGGACGAGCTGCGGAGGGTGGTGGAGGTTAACAGAGGACTCCGAGCAAAGCTGGAAGACTTGGAAAACCGCTCAAGGCGGCACAATTTGAGAATTGTGGGCTTGCCCGAAGGGACAGAGGGCCCAAGGCCAACGCAATACTTCGCTAAGAAGTTGGCGGAGCTGATGGGGGAGGGTGAGAGCCCCACCCTGTACGAGCTAGACCGAGCTCATCGGTCATTAAGGCCGAAGCCCAAAGTGAACGAGCCGCCAAGGGCAGTAATTATCTGCTTCCATAAGTTTTGCATGAAGGAGAAAGTATTAAGCTGGGCGAAGCAGGAGCGTGAGGTGCTGTGGGATGGTACTGCGGTTCGGATCTACCAGGACTTGACGGTGGAGTTGGCAAAAAGACGAGCGGCGTTTGGGCGAGTGAAGGCGGCTTTGTACAAGAAGGGGGTGTGATTTGGTGTGGTGTACCCGGCGAAGTTGAGAGTAACATATAACGCCAAAGACTTTTATTTTGAGACAGCGGAGGCGGCTGAGGCGTTCGTGAGGGCAGAAGGCTTGGGACAGACGTGAAGAGCGGAACTGGAAGAGAGGCTGTGGACTGTGTTTGAGCAGCTGGAAAATGTACAAATGTTACAACTTTCTTTTTACTGATTTGTATTGAAATTTACTTCTCTTTGCATTGTTACAGAGTTCAAGTTAATGGCGTTCTGTGTTGCGACGGTTAAATGTTATGTTAGTGAATTGTAGGGGTTGGATTGTTGGGTTTGTTTTGGAGTTTCTTTCTCTAGGACTGGGTGGAAGGGGGCGAGAGGTCTTTGCGGGGGAGCCACCCGCGCTAGCTAACTAAAGTCAGTTAGTGAACGGGAGAGAGGTGAGAGGAGGGCTGCGGACGTTGGAGCCTGGATAGCAGGCTTCAATGGGCCTACGAGGCGAGCAAGAGGGGGTGGAGGGATGGATGTTGGGGGATGTTTTTGTAGGGGGGGTTCTTGGGAGGGGGGGAAGGGGTTTGATGTTAACAATGGACAGGGGCGGGTCAGGCTTATGGGGCAGGGCCCAGTGGTATGGTGATAGTGGATAAGAAAGGTGGGGGGTGAGAGACCCCCAGTAAGGATAATCACGTGGAACGTGAGAGGGCTAGGAGGTCCGGTCAAGAGGTCAAGGGTGCTTGCACAACTTAAAAGTTTGAAAGCCGATGTAGCAATGCTGCAGGAGACTCACTTGAGGGTGAAGGACCAGGTGAGATTTAAAAAGGGCTGGGTTAGCCAAGTGTTTCACTCCGGATTTGATGGAAGGGCTCGAGGGGTAGCGGTGCTGGTCAGCAAAAGAGTACGCTTCCAGATGGAGAAGGTGGTGGCAGATCAGGGGGGTAGATATGTGATTGTGACAGGGGCACTGGAGGGGAGATTAGTGGTGCTGTTAAGTGTATACGGTCCCAATTGGGACGATGTGGGATTCGCGAGGAAGGTGTTTGGGGTTATTCCCGACTTGGACACGCATGAGCTGATTGTGGGGGGGGGGGACTGGAACTTGGTGCAGGAGCCAAGGTTGGACAGATCACGGCCGCGCTCGCTGGTCCCATCATGGGGGGCAAAGGCACTGGCTGGGCTAATGGTGGAAATAGGAGGGGTGGATCCTTGGAGGTTCCTGCACCCAAGGGAACGGGAGTATTCCTTTTTCTCAGCGGTCCATAAGGTATACTCGCGGATCGACTGTTTTGTGGTGGGGAAGGCTTTGCTGGCTGGCGTCAAGGGGTCGGCATACTCGGCAATTGCAGTGTCAGATCACGCTCCACGTTGGGTGGATATGGTGCTGGAGAAGGGAGCAGCGCAGAGACCGGGGTGGAAACTGGATGTGGAGCTTTTGGGGAACCAAGTGTTCTGTGCGAAAATTGAAAAGGTAACTAAGGAATATGTAGTTTTCAAATGTACGGGTGAGGTGTCGAAGGCAATCGTCTGGGAGGCTCTAAAGGCGGTGGTGAGAAGTGAGGTAATTTTGTTTAAGGCCATGCTGGAAAAAGAAGAGAGGTTGGAGCGGCAGAGGGTAATAGATGAGATGTTGGAGGTAGATAGGAGGTATGCAGAAGATGGGGACCCGGCGAAGCTGGAAAAGTGAAAGGAACTACAGGCGAGCTTCGACCGACTGTCCACCAGGAAGGCGGTGCGCCAACTGAGACGAGCAAGGGGTGCAGTTCATGAACATGGAGATAATGGGGATATGTTAGCAGGTCAGCTCCGGAGGGAGGCAGCGGCAAGGGAAATTCTTCAGGTGAAGGATAGGGCAGGGAAGTTGGTGGTGGCCCAGTGCTGACTAACAAGGTTTTTGAGGAGTTTTATGAGAGTTAGTACAAGTCAGAGCCACTCGGAGGAGACCGTGAGATGCAGGAATTTCTCAATGGTTGGAGTACCCGAGGCTAGGGGAGGGGGACAGGGCTACACTAGAAGGAGCAATAGTGGAGCAGGAGATAAAGGATGCGATTGGGAGGATGCAGTCAGGGAAGGTGGCAGGGCCGGATGGGTTTCCGGTGGAATATTACAAAAAAATTAAGGATAAGTTGGCACCCCTGAAGGTGGGGATGTTTGAGGAGGCGAAAGGGAAGGGGGTGTTGCCGCAAACCTTGGGGCAGGCATCGATTTCCCTGTTACTAAAAAAAAGATCAGGATCCGACGGAGTGTGGATTGTATCGGCCCATATCACTTCTGAATGTGGACGTAAAAGCGTTGGCGAAGGTACTGGCGGGTAGGCTGGAGGAGTGCCTTCCGAAGGTGATAGGGGAGGATCAGACGGGGTTCGTGAAAGGGAGGCAGCTGTTTTCGAACATCAGGAGGGTTTTGAACGTTGTTATGGCACCGGCGGAAAGAAAGGAAACAGAGGTAGTTGTGGCATTGGACGCCGAGAAGGCGTTTGATCGGGTAGAATGGGGGCACCTGATGGCAGTGCTGGAGCGGTTTTGGATTGGGCCAAGGTTTGTGAACTGGGTAAAACTATTATATAAGGAACCGAAGGCGAGTGTCCGCACAAATAATATCAGTTCGAGATACGTTTCTCTCCACCGTGGGACGAGGCAGGGATGTCCTATGTCCCCCCTGCTGTTTGCACTTGCGATTGAGCCGTTGGCCATCGCATTGAGAAGTTCGGGAGCATGGAAAGGAATAGTGCGGGGGGGGGGGAATAGAGCATAGGGTGTCCTTATATGCCGACGACTTGCTGCTGTATGTGTCGGAGCCGAGTGCATCGATAGGAAGAATATTGGAGCTACTGCGGGTATTTGGGTCTTTCTCGGGGTATAAGTTGAACCTGGACAAGAGTGAGTACTTTGTGGTGTCTCGGCCAGGGGTGGGGGCAGGGGTGGGGGGGGGAGGGGGGGTGCCATTCCGTAGAGCAGGGACTCATTTTAGGTATCTGGAGGTGCAGGTTGCCTGGGAGTGGGGAAGGCTTCGCAGGTACAACCTCACTAGTTTGGTGGGGAGAGTGAAAGCGATCTGGCAAGGTGGGACGGCCTTCCTCTGTCACTGGCGGGTCGGGTACAGGCGGTTAAAATGAATGTGTTGCCGCGATTCCTGTTTATTTTTCAATGCCTACCGATTTTCCTGCCAAAGTCTTTTTTCAGGGAGATTGAGGGAAGGATTATCTCATTCATATGGGGAGGGAATGTGGCCAGAGTGAGAAAGGTGCTGCTACAGTGGGGAAGGCAGGCAGGGGGTTTGGGCCTCCCGAACCTGATGTACTACTACTGGGCGGCGAATGTGGAGAAAGTGCGGAGCTGGGTCAGAGGGGTTGATTCTCAGTGGGTCAGAATGGAGGAGAGTTTGTGCAGGAGGTCGGGGCTGAAGGCACGTGCAACAGCGCCGCTCCCGATAGCTCCGGGGAAATATTCAGGGAGTCAATAATAGCTTCATTAAAAATCTGGAAGCAGTTTCGCCAACACTTCGGGTTGGGTTAAGGTCAAGGGAAATGCCGATTCGGGGGAACCACAGATTTGAGCCAGGGAGGTGGGATGGAAGTTTTCGGAAATGGGAAGAGAAGGGGATTAAGACACTAAAAGATTTGTTTCTTCGGGGTCGGTTTGCAGGATTGAGGGAGCTGGAAGCGAAGTATGAGCTAGAGCAGGGAGAAGTGTTTCGGTACATGCAGGTTCGGGATTTTGCCAGGAAGGAGATACAGAGCTTCCCAGCGGAACCGGCCTCCACATTGCTGGAGGAGGTGTTGACGACAAGGGGACTGGAGAAAGGGACAGTGTCAGCGGTGTACGGAGCTATTCTGGAAGAGGATAAGGCACCACGGGAAGGGATCAAAGCAAAGTGGGAGGAAGAGCTGGGAGAGGTTATAGAGGAGGGGGTCTGGTGTGAGGTGCTCCAGAAAGTGAATGCCTCCACCTCATGTGCGAGGTTGGGGCTGATACAGCTGAAGGTGGTACATAGAGCGCACCTCATGAGGGCGAGGATGAGCCGATTTTTTGAAGGAGTAGAGGATGTGTGTGAGCGTTGCGGCGGGGGGGGGGGGGGGGGAGCCGCAAATCACGTTCATATGTTTTGGTCCTGTCCAAAGCTAGGGGAGCACTGGAAAGAGGTATATAGGGTAATTTCCAAGGTGGTGCATGTGAAACTGGACCCGGGTCCCCAGGAGGCCATATTCGGGGTGTCGGACCAGCCAGTGTTGGAAACGAGAGCGGAGGCAGATATCATAGCCTTCGCCTCATTGATCGCCCGAAGGCGGATCCTGCTGGGATGGAGAGCAGCCTCTCCACCTATGCCCTGGCGTGGCGGGGGCACCTGTTGGAATACTTGACCCTTGAGAAGGTTACGTTCGAACTGAAGGGAAGCTCGGAGGGGTTCTACAAGTCATGGGCACTATTTATTATGCACTTTCAAGAACTGGATAACATCGAACGTTAGTTGGGGGGTGGGTGGGAGGGGGGCTGTGTAGATTAAGGGTGACTACAGGTAATCCCTGATTCCTTTTTGTCATTTGTTTATGTAAACATGCGGGCTAATGTTTGGGGGTTGGTGGGCGGATGGGATCGTTGTTATTATGGGGATTTACATATCTTGTTGACTATTGTTTATTGTTGATGGGTGTAAATGTGGGAGAAAATGTGAAAAAGGAAGAGAATAAAAATATTTTTTTCAAAAAATAAATAAACACACGAGTGATGAACATGAATGAGGACTCCGAGCAAAGCTTGAGGACTTGGAGAACCGCTCAAGGTGGCACAATCTAAGAATTGTGGGCTTGCCCGAAGGGATAGAGGGTCCAAGGCCAACAGAGTACTTCGCTAAGAGGTTGGCAGAGCTGATGGGGGAGGGAGAGAACCCCTCCCGGTACGAGCTGGACCGAGCTCATCGGTCGTTAAGGCCGAAGCCCAAAGTGAATGAGCCGACAAGAGCAGTAATCATCTGTTTCCATAAGTTCTGCATGAAGGAGAAGGTGTTAAGCTGGGCGGAGCAGAAGCGTGAGGTGCTGTGGGATGGTGCCGGAGTTCGGATCTACCAGGACTTGACAGTGAAGTTGGCAAAAAGCCGAGCGGCGTTCGGTCGAGTGAAGGCAGCACTGCACAAGAAGGGGGTGTGATTTGGTATGGTATACCCGGCGAAGCTGAGGGTGACGTATGGTGCCAAAGACTTTTATTTCGAGACAGCGGAGGCGGCTGAGGCGTTCGTGAGGGCAGAAGGTTTGGGACAGACGTGAGGAGCGGAACTGGAAGAGAGACTGTGGACTGTGATTGGGGAGATGGAAAATGTATAAATGTTATAACTTTTGTGGTAAACCACTGTATTGCATTGTGTTGTGTTGCACATGCCTGGGATTGTCCCTGTTGGCTCCGCCTCCACCTGTGGCTCCTCCCCTCGGGCTAATGTATAAAGGTGGCTGGTCTCCACCTCTGACCCAGTTTGGGACCAGAGGCCAGGAGGCTTGCTGTTTAATGTATTAAAGCCTCAGTTACGTTCACCACTCGTCGTGTGTTTATTGATGGCATATCAATTTAATACACTAAACATCTAATCTGAACTCATCACTCAAGCCTGATCGCCTGGAGCTGGACCGACAGGCAGCCGACGCCACAGTAACATTTGAGCACTGGCTAAGCTGCTTCGAAGCGTACCTCAGATCCTTCATCAAAGACTTCACCGACCTCCAAAAGAAGCAGATCCTCCACGCACGGGTGAGCCCACAAGTCTTTCTTCTCATCAGGGACGCCCCCTCGTATACGGAGGCGATAACGGTGCTGAAGGGACAATACGTGAAGTCCGTTAACGAGGTGAATACTAGGCACCTCCTTGCCACGAGATGGCAACGCCCTGGGGAATCACTAGCAGAATTCCTGTGTGCTTTGCACGTACTCTGCCGGAACTGCGATTGCCAGGCGTTATCGGCTGCCCAGCACGCGGAGCTGCTGATCAGGGACACTTATGTCACAGGCATGAAATTAAACTATATCCGCCAGCGATTACTAGAAGTGGGGACACTAGGCCTCCCAGAGACAGTGCAGCTCTCCAACTCATTGGAGGTGGCCTCCCAGAACATGGGGGCCTACACCTCCGACAGTGCGGCACCCTCGTGGACCCCGTGGGCGCCGCAATCATCCGACCCGGGTGCGATGCAAGCCTGTGCCGCGCAGCGTCCCGCCAAAGCCGGAGGCCCAGGTGCTACTTTTGCGGCATGGGTAATCACCCCAGACAACGCTACCCTGCACGGAACGCAATTTGCAACGGGTGTGGGAGGAAGGGCCACTTTGCAAAAGCCTGCCAGGCCCGCCCTCCCCCTAAAACTTCTAGGCCCAGCAGCGCTGCCTTCTGCCTGTCGGGACAGCCCCCAGCTGCCACGCCACCCGCCATGTGCGACCCGTGGGCGCTGCCATCTTCGCCGCCATCTTCAATTTCAGCCGCCACGTGTGACCCATGGGGGCCGACATCTTTAATGCATCCTCCAAACGCCACGCGCGACCCACGGGGCCGCCATCTTGGACGCCATCGCCGCTGCCACCCGCTACGTGGGACCCATGGGGGCCGCCACCTTGGACGCCATCGCCGATGCCTCCTGCCATGCGCGACTCATGGGGGCTGCCATCTTGGGACCACTCCGCAGCCTCCCAGGAGCCCGGCTCACCCGACCGTACGCTGGCCGCCGCTACCTCCGACCGGCCTATCAACCGCCTTCCGAAGCTCGCTTCCATCACACTCGACTAGTCCGTGGCCACACCACCTTGCGAAGTCTACGATGACCGTCCGGATCAACGGGCACGAGACGGCCTGTCTTTTCAACTCCGGGAGCACAGACAGCTTCATTCACCCAGATACGGTAAGGCGCTGCTCCCTCCCAATCTTACCCGCGACCCAGAAAATCTCCCTGGCTTCCGGATCCCATGCAGTAGAAATCCAGGGGTACTGTGTCGCGACCCTTACTGTACAAGGCGTAGAATACGCTAACTTCAAACTCTACATCCTTCCCCATCTCTGCGCTGCCCTATTACTGGGGCTCGACTTTGGGCAGCACAGTAGCACACGTGGCTAGCACTGTGGCTTCACAGCGCCAGGGTCCCAGGTTCGATTCATTGCTGGGTCACTGTGTGGAGTTTGCACATTCTCCCCGTGTGTGCGTGGGCTTCCTCCGGGTACTCCGGTTTCCTCCCACAGACCAAAGACGTGCAGGTTAGGTGGATTAGCCATGCTAAATTGCCTTTAGTGTCCAAAAAGGTTAGATGGGGTTATTGGGTTATGGGGATAGGGTGGTATGAGGGCTTAAGTGGGTCGGTGCAGCCACGATGGGCTTAATGGCCTCCTTCTGCACTGTATGTTCTATGTTCTATGACTTCCAGAGCCACCTCCAAAGCCTTACTTTAAAGTTCGGTGGACCTCTGCCCCTCCCTTACCGTCTGTAGCCTCGCGACCCTTAAGGTAGCCCCACCCTCGCTCTTCGCAAATCTCACCCCGGACTGTAAGCCCATCGCTACTAGGAGCAGATGATACAGTGCCCGGGACAGGGCCTTTATCAGGTCGGGGGTCCAGCGACTCCTACAAGAGGGCATCATTGAGTCTAGTACCAGCCCCTGGAGAGCCCAGGTGGTGGTCGTCAAGACTGGGGAGAAGCACCGGATGGTCATCGACTACAGTCAGACCATCAACTGGTACACGCAGCTCGATGCGTACCCCCTCCCCTGCATATCTGACATGATCAACCAGATTGCGCAGTATCGAGTCTTCGTACCACCAGCTCCCTATCCGCCCGGAGGATCGCCAATACACTGCCTTTGAGGCAGATGGCCGCCTCTCCCTCTTCCTCAGGGTCCCCTTCGGCGTCACCAATGGGGTCTCAGTCTTCCAACGAGAGATGGACTGAATGGTTGACCAGTACGGGCTGCGGGCCACGTTCCCGTACTTAGACAATGCCACCATCTGCGGCCATGACCAGCAGGACCATGACGAAAACCACCGGCACTTCCTCCACACTGGTAAACTCCTGAATCTCACCTATTATAAAGAAAAATGTGTTTTCCGCACAACCCGCCTAGCCATCCTCGGCTACGTCGTGGAACACGGAGTCCTAGGGCCCGATCCCGCCCGCATGCACCCCCTCCTAGAACTCCCCCTTCCTCACTGCCCCGAGGCCCTGAAGAGATGCCTGGGGTTCTTTTCCTATTATGCCCAGTGGGTCCCCAATTATGCGGACAAGGCCCGTCCACTTATCAAATCTACCATTTTCACCCTAACGGCTGAGGCCCGCCTGGCCTTCAATCGCATCAAGGCAGATATTGCCAAAGCCGCAATGCACGCGGTGGACGAGTCCATCCCATTCCAGGTGGAGAGCGATGTGTTGGACTTTGCTCTGGCCGCTACCCTCAACCAGGCGGGCAGGCCCGTGGCTTTCTTCTCCCGTACCCTTCATGCCTCCAAAATTCGACACTCCTCCGACGAAAAGGAAGCCCAGGCCATTGTGGAAGCTGTGTGACATTGGAGGCATTACCTGGCCGGCAGGCGATTCACTCTCCTCACTGACCAACGGTCGGTTGTCTTCATGTTCAATAATACACAGATCAAGATCAAGAATGACAAGATTCTGAGGTGGAGGTTCGAGCTCTCCACCTACAACTACGATATCTTGTATCGACCTGGGAAGCTCAATGAGCCCCCAGCTGTCCTATCCCGCGGTACATGTGCCAGCGCACAAGAGACCGACTCTGGGCCCTCCACAATGACCTCTGTCACCCGGGGGTCACCCGTTTTTTTCACTTGATCAAGGCTCGCAACCTACCTTACTCCATCGAGGAGGTCAGGTCCGTGACCAGGGACTGCCAGGTCTGCGCGGAGTGCAAACCGCACTTTTATCGGCCAGACAGAGTGCACCTGGTAAAGGCCTCCCGCCCCTTTGAGCGCCTCAGCATCGACTTCAAAGGGCCCCTCCCCTCCACTGACCGTAATGTGTACTTCCTCAACATTATTGACGAGTACTCAAGATTCCCCTTTGCCATCCCATGCCCTGACATGACCTCTGCCACCGTCATCAAGGCCCTGCACAGTCTTTTCACCCTGTTCGGTTTCCCCGCCTACATCCATAGCGATCGGGGTTCCTCCTTCATGAGCGACGAGTTGCGTCAGTTCCTGGTCAGCAAGGGCATCGCTTCCAGCAGGACGACCAGCTACAACCCCCGGGGAAATGGACAGGTGGAGAGGGAGAACGCAACGGTCTGGAAGGCTGTCCTCCTGGCCCTACGGTCTAGAAGTCTCCCAGTCTCCCGCTGGCAGGAGGTCCTCTCTGACGCGCTCCACTCCATCCGGTTGCTCCTGTGTACAGCCACCAACGGGACTCCTCACGAGCGTATGTTTGCTTTCCCCAGGAAATCCGCCTCCGGTTCTCGCTTCCGTCCTGGCTGGCAGTCCCAGGGCCAGTTCTCTTTCGGAAGCATGCGAGGAGTCATATATCGGATCCCCTCGTCGAGAAGGTCATGCTCCTCCATGCCAATCCACAATATGCCTACGTGGCACATCAGGATGGGCGACAGGACACAGTGTCCCTTCGGGATTTGGCACCTGCAGGTTACCCAGCGACCATCACCACAACCACCCCCGACCCTACACAGTCTTCCCCCACCCCTGCCCACCTACCTCACGAACTAGCACCCGCAGGCCCACCGGCGACCATCACCACCACCCCCGCCCATACACCGCCCCCCGCTTCACCGACTCAACATCTGGGTGAAGAAGACGACAACACACTCCCGAACGTGCAGGTCTCGACACTGGTGCCCACACCACAGCTGGGACTGAGGCAATCACGGCGGAAGGTCAAAGCCCCTGACAGACTTGAACTTTAAGACCACTTCACCCCTGCTGGACTCTTTTTTTTAACAGGGGGTGAATGTGGTAAACCACTGTATTGCATTGTGTTGTGTTGTTACATGCCTGAGCTTGTCCCGGCTGGCTCTGCCTGTGGCTCCTCCCCTTGGGCTCATGTATAAAGGTGGCAAATCTCCACCTCCGACCAAGTTCGGGACCAGAGGCCAGGAGGCTTGCTGTTTAGTGTAGTAAAGCCCCAGTTACGTTCATCGCTCGTCGTGTGTTTATTGATGGCATATCAACTTTCTTTTCACTGACGTGTATTGTAATTTACTTCGCTTCACATTGTTACAGAGTTCAAGTTATTGGTTGGGTTGATTGGCATTCTGTGTTGCGACGGTTATATCTTATTTTAGTGAATTGTATGGGTTGGATTGGTGTTTCTGTTTTTTCTTTCTCTGGGACTGAGTGGGAGGGGACGGTATATCTTGGCGGGGGAAGCAAACCCGCGCTAGCTAACTAAAGTCGGCTAGTGAACGGAGGTGAGGTGAGGGGAGGGCTGCGGACATTGGAGCCTGGTTGGCAGGTTTCGATGGGCCTACGAGGTGAGCGCGAGGGGGAAGGGATTGATGCTGGGAGATATTTTTTCGAGAGGAAATGTAGGGGGGACGTTTGGGAGGGAGGGAAGGGGTTCGATGTTAACAATAGACAGGGGAGTGTCAGGCTTATGGGGCAGGACCCGGGGGTATTATGATGGTGGATAAGAAGGGTGGGGGAGGTGAGACGCCCCCAGTTAGGATAGTCACGTGGAACGTGAGGGGGTTAGGAGGTCCGGTCAAGAGGTCAAGGGTGCTGGCGCATCTTAAAAGTTTGAAAGCAGATGTAGCAATGCTGCAGGAGACTCACTTGAGGGTGAAGGACCAGGTGAGACTTAAAAAGGGCTGGGTTAGCCAAGTGTTTCACTCTGGACTTGATGGAAGGGCTCGCGGGGTAGTGGTAATGGTCAGAAAAAGCGTACACTTCCAGATGGAGAAGGTGGTGGCGGATCAGGGGGGTAGATATGTGATTGTGACAGGGGCGCTGGAGGGGAGGTTAGTGGCGCTGTTAAGTGTACATGGCCCCAATTGGGCCGATTCGCAAAGAAGGTGTTTGGGGCCATCCCCGACTTGGACACACACAAACTGATAGTGGGGGGGGGACTGGAACTTGGTGCAGGAGCCAAGGTTGGACAGATCACGGCCGCGCTCGCTGGTCCCATCAGGGGGGGGGGCGAAGGCATTAGCTGGGCTAATGGTGGAAATGGGGGGGTGGATCCTTGGAGGTTTCTGCATCCGAGGGAGCGGGTGTATTCATTTTTCGCAGCAGTCCATAAGGTATACTCGCAGATCGACTTTTTCGTGGTGGGGAAGGCTTTGTTGGCTTGGGTTAAGGGGTTGGAATACTCGGCAATTGCA
Source organism: Scyliorhinus torazame (assembly GCF_047496885.1). Classification (NCBI taxonomy): domain Eukaryota; kingdom Metazoa; phylum Chordata; class Chondrichthyes; order Carcharhiniformes; family Scyliorhinidae; genus Scyliorhinus; species Scyliorhinus torazame. The sequence goes on along the minus strand of NC_092708.1, from coordinate 222,029,717 downwards.
GTGTCAGATCATGCTCTGCATTGGGTGGATATGGTACTGGAGAAGGGGGTATCGCAGAGGCCGGGGTGGAAATGAGGTGTGGGACCTTTAGGGAACCAAGTGTTTTGTGACAAAATTGAAAAGGTTATTAAGGAATATGTAGGTTTCAACTGTACGGGTGAGGTGTCGAAGGCGGTCGTCTGGGAGGCTCTAAAGGTGGTGGTGAGGGGGGAGGTGATCTCGTTTAAGGCCAGGGTGGACAAAGAGGAGAGGTTGGAGGGGCAGAGGGTAATAGATGAGATGCTGGAGATAGATAGGAGTTATGCAGACGATGGGGACCCAGCAAAGCTGGAAAAGAGGAAGGAACTACAGGCGAGCTTTGACCGACTATCTACCAGGAAGGTGGTGCGCCAACTGAGACGAGCAAGGGGTGCAGTTTACGAACATGGAGGTATGTTAGCAGGTCAACTCCGGAGGGAAGCAGCGGTAAGGGAAATTGTTCAGGTGAGGGATAGGGCAGGGAAGTTGGTGGTGGTGCCGGATCCGGTTAACAAGGTCTTTGAGGAATTCGATGAGAGGTTGTACAGGTCAGAGCCACCAGTGGGCGATCGTGTGATGCAGGAATTACTAGATTGGTTGGAGTACCCGAGGCAAGGGGAGGGAGACAGGGCTACATTAGAAGGAGCGATAGTGGAGCAGGACATAAAGGATGCGATTGGAAGGATGCAGTCAGGGAAGGTGGCAGGGCCGGATGGGTTTCCGGTGGAATATTATAAAAAATTCAAGGATAAGCTGGCACCCCTGATGGTGGGGATGTTTGAAGAGGCGATAGGGAAGTGGGTGTTGCTACAAACCTTGGGGCAGGCATCGATTTCCCTGTTGCTAAAAAAAGATAAGGATCCGACAGAGTGTGGGTCGTATAGGCCCATATCACTTCTGAATGTGGATGCAAAAGTATTGGCGAAAGGTACTGGCGGGTAAGCTGGAGGAGTGCCCCCCGAAGGTGATAGGTGAAGATCAGACGGGGTTCGTGAGAGGGAGGTAGCTCTTTTCAAACATTAGAAGGGTATTGAACGTCGTTATGGCACCGGCAGAGGGGAAGGAAACAGAGGTGGTTGTGGCATTGGACGCTGAGAAGGCATTTGACCGGGTGGAATGGGGGTACTTGATGGCAGTTCTGGAGCTGTTTGGGTTGGACCAAGATTTGTGAACTGGGTAAAGCTACTGTATAAGGAGCCGATGGCGAGTGTCCGCACAAATAACATCGGATCGAGATACGTTTCTCTCCACCGTGGGACTAGGCAGGGATGTCCTATGTCCCCCCTGCTGTTTGCACTCGCGATTGAGCCGTTGGCCATCGCATTAAGAAATTTGGGGGTATGGAAAGGAATAGTGCGGGGGGGAATAGAGCAGAGGGTGTCCTTATATGCAGATGACTTGCTGTTATACGTGTCGGAACCGAGTGTGTCGATAGGGGGATTATTCGAGCTGCTTCGAGTGTTTGGGTCTTTCTCGGAGTACAAGCTGAATCTAGACAAGAGTGAGTATTTTGTGGTATTTCGGCCGGGTGTGGGGGCAGGGGTGGGGGGCAACCATTCCGTAGGGCACGGACTCACTTTAGGTACCTGGGGATGCAGGTTGCCCGGGAGTGGGGGGGGCCTCCGCAGGTACAACATTTCTAGTTTGGTGGGGAGAGCGAAAGCCAATCTGGCAAGGTGGGATGGTCTCCCTCTGTCACTGGCGGGTCGGGTACAGGTGTTTAAAATGAGCGTGTTGTCACGATTTCTGTTTATTTTTCAATGCCTGCCGATTTTCCTGCCAAAGGCTTTTTTCAGAGAGATTGAGGGAAGGATTACGTCGTTCATATGGGGAGGGAAGGTGGCCAGAGTGAGAAAGGTGCTGCCACAGAGGGGAAGGCAGGCAGTGGGTTTGGGTCTTCCAAACCTGATGTATTACTACTGGGCGGCGAATGTGGAGATGGTGTGGAGCTGGATCAGAGGGGGTGATTCCCAATGGGTCAGAATAGAGGAGAGTTTGTGCAGGGGGTCAGGATTGAAAGCACTGGCAACAGCGCCACTCCCGAAAGCCCCGGGGAAGTACTCAGGGAGTCCGGTAATAATAGCTTCATTGAGAATTTGGAGGCAGTTTCGCCAACACTTCGGGTTGGGGGCAGGGTCAAGGGAAATGCCGATTCGGGGGAAACACAGATTTGAGCCAGGGAGGTGGGATGGAAATTTTCGGAAATGGGAGGAGAAGGGGATTAAGACACTGAAAGATTTGGTTCTTAGTGGTCGGTTTGCAGGATTGAAGGAGCTGGAAGCGAAGTATGGGCTGGAGCAGGGGGAAATATTTAGATACATGCAGGTTCACGATGTTGCCAGAAAGGAGATACAGAACTTCCCGGAGGAGCCGGCCTCCACATTGCTGGAGGAGGTGCTGAAGACAGGGGGACTGGAGGAGGGGGTAGTGTCAGCTGTCTACGGAGCTATTTTGTAGGAGGAGAAGGCACCACTGGAAGGGATCAAAGCAAAGTGGGAGGAAGAATTGGGAGAGGACATGGAGGAGGGGTTCTGGTGTGAGGTGCTCCAGAGAGTGAATGCCTCCATCTCGTGCGCAAGGTTGGGGCTGATACAGCTGAAGGTGGTATACAGAGCACACCTCACGAGGGCGAGGATGAGCCGATTCTTTGAAGGAGTAGATGTGTGTGAACGTTTGCGGGGGGGGCCCACCGCTAATCACATTCATATTTTTTGATCCTGTCCAAATCTAGAGGATTACTGGAAGGAGGTTTTTAGGGTAATCTCTAAAGTGGTGCACGTGAAACTGGACCCGGGGCCCCGGGAGGCCATATTCGGGGTGTCGGACCAGCCAGGGTTGGAAACGGGTGCGGAGGCAGATGTCGTAGCCTTTGCTTCATTGATCGCCCGTAGGCGGATCCTGATGGGTTGGAGGGCAGCCTCTCCACCCTGTGCCCTGGCGTGGCGGGGGGATCTGTTGGAATTCTTGACTCTTGAGAAGGTTAAGTTTGAACTGAGGGGAAGGATGAAGGGGTTCTACAATTCATGGGCACCATTCATTATGTACTTTCAAGAACTGGATAACATCGAACATTAGTTGGGGGTGGGTGGGTGGGAGGGTTGAGGGGAGGGGGGGCGGTACCGGGGTGTTAATGGTGACTATGGGTGATTCCTGATTCTTTTTTTGTCAGTTGTTTGTGTGAACATGTGGGCGAATGTTTTGGGTTTGGTGGGAGGATGGGATCGTTGTTATCGATATGGGGATTGACATATTTGTTACTGATTATTGTTTATTACTGATTATTGTTTATTGTTGGTGGGTGTAAATTTGGGAGAATAAAGAAATATTTAAAAAATAAATAAAATCCTGGTCCCATTGAAAATGACAATGAAGCTTCAACATTAATTCATTGTCCCAATGTGTGTACAATAGTTGTTTGAGAATGCTAAAGAGAGAAAGAAGTGTAATTACACAGGAAGCACAATTATCGTTGCATATTAAATGTGAGGAAAATATTAGAAAGGGAGGTCAAGATGCAGTTAATTGGTTTTGAAGCAATGCCACGAAGAAAAGCTGAGGTAGATAATAGCACAGTACCTATTTGATTATTTAGTCTTCATTGTAAACAACTTTAATTAGAAGCAAATAACACCCAAGGACAGTGGAGTGGTTTATTAAGAAAAGCGTGGCTCAGGAAATGACACAATAATGTCTTTTATAGATTAGTCATATCTTTCTACGATGAAGCCAAAGAAAATGACACAATCCACTAATTGCTAAGCAAAAGATATTGTCACAATCCAACTTACAAAGCATTGGGCGTAATTCCAACTAGTGCCACCTACTGTTCATTATTTTTGAAACTGCGTGTTTCATGTTTGCATGCATATGTTTAGCAGAGAAAAAGAGAGGTCCGTGAATTGTAGCTGGGCATACACAGTCAGAATAATTGCACCCTTCTTAATAACAGTAGTCCTATTACTGTCTCATTATTTGTCACTGGGTATTTTAGTCACTGGAGACTGAGGTGAGGACATAAACATATGCCTAATACAGGACTTCATGAAATGTTTTGCATTCCACAACAGATCTATAACAATGGTGTTAAATAGGGAATTTGAGTGTTTTTTGGATATAATTAACTTAGATCCTGATATTTTGAAAAATTAGGCAAGGAAGAAACTAATATCCGTCCATAGTTACACAGAGCAAACCCAAATTATTTACACAAGTGCAGAGAGGGAACAATAAAAAAATCTCAGATCATGTATTTTTAATGAGTAAGTTCTACACATTTGGATTTTTAAAAACATATTTGCAGTTAAGATAATTTCACGTTGAGCTTACTTTGTCTGCAAACTGCCCAGAAGTTGAATAAATGTGTTGGTGTGCACAGCTGGTGAGAAGGGGAAGATGTCAGTTCCTAACCACTTATGATGCATTTGCCAACAAGAGGGTCTAATAGATTAGTTGCACACTTGCCTCACACCGTGAAAGTTATCCCCAGACCTGAATATGTTGCATGTAAAAATAGGGGAACCATAATTCCAAATTATTCTCGATTAAATCAAACAATTATCCAAAAGAAGAATTTGCATTTGCATGGTAACTTGCACAACTTCAGAGTCACAAAGTTTTTTTACAGTCAATAAAATACATTTGGAGTGTGGTTGCTATTGCAAAGTGGGAAACACAGCAGCCAATTTGAACATAGTAAACTCCCACAGGCTGCAATGAGGTGATGGCCAGTTAATCTGTTTTAATGATGTTGGTTGAGGGATATATTTTGGCCATGATACCAGGGATAACTCTCCCGCTTTTCTTCAAAGTAGAGCTATAGGATCTTTTACATCAATCTGAGAGAACAAAAGGATTTAATGCCTGATCTGAAGGATGGCACTTACAACAGTGGAGTAGTCCCTCAGTACAGTCCTGAGGTGCTAGCCTGTATGATTTGCTCAAGTCCCTTGGGAACTGGAACTCACTGACTTAAGTACTATCACTGAGCCAATATAGACACCAACTGTACCAAAGTCCTGCCTCGGTTTAGTTTTACTAGTAAATGTATGCATTAAATGTAAACCAAAATGATAAATATTCAAATTGTTACATTCGCTGTAAAGACCAATAACTTAAAAAAATATATATGAACTTTTAATGACTGACTGGAAATAATTATCTGATAAGATATCAAGATTTAACTATAACGCACAATCTAAAAGTAACATAACTAAACATTATTTCAGTCGGCAACCGATGCTCAAATCTACAGAAAACACTTTCCATTTAACATTTAAAACAGAAATTTTCCTTTCTCTGTCTCTTAAGTAGACATTCTGTTCTCGCAGAACAAGTCCAAAGTGGCTCCAAGGAACTGAGGGCTTGCTTTCCTTCTTTTCCTTTTTCACCCAGATAACTTATTACTTTTTTTTTCATGAGATATGGGCAGCAGTGCAAAGGCCAGCATTTGTTATCTATTTGCAGTTAAGAGTCAACCACGGTACTGTGGATCTGGAGTCACGTGTAGGTCCGTGCAGGTCAGAATGGCAGATTTCCTTTCTTAAAGGAGATTATTTAAAAAAATAAATTTAGAGTACCCAATTCTTTTTTACTTCCGGTTAAGGGGCAATTTTGCTTGGCCAATCCACCGAGCCTGCATATCTTTGGGTTGTGGGGGTGAGACCCACACATACACGGGGAGAATGTACAAACCCCACATGGACAGTGGCCCGGGGCCGGGATCGAACCTGGGCCCTCGGCACTGTGAGGCAGTAGAGCGTCACCGTGCTGTCTTTTCTTAAAGGAGATTAGTGAACCAGATAGGGGGCTGGATGCTCCGATTTTCAGGCTGTGTCCTGACGCCGGCATGGGAGCGGTGGCAATTTATGACCAAACTTTTGTCGCAAAACGGCCTCCGATCCTCCGTTTGGTGGGGGGCTAGGATGCAGGCAGCCTAAAGCATGTCCCCAGAGCACTAGCCTAGGCCTCTGAATTACTAGCCCAGCAACATTCCCTTGCACCACAATCTCCCCCATCTCATCTAGTTTCCAATCTCTGAACTGGTTATTACAGAGAAGGTTATCCTGGAGATTTTTCCATCTAGCCAAAGGCAGGTGAATCATCCATTCTAATTTAGCTCATCATAAACTCAGTCTCTTCAATGCAAGCATGAGCTGTCACCTTCATCCTTTCATGGTGAACCATAGGAACCTGCTGCCACTATCTTTTCTGCTCTCTCTCTGATCCTGGCAGACTGACCTCTCTGTGAGGTTCAGTGGTATTTGTAGGAAAGCCTGAAATGTATAATGGTTTACTGGGGATTCTTGCCCTTGCAAAGCCCCTCTCCAAGGCAATGTGAATCACATGGGCCTTGTATCAAGGTAGAAATGTTTCCAATAGGGAAACGGTAAACCACATTATTATCCTATATTAACTGGAGGGTTATATGAGACCATTTTTATAAATCAACATAGAGGAGAAATGAACTAGGATCTTTGTGTGGGTTGAGGTTTTAGGTATGAATGGCCTATCCTACAAATGCACAATAGCAGTGGCCTCTAGCATTAGGAAATCACAGCTACATTACCCATGGGTTTCTGCCCATTAAAAAGTTTTAAGTCAGAGATTTATGAGTAACACTAATAGGGAAGATTTTAAGGGTTTCTGTCTGTCGGAAACAGGACTAAAGTGTTCCAAAGATCAGGGGGTTGAGAGTGACTTGCCTTCCAGTTCTGGTCACTGGTTTGGTTGACACTGTCTTTCCAATGACCTGTTGCTAGGTTACTGAAGTGCCAACTTGAGTCAAGACCGTAAGCTCTTTTAACCAGAAAGAAAAGACAACCTTGAAAGTTCAGCATTTTTCACGACTTCAGGATTTCTCAAAACATTTTAAAGCCACTGAAGTACATTTGAAGTGTAATCAGTGTCATAATAGGAGATTTTCACAGTAACTTCATTGCACTGTTAATGTAAGCCTACTTGTGACATAAAGATTATTATTATAATGAAAAACACACAGTGGTTGATTAAAGGAGTCTTATGTTATAGCCCCCATGAGCCCCACAGGGAGATCAATCGGGTCATACCCGTGGGTCACATGGGGATATAACAAGGAGAAATATTATTGACCAAATTACTGGGAATAACTCCCTTATTCTTCTTAGAAATAGTCCCATGGGATCTTTTACATTGACCTCAGAGGGAAGACAGAAACTTGGTTTTCCATTTCATCTGGAATATGATGCTTCAGGAGAGCAGCACTCTATTACACCACACTTCACAGCGAGCCTCGGTCATAGAATCAGAGAATCATAAAACCATACGGTACAGAAGAGGCCCTTCGGCCCATCAATCCTGCACCGACAAAACAACATACTAATCTACACTAATCCCACTTCCTCGCACATGGCCCATAGCCTTGAATGCTATGACACTAAGTGCTCATCCAAGGACATTTTAAAGACTGAGGTTTGCTGCCTCCCTGTCAGTGCTTTCCCGATTCTCACCACCCTCTGGGTGAAAAAATGTTTTCTTAAATCCCCTCTAAACTGCCTGACTTTCACCTTAAAATTATGCCCCCTTGTTATTGACCCTTCAAATAAGTGTGGCGGCTGCTTTCTATCCACCCTGTCCATGCCCCTCATAATCTTCTACACCTCAATCAGGTCCCCTTTAAGCCTTCTCTGCTTCAAAGAAAACAACCGGACCTTATCCAGCCCCTCTTCATTGTTAAAATGCTCCATCCCAGGCGACATCCTGGTGAATCTCCTCTGCACCCTCTCCAGTGCAATCACATCCTTCCTATAGTGCGGAGAGCAGAACTGCACACAGCATTCCAACTGTGGCCCAACCAAAGTCCTGGGACAGCTCCAACATAATTTCTCTGCTCTTATACCCTATGTCACAACTGATAAAGGCAAATGTCTCGAATACCTTCTTAACTACCCTATTGACCTGTCCTGCCACCTTCAGGGATCTGTGGACATGTACCCCAAGATCCCTCTACTCCTGGCATTAAACTGGAGGCCATCCAGACTCGCCTTACTCCTTTGAAGCTCAACATGCTGAGTTTGATGGCTCAGATGAGGCTGGCGGTAACGAATGTAGAATTATTTACACTATTTACAAAGGTCTGCATAAAGCAGCGTTTCGCTCCCAGTACAATCCTGTTTTGGACTTGCTTTTATGTTACCTCATAATGAGCCCTAGATGGTAATCCTCTGCCCCTACCTGGGAAGCTTGTGCTCCACGAATCCCACAGGGACATCAATGATGGTTTTCCCCATAGTTCTCATGGGGTTATGGCACCCATCCCCCCCCAAACTCTGAAAGTCCTCCTTCAGCCGCCACTGGTGGGGGCCTTCTGCATCACTTCACCTGTGGCTGTGTTTCTGCCTGAGGCGGCTCTGGTCAAATGGAGTGCATCGATTAGCTGATTGCCATTTCCTGACTGGCCACCGAAGAGTTACTGCTGGAGCCTTGTTTCCAGACACGCCATCCCCCACCAGCATGGACTCCTCTGCGTCCATCTCGCATCCTCTATAATCCTCCTCCTGTTGGACAAAGCGACTGGGTCCTCAGAATGAGAGGCGGTTCCTGGTGTGATGAAGCTGCAATCACTGCCCTGTCCGGTCGGGTGTCCTGAAGGGCGGGCTCAAGCTTCATAATGTGGTCCAAGTGCTTTCTCTTGGATCCTTCCCTGAACCCGAATCTTATTAGAAACTTGGTCCATACGTTTCAGTATCACACCTGGGAGCCACAATGCTCTGCCCCCAAAGTTGCAAGCCTAGACGACATTCCCGGAGTGAAACGGCTGCTCCAGCTCTCTCAGGCCATGGTGCGTCTTCTGTTGCCTCTCTACTTTGTGACCGAGACTCGGAAAGGTCAGACTCAGCCTACCCGTGAGACTTCGGCCCATCAATAGCTCCGCAAGGGCGATTCCCATCGTCACATGCGGCATCTGCGATAACTAAAAAGGGAACCCGTGCCAACCAGGTTTCCAGTGACCCCCTTGATTGCTTTTTCAAGCCTATTTTGAAAATCCGGACCGCCTTTTCTGCTAGTCGATTGGAGGAGGGATTCAAATATGCCAAATTCCATTCCGTCGCATAAACATGGCAAATTTCTCACGAATGAACGCCGTCCCATTATCCATTGAAAATGAAATGAAAATTGCTTATTGTCACAAGTAGGCTTGTGAAAAGCCCCTAGTCACCACATTCCGGCGCCTGTTCAGGGAGGCTGGTACAGGAATTGAACCGTGCTGCTGACCTGCCTTGGTCTGCTTTAAAAGCCAGCTCTTTAGCCCTGTGCTAAACCAGCCCCTTCCTGTGCTAAACCAGCCCCATTACTAGGACCTCTGGGATCCCATGGGTGCGAGAAGTACCCCGGAGATTTCAATCATGGTCCTGGTTGCCTTGGAGGCCATCCTGCATACCTCCAGCCACTTGGAGTAGGCGTCCACAATCATAAAGAACATGACCCCATGAATGGTCCTGCAAATGCGAATCCATGTGCGTCCTGGCCATTTCCAAGGGTGAAGATAGGCCATCAGCGGATTTTTCTGAGTTTCCTGGCATGCGTGCAGCTTTGTACATCCCCTTCGATGTCCCCATCAATTCTGGGCCACCAGACATAACTGCGGGCCAACATTTTTATATTAGACACCCCCGAATGGTCACTGTGCAGGTCCTATAGCAGGGCTTTCTGACCCTGTGGGGGGATTGACCACACAGGCTCCCCACAATACAACACTGTCCTCCAAACTGCGCTCGGAGAGCTTCTGGGAAATAGACCGAAGGGTCACCGGAAAGGCCTCCCTCTCCCATCGCTCAACAGTATGAGGCGAAATTTTGCCAATTCCAGGTCCCGCTGTGTCCATGCACACAGTCAAGCAGCCATCACTGGCAAGGTGTCCATGAAGTTGAGTGTTGCAATCACCTCTCGGCCACTGGTGGGGAAGGGGTGCTCACGGGTAACATTGGTGGCCGAGGACGTCCGCATCTGCAATGTTCGCATCCGGGCGGTGCTGGAAAGCATATTCAAACGCAGCGCGCAGGGGAGCCCAATGCAGGAACCGAGCCGATGCCTTTATCCATTTGAAGAGGCTGAGCAGCGGCTTGTGGTCTATTCCAATAAAAGAAATGTTGGCCATAAACTTGCTGATTGCATTTCTTAATTCAGAAAATCACAGCCAAGCCCGCATTCTCTGTTTGTGCGTAATGATGCTCTACGTCCGCCAGGGTCCTTGAAGAGAACGCAGTGGGATATTCTATGTCATCATCCCAGTCATAGGTCAGCACCATCCCGATGCCGTAGAGGGAAGCATCTCATGTTCCAATTAGATCACTGGATCATAATGCAGAAGAAGCTGTTTCAAAGACAGACACTGCTTGGTGGTAATAAACGCCTTCTCTTGAGAAGCACACCAGCACCATTATTGGTCCTTCCTCAACAGCATATGGAGCGGAGCTGGCAGAGTGGCTACAGTTCCATCCAAAACCTCCACTGGAGCTAAACTGATGAGTCTGGATGGAGATGTAGCTTCAGATGTGATTCTGGGTGAGGGGGCAGCTCCAGAGGTGATTCTGGATGGCAATTAACCCCATAGGTGATTCTGGATAGAGATTTAACTCCAGATGTGATTCTGGGTGGGGATTTAGCTCCAGAGGTGATTCTGCATTGCGATTTAGATCCAGAGGTGATTCTGGATGGCGATTTAATTCCAGAGGTGATTTGGATGGAGATCTAGCTCCAGAGATGATATAAAGAATGTTTCTGCATCCTTCTCCGCAAAGTTTGGAAAGTGTCTGTACAAATCAAAAATGCTCCCCACTATGTTTCCGTCCAGAGCTTTCCCATCCAGCTCTGTCATGCCTTTTGCAATTTGATGCATTTTAATTTGATTTCCTGTCACTTTATCCTTTTCTCTTTCTGCCATTGCTAACTTCTGCATTTCGAAAGCTCTCTCTTTGTCTCTTTCTTCCTGCTCCCTGTCTTTACGCTTTTTCTACACCTCCAGCTCACGTCTTTTCATCTCTAGTTCTTTTTGTAATTGAATTTCTGCCAATTCAATTGCCACACTTCATGGAGAACATAATCCATCAGGCAACCTTTGCAGTTTCAAATGCTTTGCTATGCTTTCAATAATCACAGCTTTCCTATCCCAGCAGCTAATTCTAATTTCAATGTATCTGCCAATTCCAAGGCCTGAGGCACATTTTTCAATTTTGCCACGGTTATGTTATCCACTTCGAAATAAGTTTGGACTACAGTGAGAGCCATTTCTTCTGCAGTCTTTTTTCTTTGAATAACAAGTTCTCACTTGCCTTCCATGTTTCACTGGGGAGTCTGGCAGAAGTGGTGGTTGCAGCAAAGCAAGGACCAGGGCAGCTGGAGTGTTCAAGAACATGGAGACAAAATGGAGAAGAAACATGTCCTGCCACCATCACAGCCATCCCAAACTCATCCTCAGTGAGAACATTGCCCAACTTCCTGGGGGACTGTCAGTGCGGGAATGAGTGTGTAAGAGTGAGTGAGTGTCAGAATGCGTGAGTGTGACAATGTGAAAGTGAGTGAATGTAAGAGTGAATGAGTACAAGAGTGAGTGAGTGTGAGGGTATGAGTGAGTGAGTATGAGTGCATTGTCAGTGAGTGAGTGTGACTGAGAGTGAGGATGAGAGTGAGTTAGATTGAGAGATCCGTGGGAGGGGAAGGGGAGGGGGGGGGGGATTGGAGGGGGAGACAGGCCGAGCAATCGGGCAGCCCCCGACATGACAGGGCGGGGCCCACGTGCCGAGCCCCATTACGGTGGCCATCTTGTTGGCCACCCACCCCCCAGGGATAGGCGCCAGGGGCGGGGGCACCGGCGGGGCGGGGGTGGGGGGCATGTGTGGCTGGGCACGCGGAGCCAAGCAGGGGCACCATGTAACCCATGGCATCTGGTTGTGCATGGGTCCATGCGCCATTATAACATGTCCCCCCTTACCCCCTGCAGATCATTATGTTTGGGAACCACCCAGCGATGTTGGCCGCCGTGGCGGGGGCCCCTGCCCTGCATGCAGCCCTGTGGCAGCTCAGGCTGGAGGGCTTCCCACCCAACAGGCCGAGGAGCAGGAGGAGGAGGAACAAGATGAGGAGGAGGAAGAGGAGGTGGTGATAACAAAGAACAAAGAAAGAACAAAGAAATGTACAGCACAGGAACAGGCCCTTCGGCCCTCCAAGCCCGTGCCGACCATGCTGCCCGACTAAACGACAATCTTCTACACTTCCTGGGTCCGTAACCTTCTATTCCCATCCTATTCATATATTTGTCAGGATGCCCCTTAAATGTCCCTATCGTCCCTGCTTCCACTACCTCCTCCGGTAGCGAGTTCCAGGCACCCACTACCCTCTGCGTAAAAAACTTGCCTCGTACATCTACTCTAAACCTTGCCCCTCTCACCTTAAACCTATGCCCCCTAGTAATTGACCCCTCTACCCTGGGGAAAAGCCTCTGACTATCCACTCTGTCTATGCCCCTCATAATTTTGTATACCTCTATCAGGTCTCCCCTCAACCTCCTTCGTTCCAGTGAGAACAAACCGAGTTTATTCAATCGCTCCTCATAGCTAATGCCCTCCATACCAGGCAACATTCTGGTAAATCTCTTCTGCACCCTCTCTAAAGCCTCCACATCCTTCTGGTAGTGTGGCGACCAGAATTGAACACTATACTCCAAGTGTGGCTTAACTACGGTTCTATACAGCTGCAACATGACTTGCCAATTCTTATACTCAATGCCCCGGCCAATGAAGGCAAGCATGCCGTATGCCTTCTTGACTACCTTCTCCACCTGTGTTGCCCCTTTCAATGACCTGTGGACCTGTACTCCTAGATCTCTTTGATTTTCAATACTCTTGAGGGTTCTAACATTCACTGTATATTCCCTACCTGCATTAGACCTTCCAAAATGCATTACCTCACATTTGTCCGGATTAAACTCCATCTGCCATCTCTCCACCCAAGTCTCCAGACAATCTAAATCCTGCTGTATCCTCAGACAGTCCTCATCGCTATCCGCAATTCCACCAACCTTTGTGTCGTCTGCAAACTTACTAATCAGACCAGTTACATTTTCCTCCAAATCATTTATATATACTACAAAGAGCAAAGGTCCCAGCACTGATCCCTGTGGAACACCACTGGTCACAGCCCTCCAATTAGAAAAGCATCCCTCCATTGCTACTCTCTGCCTTCTATGGCCTAGCCAGTTCTGTATCCACCTTGCCAGCTCACCCCTGATCCCGTGTGACTTCACCTTTTGTACTAGTCTACCATGAGGGACCTTGTCAAAGGCCTTACTGAATTCCATATAGACAACATCTACTGCCCTACCTGCATCAATCATCTTAGTGACCTCCTCGAAAAACTCTATCAAGTTAGTGAGACACGACCTCCCCTTCACAAAACCGTGCTGCCTCTCACTAATACGTCCATTTGGTTCCAAATGGGAGTAGATCCTGTCTCGAAGAATTCTCTCCAGTAATTTCCCTACCACTGAAGTAAGGCTCACCGGCCTGTAGTTCCCGGGATTATCCTTGCTACCCTTCTTAAACAGAGGAACAACATTGGCTATTCTCCAGTCCTCCGGGACATCCCCTGAAGACAGCGAGGATCCAAAGATTTCTGTCAAGGCCTCAGCAATTTCCTCTCCAGCCTCCTTCAGTATTCTGGGGTAGATCCCATCAGGCCCTGGGGACTTATCTAACTTAATATTTTTTAAGACACCCAACACCTCGTCTTTTTGGATCACAATGTGACCCAGGCTATCTACACCCCCTTCTCCAGACTCAACATCTACCAATTCCTTCTCTTTGGTGAATACTGATGCAAAGTATTAATTTAGTACCTCACCCATTTCCTCTGGCTCCACACATAGATTCCCTTGCCTATCCTTCAGTGGGCCAACCCTTTCCCTGGCTACCCTCTTGCTTTTTATGTACGTGTAAAAAGCCTTGGGATTTTCCTTAACCCTATTTGCCAATGACTTTTCGTGACCCCTTCTAGCCCTCCTGACTCCTTGCTTAAGTTCCTTCCTACTTTCCTTATATTCCACGCAGGCTTCGTCTGTTCCCAGCCTTTTAGCCCTGACAAATGCCTCCTTTTTCTTTTTGAAGAGGCCTACAATATCACTCGTCATCCAAGGTTCCCGAAAATTGCCGTATTTATCTTTCTTCCTCACAGGAACATGCCGGTCCTGTATTCCTTTCAACTGCCACTTGAAAGCCTCCCACATGTCAGATGTTGATTTGCCCTCAAACATCCGCCCCCAATCTATGTTCTTCAGTTCCCGCCTAATATTGTTATAATTAGCCTTCCCCCAATTTAGCACATTCATACTCGGACCACTCTTATCCTTGTCCACCAGTACTTTAAAACTTACTGAATTGTGGTCACTGTTACCGAAATGCTCCCCTACTGAAACATCTACCACCTGGCCGGGCTCATTCCCCAATACCAGGTCCAGTACCGCCCCTTCCCTAGTTGGACTGTCTACATATTGTTTTAAGAAGCCCTCCTGGATGCTCCTTACAAACTCCGCCCCGTCTAATCCCCTGGCACTAAGTGAGTCCCAGTCAATATTGGGGAAGTTGAAGTCTCCCATCACCACAACCCTGTTGTTTTTACTCTTTTCCAAAATCTGTCTACCTATCTGCTCCTCTATCTCCCGCTGGCTGTTGGGAGGCCTGTAGTAAACCCCCAACATTGTGACTGCACCCTTCTTATTCCTGATATCTACCCATATAGCCTCACTGCCCTCTGAGGTGTCCTCTCGCAATACAGCTGTGATATTCTCCCGAACCAGTAGCGCAACTCCGCCACCCCTTTTACATCCCCCTCTATTCCGCCTGAAACATCTAAATCCTGGAACGTTTAGCTGCCAATCCTGCCCTTCCCTCAACCAGGTCTCTGTAATGGCAACAACATCATAGTTCCAAGTACTAATCCAAGCTCTAAGTTCATCTGCCTTACCCGTAATGCTCCTTGCATTAAAACATATGCACTTCAGGCCACCAGACCCGCTGTGTTCAGCAACTTCTCCCCGTCTGCTCTGCCTCAGAGCCACACTGTCCCTATTCCCTAGTTCTCCCTCAATGCTCTCACCTTCTGACCTATTGCTCCCGTGCCCACCCCCCTGCCATACTAGTTTAAACCCTCCCGTGTGACACTAGCAAACCTCGCGGCCTGGATATTTATGCCTCTCCGGTTTAGATGCAACCCGTCCTTCTTATACAGGTCACACCTGCCCCGGAAGAGCTCCCAGTGGTCCAGATAATGGAAACCCTCCCTCCTACACCAGCTGTTTAGCCACGTGTTTATCTGCTCTATCTTCCTATTTCTAGCCTCACTGGCACGTGGCACAGGGAGTAATCCCGAGATTACAACCCTCGAGGTCCTGTCTTTTAACTTTCTGCCTAGCTCCCTGAACTCCTGCTGCAGGACCTCATGCCCCTTCCTGCCTATGTCGTTAGTACCAATATGTA
Organism: Scyliorhinus torazame; assembly: GCF_047496885.1. Classification (NCBI taxonomy): domain Eukaryota; kingdom Metazoa; phylum Chordata; class Chondrichthyes; order Carcharhiniformes; family Scyliorhinidae; genus Scyliorhinus; species Scyliorhinus torazame. Next base: position 222,014,196 of record NC_092708.1, on the reverse strand, counting down.
CAACGACCTCTGCCTGTTTGCCCCCCCCCCTTCAGGATTCCCTCTACCCGTTCGGAGACATCTTGGACCCTGGCACCAGGGAGGCAACATACCATCCTGGAGTCTCTTTCACGTCCACAGAAGCGCCTATCTGTGCCCCTGACTATAGAGTCCCCTATTACTATTACTCTTCTGCGCTTTGACCCTCCCTTCTGAACATCAGAGCCAGCCGTGGTGCCACTGCTCTGGCTGCTGCTGTTTTCCCCTGATAGGCTATCCCCCCCGACAGTATCCAAAGGGGTATATCTGTTCGAGAGGGGGACAACCACAGGGGATTCCTGCACTGACTGCCTGCCCTTTCTGGTGGTCACCCATTTCTCTGCCTGCACCTTGGGTGTGACCACATTTGATGGTGCCAGGGAGGTGCCTGATGAGGCCCTGCGTGTACCGGTGCCGCATGTCCTTTGAGGAACTCCCGGGCCGGGCATGCAGGAGGAGACTGCAGATGAACCGGGAAACCGTTGCTCACATCTGTCACATGGTAGCACACCTGGCACCGCGTGGGACTGACGGGGACTCCCTCTCCCGGTGGCCATCAAGGTGACAGTCGCCCTGAACTTCTATGCCACGGGATCGCTCCAGTCGCCGAGTAGGGACCTGTCCGGCATTTCCCAGGCATCGGTGCACAGGTGCACCCGCGCCGTCACTGATGCCCTGTATGCCCTTGCTTGACCACCTGATGAAGATCCTGCATGTCTGCGCCCGGTACCCGGGCAGTGTACATGACTCATTCATATTGAAATAATCAGTCACCCCTGGCATGGTCGTAGGACCCCCCCGTGACTGCGGGGCTGGTTGCTGGGCGACAGGGATTACCCGTGCGCGGTCATGGCTCACTCGTTCAGCACCCCCCCTCCCAGTGGCCGGCAGATACCGCCCCACCCCCGCACCCATCAGACAGAGCACAGAGGCAGCTTTCAACGGTGTTAACATGTGCTTAATGTGCAGAGGTATATACATTCTGTGCTCTAGCCCCTAAAACTAAACTGTGCCCTGCACCCGTGCCAACTTAACTGGTGTCTATCTTTCTGGCCTTACGGGCCCTATCACTACTCCTAGGTGGTTCCCCAGACAGTACAGCAGGAGTGGAGGCGGCCTGCTGTGACCCCGGCCTTGCAACTAGGGTCCCCGTTGGCACACATTTCCTGGGGCGGCCCGGCCTGGATGGGCCCGGCTGCACCTCGGGCGTCCCAGCTGGCGTGGTGCCGCCCTGTTCTGCCCGCTGCCCACCAGATGCACCAGGGACAGGAGGAGGGGAGTCCGGGGTGAGGCGCTCTTCTGGCACCTCCCCTGCAGGAGTCACCGGCACAGGCCCCAGCACCTCCTCCTCCCTTGGGGTGCCCGATGGCCCCAGGCTTCTCCATGGGACGGGGGGGGGGGAGGGGGGAGTGCAAGCGGGGCCAAACCCCGAGGCTACCGCTGCCAGTCCTGGATGCCCACCAAGGTATCGACCAGGGCCTGGATGTTAGCGGCTATGGAGTACAGGGAGTGGGCCATCCCTGTCTGGGTCTGTGCGATGCCGGCCAGCACTTGGACAATGGCGCCGATGCTCTCAGCCATGGCCTGCTGTGACTGGGCCATGCTGAGGAGCGCCGCTGCAATCTCTAGCTGGCTCTAGTACATGGCTGCCTGTGAGTGGGCAGCCCTGTCCTGGGCCACGGCCCCCGCCTGCACAGAATGCCCCAGGCCTTGCAAAACCTGACCCATGTCCGACACCGCCGCTCTCATTGCCTCCACTGCGGTCGCCACCCGTGCGGTTTCGGCTTGGGTGGCATGCATGATCGGCACCACTCCCTGCTCCTGCACACGGATGGAGTCCTCCACCTGCGTCTGCAGGTGCTGGAAGCCAGCCGTCATTCCCTTCTCTGGTCCCTGGGTCTCTGACTGCACCTGAACTGTGGGTGGTAGTGGCTATTCCAGGAACCCGGGAGCAGTCTGGGCAGCAGCTGGTTGCTGGGGCCGGGCTGTCATTCGACCGTCTGGCCCCTCGGCTGTTCCTACCGTAACCTGCTGTACCTGAGCGGCTGTATGGTACGCACCAGTAAGTGTCCCAAACCTCCTCACTAAAGAGCCCAACCGAGGTGAGTGTCTGCGATGGTGGAGGGTGGAGGAGATAGCAGTGATGGAAAGTCTGTCATCATCGGACCCGAAGTCCGGGGTCTCCTGTGTGTGTGTCTTGTGGTGGTATGTATTAGGGGTAGTACGGTACCTGTGAAGCCGAGAGGCTATTGGCTGACAGGTCCCAGGTCCTGGTTGGATCTGCCACCTGCTGGCTCCGCCCTGAAGGCGGAGTATAAGAGCTTGAGTTCTCCCAGCAGCCGCATTCTGTAACTGAGCTGCTGGGGAACAAGACTTGCTTAATAACGCCTCGATTGATTTCATCGCTTCTCGACTTGAGTGAGTAATTGTTGCGCTACATGTCTGTCCCCTGTGTGTTGGTCCCTGTGTGTTGGTTCCCTGTGTCATGGTTTCCTGTGTGTTGGTCCCTGTGTGTTGGTCCCCTGTGTCATGGTTTCCTGTGTGTCGGTCCCCTGTGTGTTGGTCCCCTGTGTCGTGGTGTGCTGTGTGTCGATCCCTGTGTTTTGGTTCCCTGTGTCGTGGTGTGCTGTGTGTCGATCCCTGTGTTTTGGTTCCCTATGTCATGGTTTCCTGTGTGTCTGTCCCCTGTGTGTTGGTCCCCTGTGTCATAGTGTGCTGTGTGTTGGTCCCTGTGTGTTGGCCCTCTGTGTCATGGTTCCCTGTGTGTCGGTCCCTGTATTTCTGTCCCCTGTGTCATGGTTTCCTGTGTGTCGGTCCCCTGTGTGTTGGTCCCCTGTGTCGTGGTGTGCTGTGTGTCGGTCCCTGTGTTTGTGATCCCTGTGTCGTGGTTTCCTTGCTCGTCTCGGGGGGAGGACTGTTGTTACGGCTGCCTTCTCTGTCGGTGCTTGGGTCCCTGGGGGCCATCGACCCTGGCTGGGGACGGGAGCACCAGATGGGCCTGGATCATCGCCGACTGGTCCTGCAAGACACAAGACAACATGTATGGTTAGACAGGGGGTGAGGCGGGCGGTGGTGGGGCATTGGTGAGAGGGTTGGGGTGGGATGAGGGGGTTGGGGGGTGGGGTGAGGGGGATGGGGTGAGGAGGGTGGGTTGAGGGGGTGGGTGAGGGGGTTGGGGGGTGGGGTTGGGGGGTGGGGTGAGGGGGGTGGGGGTGGGCACACATGTGTTGTGAGGGGCCGCATACAGGCAGGGGGTTCTCACTTGGTGGCGCGCATCCGACCTCCGCATCACCGACCTCCCGCTCCTCCGGCCCGCCAACAATGTCCAGTGCCCTCTGCTCGGGCACGGTGAGAGGACGCAGTTCTGGTGGTCCACCTCCGGTCTTCCCCTGCTCCCGGTGGTTATGCGCGGACTTCTCGTGAGGAGGGGGGAAACTCAAACAGCAACAGTGTTAGACGGTCCGACGCATGCAGCCCAGGGGTTGGGTCTCTGATGGCATTGCTGCACTGGGCACCCGGCCATTGTAGCTGGCATGGGTGAGTGCAGCCATGTGGGTCGGGTGGGGTTGGACTGTCCCCAGGAGGGGGGCTCACATGTGTATGGAGGGTAGGGAGATTGGTGCCAGGGGCACAGTGCTGGGTACTCATCCTGGCTGCCCGAGAAGCTCGTATAGCTTCTTTCTGCACTGGTCTGCAGTCCGGGCCACCGGCCCCAACAGCGCTGACGGCCTCGGCCATCTCTGCCCACGCACGCTGAACGATGGCGCCTGCTGTCCTGTGTCCCGGCCCGGGGTACAACATCAGCCTCATCTCCTCCACGGCGTCCAGGAGGGTGTCCAACTTGCCGTCCCTAAATTGCGGGGCTGCTCGTCTGGCGGCCATCTTGCCTGCCACGCTGAGTGTGTGGGGGGGGGAGAATGTTTATGAACAGTCGCGGCGTCGCGTAAATGATGCAACTGGCGTATCGGCGGCCACTCCCTCGGGCGCTTCACGTTCCGCCCGCACTAGCCCCTTGTGGGCCGTTGAATAGCTCTACCTGGGGGCCGATGATGCCGTCATGAAACTCCACAGTTTTCATGACGGTGTCAACACTTAGCCCGGTTCTGGGAGAATCCTATCCGAGATCTGCAGCATCTGCAGTACTTGTTTTCCCATTATATTCTCCTAGCTGAGCATTTTTAATAATAATAATCTTTATTATTATCACAAGTAGGCTTACATTAACACTGCAATAAAGTTACTGTGAAAAGCCCCTAGTCGCCACATTCCGGCGCCTGTTCGGGCACACTGAGGGAGAATTCAGAATGTCCAAATTACCTAACAGCACATCATTCGGGGCTTGTAGGAGGAAACCGGAGCACCCGGAGGAAACCCACGCAGACACGGGGAGAACGTGCAGATTCCACACAGACAGTGACCCAAGCCGGGAATCGAACCCGGGACCCTGGCGCTGTGAAGCAGCAGTGCTAACCACTGTGCTACCGTGCTGCCCTTTGTAAGTGCGGTTCGTATCAATTTAACTTGAGAAAATATTTGTCACTCAGTACAAAGCAGAATTCTTCTGTAAACAAAGCCCGCATGTGTGTGTGGAAACAACACATTATTGCAGGAGAATAACTTGCTGCTAATTTACTGGAAGACCTTGTCATTTTTAAACTTCAACTGAAACTAGTAGTCATGCACCAACAGAACATGACACTGTCAGCTCAAAACATTCTCATTTGTAAATGGGATTGTTGTTTGCCGTGCTTTTGAGGTTCAAGTTATTTCGATTTGCTTTCTGGATATTATATCGGGCCAGATTAAAGAGGTGAAACTGGTCACATAATATGAAAGACCAAGTTATGTGTAATCATCTGACAATGCCCTGGTTGTAAAGTGCATCATCTTGAATCTGGGTGGGATTCTCCATCGGCCGACGCCAAAATCAGGAAAGCCGATTGGGTGGAGAATTGGTCTTGACGCCGAAATCATGGCCGGGCTGGGTTCATGCCAAATCGCAATTCTCCGGTGTCCCGGCAGCAGCATCCATGCATTCTATTCCGCACATACAGTAAACGGCAGCATATCATTAGCCGGCTGACCCAGCATTCTCTGGGGCCTCCATGATCCTCCATCTCCGCCAGGGGAATTCATGACGCCGAGATTCACTCGTGCTTCGAAAACAGGTGCCGTGTCTGATGAGGGAGAGAGAGAGGAGATATGACATGCAGAGGTGCGATCGTGGGCTCCTGGTCCTGACACCGCCTGGGGGATGGGGCCTGCCAGGGCCGGTGGGAGGGTGATGGGGGGTGACCAGGGGACAGGCTGTGTGGCTGAGGTGACCCCCCAGGAGACCGGGGTCTCCAGGCACCGACCGCTATTCATAGAATCATAGAATTTACAGTGCAAAAGGAGGCCATTCGGCCCATCGAGTCTGCACCAGCCCTTGGAAAGAGCATCCTATTTAAGCCCACAGCTCCAACCTATCCCTGTAACCCAGTAACCCCACCTAACCTTTTTAGACACTAAGGGCAATTTATCATGGCCAATCCACCTAACCCGCACATCTTTGGACTGTGGGAGGAAACCGGAGCACCCGGAGGAAACCCACGCAGACACGGAAAGAATATGCAGATTCCACACAGACAGTGACCCAAGCCGGGAATCAAACCCAGGTCCCTGGCACTGTGAAGCAACATTGCTAACCACTGTGCTACCGTTCTACTGCCATGACCTGCAAGGCAGCCATCTTGCTGCGCACCCCACTGACCATCCACCTTGGCCTGCGGTTCTGCAGAGTGATACCGACCATATGGGAGCCCCACCCCACCTCCTTGCATGCCCTAACCCCCAACCCTCCAGCCCACTGCGCCCCACTCTCTGCCATACCACCCCCTCAAATGGCTGCCACCCGTCGGTCAAGCATCAGGCAGCTGAGCCAAGAGCACAGCCCACAGTAACCCCTACAGGTGGATGTTGGATGGGGGCTGCAGAGCATACCGCTGGCATGGGCAGTGCCAGCTGACGGTACCCCTGGCAGGAGGGATGGGCATCAGTGCCAGAGGCCCCCATGTGGCCGGGCACCGATAAAGCCGGGGTGCGGAAATGGAGGAGGTGGGGGGTAGGGAGGTAGAATCCGTAATGCCAACCAGTTTCAGCATTAAGCCGGTTGGACCTGGTTGGGCACGGGGGTACGCACCATGCTAACATGTCGGTCTTTCACCCCCTGCAGACAATGGATATTGGAATTCTACCAGCAATGGCGGCCTTCCTGCTGGTCGCTGCAGCCCTGGGGGATGCCCTACGGCTGTACGAGATGGAGCTGCTTCAGAAGGAAGCCGCTGCAGCAGCAGAGCGTGTCCCAAAGGAACAGGAGGCAGCCAGTGAGCATGGAGAGCCGGCCGCTCAACAGGCCGATGAAAAGGAGGCGCAGCATGAGGCCTCGTGTGTACTGACAGCCCCTGTCATTCGGCGACCTTCCGGACCAGGCCTGTCGTCGAAGAGTCCGGCTGAGCAGTGGGACAATGCGACATATCTGCCAGATCGTGGCGCACCTGGCACCACGGGAGTGGGGACCTGTCCGGGTCTTGCAGAGCTCGGTGCACATGTGCATCCGTACCATCACGGAGGCCCTATGTGCCCAGTCGGTACAATACATCCATTTTGATGTGGACCGAGCCCACCAGGATGCCCGGGAAGCGGGGTTCACCTCTATCACCGAGATGCCCCGGGTCCAGGGAATGATCGATGGGATGTATGTCCCCCTGTGAGCACCTGAAGATGACAAGCCGCTCTACACAAACTGAAAGGAGTTCCACTCGATGAACATGCAGCTGGTGTGTGACCATGAGATGCGCATCCTGCAAGTCTGCGCCCGATATCCAGGCAGTGTGCACGAAGCCTTCAACCTGGCACGCTCGTCAGTTCCTTGCCTCTTCGAGGTGCCCTCTCCGTCTTTGGGGGCGGAGCCTGAGTGCGGGGGTTATCCACTGCGGTCGTGGCTGATGATGCCTACCTAGAGGCCACAGACAAAAGTGGAGACCCTCTACAACAATGCACATGTTGTGATCAGGGGCGTGATTGAGTCTTTTGGCATCCTCAAGATGCGGTTCAGGTGACTGGACAGCTCTGGAGGGCCCCCTCAGTATTGCGCTGGGACGGTTCTCACATCGTGGTAGCCTTCTGTATCCTCCACAACATCGTGCAGCAGATGGGCGGCGTGTTGGAATAAGAGGATGAATGCCAGGCCTGCTCTGATGAGTAGGATGCATGGGAGGGTGAGAATGGGCAATACATAGGGCTCGGGCAGGCATGGGAGGCCGTACAACATATGCACCAAGGCCGACGCGCACCGGACGCTTTGAACGCCTCCAGGTTCACCGACTAGGGGGGACTGGCCAAGGGCATGGATATCGCATCCCATCCACACACCGCCCTCCCACCAACCACTTCCTCCATAATTCCTACCTACCTCACAGTAACAGCGAGTCTGGCCCCAGGATGGAGGATGATGACTGATGTGTTGGGTGTTCTGGATCACATACAGGTCACCAACACTTGAGGTAGTGCAACACTATTTTATTTAAAGGTTAACTATTTAAACATACTTGAACTGTGGGTAAATACGATACCAGCTTTAACTAAAGACCTTTGCCTTGTCCTAACCAGTTGATGCACTCAGCACATGGTGAATGTCTGTGTTGCAGGCTGTGAGCTCTGTCCTCCTAGCTAGCTGCAACTCGAATGAGCGGGAACTCTGATGCCCCCTGTCTTTATAGTGCGTGTGCTCTAACTGGTGATTGGCTGCGGTGTTGTGTATGTTGATTGGTCGCACTGTGTGTCCATCAGTGTGTGTCTGCATCATGATATACTGGTGTATATTATGACAATGACAACCTGCTCTGCGATGTGCTCTGGTGCTCCGCATCGTTTGACAACGTCTGCCTCCTGCCCACAGTAGCACTTTCCACCGTCAACCTGGGTGACCCCTGCATGCGAGCTGGCCATTCCATCACACGGTCCCGTAGAATCCCTGGGGTGGCGGAAATGGGAGGGTGGGGGGGTTGGAGGGGTGGTGGGATGGAGTGGTGAGTGCTGGCTGAACTGGGTCCCTGGACCAAGCCAATCCGACCAGCACCCACCCCCATTTCCACCTCTTCCCCCCCACCCCACTGTTTCCCCTCCGCGGCCTGCCCAGACCAGCCCATCCCTCACCCTTCTGACAGAGCACCGAGGCAGGTTGTAACGTTGTGCCCAGGTGTTTTATGTGAACAAATATATACAGATTTGTGCCCTAGCCTCGAATGCTATACTGTGCCCTGCACCCGTGCCAGCTTAACTGTTGTCTAACTTTCTGGCACTACGGCCCTAACACTGCATCTAGGTGGATGCCCAGATGGTACATCAGGAGTGGAGGGGGCCTGCTGCGGCTCCTGCCCTGTGACCTGGGTCCCCATTGGCGGGGCATTTTCTGGAACAAAAAAAGGCCTAAATGGGCCTGGCCACTGCTCGGGTGTCCCAGGTGGCATGATGCCGTCCTGTTCTGCCTGTGTCCATGTGATGCACCAGGGACAGGACGGGGGGAGTCCGAGGTGCTGTGGTGTACCGGCACCTCCCCTGCGGGAGTCACTGGCATGGGCCATCACGTCCTCCTTCCTTGGGGTACCTGATGGCCCCCAGGTTACTCCAAGGGACGGTGGTGCGAATGGAGCGAACCTCGGAGGCTCCCCCGCCATCTGGCACTGCCAGTCCTGGAGGCCCGTTCTGGTCTCAACCAGGGTCTGCATGCTCGTGGCCATGAAGCAGAGGGAGCAGACCATCTCCGCCTGGGACTGCACCACATCACCCCGTGACTGCACCATCTCCCTCTGGGACTAGACCACCTTCCTGTGGGTATGTTCTACATTGGCCAGTGTCTGGGCAATGCTGCCGATGCTCTCAGCCATGGGCTGCTGTGACTGGGCCACGCTCTGGAGCGCTGCTGCAATGTCCAGGTGGCTCTGGTATTTGGCTGACTATGATAAGGGAGCGATGTTCTGGGCCTCAGCCACCGTCTGCACAGATTGTCCCAGGCATTGGACATATTGACCCATGGCAAAGACCTTCACCCTTGCGGTTTTGGTCTGGATGGCACACATGTTCGGCACCACCAGATACTGGATTCTCGCCGACAATCCCTCATGTAGCCCCTGGTTCTCTGACTGTGTCTCCACAATCGGTGGGACTGTCCATTCCAGAAACCCGTCTGGACGGCAGCTAGTCGCTGGGGTCGGCCCACACTCGAACCGTCGAACCCCTCAGGGGTTCCTATCTCCACCTGATGTACTGCAGCATGTGTGTGGTGCACACCAGATAGTGCTCCAGGAGCCTCTTCACTGAAGTGCCCAACCGAGGTGAGTGTCTCTGGGATGGTGGGGGATGACGGGAACTCAGTGTCTTCCCTAGACTCGAGCTCTGGGGTATCAAGAGATGTGGGTCGATGGCTGCCGTCCATGTCAGTGTCATTGTCATCGCTGCTCACAACCTGGGGATGTGGTTGCCGTTGGGGACGGGGGCACCAGAAGGACCCGCCTCATCACCAGCAGCTCCTGCAAGACAAGTTGAATGATTGCATTGCGGGTCAGGGAGAGTGGGGGGGCTGTGGGGGGAGGGGGTTGTGTACGGGGGTGGTGGTGGTGGTGGGAAGGGGGGGGGGGAGTGAGTGGCACATGCTACCATAGGGAAGCGCAACTCAGCGGGGTCTCACTTCATCGCCCGATGCCGGCCTCCACCCCGGCGACTGCCCTTTCTTCGGGCCATCCGACCATGTCCAGTACCCTCTGCTCTGCTGTAGTGAGGGCGGCAGGTCCAGCGGTCCCCACCAGTGTTGTCCCTCTCTCAGCAATTGTGTGCGGCCTTCTCCTGGGCGGGGGAGGAACAGAACAAGCACAGTGTTGGACAGTCCGATGCATGCATCCCAGGGTAGTGGGTCGCTGGTGGCTTCAGTGGTCAGGGCACCCGGCCATGGTGGCTGGTATGGGTGCCGGCATGTGGTGCAAGGTGAGGTTTAGGCTTCTCTCCATGTCGGGGGTGGGGTTGTGGGTGTGTGGGACATGGGTTGGTGCTAGGGGCACAGTGCTGCCTACTCACCCTGACTGCGCTGACGGGGTCGTGCAATTTCTTTCTGCCATGCTGGCCAGTCAATGCGGCGTTGCCCACGGCGCTGGCAACCTCTGTCACCTTCATCCAGGCTCAGCGAACTGCGGAGGCTGGCAGCCTCCTTCCCACTCCGAGGCACAGGGCCGCCCGCTTCTACTCCATGGCGTCCAGCAAGGTCTCCAGTTCAGCACCTGTAAATCATGGAGCTGCTCTCCTCGCTGCCATCTTGTTGGCTGGGATGGTGTGTGTGGGAAATGAAGTGTGTATAGGCGGCTGCAGCTTGTCCGCCTCCTGAATACAAATCCCGAACCCGGTGAATCAGACACCGTTTTTCATTGGACTCGGGCGTGTTCCATGTGCCATCGGTGCTAGCCCCTCAGTGGTCAGTGAATCGGTCCAGGTGCGGCACCAGCTTTGCTGTTATAGAACTCCACTAATCCTGCCCCGGAGATAGCACTTAGTCTCAGGAACGGAGAATCCGCCCCCTGAGGGTTCAATAGGTTTATACATAGAGGCATAGAGTACAAAAGCCAAAAGGATTTTGCCAAACCTGGATAAACCAATTCAACCCCAACATGGTTATGATTTCCATTTCTGGGCATCTGAAGGATTCGAGGCAGAGGGTTGAAAGGAGTATGTGTTGAGGGGGGGGGGGGGGGGGGGGGGGAAGAAGGGGCCCAGAAACATGTGAAGCACCAGGGCCTGTGATTTCCCTCCTTGACTCTGGGTGAAAGTTCCACCCATCCTTCCTACTGGGTTACACAAGTAAAACCCACTATAAAATTGGGCACAATTGCACCTGTTGCTACAGAGCTGGTGTTTTGGGGACCAAAATGGCGTCGGATGCATGAGTACACATTTTTGCCATTAGCCATCAAACGCCATTCTGATTAAAATGTAACATAGATTTGATGCCATTTTGGGAGTCGCCTCTCCAGCCAATATAATTTCTTAACAGACAAAATAGCCCAATCAGGGCTTACAAAAGAGTTAATGCTAGTATCGGATACAGAGTGGAGTCATACAAAGTTGTTGTAAGAAGTAGCGTCCCGAGGACTGGTTACATTCAGTACTTAGCAAAGGAAGACCAAGAGATTGAATGAGAGGAGGAAAATAGAATATGAGAGGACATTTGCAAGGACCATAAAAGTAGACTGTAATGACTTCTATGAGTATATAAAAAGAAAAAAGATTAGTGAGGACAAATATAGGTCCATACAGTCCGAAATGGAAGAATTGATAAGGGAAGTTTAGGAAATGGCGGAGCAATTAAACAATTACTTTAGCCCTATCTACACAGAGGAAGACACAAGTAACTTCCTAGAAATGCTAAGGAATCAAGGGTCTAATTAGTAATCGTAAAAAGATGCTGGAGAAATTAATGGGATTGAAATCTGATAAGTGCCTAGAGCCTGATAATCGACATCCCAGAATATTAAAGGAGATGGCCATGGAAAAGGGCAGAGTCTTCTGAGATTTTGGCTCAGTGTCAATTTCAGCGGGAAAAGCGGAGTGCAGTACATTGGCCGCACTACAGGCTTCTCCCAGAATATTTTTTGACACATAGTCAAAAAACCATAAGGGGCAGGTTTCATGAAGTCATGCTGGTTGGGTGGGCTCTGATTGAGTCAGCCCCACCGACAACTTAGGCTTCTGCAAAATTGGGGCACCCTATTTTTCGAGGGCACCACTCAAAATAGAGATGGAACTTCCCGTGCCCCCCTCCCATGGACAGGGAACCTCCCTTCCAACAGAATGCCTGGCACATCCCGCACAGAACCGCCCCCCCCCCACCCCCGCCGCCCCCCCTCGCTGTCAGTGACTGCTCCCTCCTCGGTCAACCCCGCGATTTCCCCGCGTTCCTCATAGGGCGTAAAGACTCGGATCACTGGGACTCCTCCCCATCTTTGCTCTTTCCCTCTTATTATGGGCTATCTTCTCCTGCGGGGTCAAAGAGAAGGCATTGTGAGCCGCACTCTTGATGGGTCAGGGGGGTCTATAGAAGGTAGCGTACATGGGCACTCCATCTAGAAATGACGGTGCTGTACTAGTGGCTGCCAGGGGTTCTGAGGAACAATCTTGAAGATTGGATTTTGGGAGGTGCAAGCCACTGGATTGGGGGGAGGGGTGGGGGGGTGGGGGGGGGGGAGGTTTGGGAAATTGAGAGGGGGGGAGGTGGGACTGACGGCAGGAGAGAGGTGGTAACTTCCTCCTGCAGCTCGTTGGAGTCTGTTCGTCTTCTTCCGCTATTGGATGGCCGTCCTCCTGGTCATGCTGTAGTTGGCACTTCCTCCCAGGTGGCATTGCTGACCCTGCTGCTGATTCTCCAACCCCCTCGGGGGAACAGGATACCCTACCTCTCATCCATAGCGTTGAGAAGCCTGGTCAGGGTGGCATCCCCAAAATGAGGAGCAGGTCTGCATGCTTGTGTGTTGACTGGGAGTGAGTGGTGAGGGAGATTTAAAAGCAGCTCCCCCTTGTTAGCGGCAAGCAGCTGAGGCGCGAATCGGCCGAATCAGACAGCAAGACAGCCAGTAATGTTGAGGGTGATGTGGGTGCTCATTCTTTGTACAAGGTGTGGGTGAATCCAGGCCCTGATCTCACCATTGTTGCCCTCATGAAAAACCCTGCCAGACTTGCCCAAAATTATACTGAGGAATGTTTTGGTTGAATCATGCCCCATAGCTCATACTCTGAATCGACGCAGGTTTCTCAAATTAACAGAACCACCTCTCCTCTGAATTTGGCCAAAATGGGATCTGGAAGAATGATCAAACTTTCAGACTGTCTGAATTCATAAAGTCAGAAACTTGACGGGGGAGAATGGGTACCATGGCTGTAATGCAAATATATTGACAAAAGACTTGGGGAGAGGTGTAGTATAAAGGTGTTTGGCATAACAAGGGTTAGTGTGGGATCCAGAAAACAGTTCCACCCACTGTAAAGAGACAAATGACCTGAGACTAAGGTCAATTGTGGACTGGACAGAGACCTGTGTAGAAGCAAGCGTGGAGTTAGTTCATAGCTTAGGCTTAAGAAGGTAGTTCACCGCCACTTTCTCAAGGGTAATTCGGAATGGGCAATAGATGCTGACCTAACCAGCGACACCCGCATCCCAGGAATGAATTAAAAGTCCAGTATGTGTTATCAATAAGCAACACTTAGAATCTCTTTGTGAGATCTACTGAACACACAACATACCACACATTTGACAATGGCAGAGCTGATGGTAATTGTAAGATAAGCGACCTGGATTGAATCTTTAATAACCACATCAAAAATATGCTCCCGCAAAAGAAATTAGAATTTGAATAACTGACCCATGGTGTTTTTAGCAAATAAGTTTAAAAAATGAACGCAGAAAAAATGTTTGCTGCCAACTCCACTATAGAAACCTCCATTATCAGTGGCAGCTCTCTTGCCATGCAGTAAGATCATTGCAGGTTCAAGCCTTAATGTAAGTCCGAAGGACATAATTAGGTTTGAATTTCAGTGCTAACTGAAGAAGTAATACATTGTCAGGGGTGCTGTCTTCAGGATGAGTTGTTAAACTAAGGCCTTCTTATTCAGGTTGACATTGAAGATCTAATAGTACTGTTGTGAAGAAGCACAGAGAGCTCTCTCGTTTAGTTAACCACTATTTGTTACTCAGCTAACACCACCCACCAGAACAGGTTGAGTGGTCATTGGCTGTTTGTGCAGCTTTGCACGTTTAATTTGACATCAGGACTGCATTTCAAAAGTCTGGTAGTCACCACTAACTGTATATTAGATGTAGTACGGTAAGGCTCCTGTACTAGAGGTACATGGGTAAATCCCTGCCTGCTGGCTCCGCCAGTAGGTGGCGTATAAATGTGTGTGCTCACCGGAGCTGCTCCCATTCTGGTAGCAGCTACAGGAGGCCACACACCTTTGCTCAATAAAGCCTCGATTATTCACTACTCTCGTCTTTGTAGTAATTGATAGTGCATCAATTTATTGAGCAAAGATTTTAACACAATGGAACTTCGCCTACAGCTGCACCCTCAAGCAGCCAATGCCACGTCCGCCTTTGACCACTGGCTAGCCTGCTTCGAAAGCTACCTCCAAACATCGGCTGAACAATCCATCGGACGCACAGAAGCTCCAGGTCCTTTATTCACGGGTGAGCCCTGACATTTTTCCTCTCATCCGAGATGTGCCCACTTACTCTGAAGCAATGGAGCTCCTGAAAGGACATTACTTTCGGCCGGTTAACAAACTCTACGCCAGGCACCTCCTGACCACGAGACAGCAACTCCCCGGTGAGTCCCTAGACGATTTCTGGCGTGCCCTGCACATCCTGGCGAGGAACTGTGACTGCGAGGCAGTTTCAGCAGTCGAGCATACAGAACTTTTAATCAGAGACGCTTTTGTTGCGGGCATGGGGTCGGCATACATCCGCCAGCGCCTATTAGAAGGGGGTACGCTTGACCTTGCGGGAACCAGGCAGCTCGCGCACTCGCAAACTGTGGCCTCCCGTAACGTCCAGTCGTACGCCCCCGACCGCACGGCACCCTCGTGGACATCGTGGGCCCCACCAGCTACCGGTCCCAGACCACCGCATGCTTGCGCCGCGCGGCAGCCAGCCAACCCCGGGGGGCCCAAATGCTACTTGTGCGGGCAGACCAAATGCCCACAGCAGCGCTGACCGGTGCAGAGCGCAACCTGCAAGGGCTGCGGAAAGAAGGGACATTTTGCTGCTGTGTGCCAGGCCCGGTCGGTCTGTTTCTCGGCCCAGCGTTCCTACACCCCCCATGTGCGACCCTTGGGCGCCGCCATCTTCTTCCCCGCAGGCCACGTGCGGCCTGTGGGCACCGCCATTTTTAATGCCACCCACCATGTGCGCCCCGTGGGCGCCGCCATCTTCGGCGCCATTTTGGACGGCGCCTCAGGATCCCTGCTCGTCGGGAAGTTCGTCTGGCCGCTCATTGCCTGCCACCACCGCTGACCAGCCCGGGGCCTACCAGCATCAGCTGCAGCTCGCCTTGATCACCCTCGACCAGTCCTGGCCTCACAACCTCGCAACTGCAACGACAACGGTGAAAATCGATGGGCACAAGACTTCCTGCCTTTTTGACTCCGGGAGCACCGAGAGCTTCATCCACCCCACTACGGTAAGGCGCTGCTCCTTCGCGGTACACCCCGTTACCCAGAGAATCTCCCTGGCCTCCGGATCCCATTCCGTGGAAATCCGGGGGTACTGCATCGTGACCCTCACCGTCCAGGGCGTAGAGTTCAGCAACTTCCGGCTCTACGTCCTCCCCAACCTCTGCGCTGCCCTGTTACTTGGTCTGGACTTCCAATGCAACCTCCACAGCTTAACTTTAAAATTCGGCGGTCCCCTACCCCACTCACCGTATGCGGCCTCACGACCCTTAAGGTCGATCCACCTTCCTTGTTTGCAAACCTCACCCCGGATTACAAACCCGTCGCCACCAGAAGCAGATGGTACAGTGCCCAGGACAGGACCTTCATCAGGTCGGAGGTCCAGCGGCTGCTGCGGGAAGGCATCATTGACGCCAGCAACAGCCCCTGGAGAGCCCAAGTGGTAGTCGTAAAGACTGGGGAGAAACACCACAGGATGGTCATTGACTACAGTCAGACCATCAATCGGTACATGCAGCTCGACGCGTACCCCCTCCCATGCATATCTGATATGGTCAATCAGATTGCACAGTACCGGGTCTTTTCCACAGTGGACCTGAAATCTGCCTGCCACCAGCTCCCCATTCGCAAGGCAGACCGCCCGTACACCGCGTTTGAAGCAGATGGCCGCCTCTATCACTTCCTTAGGGTTCCCTTCAGCGTCACTAATGGAGTCTCAGTGTTCCAACGTGAGATGGACCGGATGGTTGACCGGTATGGACTGCGGGCCACCTCCCCGCACCTAGATAACGTCACCATCTGCGGCCACGTTCAGCAGGACCATGATGCTAACCTTAGAAAATTTCTTCACACCGCCAAACTCCTTAATCTCACATACAATAAGGAGAAATGCGTGTTCCGCACCAACGGCTTAGCCATCCTTGGCTATGTTGCGGAAAATGGAGTTCTAGGGCCCGACCCCGACTGCATGCACCCCCTCATGGAACTCCCCCTCCCACACTGCCCCAAGGCCCTGAAACGATGCCTGGGGTTCTTCTCCTATTATGCCCAGTGGGTCCCTAACTATGCGGACAAGGCCCGCTCATTCATTCACTCCACAGTTTTTCCCCTGACGGCTGAGGCCCGCCAAGCCTTTAACCGCATCAAGGTGGACATCGCCAAAGCCATGATGCATGCGGTCGACGAGCCTCTCGCTTTTCAGGTCGAGAGCGATGCATCGGACGTAGCTCTGGCCGCCACCCTCAACCAGGCACGCAGGCCCGTGGCATTCTTTTTCCGCACCCTCCATGCCTCCAAAATTCGGCACTCCTCTGTCGAAAAGGAGGCCCAAGCCATCGTGGAAGCTATGCGGCATTGGAGGCATTACCTGGCCGGCAGGAGATTCTCTCTCCTCACTGACCAACGGCCGGTTGCCTTCATGTTCAATAATACACAGCGGGGCAAGATCAAAAACGATAAGATCTTGAGGGGGAGGATCGAGCTCTCCACCTATAATTACGAGATTTTGTATCGCCCCGGGAAGCCCAAAGAGCCCCCCGATGCCCTATCCCGAGGTACATGTGCCAGCACACAAGTGGACCGACTCCGGACCCTACACGATGGTCTCTGTCACCCGGGGGTCAACCGGTTCTTCCACTTCATAAAGGCCCGCAACCTGCCCTACTCCATTGAGGAGGTTAGGACTGTCACCAGAGACTGCCAGGTCTGTGCGGAGATCGCGTGCACCTTGTGAAGGCCTCCCACCCCTTTCAACGCCTCAGCATGGACTTCAAAGGGACCCTCCCCTCCGCCGACTGAAACATGTACATCCTGAACGTGGTCGACGAGAACTCCCGGTTTCCCTTCGCCATCCCATGCCCCCGATATGACTTCTGCCACGGTCATTAAAGCACTCAACAGCATATTCGCCCTGTTCGGTTTCCCTGCTTATGTCCACAGCGACCGGGTATCCTGCTTTATGAGCGATGAGCTGCATCAGTACCTGCTCAGCAAGGGCATTGCCTCAAGCCAGATGACCAGCTACAAGCCCCGGGGAAATGGGCAGGTGGAGAGGGAGAACGGGACGGTCTGGAAGGCAGTCCTGCTGGCCCTACGGTCTAAAACTCTCCCGGTCTCCCGCTGGCAGGATGTGCTCCCCGACCCGCTCCCATCCGATCACTCCTCTGCACTGCAACTAACAAAATCCCCCATGAACGTCTCCTTGCCTTCCCCAGGAAGTTCACCTCCGGGGTTTCGCTCCCAACATGGCTGGCAGCTGCCTAGACCCATCCTCCTTCGCAAACACGTGCGGACCCATAAGGCGGACCCGTTGGTCGAAAGAGTACAACTACTGCCGTACGCCTACGTGGCGCACCCCGACAGGCGCCAGGACAGTTTCCCTCCGGGACCTGGCACCATCTGGATCCCCACCCACATCCCACCACCCGACACCCCCCCCTCCGGTTGCCCCAGCGCCACTCACCCTCCCCCCAGCACCACTCACCACAGCCCCCACCCCAGGAGGATCCGTCCTCCCACTGGTTCCACTCAGGGGGCGATGAAGACGAGGACAACACACTCCCGGAGTCACAGGTGACCAAGTCGGCGCTTCGCATCACCACCGGGACCGAGGCGATCACAGCGGAGGATCAAGGCTCCCGACAGACTGAACTTGTAAATTTTGCCCGAACTTGTAAATTTTTCCACCACCCCCGCCAGACTTTTTTTAACAGGGAGTAAATGTGGTAGTCACCACTAACTGTATATTAGATGCAGTATGGTAAGGCTCCTGTACTGGAGGTACATGGGTAAATCCCTGCCTGCTGGCTCCGCCCAGTAGGCAGCGTATAAATGTGTGTGCTCACCGGAGCTGCTCCCATTCTGGCAGCAGCTACAGGAGGCCACACATCTTTGCTCAATAAAGCCTCGATTATTCACTACTCTCGTCTTTGTAGTAATTGATAGTGCATCAAAAAGTAATTCATGTGTTGGGCACTGCTTCAGAACAATGTGTGGATTTGAAATTTGATTTTTATTCCCCTTATCTGGACACTGCAGGGTGAGTTGGGAGTTTTGTGGTTAAGGAGTAAGCAGCATGCAACCAATAAGAATCGAGATCTGTTCTTCAAAAT
Organism: Scyliorhinus torazame; assembly: GCF_047496885.1. Classification (NCBI taxonomy): domain Eukaryota; kingdom Metazoa; phylum Chordata; class Chondrichthyes; order Carcharhiniformes; family Scyliorhinidae; genus Scyliorhinus; species Scyliorhinus torazame. Next base: position 221,995,822 of record NC_092708.1, on the reverse strand, counting down.
AAACATCCAATGCTTGTAGAGAAGAACATTGTCAATTTGATGAAATGGTCATTCAAAAGTCTTAATAAGAAGATTATTAATTATTTGTTGTAATTGAGGATGGGTGATTATGATTAACAAACTCCTGAACATTATGTATCCGTTACTTTGTGTGGGTTAATGCTTGTCTGGAATGTCTCAATAGCCACAGATTCAGTGTGTCACAGCAATCTCTCTTTGTCTGATCTATATCTAATCTATATCTGTACCAATACAGCGGTATCTCAGCCAGAATTAATCACGAGAAGGGCATCAAATCCAAGCAAGTTCTCAGTAAATTCAGTGACCGAAAGGGCAGTTACTCAACCAACATACTCTGATACCAGTAAATATGATCATAGCCAAAACTCTTCATGCAACAAATTTTTTTGGGGGGGATTGTCTGATCCTGAGGCTAAGTGTTGACACCGTCGTAAACGCTGTCGCTGTCCAGCTGCCGATACTGGCGTCAAACAGCGCCGCGGGCTGCGACCAGCGTGAACTCGCACATGCGCGCTAGTTTCCTTCTCCGCACCGGCCCCGACGCAACATGGCGTAGATCTGCAGGGGCCGGCGCGGAGTAAGAGAGGCCCCCACCAGGAGAAGCCGGCCCGCCGATCAGTAGGCCCCGATGGCGGGCCAGGCCTCGGTAGAGGCCTCCCTCGGGGCTAGATCCCTGCCTGCCCCCCACCAGGCCGCTCCCCGCAGGATGGATGCCGAGGTCCCGTTGAGTAAGACCACATGTGAATGCCGTCGGCGGGACTCGGCCTATCTCAGTGGCAACTCAGCCCATCCCGCGCGGAGAGTTGCCGGGGGGGGCCCAATTGGCACCGCGCCGACTGAGCCGGCGCCAATGACGTCGATTCTCCGGTGAACGGAGAATTGGTGGACTGGCGTCGGGGCGGCGTCGAGTGAATCGAGTGAAGAGTCAATGGTCCATTGTGATATAAAGAACAAAGAACAAAGAAAATTACAGCACAGGAACAGGCCCATCGGCCCTCCAAGCCTGCACCGACCACGCTGCCCGTCTGAACTAAAACTCTCTACCCTTCCGGGACCATATCCCAAAGAACACTTAGCACTATAGTTAGAAATAGGAGAGTAGACAGTTTGCTCGCTTTGGATAGTGTGTGGCATGGAGCAGCCACATCAAGACGAAAAGGAGAAAACATTGGTATTAATTTTAAAAATGCATTAAAATCTTTTACCACATTAGTTCACACGGCATTGAAGTTATTGACAAAATGTTACTGTGAGGTCATATTTACTGATATGACAGTGGCTTAGTATAATAACTGTCCTTTAGATCACTGACTTTACTGAGAGTGATGTTAATTGCAGACATTGAAAACTAAGAAGTGAATACATTCAGATCTTCAGCTGAAAAAGGAATAAATCTTATGTTTTATCAGAGCATTTAGGTAACCTATCGAGATTCTCGATTTAAAAATATATTTCTTCCTGAGCAGATTACCATCTCTCTCTCTATCAATGACTGATTGAGTGGTGCCACTGGTATCGAAAATTGTGGTAAAATCCACAAATGGTTTGCTTGCCATTCTTACAAATGAATGGACAAAGTCAAGGAGCTCGCCAAACTGACAGGGGACTTTGAGAGACAAGCAGCCTAGAGATTGAGCTCACAATAGTCCAATTGCGAGTCAAGCACTCAATCACTTGAGGCACTGACAAACCTTCAAAGCAACCTTTTGAAAGCTGGATTTGCATCAAAATTACCAGACGCACATATTTCATCAACACTTTTTTTTAAATTTAGGATGTGGCTGGCAAAATCTTTCAGATCCAGTAATAATCCTCATTCAAATAAAGAAATTACATATAGTTGTATCTACCAAGCTGTGTTGTAAATAAATATAATGTCCTCATTGAAGCATCATAATTTCCTGTAATTTTCCCAAAATAATTGACATGAAATCCAAACACAATCATGGCACAGAATAAACCCCAAAACACTCTTTGCTGAAAGTGAAAAGGAATTCATGATTCACTACAGAATATGCATATTTATGCTGATGAGATACTTTTCAAACAGAAAAAAGTGTTCTTTGTCTGATTAAATTATTTCTTGTAGGTTTTGTAGATTTTGTAACTATTCAATCTGAAGTGCAAAAAGCCAAGTGGAGTATATTTGTCATTGTACTTAATACAGTTTGGAATGTATAAATTGTAAGAATTAAAGTAATTATTCAAATAAATCTCAGTAATTCATGACCATTGTGTCAACACTTCATTGGCTGTGAAACTCACACTGAGGTAAAAGTGAAACTTTCTCTCTTGTCTGTTTTCTTCTGGATTGTCTGCTGTCAGGTTTCTCAATGCTAAATCCAGGAAAGGGAGCTCCTTTATCATAGATATCATAGAATTTACAGTGCAGGAGGCCATTCGGCCCATCGAGTCTGCACCGGCTCTTGGAAAGAGCACCCTACCCAAGGTAAACACCTCCACCCTATCCCCATAACCCATGAATCCCACCCAACACTAAGGGCAACTTTGGACACTAAGGGCGATTTATCATGGCCAATCCACCTAACCTGCACATCTTTGGACTGTGGGAGGAAACCGGAGCACCCGGAGGAAACCCACGCACACACGGGGAGGATGTGCAAACTCCGCACAGACAGTGACCCGGAATTGAACCTGGGACCCTGGAGCTGTGAAGCAATTGTGCTATCCACGATGCTACCGTGCTGCCCGTAATCTATCCTCTTGTCCTCTCCTCTCTATCACAACATACAGTTGCCTCTTGATTGACGTCAGATATCCATCCTCCATAATCCAACCTACTGGCCAGTCCATGTAGGAATAATCCTTTGTATGAAGAATCCTGAATCTGCTTTTTCCTAATACCAAAATCTGTCTATCCAATGTGATGGTTTAATTTTGTACAGTTCATAGTGATAACCTTTTCCAATCCCTTAGAATCTAATTACAATATTCAAGATGTGGGCTTGACCAAATCACCACACAATTTCAGCATGACAGCCTCAGATGTAAACTCTACAGATTTGGCAATATTGTATAACATTGGGCGGGAGTTAACCACCGCCTTGCACTGGCATTGACCTGGGCACGCCGGGTAAATAGCAAGAAAGGCCAAGATCGAGGTTCGCGCCGCAAACTAGTTTGCAATTCATCCACCCCTCTCCTGATGGTGAGTTCTGGATCTCGCCTAGAAATGGTGAGCATATCATTAACCTTCATTTGCATTCATTTCAATCTCATTAGTGAGATTGAAGTCGAAGGCAGTAGCCTCTTGTGAATTACCCGTCTCTCCAGCGGGTAATCAAGCGCGTATCGTTTAGTGTTCCTTTTCAAAAACGTGGAGCTGACAGAACTGTTGGGGGAAATGAGGAGGTGAGTAGCCATTCACATTTTTTGTCATGCAGCTCAAGGGCACCGGAGCTGCTGGCCCAGTGCTCGGGGGAGATGGGGGATCGCTCAGGGGGGTTGGGCTTGGCCAGGGGCTGAAGTGTTCCAGGTTGGTGGTTGCAACAGGGCCAAGGGGTGAGGGGCATTGCGTCTATGAGACCTTCAAGCCATCATTAAATGTTGTGAAGACCCATAACAGTGCCAACCACAGCTGTATCCTATCTACCCTACTAAACATTTCCAGGACAGTGTTGTGTCAATGTTTAAAATCAATTTCATTCCATTTGGCTGTGAGCAGCCACTAGCTTCACAGCTGAAGGCTATGGCAAATGGCTGATGTGTTGGGAGTTCTGGATCACATACAGGTCACCAACACTTGAAGTAGTGCAACACTATTTTATTAAATGGTTAACTATTTAAACATACTTGAACTGTGGGTAAATACGATACCAGCTTTAACTAAAGACCTTTGCCTTGTCCTAACCAGTTGATGCACTCAGCACATGGTGAATGTCTGTGTTGCAGGCTGTGAGCTCTGTGCTCCTAACTAGCTGCTACTCGAATGAGCGGGAACTCTGATGTCCCCTGTCTTTATAGTGCGTGTGCTCTCACTGGTGATTGGCTGCAGTGTCGTGTATGTTGATTGGTCCCACTGTGTGTCCATCAGTGTGTGTCTGCACCATGATATACTGGTGTATATTATGACATCCCTCCTTTTATATATTAAAAAATGTGCCTGCGTGACAATAAATAGTGTGTGGTGAATGTTCCTAACTACGTGTGTGCGAAATATTTACAGGACTATGTACACAAAACTAAGCTATTTACATGGGAAGGTGCCTGGTGCAGAAAAAAACAGTGTGTCACACAAATAACGAGATGAACACTATATGCAAACCACTTGAACGATTAAACGGAAGAACAGAACAGACCAGAGAGTCCATTAGTGCAAAGTTCACAAATTAAGTCTCTGAGGTGGGTGACGAATTCTGGTTGACCGCCTCAAGGGTGGGTCGGGAGCCGCTGAGGAGCGGGCTGGACTGTGTCAGAATGAGGAGGATGCAAAGTAACCGGAATCTCTGCATAGTCCAGGTCAGGTACAACAGGAGGGCGTGGCACTGGTGGAGGATCACGTTGTGAGCGCGGAACGAGACGAAGGGCATGACGATTACGGCGCAGAATGGAACCATCCGGTAGACGAACCAGGAATGAGCGGGGAGCCACCTGCCGAAGAACCACAGCAGTTTCAGACTAGCCACCATCCGGAAGATGGATGCGGACGTTGTCATCTGGAGCCAGAGCAGGGAGACCAGCTGCACGGGAGTCAAGAGCCGCCTTGTGCTGTGCACGAGACAGTTGCATTCGTTGAAGGACCGGAACGTGGTCGAGGTCTGGGACGTGAATGGACGGCACCTTCGTCCTCAGGGTGCGACCCATGAGCAGCTGGGCTGGCGACAGGCCAGTGGACAGTGGGGCCGAGCGATAGGCCAGCAGGGCGAGGTAGAAGTGGGATCCCGCATCGGCAGCCTTGCAGAGGAGCCGTTTGATTATGTGGATGCCCTTCTCTGCTTTGCCATTAGATTGGGGGTGCAGGGGACTGGATGTCACATGTACAAAGTTGTACTTCCTGGCAAAGTTGGACCATTTCTGGCTTGCGAAGCAGGGGACATCACAGTGAGTGGGATGCCGTGACGAGCAAAGGTGTCCTTACAGGCACAGATGACTGCAGACGATGTGATGACGTGCAAACGTACCACCTCCGGGCAGTTTGAAAAATAGTCTACAATCAGACCATAGTCCCTGCCCAGCGCGTGGAACAGGTCGATGCCGACCTTGGACCAAGGGGACGTGACCAACTCATGGGGCTGTAGGGTCTCACGTGGTTGGGCTGGCTGGAAGCGCTGACAAGTGGGGCAGTTGAGCACAGTGTTGGCGATGTCGTCATTGATGCCGGGCCAGTACACAGCCTCTCGGGCCCTCCGTCGGCACTTCTCCACGCCAAGATGGCCCTCGTGTAGCTGTTCCAAGACGAGCTGATGCATGCTGTGCGGGATAACAATGCGGTCCAGCTTCAGGAGGACACCATTGACTACCGCCAGATTGTCTCTGATGTTGTAGAACTGAGGGCATTGGCCCTTGAGCCACCCGTCTGTCAGGTGGCGCATGACACGCTGCAGCAGGGGGTCAGCCGAAGTCTCGCGGCGAATTTGGACGAGGCGTTCATCCGTGGCCGGTAGATTGGAGGCCACGAAGGCCACATGGGCGTCAACCTGGCAGACGAATCCTGCTGGGTCACACGGGGTGTTGACTGCCCTGGACAGAGCGTCGGCTATGATCAGGTCTTTGCCCGGGGTGTATACCAGCTGGAAGTCATATCGCCGGAGTTTGAGCAGAATGCGCTGGAGGCGAGGCGTCATGTCGTTCAAGTCTTTTTGTATTATATTGACCAGCGGGCGATGGTCGGTCTCGACGGTGAATTGGGGAAGGCCGTACACATAATCATGAAATTTGACGACACAAGTCAACAGGCCCAGGCACTCCTTTTCTATCTGTGCGTAGCGCTGTTCCATGGGGGTCATGGCGCGTGATGCATATGTAACGGGGGCCCATGATGAAGCCTCATCGCATTGCAGGAGCACTGCCCCAATGCCAGATTGGCTGGCATCGGTCAAAATTTTTGTCTCTTTCGCTGGATCAAAAAAGGCCAATACCGGGGCCGTGGTAAATTTGGTTTTAAGTTCTGTCCATTCGCTCTCGTGGGCAGGAAGCCATTGGGAGTCTGTCATCTTCCTGACCAGGTTCCTGAGAGCCGTGGTATGAGAGGCGAGGTAGGGATAAACTTCCCTAGGAAGTTGACCATGCCCAGAAATCGGAGGACCGCCTTCTTGTCCTCTGGCTTTTTCATGGCCTACAGGAGCGGGCCAATTGCATCGAAAACTGTTTGGCACCTGGCGCGGTTCTCATTTTCTGTCTCTCCCGCTATTGACTGGCCTCGTTTTGCTGGAGCTAGAGTGCAACGAGGCCGGAGAATCGCGACCAACATTTTCTTCAAGACATTTTCACATATACACACAGAAAATCAGAAGGACAACAAACAACCACCTTCTCCCCCTGACGCCAACTCCCCACCACATCGCCCTTTCCCCATTTTAACCCCCTTACCAGCCCTTTACCGCACAACCCCCCCCCCCCCCCCGCCAACCGCCCCCCCCCCCCATTTGCTGACCCCTCAATCCTCCTTAAAGAAGATGATAAATGGCTTCCACCTCTGCCGACCTCCTCAGAGCGAACTTGACCTTCACCAATCTCAGGAATTCTGCCAGGTCGCTCACCCACTCTTCCACTATCGGCGGCTCCGAGTCCCGCCATCCGAGCAAAATCTGTCTCTGGCTTATCAGGGAGGCAAATGCCAAAACATCGGCCTCTCTCACCCCCTGGATTCCTAGGTCTTCCGACACCCCAAATATCGTTACCTCTGGACTCGGAACCACCTCCACACCCAGCACCTCGGACATCATGGCTGAGAACTGTGGTGATATGCATCACTGTAAATACACAAGGGGTTAATGTGAATACACTACGACTAAGTAAACACTAGAGGGAGCACCAGAGACGTCATGACATGCAGACATACAGCTAATGAACACGGAGAATAGGACACGACCAATGGGCAGTCAAGACACCTAGAGGTGACACTACCACAAGGGGGCATTACACAACCCATATATAAGGACAGGGCACACAAACTCTGTCTCTTTCCACAGGCGACACTGAGAGAGTAGGACAGGGGCAGATCAGAGGCATCACACCCACCACGTGGCTTAGAGCAGACTGGTTAGTTAGACTGAGTTACTATAGCAAGATTAGTAGGAGAGTCAAACTCATAGAGAACTGTGCTAATGGTTCAATAAATCACATTGTACTTACTTCAAAGTCTGGAGTATCTTTTGGTCAAAGCTGCATCGAGTTGCAGCCTGTGTTGTCCCAGAGTACATAACACAACAAGAACCTCTGCCAGAACCAGGATAGACATCATCAACCACAACCGTAACTCCTGTCACCCAGCCATGGGTGCAACTCAAAGAGGCTGGGAATCATCAAGTGTGCCAGGATGAAGGTATCGTGCACACTGCCCGGGTATCGGGCGCAGACGTGCAGCTCATGGTCACATATCAGTTGCACATTCATCGAGTGGAACCCCTTTTGGTTTGTGTAGAGCGGCCTGTCATCAGCAGGTGCTCGTAGAGTGACATGCATCCCGTTGATCACCCCCTGAACCCCGGATATCTCGGTGATGGTGGTGAACCCTGCTGCCCTGGCATCCACATTGAAATGGATCTATTGTGCTCACTGGGTATATAGGCCTCTATGACAGCATGGATGCACCTGTGCACCAAACTCTGTGAGATCCCGGACAGGTCCTCACTCTGCGCCTAGACAGACCTTGTGGTGTAGAAGTTCAGGGCGACCATCACCTTGACAGAGCCAGGAGTGGGTGCACTCCCCCATTGCCCCGCTCTGCCAGGTGCATCATGACCTGGCAGATGTGTCGCACTGTCTCTCTGCTCAGCTGGAGTCTGCGATGGCATGCCCAGTCGAGCCGGTCCTCGAATGACAAGCACTGCAGGCATAGGCAAGGCCTCATGCGGCAACTCCTTTGCACCTCCTCCATCTCCTCAGCCTGTTGGGTGGCTGGCTCTCCATCCTTAGTGGCTGTCTCCTGTTCCTCCGGAACACGCTCTGCTGCTGCATCTTCCTCTTCCTCGAGCAGCTACAGCTCGTACAGCCTCAGGGCATCCCCCAGGGTTGCGGCGACTAGGAGGAAGGCCACCATCGCTGGTGAATTCCAATAGCCATTGTCTGCAGGGGCTGAACCGCCAACATGTTAGCATGGTGCGTACCCCTGTGCCAAGCTACATGGTGGCTCCAGCTGGCACTGCAGACTCTGTCCCTGCATGTTCCTCCTCTGCCCCTCCTCACTGCATCCCGGGCCCCGTCAGTGCACAGCACCGTGGGGGCCTTTGGCTCTGGCGCCCACCCCTGTTGCCAGGGGTAGCATTGGCTGGCACTGCCCTTGCCAGCGGTATGCTCCACGGCCCCCGTCCAGCAACCCCCAGCTACAGTGGGCGTTGCCCTTGGGTGGGCTACGTGATGCTCCGCTGGTGGGTGCCAGCTGGTTGGGAGGGGGAGTATGGCGAAGGGTGGGATGCAGGGGTGGTGGGGGTGGAGGCTGGGGGCTGGGGTGGAGGGTGGGGGCTGGTGTGTGGGGGTGGTGGGTGGAATGCAGAGGTGGTGGGGTGGGGGCACCTAAACGGCCAGTGTCACTCTGCAGAACCAGGGGCCAAGGTAGGTGGTCAGTAGGGTGCGCAGCAAGGTGGCTTCCTTGCAGGCTGTGGCAATGGCAGTCCATGCGTGGACACTGTCCAGTCCCTTGGTGGGGCCCCCCCGGCCCTTCCCCTGTCAACCCCCCCTCCCCCCAGCCCTGCCAGGGCACCTCCCCCCCCCAGCCAGCCCAGCCAGTGTCTGGACCAGCAGTCGATGGTCGCTCCTCTCCAGGTCCTACCTCCTCTCTCTCCCTTATCAGCCATGGTGCCTGTTTCACGATTTAAAAAAAAACAAGTGAACCTCGCCGTCGGGAGTTCGCCCAGGTGGAGGCGGAGAATCACAGAGGCCCCGGAGTTAGCTCTGCTAATGGCATTTACTGTACATGCGGAGTGGAACGCATTGACGCTGTTGAAACTCCCGGGAATTTCGATATTACGCGAAACTGGTGCCCGCCACGATTTCAGCGTCAAAACTGATTCCCCGCCCAATCACATTTCCCTATTCCAGCGTCCCCGACGGAGAGTCCCGCCCTGTGTTCTCCCGCTGGAGGAGAATTGCTACTGATTTGCGCTCCCAAATCCCGAAACAATTCAGTATCCCTTGCCGTGCAAGCTTTGCATGGCGAAGGGTATGAGGGATTCTCGACGGGATCCCGCCATCGGGCTGCTATTTAAAGCGGCCAGTCCAATTGCAAAGTCGCAAAGCTGCACCCCCCCCCCCCCCCACACACAAATAAGCCTCTCTCACCCTCGAATAACAAAGCAACTCCCCGGCCCCGGATATTTTGGGTGCACCCCCCCCCCCCCCCCTGCCCACTCCCCAATCCCCCAAGTACGGGGGTGACCCGGCCAGCTACCCACTCCAGGGAAACCCTAAATAGGTAGATGCCTTACAAGGTCCCCCTAAATAGGGAGACCCACTCAGGCACCCACTAAATATGAAAACATCCCATAGGGACCCCTAAATAGGGAGACCCGCCCCAGAGACCCACTAACTAAAGGGACCCCACCAGAAAAGAGACCCCTGTCTGGGAGCTAGAGAGCAGTGCAGAGAGGGGCAGTGAACAAAATTACAGTTGTAACTCTTACCTGGAGGTAGCACATCTTCATTCCTTAAAGAGAACAGCCTGTGTTTTAATTCCTCAGATCCTTTAGCTGCAAGCCATTCATTAATTTCACTTCGTGGGCTGTGATTGACAGCTTCCACAAAACAGTTGTATGCCTTGCTTCACTCATCTTCTTCATGGACGAGTAACTCAAAGTGCTGTAACCACACTTTTTACAAACATTAACCACATCAAAGAGAGTTAAGTGGATTGAAATCATGCCCCTTCATACTTGAGTGATTGTGAAGTGCTGAGCTGGAAACTGACAGCACATAACTCTCTTTGATGTGGTTGAAGTGTTTTTCACTGCCTCTGTCTGGCCTGCCCTCTAGCTTCCAGATAGCGGTCTCTTTTCTGGGGGTGTCTGTGAGGGGTCCTTTAGTTAAGGGCTCCCTGTGGAGGCTCCCTTTAGTTAGGGAGTCTCTGTGGAGGCTCCATTTAGTTAGGGGGTTTCTGGAGGGTCCCTTTAGTTAGGAGAGCCATGTTGGATGTCTCCATATTTAGGGTGTCTCTGAGGGTTGCTTCCCTATTTCGAAGGTCTCTGTTCCTTTAGTTAGGGAGTCTCCCATTTTAGAGGGTCTCTGGGTGGTTTGGTAGGGGAGGGATGGATAGGTTGTGCATTGTGGGGGTCCCTCAGATGGACATTTGGAGCTACTCCTTTAAGGAGTTATGCCCTTGGCCCACCGCATGGTCCACCACGTCAGGTACACATTTGATGATGTCAGGGCAGCATGGTAGCATTGTGGATAACACAATTGCTTCACAGCTCCAGGGTCCCAGGTTCGATTCCGGCTTGGGTCACTGTCTGTGCGGAGTCTGCACATCCTCCCCGTGTGTGCGTGGGTTTCCTCCGGGTGCTCCGGTTTCCTCCCACAGTCCAAAGATGTGCAGGTTAGGTGGATTGGCCATGATAAATTGCCCTTAGTGTCCAAAATTGACCTTAGTGTTGGGTGGGGTTACTGGGTTATGGGGATAGGGTGGAGGTGTTGACCTTGGGTAGGGTGCTCTTTCCAAGAGCCGGTGCAGACTCGCTGGGCCGAATGGCCTCCTTCTGCACTGTAAATTCTATGATATAAATTCTATGTAAACCCCACCGACGTGATGCCATGCCAGCCCAGGGGGCAAGGAGGAAATCCCGACACGGGATGACTATACAATGGGGAGGCCCGCTATGTATATGTTAATGTATGATCTTTCATGGCTGGTACCCTTTTACGTCATTGGCAGGAGCTGGGACAATCGAGCGGGGAAATCCCGCCGGCCTGAAGGCCATTTTGGGACTCCCCATATGTCTTCCACCCCTGCCGCCATTCCTACCCACTGAAAACAGTGGGGGGGGGGGGAAATCCCCCCCAAAGGTGAAATATTTTCTCTGAGGGCTGTGAGTGTTTGGAACTCTCTTTCTTAAAAGGCAGTGGAAGCAGAATCATTTACGGTAGGGGTGAAAGATTATTGGGGCTACATGGGAATATGGAGTTAAGGTTACAATCAGATCAGCTTTGATCATATTGAATGGTGGAGCAGACTCAAGGGGCTGAGTGGTCTGGTCCTGCTCCTGGTTCATATGTTCCTTTGTTTGTATGTTTGTATGTTCTTATGGCTGTATGTTCACATGTTTGTATGTGCTCCCACTCAGCCATTCCACTCTAATTACAATCAGCCTCCATTCCACCTTGCCACTCCTTACCTCACTTAGCATACCCACTCCTCTCCCTCTCAGCTGTCTCACCTTAGCCCATTCATTCAGATTTGAACTTGCTGCGGGGGGTGCTATGGGCACATTATCAGTCTCTGTAATGGCAAAAGTTATTGTACCACCTGTTGCATTGATTCACCTTCCAGTAACTTTTGAAATCATTTGCATTCCCTGGTCAATAATTGCCTCACATTACAAACTGTCTGCATCCTCTTGTAGTTGAGTGAACCCCTTACTTATAGGGACACAATCTGCCTGAACTCTTCACTTCTTACTAAGCTGTTTCATTTAATTGGACTCCATCGCTAACAATTTTCAGATATGACTTGTTCCAAATTTGATTTTTGAAGATTTTTTGTTTTAAATCTTTCCAATTCAGAATATTGTGCGTGAAATTTGCACACTGTAAATCATCTGTGAGGCACCATTGCTTCACTAATTACCACAAGAAGCTGTGCTCATTAAATGCTCTCATCTAGCCTACTGCACAAGCTAAACAAACTGTAAATGAGCTGGTGATTATTAGCGTTTTATATTTGTGAGCTCTGCACACATCAAAATATCTTGACAAACATAACAGTGTTGGTATTATTAGCTGCAGAACGCCTTGAGTAAACACATAGAAATAGCTTGTGTGTGGGATATTAAGGCTCTGGAACACAATGAGTCCACAAAGGGTTACTTCCTGACCTGTCAGAACAGCAATACACCCACATATAATTTGTCAAACAAAGAGTTCACATGCTTGTTATCCTGAGCAAAAGATGTAGTGAGCTGATCATGTCTGGTAATAATATGCAGGTAGCATAGGCGAATATTACTACTGGTTGCTGTCCTCTGGATCTGAACTCACACTGATACGCATTGCTGCTGCTGAGGATCTCTGTTCTTTCACTGTCACACAATATATTCTGTGACAAAACAAAAATGAAATGAAGGGAATGCAAATGTTTTCTTTCTGGTGTACTGTGAGGAAGCAGTCATCCTTTCAATGCTCTATCTACTTCAGAGCTATTATTCAGCATTGTGAAGGATGAAAGACAAGCTGATCTTTATCGTGGGTGGATGATTCCCTCATCTGTTAAACAGCAGAAAAAAGGTTTGAACTGAACAAAAAAAGGATAAACCTCTGGTGTTCAGTGCATGATTTATTTGAGATTAAATATATTATTTAATAGACTCAAAAATTCATTCAACGCAGTCTTATAGTTAACAACCCAGGCGTTGTGTCACAAATGTCTGTCTAAATTGTTTTGTTCCAATCAATGTCTAAAAATTGGGTGGAATACTTCAAACTATTTTCATATCCTTATGGAGACACTCTTCTCCAAGGTGTATTGGGGAGGGAAGACAGGTTATTACTGGTGTATCAATGCAACTGGGTCAGGCAATTCTCAGAATACATGCACAGCATAATGAATTTTATGCCTCCTTTTCCATTTGCTAAATCCTTTAAAAGATCACACATTATCAAATGAAACTTAATTTAATAATAAATGCCCATTTAATTTCCTTGCGCTGTTTTGCTGTGATTGCAATGGCCATCAATAATCATCCCAAATGCTTTTTCATTTGGTAGCCAGTTGATTTGCTTTTTAGCAATTCATTTTTATTCATTTAATTATCCAGTCTTCTGTGCATCTTACAGCTTCAGCCTGTGGTCAGGTCAGCCAGTTAATGTCCATCTGTTGCAAAAGTAATAGGCATTTGTTTCAAAAGACTGAGGAAAAATCTGAATGGTATATTTTCTTTAAAGAGTCATAGCTGATATATACATATAAAAGGAAAGAGTAAATGCACACTGCATATGTTAAAGGTTAGGGGCAGGATTTTCTGTCGGCTGATTGCTGAATCGGGAAATGCGATTGGGCGAAGAATCGGTTTCGACCCCGAAATTGCGGCAACGCTCACTGTAGCCCCCTCTGGGGCACTGGGTGGGAGCATAGCGCTGGCAAGGGCATGGGGAGCGGGAGGCCGGGAGGTTTCTGGACCATAGGGCCAGTTGGACGGCCCTCCAGACCGTCCCGTTCTCCCTCTCCACCTGCCCGTTTCCATGGGCGTTATAGCTGATCGTCCTGCTGGAGGCGATACCCCTGCTGAGCAGGTACTGACGCATCTCATCACTCATGAATGAGGATCCCCTGTCACTGTGGATGTAGGCGGGGAAGCCGAACAGAGCGAAGATTGTGTTGAGGGCTTTGATGACGGTGGCAGACGTCATGTCGGGGCATGGGATGGCGAAGGGGAATCTGGAGTATTCACCGACCACACTGAGGAAATACATGTTACGGTCGGTGGAGGGGAGGGGTCCTTTGAAATCCATGCTGAGTCATTCAAAGGGGCGGGAGGCCTTCACCAGGCGCGCGTGATCCGGCTGGTAGAAGTGCGGTTTGCATGCCGCACAGACCTGGCAGTCCCTGGTGATTGCCCTGACTTCCTTGATGGAGTAGAGCAGATTGCGGGCCTTTATGAAATGGTACAACTGTGTGACTCCCGGGTGACAAAGACTGTCGTGCAGGGCCCGGAGTCGGTCTACCTGTGCGCTTGCACATGTACCTCGGGATAGGGCATCGGGGGGCTCGTTGAGCTTACCGGGGCGATACAAAATCTCGTAGTTGTCGGTGGAGAGCTTGATCCTCCACCTCAAGATTTTATCATTTTTGATCTTACCCCGCTGTGTGTTATTGGACATGAAGGCTACCGACCGTCGGTCAGTGAGGAGAGTGAATCTCCTGCCGGCCAGGTCATGCCTCCAGTGCCACACAGCTTCAACGATGGCTTGGGCCTCTTTTTCGACGGAGGAGTGCAGAATTTCGGAGGCATGAAGGGTTCGTGAAAAGAATGCCACGGGCCTGCCTGCCTCATTGAGCGTGGCGGCTAGGGCGACGTCTGATGCGTCGCTCTCCACTTGAAAGGGCAGCGTCTCGTCTCCTGCGTGCATCGCGGCCTTGGAGATATTGACACTAATACGGTTGAAGGCATGTTGAGCCTCGGCCGTCAGGGGGAAAAGGTGGACTGGATGAATGGACGGGCCTTGTCCGCATAGTTTGGGACCCACTGGGCGTAGTATGAAAAGAACCCCAGGCAACGTTTGAGGGCCTTGGGGCAGTGGGGAAGGGAGAGCTCCATGAGGGGGTGCATGCGGTCGGGATCGGGCCCCAGAAATCCGTTCTGGACCACAGGGCCGAGGATGGCTAAGCGGTTCATGCTGAATACGCACTTCTCTTTGTTATAGGTGAGGTTTAGGAGAGTGGCGGTGTAGAGAAATTTGGCAAGGTTGGCATCGTGGTCCTGCTGATCGTGGCCGCAGATGGTGACATTGTCTAGGTACGGGAAGGTGGCCCGCAACCCGTACCGGTCGACATTCGGTCCATCTCTCTTTGGAAGACCGAGACCCCGTTGGTGACGCCAAAGGGAACCCTGAGAAAATGGTAGAGGCGGCCATCTGCCTCGAAGGCGGTGTATGGGCAATCTGCCTTACCAAATGGGGAGGCTGGTGGTAGGCAGATTTGATGTCTACAGTTGAGAAGACCCGGTACTGTGCAATCTGATTGACCATATCAGATATGCGTAGGAGGGGGTACGCATCGAGCTGTGTGTACCTATTGATGGTCTGGCTGTAGTCCACGACCATTCTGTGTTTCTCCCCAGTTTTCACCACTACCACTTGGTCTCTCCAGGGGCTGTTGCTCGCCTTGATAATGCCCTCCCGAAGCAGCCGCTGGACCTCGGACTTGATGAAGGTCCTGTCCTGGGTGCTGTACCGTCTGCTCCTGTTGGCGATGGGTGTGCAATCCGGGGTTAGGTTAGCGAATAGGGAAGGTGGGTTGACCTTTAGGGTCACGAGGCCACACACAGTAAGGGGTGGTAGGGGCCTGCCGAATTTCAAGGTTAGGCTCTGGAGGTTACACTGGAAGTCCAGGCCGAGTAGCAAGGCAACGCAGAGGTTGTGGAGGACGTAGAGGCAGAAGCCGCTGAATTCTATGCCCTGGACCATGAGCGTGACTATACAATACCCCCGGATCACCACAGAGTGGGATCCGGAGGCCAGGGAGATTCTTTGATTGGTGGGGTGTACCGCAAGGGAGCAGCGCCTTACCGTATCTGGATGGATGAAGCTTTCGGTACTTCCGGAGTCCAGCAGGCAAGAGGTCTTGTTCCCATCGATCTTCACGCTTGACGAGACTGGTCGATCGTGACCAAGGCGAGTCGTGGCTGGTCGTCGCTGGTGTCGAACGATAGGGTGCCCAGGGGGCACGGGTCCTGGAACAATGGTGGTGCCCATGTGCCATGGGAAAGACAAGATGGCAGCGCCTGATGATCTTGGGGTGGACAAGATGGCAGCGCCCACGGCCGCACGTGGCGGGGGTTGAAAAAGATGGCGGCGCCCATGGGCTGCACGTGGTCCAAGAAGGGGAAGATGGCGGCGCCCATTGTCCGTACGCGAGGGGGGTCGGGGCAATGGCGGCGACTGAGCGGGCCTGGCACACCGCAGCGAAGTGCCCCTTCTTGCCGCAGGCCTTGCAAAGGGAGGTGTGGGCCAGGCAGCGTTGGGGGGGGTGTTACTGTTGCCTGCAGAAGTAACATCGGGGGCCCCCGGGGTTGGCTGGCTGGCGCGTAGCACAGGCGTATTGGCTGGGTGAGGCCCCCGGTGGGGCGGCCGTCTGCGGAATCCACGATGTGTAGGAGGGGTGGGCCGCGCGGCTGGGGGTGTAGGCCTGAATATTGCACGAGGCGACCGTCATCGATAGCGCCAGTTTTGTTGTTGCTGCGAGGTCGAGCGTGGCCCCCTCTAAAAGTCGCTGGCGTTTGAGGTCTGGCGCTATCCCCGTAACGAAGGCATGAGGAGGTTCGAATGTTCCGTGGCCGTGACGGCCTGACAGTCACAGTCTCTGACCAGGGGAATTAAAGCATGCCAGAAAGTTGACTGCGAGTAGAGGGTATGTGTCTGGCGAAGAGCGTGTTCGTCTGCTGGGCGTCATTCTCTTTCAGTAGCGCCATGGCTTTGTCGTAATTCAGCGCGTCCTGGATAAGAGGAAACACGTTGGAGCTCAGCCGCGAGTAGAGTATCTGTATCTTCTGAGCTTCCGGGATTGGGTCTGGTGCAGACCTGATGTAAGCTTCGAAACAAGCTAGCCAGTGTTAAAAGTCCTTTTTGGCGTTGCTTGATTGCGGATCCAGCTGCAGGCAATCCGGCTTGATACGGAGGTCCATCTTCTGAAAATCGTAGAGTAATAAATTGATGCATGATCAATTGCACAGAGACGAGAGTTGAATACAACTGAGGCTTTATTGCTCTAAGATGTGTGGCCTCCTCCAGCACCTGGCGAAATGGCTGCTGTATAGGGAGCACACATATTTATACTCTGCCTACTGGGCGGAGCCAGCAGGCAGGGACTACCACCGTATACCTGTAGTACAGGGCCTTACCACACATCTTCTAATATGTACAACAGTGGTGATTACCACAAAATGTAAATGGGCGGGGGTTTCGGTCAGGTCTGGTTACCTGTGTTTTAGATAAACATAGGCTGTGTATCTGCCTGAGTCCTGGGTTGGCCATAATTCCCATGATCCTTTGCAGGTGGCCATCTTAGATGGCTACATTTTGTCCTTCTGATCCTGAACTGTTTACCTTGGTGGACCGGTCACCTTTGGTCAAGGCAAGGTTCTGCTCTATTCTGTCTTATGGTTTGGGACATATGCCTAATATTCCATTAATACATTCATAAATTAATTCATCTCTCACGATTACTATAATTTAGGTCACTATAACATTTAATTTATCCGCACAGTTGATCTCTAGCTAACGCTATCTAAGCTACCCTCATTCTGCTGGTGAATATCAAATAACTTATATTCAGTACAAAATTTAAAACAGCAGTATCACATTTCTACTTAATCCTAATAAAGTTAAAGAGGTACATGGTTTATTTTTAGCAGCGATTGTTACGTGAGTTCATTTAGTTCAATTCCAAAAAAGGGGTATCGGACTGTATATATCGGGGAGCGGGAGGCTTTTGCTCGCCATTCACGGAGTCGGAGTGTCTGAATGACGCTGCAGATTATTGCAATTACTAGAAGGGCCTCTACTATGTATGAAAGGAGGTTCCATTTGGCAATGTTTTCGCACCAGGTGGGGGTTTATGTCTTTATGTGTGGTGTAGTATCCGGGCTGGTGGTGGCCTGTTGTGTGGTAGTGTTCGGGGCTGGTGTATGGTTTGTAACAACAGTCCGTTGCACGCACAGTTGCAGAAATCCAGCGATGATCCAAACGCATGTCAGCAGTCCTTGCTTCATCCTGTGTTGTCTGTTTTCTGTCTGTTTTCCGTGTAAACCTGGGGATGCAAGCATAGTATCTGTTATTATCTTTGGTCAATATCTCGCTTTATTAGTCTTTCTCTCCTTACTCCAATTACCCGTTATGATTGTCACCATGTGTGACTCCCCCATTTTTTTTTTGAAATACCATTTTGGAGAGACAAGAAATGCAAATTTTTGAAGCACAGAGACTCTCGCAGCTTGTGGTCGATGCGGGGAGTGGTCGGACAATTTCTTCGACCAGTCTTTCTTTACTTGCAACCAGTGGTGGTTGAGGCTTATCTTAACCAGCCGAATTTCAGGGCGGCCAGTTTTATAGAGTTTCGTCCCAGGGTTCAGAGGTAGTTCGTGTGTAGCAGCATGTATAGCAGCAGTGAGCAGAAACCAATTGTGTCATATGCGTAAATAGCATGTGGGGAACGGGAGGTAAAGGAAAAGGGGTGAGCATACGGAACGTGGCAAAATACATTCTTTATACCACAACCAAAGAGAGAGTAGAGAAGGTGAAACTAAGGCCTGCCATAGGCAATGCAGAGTGTAGAGAACCATTCCAGAGCGTATGAAGTGACGGGAACCTGAGGTGTGTGTGGGCCGCTGTGGGAGAAGAATGGGTGGAATCCCCGGGTGGGGTGGGGGTTAGTGCTGTTACTCCATTCCCAGAGCTTTACTGACTGGGTGAATCTGGGGTCCTCAGGTAGGGCGGGGATCAGTGCCGTTACTTCCTACCTGGGTGAGCTGAAAGAGTTTGTAGTCGTGTGGAAACCTGTCATAAAGACTGGGAGAACAGTGACCTGTTTCCCAACAAACGTGTGCCTTTAACTGTCATTGGACATCTTACCCTCAAATCAGAAGAGTAATTTTGTGACGGGCGACATGAATTAAAACCATGTGGTAGAAGAACATAGAAATAACAGTGCAGAAGGAGGCCATTCGGCCCATTGAGTCTGCACTGACCCACTTTAGCCCTCACTTCCACCCTGTCCCCGTAACCCATTTATCCCTCCTAACCTTTTTGGTCACTAAGGGCAATTTATCATGGCCAATCCACCTAACCTGCACGTCTTTGGACTGTGGGAGGAAACCGGAGCACCCGGAAGAAACCCACGGAGACACAGGGGGAATGTGCAGACTCCGCACAGACAGTGACCCAGTGGGGAATCGAACCTGGGACCCTGGCGCTGTGAAGCCACAGTGCTATCCACTTGTGCTACCGTGCTGAAGAAGGAAAAAGGCGGGCAGGCTCCATCAGAACTTTGGCACCTTAATACTTAGGCGGTGTTTCATTCTCATCATCTGCACACCTCAGGGTTCTGTACCAAACAGTGTTGTCAAAGCGTTACCGAAACGAGACTCAGTATCTGAATCACCACCATCTCCCGGTTGCCAGACCCGTGAGGCTCTTGCTGTCGTCGGAGTCATGTTCAAGGTGAAAGTCTGTACCTGTGGGCGGAG
The DNA here is from genome assembly GCF_047496885.1 of Scyliorhinus torazame. Taxonomy (NCBI): domain Eukaryota; kingdom Metazoa; phylum Chordata; class Chondrichthyes; order Carcharhiniformes; family Scyliorhinidae; genus Scyliorhinus; species Scyliorhinus torazame. Next base: position 221,976,515 of record NC_092708.1, on the reverse strand, counting down.
ACAAGGGATAAATGCCGGCATGGCTGGGGAAGGGTTGGGGTAGGGGTTGGACTAGGTTGTCGATGGGTGGGGCAAAATCATCTCCTATTGCCAGAGAGATGTGGTGGGAGTGGCTACATTGTGATCCATAGACTTTAAGTTGGTTGATGTGGAACCAACTAGTTTTACCATTAGGGTACGTTACCTTGTACACGTAGGGGCTCACCCTTTGTAGGAAATGGAGTAGGGTCCTGTAAATGTGGGGGAGAGGAAAGAACTGGGGTTGTAAAGTGAAACCATTACTTGCTGACTCTACGGGGTGGACGGTTTTGTCAAAGCAAGCTTTACTCTGCTTCTTTCTAGCGCCTAATCGGACAGCTGCAGCGAGTTGTGCCGCTTTAATGTTATCTGCAACCTGTTGAACTGCTTTTTCGTGGGTGAGGGCGGTTACTGTAGGGCTTGCCAAATCGAGGACTAATAAATATTCAATACGCTTCATGGGTTGTCTGGTCATGAGAGTGTGGGGGGGGGGGTGAAACCTGTGGAACTAGAAATGGTGTTCCGAATAAACATGGGAGCAAATGGGAGGACCGTGTCCCACGTGGTATTGTTCTGTTGCACCATCTTCCTAATGGTCGCTTTCAAAGTTCGATTCATTCTCTCGACAATGCCACTGGATTGGGGGTGATATGCTATATGGAATTTCTGCCTGCCCAAAAATTGTTAAAACATTTTGCATGACTCTGCCGGTGAAGTGAGAACCTTGGTCTGAATCAATGCTGTGGGGGAGACCCCAGCGTGTGAATATCTGTTGGGTCAAAATCTTAACGGTTGTCTTTGCTGTGTTTGTCCGTGAGGGAAATGCTTCTACCCATTCAGTAAAGGTGTTGATTACAACCAGCACGTACTTGAAAACGGTTCTGCAAGGGGGAAGGGGGCCAATGTAATCGATTTGCAAATTTGTCCAAGGGCCATTCACAGGTCGGGTGTGACGTAATTGTCCTTTCTTTGAGTAATGTTCAGGATTGTTCTGAGCACAAATAAGGCAATTCTCGACATAATGGGTTACATCGCTTTTTAAATTGGGCCACCACCACAAAGGTCTTAAATGGGCAATAGTATTGTCTATCCCCTGATGTCCGTGTCCGTCATTAAATTGGTAATGGAGCTGGTTTCTCTCCTGGGTGGGGACCACATAAATTCCGTTTTTTAAAACTATGCCGTCCTGTACAGTCAGTGTGTCCTTCCATTTATCATAGGGGGCCGGGAAGTTGCCGTCTAAAACCTGTTTGAGGGTGTCGCCTGCTTTTTGGGCTTGGGAGAGATCCTCAATATTGGTCTGGGAAACCCTGACTGAGTGTGGTCTGGGAAACCTGGACTGCGTGTATCGGTTCGCTTTCGGGTGGCTGCCAAAAGTGACCATGGTGTGATCCTGCTTTGGCTAAGGCGTCTGCCTTTACATTACCGGGTGGGGAGGAGCGATGATGGCTTCTCACTTTAATGATACCGTATGTGCGATCTGAGGCTGTCTTGAGAATGTGCTTTAACAACAGGGCAGAGGGTAGGGGTTTTCCATTGGCTGAAACAAAACCTCGAGATTCCCACAGGGGCAGGAATTCTGTTAAACTGTTGCACACATACAGGCTGTCTGAGTGTATGTCTGCGGGGGTTGGAAAAGAGCCGAGGTGCTGGATTACATAGGCTATGGCTGCGAGATCTGCTGCTTGTGAACCTAGGTGGCCGGGCAATTTTAAAGAGATCTCTTCTAGTGGGCGTCCCTGCGCGTCTTCCACGTAAATTCCACAACCAGTAATCTAACTCCATTTTCGATTATGGAAGAACCGTCTACATAAATTTTTAAAGTATCCCCTGTGGTTTGGGAATTCTGTGTCTTGCTGCCTGCTCGTGGGTTCAGTGACTTTGGGATAATGGGTCCTGTGTGGTGTTGGGCTGCTATGATCTAGCACTCATGTGGGGGTCCCTGCATATTGGAGATTATCGGCCAGAAATGTGTGGGTTTTGTGCGTTTTACCGTAATGTCCCTGCCTTGTAATAGTAGTGTCCAGCGAGCTGCTCTGATTTGGCTGACTAAACCGTCCTTTAATCTACCGTCTGGTAATAGTTGCGTGAGGATGTGCCCGGTCAAGATTGTGACTGGGTTGAAGCCTGTGATGTACGCAAAGTGCTATACAGCCCAAAAGACTGCAAGCAAGTGCCTTTCGCAGGCTGAGAATCCTTGCTCTACCGGGTCTAATACTCTTGAGGCATAGGCTACGGGTCCTAAGTTATCGTTCGTTCTTCTGGGAGCACTGGTGATAGGGTTCGGTCGGTGTTTGCTACTTCTATGGCATAGGGCAAGACTGGGTCTAGGGTGCGTTTTAAATCGTCAATGGCGTCTGTGTGCTGCGGAAGCCATTCCCATGGGGCGTTCTTTTTAAGGAACTCTGAGAATGGGGCTGCTTTGGTGGCAAAACCATCTATATAATTTCTGTAATATCCTACCAATCCTAGGAATGACTGGAGTGCAGTGACATTTTGGGGCAGGGGCAATGTAAAGATGGACTTGATCCGTTTTTGCTCAATTTCTCTCTTCCCGTGGGTGTTAATGGTGCCTAAATAAAGAACCTTTTCCTTTAAAATCTGGGCCTTTTTAGGATTTACCTTACATCCGATTGATTGCAGTAGGCCGAGTAATTCAGATAAGAGTTCTACGTGTTCCTCTTTTGTGTCCGTTTGCAAGAGCAGATCGTCTACATATTGCATTAGGCATTCGGGTCGGAAAAATTTAGAAAGTCCGTTGGCCCATTGTCAGTGCAAAATGGAGGGGGAGTTATGGAATCCTTGTGGGAGGCATGTCCACGTGTACTGCTGCCCTTGAAACGTAAATGCAAATTTATACTGGCAGGCCCTGTCTAACGGGATGGACCAAAAGCCATTGCTGATGTCCAGCACTATGAAATACTTTGCCTGTACTCCCTGTCCAGCATGGTCGCCGGACCCGTGGCAACAATGGGGGCTGCTAAAGGGGTTACCTTATTAAGTTCTCGGTAGTCGATCGTTAGTTGCCATGAACCATCAGGCTTCTTTATGGGCTAAATTGGGGCATTATTTGTGGAAGCTACTGGTCGAATAACTCCTTGGTCTAACAAACTGTTAATAACCTTCAAAATCTCACCCTCGGTTTGCTGTGGGAAATCGTATTGCTTTTGCGGCTTTGGATCAGGACCCGAAATCTTCACTGTACCTGGGATCTTCCCACTGTCGTGTTTGTGTTGGCGAACAAAGCTTTGTGTTTTATGAGGACCTCTCTAATCGTCTGGTCTGCACTAATTGTTTACGGATTAAACCAATAGTCCCCTACTGAGCAAATCCTGTTTTCAAAATCCCCGACTGTGAGCGTAGCGGGAGCCCTAGCTGTTTTGGCCATTCGCCAGACACATTTGTTTACTGGGTCAAATGAAAGGTTGTGGGAGCTCATAAAATCAATGCCTAAAATGTGCTCTGCAGTTTGGGGTAAGTCAACTAAAAAGATGGGGTGTTTGGTGCTAATGTTCCCTATCTGGATAGGTACGGGAGCTGTGATATATCCTTGTTGCATGTGGCCTGTGAATCCACTCAGGGTGATGGTGTCTGTGGTGGGCCATTTGTCCTGTTGAAACATGGTGGAGGAGTTATAGTGATGCGGGATCCTCCTGTGTCCCAAAGAAAATCGACTGTATGTCCCCGGACTGTGCCTGTAATTACTGGTCTGCCTGTTTTGTCCCAGCGTGTGTCACAGACCCAAGTTGGGGAGTCCGAACAACATCAATCTAGGGAGTTAAACACTAAGCCGTCTGAACGGGCACTAACATTATGCATGGGCCTAACATTGTTCCTAGGTGGAGGGTTTGGTTGTTGGTATCGTTGATGGTTCGGGGAGTTTTGTCGGCAATCGCGGGCGTAATGTCCTACGTGGCCACAATTGCAACAACCTCATGGTGCCTGGGCTCTGGGGTGCTGTTCCTCGTGTCTACCCTCGTTTATCCATGCTGGGTCCTGGCTAGTCCTAACTGGGTGCATGTTTGCTTCTATATTGTCCTGATCTGTCTGTCGGTGTAGGATTTGTTCCCATGCTCTAGAAAGTTGTTTAAGTACCCAAACCTCATTGTGTGTGTGGTCTGCGGGGTCGTAGTTTACACAAGCCTTTTGACCTGCATCTGTGGCATGCGAGACTAAGGTGCGTGACCATTCAGTGGTGTCCTCCTCATTTAGGTGTGCGTGGTTCAATTGTCCATGGACTGCCATGAAATGAATCCATAGACGACCAGCAAACGCGGTCAGGTGTTCACCCTTCTTTTGCCTGCAGTGATTTAAACCCTCGACTGGATCTCCTTTGTTATACCCGATCGCATCTAATATGGCTGTTTTCATTTCCTGTAGAATTCCTTCTGCTACATTTTGGGGTTCTGGCAAAGCTGACCATACGGACTGGCTAAGGCTCATAACTATTAGCTTTACTTCCTCCCTCTCATCTAGGCCGTACATAACTTTTTGTTGGTGCACCTCCTCAAAGAAGCTGTGCGGGTCTGCGGTGGGCTGGAATGGAATAACTTTCGTGCAAGCTTCTCTTAATTGGGTTATGGATAGTGAGGTGGTGTAAATGATATCAGGCTCCTCCTGATCTGATGACCTGCGTTGTGTGTTAACCGGATTCATGGGGGTTGAATTGTGAGTGGGGGTGTGTGCTACCTGTGTAGTCGGTGCTGCGGGCGCTTTTCCTTTTGGGGCGTGGGGGGTTCGATTTTGATTTCCCGTGTCCTCTACATATTTTTGGCCGCTTTTGTTTAACTTTTGCCAATCGGGAGCAACTTCCTCTTCTAAATCCTGCCCGAAAGTGTACCTGAAGCCATTCTGTACTGAGAGTAGCAACTGTAACTTTTCTATCTTCTGTCGGCATTGAGCATGGTCAACAGTACTCTGCCTCTGTTCCTTAGTGGAGTTGTGGAGTGCTCTCAAAGCTGCTTTTAATCTGCGCATTTGCTAGTTAGCTGGGCGACCTGTTGTTGTTCTGTTTACTCCCTTACCAGGACTGCGTGCTGCGTATCTTGGTAGGCTTTATCGTACTGGGTCTGGAAGCTTCTAAGGTGAACTAGACAAGATTGATGTGCGCGTTTTACATCGGCCATTTCCTTATCCTTAGCTGCTAACTGTTCCCGGAGTTGCTCAATTATCTTCTCGCTTTCGTTACTGTTTCCCTCGTTCTTTTCTTCCTTCTCAATTAACTGCCTACGGAGCGTCTTCACGACCTCCTCTGTGCCTCGCAACTGTGCCAAACAGGACACTATTGCCATTGGCTTTCTGACTTTCCCTACATTTTTTTTGTGAACCTCGCTTAGGTTCTCCCACCAAGTCTGTCCTATCTTTCCTGGACCTGACTCACCATTAGTGCACAAATTCGACCAAAGGGGCCATCCTTTCCCCTTTAAGTATTTCCTTAACTCTTCCTCCCATATTGGATTGGATTGGATTTGTTTATTGTCACGTGTACCGAGGTACAGTGAAAAGTATTTTTCTGCGAGCAGCTCAACAGATCATTAAGTACATGAGAAGAAAAGGGAATAAAAGAAAATACATAATAGGGCAACACAACATATACAATATAACTACATAAGCACTGGCATCGGATGAAGCGTACAGGGTGTAGTGTTAATGAAGTCAGTCCATAAGAGGGTCATTTAGGAGTCTGGTAACAGTGGGGAAGAAGCTGTTTTTGAGTCTGTTCGTGCGTGTTCTCAGACTTCTGTATCTCCTGCCCGATGGAAGAAGTTGGAAGAGTGAGTAAGCCGGGTTGGAGGGATCTTTGATTATACTGCCCGCTTTCCCCAGGCAGCGGGAGGTGTCGATGGAGTCAATGGATGGGAGGCAGGTTTGTGTGATGGACTGGGCGGTGTTCACGACCCTCTGAAGTTGGGGCATTACTCTGCTCTGTTGGTTGCTTCGACCTCGGGTTCCTGTGGATTCATCAATCTTTCCATTGCTTTCATGGCCATTACTTCTCTTATCTCTTTCTCTACTTTTAATTTGGGACAGGGGAATAAGGCGGCGATTTGAACAGCGGGTATGGCTTAAGATATTTTCCGGCTCACAATCCCTCGATAGTTGTACACAATTCTAACGAGTTTACCTTACTCTTCCTGTTAGGTATCCATGCGGGTTAGTACACATTTCCGAAATTCGGTTATTTGGTCGATATGGGACTTGCACTTGTGGTTCTTTCTCTTTCTCGCAATTAAAGTTTGTGGGTTCTTTCGGAGTGACAAAGTCACTTCTAATCGAGTCTCGTCAGAGGTCGCCAATAATGTTGCACTATTTATTTATCTCGATGAACCACAAGCCTTTCCCTGATATCGATCAAATGACCACACAACCAGTTAGTTAGTTCAAAAGATGGTTTATTTACATACACAAGAGTTATCTCAACATGCAAACACAATATCTACTACGAGTTAAACTACACCTATCAGCTACAATAACCTATACTTAACTTCAGGGCGACCGGCACTGTGCAAATGGATAAAGGCCGTTATCTGGATTTCACTTGGCTGGTTCGAAGAAAGTGGCTCTGTCGCTGCTGGGCTCATCCATCAGTCAGCGATCATTGGTCTTGAACTTAGCTGTCTGTTCCTGCTGCAATTGGGTGGCACAGGCCGGATCCAAGAGAGACAGAACACATGGCTGCACCCTCTTTTATCCCCCTGGGATTTTGCGCTCTTTGGGGCGGTCCTTGATCTTGGACCCAATAGTTCGAGAGGGCTCTGATCACTCTCTTCGATTTCGGCCAATAAAAGGTCGGGTGCCTTGGTAGCTGTGCAGGTCCTTAGCGATCATTGACCTTGGCAATTGTGCTTTCTGAGTAAGGGGAGTGGCACCGATCAGTCTGTGGCTGTACCGGTTGCTTGATTGGAGTCCTATTGTCCTGGGAAAATGGGCCATTGAAATGTAAATGGGCGGGGGTTTCGGTCAGGTCTGGTTACCTGTGTTTTAGATACACATAGGCTGTGTATCTGTCTGAGTCCTGGGTCGGCCATAATTCCCATGGTCCTTTGCAGGTGGCCATCTTAGATGGCTACAGATCTCACAGACTTTGGAGCACAGGTCCATCCGCGCCATCACAGATGCCCTATACACCCAGGCGGATCAATCCATCCATTTTGATGTGGATCGGCCGACCAGGATGCCTGGGCAGCCATCGCCGGTATGCCCCGGGCACAGGGGGCGATCGATGGGATGCATGCTGCCCCACGGGCACCAGCGGACAACAGGCCGCTGTACACAAACCGAAAGGGGTACCACTCAATAAACATACATCTGGTCTGTGACCATCAGCTGCGCACCATACACCTCTGCACCCGATACCTATGCGGACTCCTGCTACAACGATGCACATACAGCGTCCAAGAATGTGATCGAGCGGTGCTTCGACCTCCTCAAGATGCGGTTCAGGTGCCTGGACCATTCTGGAGGGGCCCTCCAGTATGACACAGAGAGGGACACCCACATCATGGTGGCCTGCTGCATCCTTCACAACATCACGCAACAGAGGGGCGATGTGCTGGAGGTGGAGGATGAGGAGAAAGGGCAGGCCTCGTCCGACGAGGAGGATGCGGGGGAGGGGGATGATGAGCAGGACATGGGACCCAGGCAGGCAGGGGAGGCCGCAACACATGTTCGCCAGGGCCAGTGCACAAGGGAGCTCTGATTGCCTCAAGATTCACCGACTAGGAGGGAGGTAGGTGGAGGGGAAGGGCTGGCCAGGGGCACGGACACCACATCCCAGACCCATAACCACTCATTTCCCACACCACCAAACCGCCCGCTCGCACACCGCTCCGTGTTACATACCTGTAGCGTTACGAGGTGGGTGCCCTGGGTTGGCAGTATTTGCAGGTCTGGTCCATAGGATGGAGGATGATGACAACCTGCTCTGCAATGAGTTCTGGCGCTCCGCATCTTATGACAACGTCTGACACATCCCCACATTAGCACCTTCCACTTGGGTGACTGTTATAACCTGCCTGCTTACCACTGGCTGGGGACTAATGACAATTCCACAATCCTGTGGGAGTATGAGCTTCCCCAATGAGGGGGGGTGGAGAAATCATTAGCAGTCTCCCTGCATAAATAAAGCTGGCCAGTTTGGAACCAGCTAGAGAGGAGTGTGCAGCTAGGGAAGTTGCTGCTGCTGTTGTATGTATATGTTATAAATAAAAGTTATTTCTTTGCATTCTTAAAATTCGTGCTGGATTCTTCGTGGCCCTCACAAAACTGTCGACGAGGGTTAAAGTGAATAGCTGGATTTTTGTTGGATACAGGTTGGAAGTTGTTTCCTATTACACCATGCCTCTGTACGGATGTTTGGATGTTTTTGATGCTGCGCTGGAAAGCTGGAACCAGTACGCACAACGGATGTGTTACTATTTCCGGGCAAACAACGTCACCGAAAACGAGCGCCAGGTGGTCATATTGCTCACCGCCTGCGGCCCGCATACGTTTGGGGTGATTAGGAGCCTTACGTACACAGCTGCGCCGGACACCAAAACGTTTGATGAATTTGTGAACTTAGTGGGGCAACATTTTAACCCAACCCCATCCACGATAGTCCAACGTTACAGGTTTAATACTGCTGAGAGGACCCCAGGAGAATCCCTTGCCGACTTTCTATCCAGGCTACGCAGGATTGCGGAGTACTATGACTATGGTGAGACCTTGTCAGAACGGTTACGTGATCGTTTGGTTTGCGACATTAACAATGCGGCCATCCAGAGAAAGTTGTTAGCTGAGCCAACATTGACTTTTCAACAGGCCATTCAAATAGTATTGTCCTGAGAGAGCGCAGAACAAGGAGTGCAGGAGCTACAGGGAATGGAGGTGCACGCCTTGGGGCGCAACCCCTTCCATCCAAAAGCGTCCCCCCGCACCCCTGCGGTACCTTGGACGAGGCCAAGATCGACGCCAGTGGCCGTCGGACATTCCTCCTCGAAGGGAGCCTTCTCAAGAACCAATGGACGAGGAGCCATGTCCATGTCAGACTTGTAGGCACCGACCCCATCGCGGACGCCGGTCCTGGGGGCGCCAGAGGTGCCGTCATCCTGACTGAAACTGGGGACAGCCCAGGGGCCGTACCTTCCATGTGGATGAACCTGTGGCGACTACTCCTGAGGACGTGGAGATGGAGGACGACTGCCTGCAGCTGCACTGTGTGGTAGCTCCCCGTGTGGCCCCCATTAAGGTGGCAGTACGGGTCAATGGTCACCCGCTTGAGATGGAGTTGGACACTGGCGCAGCGGTCTCCGTGATCGCCCATTGGACATTAGACCGCATCGAGCAGGGTATACAGACTCTTACATTAACCGACACACCTACACGGGGGAACCATTGGACATTGCTGGAACTACGATGACCCCTGTTGTTTATGGACGCCAGGAGGAGTGTTTCCCACTTATCGTGGTGCGCGGCCATGGGCCCAGCCTGTTGGGTCGGGACTGGTTGCGCCATTTGCGGTTGCAGTGGCAGCACATCCTCCAAACAGTTTCTGGAGGGTTGACTGAGGTGCTAGGACCCAGATGTATTCCAGCCCGGTTTGGGGAAAATAAAAGGGGCCGTAGCCCGTATCCAAGTCGAACCAGGAGCAACGCCGCGCTATTTCCGGGGACGCTCGGTGCCTTACGCCTTGCTCGAGAAGGTAGAAGGGGAGATCACTCGTTTGGAGACTTTGGGTATTATCAGGCCCGTCCGTTTTGCTGACTGGGCAGCACCAATTGTACCTGTAATGAAGCCAGATGCCACAGTTCGCTTGTGCGGCGACTATAAACTTACAGTGAATACGGCTTCCCGACTCGACCGATATCCAATGCCTCGCATAGAGGATCTCTAAGCGAAGTTGCAGGCGGACTCTCGTTCACAAAATTAGATATGAGTCATGCCTACCTACAGTTGGAGCTGGACCCTGCCTCCCTGCCATATGTAACGATTAATACACACCGGGGCCTGTATGAATATACACGTTTGCCCTTTGGAGTATCCTCTGCCTGCGCTATTTTTCAACGTGTTATGGAGGGCATTTTGAGAGGTTTACCGCGTGTCGCTGTCTACTTAGATGACGTTTTGATCACAGGGACGTCGGAGCAGGAACATTTGGAAAATCTGGAGGCTGTCCTTAGACGCTTTTCGGAAGCTGGAGTCCGTTTATGTCACACAAAGTGCGTCTTTCAGGCAAAGGAAGAAGTCTACCTGGGTTATCGGGTGGACCGCAAAGGTTTGCACCCCGTCGCTGAGAAGGTGCGTGCGATTCAACAGGCCCCCGCCCCGACTGACACTTCGCATCTTCGTTCTTTTCTCGGTCTCGTAAACTATTACGGGAAGTTCCTCCCCAATCTGGCAACTACGCTGGACCTGTTGCACCTTCTGCTAAAGAAAAATCACACCTGGGTTTGGGGTCAGCCGCAAGTAACCGCTTTCCAGCGAGTAAAACAACAATTTTGGTCGTCTGGGTTACCAACCCACTATGATCCTGGAAAGCCTTTGCTCGTCACATGTGATGCATCCCCGTATGGTGTTGGGGCCGTCCTGTCCCTTAAGGAGGAGAACAGGGCCGAGCGGCCGATAGCTTTCGCCTCCCGCACATTGACTGCAGCAGAAATAAAGTACGCGCAGATCGAGAAGGAGGGCCTGGCAGTGGTTTTCGCGGTGAAACGTTTCCACCAATACGTGTATGGCCGCCATTTCACTATCATGGCTGATCATAAGCCTCTGCTGGGACCTTTCAGAGAGGATAAGCCAATACCGCCCATTGCTTCCGCACGGATCCAGCGCTGGGCATTGTTGCTTGCTGCATATGAGTATTCTCTGGAGCACAAACCAGGAACCCAGATAGTGAATGCCGACGCACTGAGCCAATTGCCTTTATCGACCGGCCCCATGTCGACCCCCATGACCGGTGAGGTGGTTGCAACCCTAAATGTTTTAGACACCTTGCCTGTCAGGCATCACAGATCCATGAGTGGACCCAGACGGAGCCAGTCCTGTCAAAGGTTCGACACATAGTCCTGTATGGTGGGCAGCATAGACAGGTCCTAGGCGAGTTGCGGGCATTTTCCTCCAAGCTGTCAGAATTCAGCGTGGAAGACGTCATCCTCTTGTGGGGGACGCGTGTGATTGTCCTGGAAAAAGGACAGGAGCTGATACTAAGAGACTTGCACAATGGGCATCCAAGTGTGACCAAGATGAAAATGTTGGCCCGGAGTTATGTCTGGTGGCCAGGCCTCGACACCGACATTGAGAAGGTGGCCCAAAACTGCTCCATTTGCCGGGAGCATCAGAAGCTTCCGCCAGCTGCGCCCCTACATCACTGGGAATGGCCAGGGCGGCGTTGGGCGCGCTGGCATGTGGATTTCGCCGGCCCTTTTCAAGGATCCATGTTCCTTCTACTAATCGATGCCCAGTCTAAATGGCTAGAGGTGCATAAGATGGTGGGCACAACGTCCTGCGCAACAATTGAGAAGATGCGTTTGTCTTGCATGGCCCCCCGCCCCCCCCCCCCCCCCCCCCCCCCGAGGTGCTGGTCATGGATAACAGCACTCCGTTCACAAGTGAGGAGTTTGCGAGGTTCATAAAGATGAACGGCATACGCTATATCCGCACTGCCCCTTACCACCCGGCTTCAAATGGGTTGGCGGAGCGCACAGTGCAGACATTCAAACGAGGCGTAAAGAAGCAGTCTTTTGGATTGATGGACACGAGACTGGCTCGTTTTTTGTTTTCATATAGGACCATCCCCCATGCGGTGACTGGGGTAGCTCCCACAAAACTCCTAATGGGCCGAAGACTTCGCACCCGCCTCAGCATGGTTTTCCCGGACATTGGCGCAAAAGTACGTCGCACACAAGAACGGCAGGGACATGTTTTTTCACAGCATCGACTGATTCGGCAGTTTGCGCCCGGTGACCCAGTGTTCGTTCGGAATTTTGCTGGTGGTGCCCAGTGGGTCCCTGGCGTAATCTTTCGCCAAACGAGCCCTATCTCTTACCAGGTGCAAGCCCAGGGTCATCTCCAGCGCAAACATGTAGACCACGTTCGGTCCAGAAGACTATCCCTTCCAAAGATTCCCCGCCCCCGGAGCTCATTTCTACAGCCGCAGAGACCAGAGACAATGGAAGGTAGTCCTCACAATCTTCCTCTGGTGCCTCACTCTCACCTACGCAGATCGTTACAGAACCGCGCGGAGATAGAGACGCCGAGATGATGGAGGCAGCAGACTCCGACTCCGAGATGGAGACACAGGACACCTCAGAGGGGGAATCCTCGGGCCCATGGGCCGTGGATGTACAACCGTTACGCCGTTCATCTCAGAAGTGCCGGTCTCCGTCTCGTTACACGCCGCCCGATCCAGCACCTCGTGCAAATGGTGTCCGGCCTGCAGCAAAACGAGTCCGATGCCCTCCTTTGCCAGGGTCTTCGGTGGATTCCGTGGACTTTGGGGGGGGTGGGGGATGTTATAACCTGCCTGCTTACCATTGGCTGGGGACTAATGACAATCCCACAATCCTGTGGGAATATGAGCTTCCCCAATGAGGGGGGTAGAGAAATTATTAGCAGTCTCCCTGCATAAATAAAGCTGGCCAGTTTGGAACCAGCTAGAGAGGAATGAGCAGCTGGGGAAGTTGCTGCCGCTGTTGTATATATATGTTATTGTAAATAAATGTTATTTCTTTGTATCCTTAAAACTCGTGCTGGATTCTTCGTGGCCCTCACAAAAGTGACCCATGCATGCGAGCTGGCCAGTCCATCACACGTTCCTGTCGAATCCCTGGGGTGGGGGTGCTGGGGACGGTCGGGACACGGGGGATGGGGTGGGGAAGGAGGGTGCGGTGAGCGATCCTCCTACAGTGTGTGCACTGGTCCCCACCCCACCCCCCCCACCCCCCCACCCCCACCCCCTCCCCTCTCCAACCAGCCTGGACCAGCACACCCCCACACCCATCGGGCAGAGCACAGAAGCACGTTGTAACGGTGGTAACAGGTGTTTATTGTGAACAAATATATAAAGTCTGTGCCCTAACCCCTGTAACTGAACTGTGTCCTGCACTCGTGCCAACCTAACTGGTGTCTAGCGTTTTGGCCTTATGGGCTCTAACACTTGGCCTAGGTGGTTCCCCAAACAGTAGAGCAGGACTGGAGGCGGACTGCTGTGACTCGTGCCTTGCGACAAGGGTCCCCGTTGGCATGCGTCACGTGGGGCAACCCGGCCTGGATGGGCCCGGCCACTGCCCGGGTGTCCCGGGTGATGTGGTGCTGCCCTGTTCATCCCGCTGCCCACCAGATGCACCAGGGACAGGAAGGGGGGGGGTAAATCCGAGGTGCTGTTTTGTCCCGGCACCTCCCCTGCGGGAGTCACAGGGCCCCATCACACGGGTGCACGAGTGGGGTGGGAGTAGAGCCATGCCCTGAGGCCCCCCGCCATCTGGCGCTGCCAGTTCTGGAGGCCTGCTCTGGTCTTGACCAGGGTCAGCATGAGCGAGGCCCTGGAGCACAGGGAGTGGATTATCTCCATCTGGGACTGCACCACATTACTCTGCGACTGTGCCACCACCCTGTGGGTCTGTGCCACGTCAGCCAGTGCCTGGGCCACTTCCCTCTGGGACTGGTACACCTCCCTCTGGGACTGGGCCAACTCGCTCTGGGACTGGGCCACACCGGCCGGCGCCTGGGCAATGCCACCAACGTTCCCAGCCATGGCCTGCCGTGACTGGGCCATGCTGAGGAGCGCCGCTGCAATGCCCAGGTGGCTCTGGCACATGGCTGCCTGTGACAGGGCAGCCCTGTCCTGGGCCTTGGCCAGCGCCTGCACAGAATGTCCCAGGCTTTGGACACGCTGATCCACAGCTGAAACCATCGCCCCAATGCCTCCACCACGGACGCCACTTGTGCGGTGTCGGCTTGGGTGGCACACATGGCTGGCACCACACCCTGCTCCTGCATGGGGATGGACTCCTTTTTAAAAAATAAATTTCAAGTACCCAATTCACCTTTTCCAATTAAAGGGCAATTTAGTGTGGCCAATCCACCTACCCTGCACATCTTTGTGTTGTGGGGGCGAAACCCACGCAAACACAGGAGGGTGTTGGAGGGACTCTTCACCGTCATCCCCTCTTGTTGACCCTGGCTCTCTGACTGCATCTGCAATGTGACTGGGACTGGATGTTGCAGAAGCCCAGGACGCAGCTGGTTGCTGGGGCCGGCCTGCTCTCCGACCGTCCGGCCCCTCGGCTGCTCCTACCTCCACCTGCTGCACTGGATGCGATGTGTGGTGCGCACCAGAAAGTGTCCCTGGAGCCTCTTAACTAAAGTGCCCAACCGAGGTGATGGCCTCCGGGATGGTGGAGGGTGTTGGAAACAGCTGTGGCGGAAAGTCAGTGTTATTCTCCGACCCGAACTCCGGGGTCTCCTGAGTCTCGGGTAGAGGGCTGATGGTTGGGCTGCTCTCCCTGTCAGTGCACGGCTGTCTGGGGGCACCGGCTCTGGCACTGGCAGGGGGCAGATGGCTCCCGATGGACCGGCTCCATCTCAAGCAGGTCCTTTAAGACACAAGACGACATGTAAAATTAGACAGTGGGCCGGGGGGGAGGGGGGGAGGGCTTGGAGGTCGGGGTTGGGCGGTGCGGGGCGAGGGGTGTGTGGGTTGAGGGGGTCGTGGGGGGAGGTGTGAGGGGATGAGGAGTGTGGCGGGAGTGTGGGGTGATCCTTCTCTCCTCCACAGCGTCTATGAGGGTGTCCAGCTCAGAGTCCCTGAAGTGTGGCGCTTCTCTCCTTCCAGCTATCTTGTTGACTGGGACGGTGTGTGTGCGGGGATGGATTGTTTAAGTGCGGCTGGGCATGTGAGCCTCATGTGAACCAATCACGGACTTGGCGAATCCGGCTCCGTTTTTCCTGGAATTGATTGCGTTCCACATGGCGATGGTGCAAGCCCAATTAAAGCAGCTGATGCTGTGACGCCGTTATTTCTGTCGTAAAACGTCACTGTTTCGGCGTCGGCATCAGCACTTAGTCTCTGAATCAGAGAATCCAGCCCTACGTGCTGACATCGGGGCTAGATCGCGAGTATTCCATGGCTCCGGAAGCGGTGCCGGTCCCGGAGTAATTCAATGTCACCCATTTTGTCATTGAGCGGTGCATCAGACTGCTCAAAATGCAGTTCCGATGCCTGAGTCACTCTGGTGCTGCAGTGCACCTCCCCCCCCCCCCCCCCCCCCCCCGAGGGTCTCCTGCTTTATGGTGGTCTACTGTGCCCTCCACAAAGTGGCACAGCAGCAGGGCGGCATGCTGGGGGAGGAGGAATGGGCACACGTGGCCTCGTCTGAGGAGGAAGAGGAGGCGGAGTAGGATGGGCCAGGGGATGAGTCCGGGCAGGGGCCGAAGGAGGGGCTGGAGGATGAAGGACAGGCGGCAGCAAGATTCCCACATGCCCAGAGAACCGGGGAGGCCCTACTACTCACCGGATTCTCATAGCACAAGGCTGTCTGTCAAATAAACCACCTGCAATTTTCCTCCCTCCCTCAATCCCTCCTCCCCTCCCCTTCATTTCCCATCTTCACCCCATCTCCCCTCCCCCACCATTCCCCCCCCCCTTCCCCCCCTCCTCCCCCCCCCAATTCCCCCCAAATGTGGGGAGGCAGTGGTACAGTGGCATTGTCACTGGGCTAGTAATCCAGTGACCCTGGACAATGCTCTGGGGACCTGGGCTTGAATCCCACCAGGGCAGATGGTAGGATTTGAACACAATAAAAATCTGGAATTAAAAGTCTAATGACGATCATGAAACCATTGTCGATTGCCATAAAAACCCATCTGGTTTACTGATGCCGTTAGGGAAGGAAATCTGTCGTCCTTACCTGGTCTGTCCCACATGTGAGTCCAGACCCACAGCAATGTGCCTAACTCTTCAATGCCCTCAGGTATGGGCGATAGTTATTGGCCCAGCCAGTGACTCCCACAACCTATGGACGAACAAATAAATTAAGATTTCATTTAAAATCCTCCCCCTCTAATCCCCCCTCCCCCATTCACCGCCCCACGATCACACAGCCCCCTCCCCGACCACGCTGTCCCACCCTCCATGGATCTGTGTAACATTACTCCAGGGTGATGGGTCTTTGTTGGCACTGTCAGAGGGACAATACACATGGCAGGAGAGTGATGATCGCTCACTGTGAGGAAAGCTCTGGTATTCTTCAGTTTATGCCAACGTCTGACTCCTGTCTTTCTGCTGACAGCGAGCTCACACCCATCCTCTGAACAGGGTCTGCATCGGGGGCTTTTGATCTTGGACCATTGTGCCCAAGTGGAGGTGCAGGCAGGCCCATGAAAATTACAGTGACAAAAGCTTCCCATGAATCAGGTGTGACATGATTCAATAGGGAATATTTCACATTTTCATTCCCCCAGCTACAGATAGTGACCCCCAAGTGCCATCTCAGTCCCCCCATCTTCTTGATCTTTCGTGGACTATTGCTACGTCTCTGTGTCCCCAGGATGCATATCAGAGTTGGAGGCAGCCTGCTGCATTTCACACCCTGTGGCCTTTGGTAGATGTCCTCTGGAGGGCCTGGAGCTGGCCACAGCATCGCCATATCACCCTGATCCGCGTTCTGGCCTTGAGATGCGCCGGTGTCAGGATGGGGGATTCGGAAGGACTAGAGGCCGCCGCTGTCTCCTTGGTAGATCCTGGATTGGCCTCCAGCGTCTGCCTCCTTGGGGATGGCCAAAAGCCCCCGGATACCTCAGGGGATGGAGGGGCAGCTGTAGTGAGTCTAAGATGCCTCTGAGACATCTGGCACCATCAGTCCTGGCGGTTCCCCAATTGTCTGCACCATGATGTCAACACCCTTAGCGATAGTCCTCAGTGACTGGGCCATGCTCTGCAGTGCCTTGGCAATGTCCACCTGCATATGGGACATGTCCCTCCGCGACTGTGATATGTTGTCGAGGCCCTCAGCCATGGACATCACAGACTGAGCCATGTCTTGGGAACAACCACCCAAGATGCGGATGTCGGATTCCAGGCTTTCCACTGCGGTCGTCACCCGAGCAGTGTTGGCCTCGGGGCCACACATTTTCAGCATCATGTCCTGCACTTAAACCCTTTGGTACTCCTCCAATCGGCTATGCACTCGCTGGAATGTGGCTTGACATCCCCTCCTGAATGTCACGGTTGTCATAATATCCACTCATGTATATAATGAGATGCAGACAGGCAGTGATTGACACACAGGATAACCAATAAACACACACGACACATAACAGCCAATCACCAGAGAGGACACCACCACTATAAAGCACACAGGGCATTAAGACTCTCTCTCTACAGGACACAGCTACTGAGATAGTAAGAGTGCACAAGCCAGTGAGCACCATCACCATGAGGTAGAGAGTTAGTCTGGTCAAGCCAGTAGGAGGTTATCAGTTAGATTGATGGAGTGTCAACTCACAGCAGACCATGTACAGCAATTAGGAAGTTCAATAAAACAGTGTTGGACCATCTCCTGTGTCAGAAGCCTGTTTCTAGTTTCACTGCATCCAGTTGCAGTCAACGTTGAACCAACTTACTTAACACATCAACGGTAGTGTCCAATCAGCTGCATCGGCTCTGGGAAAACCTTGTCCAGAGTTTCGGCATCTGACTGGGACCCAGCTGTGTCCTGGGATCTAGCAGACGTCGGACTGCTGACTCCCCTGGATGTTCCTTCCTCCACCTGATGTGCATCAGCAACTGTGTGGTGCTCACCAGATTGTGCCTCAGAAGCCTGTCCACTAATTTCATTCACCGAGTGAGTGTGTCTCTGCGCAGTTGGAAGGTGGGGGTGATAACTGTGACGCCTCAATGGTGGTCTCCTCGGAGCTCTCCTCCAAGGTGCTCTCTTGGGTGGTGGTGGGGGGACGGGGGGGGGGGCAACAACTCCGGATGGTCTGGCCTCATCAGATGGTGATTCTGTGAGCAAATACATATGTGGTCAGCGAGAGGGAAGTATCATTTTGTCTGCCATTTGCTACTCATGAGACAGGTCATCTGGTTGAAGGGGCAGTGGTTCCTCACCTCTGTGGTGCAGGCTAATCTCGTTGTTAGTGACTGCTCTCTCCTCAGTCAACCCTCCAAGGCCAGCTCCTCCTAAGGGGTGAGGACCCGGGTCTCTGGGACTCCACCCCCCACCATGACCCTTTACTACTTATTATGGGCTATCTTCTCCTGCGGAGACAATGAGAGGGCATTGTGAGCCACGCGCTTGATAGGTCAAGGGATTCCATCGCAGGTGGCAGGTGTGAGCACCACTTCAGCACCTGAAGGGATTGTGTTGGTGGATGCCAGGGGGTTTTGAGGAACAAGTACGAAGATCAGATGTAGGGATGGTGTGAGGCGTCAGCCAGTGATTTGGAGGGGAGAATGGGTTTTGGAATTTGAGGGGTGAAAGGTGGAACTGATGCCAGGAGAGAGGTGACAACTTACCCTTGCAGCTCGGAGGTGGTCGTTTGTCTTCCTCCGACATTAGACAGGGTCCTCCTGGTCATGCTGCCCGCACGGAAAGCAGCTGCTATTGCCTCCCAGGCTGCATTGCTGACCCTGCTGCTGGTCCTCTGTCACCCTGGTGGGGGGCACCGGGTGTCCCATCTCTCAACCACAGCGTTGAGAAGCCTGACCAGTTTGGTATCCCCAAAGAAAGAAGCAGGTGTGGCTGCTTCCCTGCTTGTGTGTTGACTGGGAGTGGTGAGTGAGTGTGTAACAGCAGCTCCCCCTTGTTAGCGGTGAGAAACTGAGGCGTGAGTCCGGCAAATCAGGCGGTGAGACGGCAAATAATGGCAAGAATCTCGTGGGGGCTCATACCAACGCTAAGTGCCAAGAAAAAAAAGCCGCGATCACGCCATCGAGGAACACCCCACCAAACACGCCAAAAATGACGCTTAGCACTTTTTCCGTTGAATCACAGCCATAGTGTTGTTATGGTAAATAAACCAATAATGTACATTTCCAAGAATTCTTACAGAAAAATGTCGCTTTGCAGTGCACCATATTATTTTTGTGTACTACTTGCTTTATAACAATTAACTGTGGCACAACGTGATCCTCTCCATGTGCTGAGAAGAGCATTCTTCAAACACCTTGTCCAATGCTGTTTCAGAAAATGGGCACCAGTTTTGTACATAATCCGGGGGAATGTCTGAAATTCCTTTTTCTCAGTCTAACCTTGGCCCCAATGGAGAATAAATTAGAAATAATTTGAAATACACACGGCTAACACCGGAGTATTACCCATGCTTTCATGGCAGAAGAATCTTGTTCACTTCTTGGAGTGGCTAAGCTTCCTTTACGTCCCCTTTATTGCATCAAGTTACTTCAATTACTCCACCTTGTATAGATGTGGCTAAGTCCTACATCATGCAGCAGAACCACAGGAAAAGTGGAGCTGGAATCAAGTGTGAATGATGCTTGCGATTAAGTTCAGGCTCAAAAGCATTTAAAATCGGGTGCTTTAAAAACCTGCAAGGAGGACTTCAGAGACATCAGGCGGGATTCTCTATTGGCCGACGACGAAAGTGGGGAAGGTGATTGGGCAGTTTTGAGGCCAAAATTGTGGCGGGCACTGGTTTCACACCAAATCGCAATTCTCCAGTGTCTTGACAGCGGCGTCGATTCATTCCACTCTGCATGTACAGAAAACGGCATTGGCATGTCATTAGCGGGCATGACCTGGTATTCTCCGGGGACTCCTCGATTCTCCGCCTCCACTGGGGTGAATTCCTTATGTGGTATTATCATAGATGAAGGCAATCCAAGGGTTAATGAAGTGTACGCAGACAGCCACTAGAGGGAGCTAGTCCTGTGAGTATATAAGGGATGATGCTGAGCCTTGTGGAGCAGAAGGAGAAAAGACAGAAGGACAGATGAAGGTTAGAGAAGATGGTGAGAGAGAGAGCAGCTGTGAACTTGAGAAGTTCTGCTGGTTAGAGTTAGCATAGTTTAATACAGTAACCTTCTACTTTAGGAATGTGAATGAATCATCGTATGTAGTGTAAATAAATTTATAGTTTTGTTTGTTAACAAAGCTTGTTGTTCTTTGTTCAACACTACGCATCCAAGCCATCCAGGAAAAGCAAAGCAGAGAACAACACACCTTACAGCAAAGTTCATTTGTGCTTTTAAAAATTGAGAAGTAGGTGCTGTGGCTAGTGAGGGAGAGAGAGGAGGTAGGACACGTAGAGACGCGACCGTGGGCTGGTGGTCCTGACACTGGCCAGGCTGGCTGGGGGGAGCGACCCAGCCAGGGTCAGGGGGTGGACCAGGGGACAGGCGTGGCACTCAGGTGACCCTCCTATGGGATTAGGACGCTTTCCGGGCATGGACCGCTATTGCTGCTGCCTGCAAGGCAGCCATCTTGCTGCGCACCACACTGACTACCCATCTTGGCCTCAGGTTCTGCAGAGTGACACCGGCCGTATGGCCGCCCCCACCCACCACCCCAGCCCCCACTCCTACATCTCACCCTCCGCCGTACCCCCCCCCCCCCCACCTGCTGGCAGGGCATAACTTGGCTGGCGCAAGGACAACGCCAACAGTAGCTGCTACAGGGGGGTGCTGGATGGGGGCCGTGGAGTATGCTCCTGGCAACGGTAATGCCAGCCAATGGTACACCTGGCAGCAGGAATGGGCGCCAGGGCCAGAGGCCCCATGGTGCCAGGCATCAGCGGGGTAAAAGTTACGGGGGCAGAGTTTGCAGTGACAACCGGGTTCATCATGTAGCCCATTGGACCTGGTTGGGCACAGGGGTACGCACCGTGCAAATATGTTGGCCTTTTACCCCCTGCAGACAATGGATATTGGAATACAACCAGCAATGGTGGCCTTCCTCCTAGTTGCCGCAGCCCTGGGGGATGCACTGCGGCTGTACGAGCTGGAGTTACTCGAGGAGGAGGAAGCTGTAGCAGTGGCGCCTGCCCCAGATTACAGGAGACAACCGCTGAGGATGGAGAGCCGGCCACCCAACAGGCGGAGGAGGAGGAGAAGGAAGAGGTGCAAAGGAAGCACCACATGAGGCCCTGTGTGTACCGGCAGCGCCTGTCATTAGAGGATCTGCTGGACCGAGCATGCCGAAGACTCCGGCTGAGCATCCTCCTCTTCCAGCACGTCACCCCTCTGCTGCGCAATGTTGTGGAGGGCGCAGCAGGCCACCACGATGTGAATGACCCTCTCAACACTATACTGGAGGGCCCCTGCAGAGTGGTCCAGATACCTGTATCTTCAGGATGCCGAAGCGCCGCTCATACCCCTGGTCGCTGCATGGGCGTCGTTGTAGCGCGTCTCCACTACAACGGTGACATATCAGCCAGATTATGGCGCAACTGGCACCGCAGGGGAATGGGGGAGGACACTCGCTTCCAGTGGCCGTCAAGGTGACCACTGTAATGTTCTTTGATTAGGCTGATGTTGAATCTTGATGTGGTAGTATTAACAAAGAACATTAGACTTTTCTTTACACAAAACTATTTATCACTAACACTACTCTAAAGGATTACTATAATGTCCAAGATTAGTGCAGTTGGAAATTATGGTCTAACACTAACTAACATGCGACTGCTATCAACTCCTTACCAACACCTTATCCTGGAACACATGGTGAGTCCGGGTCATGTGCCTGCATACTCACACCACCTGCTGGCCGGATGCTAGAACTACAACAGTAAAACATATAATTTAGAATACACATGCAGATGATGATGACCTACTCATATTATATATAATGATCGTCTACCTATCATCACAATGGCAGCCCTGAACTTTGACGCCACGGATCCTTCCAAACTGAAAGGGGTTCCACTCGATGACATTGCAGCTGGTGAATGACCATCAGATGCACATCATGCACGCCTGCACCCGACACCCGGGCAGCATGCATGATGCCTTCATCCTGGCACACTCAACGATTCCCAGCCTCTTCAAGGCATGCCCCTGGCTGGGGGATTGGCGACAGGGATACCCACTGCAGTCTTGACTGATGGCACCTACCGGAAGGACACAGACCAAAGCGGAGTCCCGCTACAACGATGCCTACGCAGCGACCAGCGGTGTGATTGAGCAGTGCTTCACCATCCTGAACATACGTTTCAGGTGCCTGGACCACTCTGGAGGGCCCTCCGGTATAGTGCTGAGAGGATCGCTCACATTGTGGGGGCCTGCTGTTTTTCCACAATAGCGCGCAGCAGAGGGGTGACGTGATGGAGGAGGAGGATGAATGCCAGGCCTCGTCCGACGAGGAAGTTGCAGAGGAGGGTGAGGGCGTGCAGGACATGAGGCCTGAGTAGGTACAGGAGGCTACACAACGTGTACATCAGGGCCAATGCGCATGGACGGTCAGCATACGGTCCCATCGATCCTCTGGGGTGGTGGAGGTAGGGACGGTGGGGAGGGGAGGTGGGGAGGGGGCTGTGGGGTGCTGGGATAGGGATGCGACACTGGAGCTATGACTGCTGCCTGAACTGTGGTCCCTGAGTCAAGCCCATCACAATGACTGCCAATTTCTCCCCTCCACCCGTGCCCCCTCAGCGGCCAGCCCACCCTTCACAACCGTCTGACAGAGCACCGGGGCAGGTTGTAACATTGTGCACAGGTATTTAATGTGAAAACATATGTACAGATTTGTGCCCTAGCCCCTTGTTTAAGAAGGGCAGCAGGGATAATCCAGGAAATTATAGGCCGGTGAGCCTTTCGTCAGGGTACGGAAACTATTGGAAAAGATTCTTAGAGATGGGATTTACTCACATTTGGAAACAAGTGGGCTTATTAGTGATGGACAGCATGGTTTTGTGAAGGGGACGTGGTGTCTCACTAATTTGATCGAGTTTTTCGAGGAAGTGACAAAGATGATCAATGAGGGAAAGGCAGTAGATGATGTATACATGGACTTCAGTAAAGCCTTTGACAAAGTTCCTCATGGTGGACTGGTACAAAAGGTGAAGTCACATGGGAGTAGAGGAGAGCTGGCAAGTTGGATACAGAACTGGCTAGGGCACAGAAGACAGAGGATAGCAGTAGGAGGGTGCTTTTCTGAATGGAAGGCTGTGACTAGCGGCATTCCACAGGGATCAGTGCTGGGACCTTAGTTGTTCATAGTGTATATAAATGATTTGGGGAAAAATGGAGCTGGTCTGATTAGTAAGTTCGCAGATGACACAAAAATTGGTGGAGATGCGGATAGTGAAGAGGATTGTCCGAGGATACAGCAAGATATAAACTGGTTGGAGTCTTGGGCAGAGAAATGGCAGATGGAGTTTAATCCGGACAAGTGTGAGGTAATGCACTTTGGAAGGTCCAATGTATGTAGGAATCACACAATAAATGGTAGAGCTCTTGCGAGTACTGACAGGCAGAGAGATCTGGGCGTGCATGTCCACCGATCACTGAAAGTGGCAACGGATGTGGATAAGGTGGTCAAGAAGGCATCTGGCATGTTGGCCTTCATCGGTCACAACATTTAATATAAAAATTGGCAAGTCATGTTGCAGCTGTACAGGACCTTCGTTAGGCCTCATTTGAAATATTGTGTACAATCCTGGTCGCCACACTACCAGAAGGATGTGGATGCTTTGGAGAGGGTACAGAAGTGGTTTACTAGGATGTTGCCTGGTATGGAGGGCATTACCTATGCGGAGAGGTTAGATAAACTCGGTCTGTTCTCACTGGAACGGCGGAGGTTGGGAGGCGACCTGATAGAGGTCTACAAGATTATGAGTGGCATGGACAGAGTGGATAGTCAGGTGCTCTTTCCTAAGGTAGTAGTAGAGTCTAGTACTGGGGGACATAGGTTTAAAGTGTGTGGGGAAAAGTTTAGGTCAGATGTGTGAGGCAAGTTTGTTGCACAGAGGGTGGTAAATATATGGAACGCGCTGCCTGGGGAGGTGGTGGGAGCAGGTGCGATAGCGGCATTTAAGAGGCATCTAGACAAATATATGAATAGGGTGGGAATGGAAGGATATGGATTCCGTAAGTGAAGAGGGTTTTAGTTTAGGCAGGTACCATGGTTGGCGCAGGCCGAAGGACCTGTTCCTGTGCTGTATTGTTCTTTGTTCTTTGTTTTGTTCATTATCACTAAACTGTTCCTTGCACCTGTGCCAACTTAACTGGTGTCTACTTTTCTGGCCTCACGGGGCCCTAATGCTACATCTAGGCAGACCCACAGATGACAGGTACATCAGGAGTGGAAGTGACCTGCTGTGACCTGGGTAACCTTTGGCGGCTTTCTTCTGGGATGACTGGGTCTGTATGGGCCTGGCTGCTGCTCGGGTGGCCCAGGTGGCATGGTGCCACCCTGTTCTGCCCTTGCCCACCAGATGTGCCAGGGACAGGAGGCGGGGGGGGGGGGGCAGTCCTGGGGGTAGGCTGGGGTGGGGGGAGTCCGAGATGTTGCGGTGTTCCAGTACCGCCCCTGAGGAAGTTACCGGCACAGGCCCGATCACCTCCTCCTCCCTCGGGGTGCCTGGTGGCCCCTTGGCTACTCCATGGGACGGAGGTGTGAGCGGAGTTATCGCCTGAGGCTCCCCCGCCAACTGGCGCTGTCAGTCTTATGTCCCACTGCCGTCTCGACCGGGGTCTGCATTCTCGCGGCAATGGAGCACAGGGAGTGGAGAGTGAACCACCTCCATCTCGGACTGTGCCACATCACCCATTGACTGTGCCTTCTGGGTCTGTGCCACATCAGCCAGTGACAGCGCCATCTCCCTCTGGGACTGAACCACCTCGCTCTGTGTCTGTGCCACATCGGCCAGCAACTGGGTAATACCGCCGACGTTTCCACCCATGGCACACTGTGACTGCGCCATCATCACGAGCAATGCTGCAATGGCCAGGAGGCTCAGGCACATGGCTGCCTGTGAGAGGGCAACCCTGTCCTGGGCCTCGGCCACTGCCGGCAAGAATACCCCAGGCCTTGGACATGCTGATTCATAGACAAAATCCTCGCTCCCAAGGTCTCCACCATGACGCCACCCATGCGGTGTTGGCATGGGTGGCACATATGGTCGGCACCACCTCCTGCTCCTGCACGCAGTTGGACTCCTCCACCTGTGCCTGCAGGTGCTGGATACTCGCCGACAACCCCTCATATAGACCCTGGCTCTGCGACTGCATCTCCACAATTAATAGGACTGTCCGTTCCAGAAGCCCATCTGGTCGGCAGCTAGCCCGCCGTCCGACCATCCGCCCCTTCAGGAGTTCCTACCTTCACCTGATGTACCGTATCAGCTGTGTGGTGCACACCAGATAGTGTCCCAGGAGCCTCTTCAATAAAGTACCCAACCGAGGTGAATGTCTCAGGGACGGTGGAGGGTGTTGGATACAGCTGTGATGGAAAATATGTCTCATCCTCGGACTCGAGCTCTGGGATTTCCTGGGTTTCAGGTACATGGCTTCCCTCTGTGTCGGTATCTTCATCGCTGCTCGGCAACTGGGGCTCTGGCTGCAGCTGTGGCTGGGGGCGGGGGACAGCAGATGGACCACCCCACCACCGGCAGGTCCTGCAAGGCAAAAGGCAAAATGCATGATTAGACCGTTGGTGTGGGGGTGAGGGTGGTGTTGGGGGGATGGGTGACACACTTGTCATGGGGGAACTGCAACTCAGTGGGGTCTAACTTCCTCGCCCGAGGCCGATGTCTATCCTGATGACTGCCCTTTCCTCGGGCCCACTGACCATGTCCAGGGCCCTCGTCTCTGCTGCGGTGAGGGACTACAGGCCCAGCAGCCCCCCTCTAGTCTTCTCCCGCTCCCGGCAGTTTTGGGCGGCCTTTTCCTGGGGGCGGGGTGGAAACAGAAAATGCACTGTGTTAGACAGTCCAACCAAGCAACCCAATCGGTGGGTAAATGGTGGCTTCAGTGGCCAGTGCAACCGGCCATGGAGGTCAGTATGGGTACAGGCACGTGGTATAGGGTGGGGGGGGGGGGGTGGGGGTAGGTTTACGGATGTGTGGGATGGGGGTTGGTGACGGGGCACAGTGTTGCCTAATCACACTGGTCGCCCTCAGGATATTGTGCAATTTTTTTACTGCACTGCTGGCCAGTCCGATCAGTGTTGTTCGTGACGCTTACTGCCCCTGTCACCTGCGACTAGACACGGCAAATGGCCGCCTCCTTCCCGGGCCAGGGTACAGGTGGCCCGCCTTTTATCCATGGCATCCAGAAGGGTTTCAAGCTCGGCGTCGGTGAATCTTGGAGCCACTCTCCTCGCTGCCATCTTGTTGGCTGGGATTGTGCGTGTGTCATAGATATCTCATAGAATTTACAGTGCAGAAGGAGGCCATTCGGCCCATCGAGTCTGCACCAGCCCTTGGAAAGAGCACCCCATTTAAGCCCACAATTCCACCCTATCCCTGTAACCCAATAACCCCACCTAACCTTTTTGGACACTTAGGGCAATTTAGCATGGTCAATCCACCTAACCTGCACATTTGTGGACTGTGGGAGGAAACCGGAGCACCCGGAGGAAACCCACACAGACACGGGGAGAACGTGCAGACTCCGCACAGACAGTGACCCAAGCCGCAAATCGAACCTGGGACCCTGGAGCTGTGAAGCAATTGTGATAACCGCTGTGCTACCGTGCTCCGTGTGGGGAGTGAAGTGTGTATATGCTGCTGCAGCTTGCAGGCTCCTGAGTGTCAATCGTGAATCCGGCACTGTTTCTCAATGGAACCTATTGTGTTCCACGTTGCGCGGTTCTAGTCCCTTAACGGTTGCTGAATCGGTCCAGGTGCGGAGCCAGTTTTGCTTTCTCCTCAGCGTCAACACTTAGGGCGGGATTCTCCAAAGGCAGGATCCCCCACTTCGCCGGCAGCGCACCTACGCCCACGGATTTTGCGACGGAATGGGGATGGCCACAAAGGGAAACCCCATTGGCCGGCTGCCGGGACGGAGAATCCTGCCGCCGGCGGAGGTGCGTCATGCCAGAAAACAGGGGCGAAATCCTCCGGAAACGGCGCAATGTCCGCCGACTGGCGCCCAAAACGGCGCAAATCAGACGGGCATCGCGCCGCCCCAAAGGTGCGGAATGCTCCGAGCCCCAACATTGAGGGGCTAGGTCGGCGCCGGACGAATTTCCGCCCAGCCAGCTGGCGGAAAAGGCCTTTGGTGCCCCGCCAGCTGGCGCGGAAATGACATCTACGGGCGGCGCATGCGCAGGAGCGTCAGCGGCCGCTGACAGTTTCCCGCGCATGCACAGTGGAGGGAGTCTCTTCTGCCTCCGCCATGGTGGAGACCGTGGCGGAGGCGGAAGGGAAAGAGTGCCCCCACGGCACAGGCCCGCCCGCGGATCGGTGGGCCCCGATCGCGGGCCAGGCCACCGTGGGGGCACCCCCCGGGGCCAGACCGCCCCGCACCCCCCCCCCCAGGACCCCGGAGCCCGCCCGCGCCGCCTTGTCCCGCCGGTAAGGTAGGTGGTTTAATTTACGCCGGCGGGACAGGCATTTTAGCGGCGGGACTTCGGCCCATCCGGGCCGGAGAATTGCGCGGGGGGGATCGCCAACCGGCGCGGCGCGATTCCTGCCCCCGCCGAATCTCCGGTGCCGGAGACTTCGGCAACCGGCGGGGGCGGGATTCACGCCAGTCCCCGGCGATTCTCCGACCCGGCGGGGGGTCGGAAAATCTCGCCCTAGGTCTGGCGGGATGGAGAATCCCGCCCAAAGTCTCAGGAACAGAGAAACCTGCCGATTACCTGTCCGTTTGTAATTCTCCATATGTGTCCTAATAATCATAAGAAGGCGGTAAGCAGAGGTAGACAAGGAGGGAATGTCACTCAAACACATGTCTGATGGCACAATAACAAACGTTATTGACAGAATTCTCCGGTCATTGGCATTTACTTTTCCCACTGACAACGCACCCCCACCAATGAGTTTCCCGGTGGCATGAGATGGTTTCAATGGGAAATCCCATTGACAAGCGACGTGAAGATACAACGACGCCCAAGAAACATGCGGCTGGGGTACCGGAGAGTCCCGACCATAGTTACTTAGCTGCTTTCCCAAACACCAACCAATCTTGCCTGCTGCCTCTGCCCTCATTGAATTCACAGAGATAAATTCAACACTAAGCTCCACCCATCGCCATGGCAATGTGACGAGCCCAGCCTGTTCCCAGGTAAAATGTGTCTTTATTCCAAAGCTTTTCTTAATTCTGGGAAACTGTATGAATAACTGACATCTTTTATTACGAATGAGATATTTGCAACAAAGTGGTCTTTGGGAAAGGGATTTTTATTAAATTACAAAATCGCGTGTCCTTTCACAATGCAGTAAAGAATCGGAGCAGATACTGAGCTGAATGAGATTTGTGTGCTCATTCTTCTTTGCAAGTAGAAAATCAGTTGGAAAGTGGAGCATTATGGGAAACATGGTCATTTTACAAGAACGTTTAAATCAGAACCTGGCATTCATGACTAGATTTTATCTCTGGCTGCTGAGTTATTGAGTGTAGCTGGATAGTTTTAGTAAAATCAGGGTCTATTTGTGTTTGGGCTTGGTGTTTGTCTTCTGTTAAAAATTTAGTTTCAAATGGTTACTTGTTTAAAGGTAATAATTAAATTATATTGAATTTATAAAAATATACAAAAATCCATGAAGTTCAGAAATTTGAATACCTGCAGCAAATAGCAGGCATACAAATTTTCAGATGTGATTAAGTATTGTTGAGTAATTTCTAAACACATTAGCGAACACAATTAATGGCCTAGATTTTGTGGTCAACAACAAAATGGTAGCGTTTGCCATTGATTTAGAAAGAAACCTATGCACAATGTTTTAACAATCTGTGGGTTTCACCTTTCTCACCAATAACTTGAATCCGACAACAACTCAAGGGATTTTCCTGGTAACTAATCAGTGATATAATCCAGCAGGATAATTAGCCAATCACATTGAAGAACTCTGGCATTCAGCAAATCAGGAAATTAAAACCATTTATTATCCTTCACTTTTTAATTTTACAGAGGGTGAAAGAAAGATTGGGGCATAGATATTGGATTCAGATAGAGCTGAAACCTCTTCAGCAACTTGAAGAAAAAGTATTTTATCATGTCAGAATATAAAAACAGCTAGAATATAAAAACAGATAGTAAAAGTTTCTACAAATATATAAAACAAAAAAGAGTGGCTAAGGTAAATATTGGTCCTTTAGAGGATGAGAAGGGAGATTTAATAATGGGAGATGAGGAAATGGTTGAGGAACTGAACAGGTTTTTTGGGTCGGTCTTTAAAGTGAAAGACACAAATAACATGCCAGTGACTGATGGAAATAAGGCTATGACAGATGAGGACCTTGAGATGATTGTTATCACTAAGGAAGTCGTGATGGGCAAGCTAATGGGGCTAAATGTAGACAAGTCTCCTGGCCCTGATGGAATGCATCCCAGGGTACTAAAAGAGATGGCTAGGGAAATTGCAAATGAACTCGTGATAATTTACCAAAATTCACTGGACTCTGTGGTGGTCCCGGCGGATTGGAAAATAGCAAATGTGACACCACTGTTTAAAAAAGGAGGTAGGCAGAAAGCGGGTAATTATAGGACAGTTAGCTTAACTTCGGTAGTAGGGAAGATGCTGGAATCCATCATCAAGGAAGAAATAGCGAAGCACCTGGTTGGAAATTGTCCCAATGGACAGACGCAGCATGGGTTCATAAAGGGCAGGTCATGCCTAACTAATTTTGTGGAATTTTTTGAGGACATTACCAGTGTGGTAGCTAACGGGGAGCCAATGGATGTGGTATATCTGGATTTCCGGAAAGCTTTTGACAAGGTGCCACACAAGAGGTTGCTGCATAGGATGAAGATGCATGGTGTTAAGGGTAAAGTAGTAGTATGGTAGAGGATTGGTTAATTAATAGAAAGCAAAGAGTGGGGATTAATAGGTGTTTTTCTGGTTGGCAATCAGTAGCTAGTGGTGTCCCTCAGGGATCAGTGTTGGGCCCACAATTGTTCATAATTTATATAGATGATTTGGAGTTGGGGACCAAGTGCAATGTGTCCAAGTTTGCAAACGACACTAAGGTGAGTGATAAAGCAAAAAGTACAAAGGATACTGGAAGTCTGCAGAGGGATTTGGATAGTTTAAGTGAATGGGCTAGGGTCTGGCAGATGGAATACAATGTTGACAAATGTGAGGTTATCCATTTTGGTAGGAATAACAACAAAAGGGATTAATAATAAAATGTTAAAAAATGCTGCTGTCTGTGTAAGTTTGTCCTTTATAAAGTCCGAAAGTCAGGACGAACAATAAGGGTAAATGGGAGGAGCGTGCAACTCTGACAGTGCTGTGTGAAGCTATGAGTTATGATTCTTCTGCACATAGAATAAAATTCTCTTTAACATTTGAAAGGAAAAGGTAAACAATTTGTATTCTGCATCGGGCAGCACGGTTGCACAAGTGGATAGCACGGTGGCTTCACAGTGCCAGGGTCCCAGGTTCGATTCCCTGCTGGGTCACTGTCTGTGCGGAGTCTGCACATTCTCCCTGTGTCTGCGTGGGTTTCCTCTGGGTGCTCCGGTTTCCTCCCACAGTCCAAAGACGTGCAGGTTAGGTGGATTGGCCATGATAAATTGCCCTTAGTGACCAAAAAGGTTAGGAGGGGTTATTGGGGTTACAGGGATAGGGTGGAAGTGAGGGCTTAAGTGGGTCGGTGCAGACTCGATGGGCCAAATGGCCTCCTTCTGCACCTTATGTTCTATTCTTTAAAAAAATTATTACAAAATCTAAGTCTTCCGTGTATTTTGAGAACTTTTGATCTTTTCTGCCTTTCAGCTTCTCATTCAGCACTGTGTATTCAAAAAGTACTGATATTCCAATAATTTGGTGATGTGCAAATTTATGAGTGTAACTTACACAAACTTTAAAGGTAAAATGTGATAGAAATAATACTTCTCTCTATCTACTTAAGAAATGACAACCAGAAGCTGAAACAGATAATTTATGATAAACAGATTCTGTGTAATTAATAGTGCCCCGCAGGCCAACAAAATCGTCTTAACATTTTATTACATATGTCAGGTGATGCTTCAATTAACGTGTTGTAATTTTTTGCTTATATATTGAAAATATCATTTCACTTCATGAAATCTACAGCAAATATTTAACATTCACATTTGGAACTGAATAATCATCTTTCAATGTTGCTAGTTTTCTTGACATTTGATCACTCATCAGAAATTGCAGCAATAGCTGAGAGGGTTTATTTTATTTACGTTCAAATCAAATTCAATGTATTCCAAAGAAAGTACACCTCTTGGAGTCAAATCAATATTTCACAAATCACAGCCTCTGCTTGATCATGGAATAAGTGGGTGAAGTGCGGTGTCAACTTTTAAAAGTCAATACTTCAAATATTGGGGCCTCAGGTCAAGGATAGCAGGCTAATTCTCCATTGATTGGTCTGAATTATATCCATGAAAACCCATGGCTATGTAAATATTTCAGTGCAGTAAATTATCATTTGATCGACTTCCATTTGATAACTACAAGCTGGGTTCAGAACGTGTTGAATTTGGAAGGGTCTGGCGTTAGCACCTTAAGTGGCAGGCAGCGCTCTTGTCAGTTCTTGGACAGATGGAGACTGAAAATGCCAGAGTTTGATGCTGTCTTTGTGTTGAGTGGTCCACGTACATGATGATATGTGAGCAGTGTGACAGCCCAAGGGAGCATGAGGATTGTGTTAGGTTCTGAAGAAACTTGGTGTATTCTTTGTTACTTATTATTAGAGCATGCAATTTACTGTAGCAAGTGTCACCTTATTTAAAGCTACTCTGAAACCAGCGTTTCCACCATATTAGGAGTTTTTAATGCATGTTGGAGAGACAAGCAGTAAATCATGCTGTGTTAAATGTGGAAAATTTGTGCCATGCTGTTACACCAGTCCAATGCACACGTATTCTGCTTATAGTTTCAGACTTTGCAATTGCTGCAATTTATAACTCTAAATATATTTTAGCTGAAGTGAATGTGGATTGGACTATTAGCTCCGAAGCCAGATAAGCCAAAAATGTACGTACCATTTGGAAAGCATTTGCAAGAATGTATCCTTGGCTCTATTTTCAACATCTGTTTTTACTTTGTGAGCAGGGCTGACATCTAGTGATAGCTTACAAACATTGGAACAGAAACCATTGAATGAATTATCAGTTGGAGCTCTACATTGGAGGTCAGTGCAGGCATTGTTAAATGCTCCTTCCAAAACATCTAGAGCTAACAGGAACTCTGCTCAGAACATGCTGAGGTGGAAATTTTCCCCTGTAAAATCTTAAATTCTGAAAAAAACAAATAAACTGTATGTCTATTCTTCTTTCTCGCTGAATGTGAAAATAACTCTCTTTTCATGAACATGTAAAAATTAAAATTACACATGTGTGTGAATGATGCAATAGCTATGAAAATGAGATCACACAGTCAATGTAGAAACAGTTGGCCTGGTGATAGAATTGTAAATTTTGGATTTCTGATATCACATATTGAGTATTGTTTTTAGTATACTTGGCCTGAACATTTTTCTTTGAATAAGATCTGTTTCACCAGTAATCATTCAACATATTGAAAAGTGTGAATGCAGCTGGTATCATTTGCTATTTCTATGCAGCTTTCTGTAATGGATCTCTATTTTCTGCTATCAATTTAAACCCGGTTTCAAGCTACTGACAGCAGTGAAGTTAACTGTAGAAAGGGAGACTGAGGCCCGAGCGCCATGTAGGGAGGGTGCTCCACGTCAGATGGCTCCCACCCTGGAAGAAGAAAGTTGAAGCCTGGTCCCAGGTGAATGTAGAGGAGAAAGAAAGAAGATTTATAGAAGTTTGGTAAAAGTTGTTTTTCTTCAAAAAAGAAGAATGTCAGATTGATGAAGGGCAGGAGGGTGAAGGGGGAGAGAGGAGAAAGGAAAGAAGATAAAAAACAATAAGCCGCTAAAAGATGCAAAAAGCAGCGTCAAAGAAAGGAGGAAACAAGGGTTCGCCGCCGAAGGAGAAGACGAGCAAAAGCAAAAGTGTTGACAGGATGGCGGAAGTCGAACTGCAAGGCGGGGCCGCACTATTTACGGTGGAGAAGATGACCGAGGTGATGGTGGTGGAGCTGGAAAAACGTTTGGTGAGGCACATGGAGATCCTGAGGAAAGAGATGGTGGTCGTGGTGAGGTCATTGTTGGAGGTGGCAATCGGCCCGATCAGGGTGGAGGTGGCAAAGGCATCGGCCGAGGTGAGAGAGCAGGGCGAGAAGATGAAGGAGGTGGAGGAGGCCATGACACGACACAGCGACCATGTCACCTCGATGGGGGACGAGCTGCGGAGGGTGGTGGAGGTTAACAGAGGACTCCGAACAAAACTGGAAGACTTGGAAAACCGCTCAAGGCGGCACAATTTGAGAATTGTGGGCTTGCCCGAAGGGACAGAGGGCCCAAGGCCAACGCAATACTTCGCTAAGAAGTTGGCGGAGCTGATGGGGGAGGGTGAGAACCCCACCCTGTACGAGCTAGACCGAGCTCATCGGTCATTAAGGCCGAAGCCCAAAGTGAACGAGCCGCCAAGGGCAGTAATTATCTGCTTCCATAAGTTTTGCATGAAGGAGAAAGTATTAAGCTGGGCGAAGCAGAAGCGTGAGGTGCTGTGGGATGGTACTGCGGTTCGGATCTACCAGGACTGGACAGTGGAGTTGGCAAAAAGACGAGCGGCGTTTGGGCGAGTGAAGGCGGCTTTGTACAAGAAGGGGGTGCGATTTGGTGTGGTGTACCCGGCAAAGTTGAGAGTAACATATAAAGCCAAAGACTTTTATTTTGAGACAGCGGAGGCGGCTGAGGCGTTCGTGAGGGCAGAAGGCTTGGGACAGACGTGAAGAGCGGAACTGGAAGAGAGACTGTGGACTGTGTTTGAGCGGCTGGAAAATGTACAAATGTTACAAATTTCCTTTTACTGATTTGTATTGAAATTTACTTCTCTTTGCATTGTTACAGAGTTCAAGTTAATGGCGTTCTGTGTTGCGACGGTTAAATGTTATGTTAGTGAATTGTAGGGGTTGGATT
Organism: Scyliorhinus torazame; assembly: GCF_047496885.1. Taxonomy (NCBI): domain Eukaryota; kingdom Metazoa; phylum Chordata; class Chondrichthyes; order Carcharhiniformes; family Scyliorhinidae; genus Scyliorhinus; species Scyliorhinus torazame. The sequence goes on along the minus strand of NC_092708.1, from coordinate 221,942,422 downwards.
GTTGGGTTTGCTTTGGTGTTTCTTTCTCTGGGACTGGGTGGAAGGGGGCGAGAGGTATTGGCGGGGGGGAGCCACCCGCGCTAGCTAACTAGAGTCAGTTAGTGAACGGGGGTGAGGTGAGAGTTGGAGCCTAGATAGCAGGCTTCAATGGGCCTATGAGGCGAGCAAGAGGGGGTGGAGGGAGGGATGTTGGGGGATGTTTTTGTAGGGGGGGTTCTTGGGAGGGGGGGAAGGGGTTCGATGTTAACAATGGACAGGGGCGGGTCAGGCTTATGGGGCAGGGCCCGGTGGTATGGTGATGGTGGATAAGAAAGGTGGGGGGGGGTGAGAGACCCCCAGTAAGGATAATCATGTGGAACGTGAGAGGGCTAGGAGGTCCGGTCAAGAGGTCAAGGGTGCTTGCGCATCTTAAAAGTTTGAAAGCCGATGTAGCAATGCTGCAGGAGACTAACTTGAGGGTGAAGGACCAGGTGAGACTTAAAAAGGGCTGGGTTAGCCAAGTGCTTCACTCCGGATTTGATGGAAGGGCTCGAGGGGTAGCGGTGCTGGTCAGCAAAAGGGTACGCTTCCAGATGGAGAAGGTGGTGGCAGATCAGGGGGGGTAGATATGTGATTGTGACAGGGGCATTGGAGGGGAGATTAGTGGCGCTGTTAAGTGTATACGGTCCCAATTGGGACGATGTGGGATTCGCGAGGAAGGTGTTTGGGGCTATTCCCAACTTAGACACGCATGAGCTGATTGTGGGGGGGGGACTGGAACCTGGTGCAGGAGCCAAGGTTGGACAGATCACGGCCGCGCTCGCTGGTCCCATCAGGGGGGGCGAAGGCGCTGGCTGGGCTAATGGTGGAAATGGGAGGGGTGGACCCTTGGAGGTTCCTGCACCCAAGGGAACAGGAGTATTCCTTTTTCTCAGCGGTCCATAAGGCATATCTGCGGATCGACTTTTTTGTGGTGGGGAAGGCTTTGCTGGCTGGAGTCAAGGGGTCGGAATACTCTGCAATTGCAGTGTCAGATCACGCTCCACGTTGGGTGGATATGGTGCTAGAGAAGGGGGCAGCGCAGAGACCGGGGTGGAAACTGGATGTGGGACTTTTGGGGAACCAAGTATTCTGTGAGAAAATTGAAAAGGTAATTAAGGAATATGTAGGTTTCAATTGTACGGGTGAGGTGTCGAAGGCAGTCGTCTGGGAGGCTCTAAAGGCGGTGGTGAGAGGTGAGGTAATTTTGTTTAAGGCCAGGGTGGATAAGGAGGAGAGGTTGGAGCGGCAGAGGGTAATAGATGAGATGTTGGAGGTAGATAGGAGGTATGCAGAGGATGGGGACCCGGCGAAGCTGGAAAAGAGGAAGGAACTACAGGCGAGCTTCGACCGACTGTCCACCAGGAAGGCGTTGCGCTAACTGAGACGAGCAAGGGGTGCAGTTCATGAACATGGAGATAAGGCGTATGTTAACAGGTCAGCTCCGGAGGGAGGCAGCGGCAAGGGAAATTCTTCAGGTGAAGGATAGGGCAGGGAAGTTGGTGGTGGCCCCAGTGCTGATTAATAAGGTTTTTGAGGAGTTTTATGAGAGGTTGTACAAGTCAGAGCCACTCGGAGGAGATCGTGTGATGCAGAAATTTCTCAATGGTTGGAGTACCCGAGGCTAGGGGAGGGGGACAGGGCTACATTAGAAGGAGCAATAGTGGAGCAGGAGATAAAGGATGCGATTGGGAGGATGCAGTCGGGGAAGGTGGCAGGGCCGGATGGGTTTCCGGTGGAATATTATAAAAAATTTAAGGATAGGTTGGCACCCCTGATGGTGGGGATGTTTGAGGAGGCGATAGGGAAAGGGTGTTGCCGCAAACCTTGGGGCAGGCATCGATTTCCCTGTTACTAAAAAAAGATAAGGATCCGACGGAGTGTGGGTCGTATCGGCCCATATCACTTCTGAATGTGGACGTAAAAGTGTTGGCGAAGGTACTGGCGGGTAGGCTGGAGGAGTGCCTTCCGAAGGTAATAGGGGAGGATCAGACGGGGTTCGTGTAAGGGAGGCAGCTGTTTTCGAACATCAGGAGGGTTTTGAACGTTGCTATGGCACCAGAGGAAAGAAAGGAAACAGAGGTAGTTGTGGCATTGGACGCCGAGAAGGCGTTTGACCGGGTAGAATGGGGGCACCTGATGGGAGTGCTGGAGCGGTTTGGGATTGGACCAAGGTTTGTGAACTGGGTAAAGCTATTATATAAGGAACCGAAGGCGAGTGTCCGCACAAATAATATCAGTTCGAGATATTTCTCTCTCCACCGTGGGACGAGACAGGGATGTCCTATGTCCCCCCTGCTGTTTGCACTTGCAATTGAGCCATTGGCCATCGCATTGAGAAGTTCGGGAGCATGGAAAGGAATAGTGCGGTGGGGGGGCGGATAGAGCATAGGGTGTCCTTATATGCCGACGACTTGCTGCTGTATGTGTCGGAGCCGAGTGCGTCGATCGGAGGAATATTGGAGCTACTGCGGGTATTTGGGTCTTTCTCGGGGTACAAGTTGAACCTGGACAAGAGTGAGTACTTTGTGTTGTCTCGGCCGGGGGTGGGGGCAGGGGTGGGGGGGCTGCCATTCCGTAGAGCAAGGACTCATTTTAGGTATCTGGGGGTGCAGGTTGCCCGGGAGTGGGGGCGGCTTCGCAGGTACAACATCACTAGTTTGGTGGGGAGAGTGAAAGCGATCTGGCAAGGTGGGACGGCCTTCCTCTGTCACTGGCAGGTCGGGTACAGTCAGTTAAAATGAATGTGTTGCCGCGATTCCTGTTTATTTTTCAATGCCTACCGATTTTCCTGCCAAAGTCTTTTTTCAGGGAGATTGAGGGAAGGATTACCTCATTCATATGGGGAGGGAAGGTGGCCAGAGTGAGAAAGGTGCTTACAGAGGGGAAGGCAGGCAGGGGGTTTGGGTCTCCAGAACCTGTTGTACTACTACTGGGCGGCGAATGTGGAGAACGTGCGGAGCTGGGTCAGAGGGGTGGATTCTCAGTGGGTCAGAATGGAGGAGAGTTTGTGCAGGGGGCCGGGGTTGAAGGCACTTGCAACAGCGCCGCTCCCGATAGCTCCGGGGAAATATTCAGGGAGTCCGGTAATAATAGCTTCATTGAGAATCTGGAGGCAGTTTCGCCAACACTTCGGGTTGGGGTTAGGGTCAAGGGAAATGTTGATTCGGGGGAACCACAGATTTGAGCCAGGGAGGTGGGATGGAAGTTTTCGGAAATGGGAAGAGAAGGGGATTAAGACGCTAAAAGATTTGTTTCTTCGGGGTCGGTTTGCAGGATTGAGGGAGCTGGAAACGAAGTATGGGCTGGAGCAGGGAGAAGGGTTTAGGTACATGCAGGTTCGGGATTTTGCCAGGAAGGAGATACAGAGCTTCCCAGCGGAACCGGCCTCCACATTGCTGGAGGAGGTGTTGACGACAAGGGGACTGTAGAAGGGGGCAGTGTCAGCGGTGTACGGAGCTATTCTGGAAGAGGATAAGGCACCACTGGAAGGGATCAAAGCAAAGTGGGAGGAAGAGTTGGGAGAGGTTGTAGAGGAGGGGGTCTGGTGTGAGGTGCTTAGGAGAGTGAATGCCTCCACCTCATGTGCGAGGTTGGGGCTGATACAGCTGAAGGTGGTATATAGAGCGCACCTCACGAGGGCGAGGATGAGCCGATTTTTTAAAGGAGTAGAGGATGTGTGTGAGCGTTGCGGGGTGGGGGGGGCGCGCGAATCACGTTCATATGTTTTGGTCCTGTCCAAAGCTCGGGGAGTACTGGAAGGAGGTGTTTAGGGTAATTTCCAAGGTGGTGCGTGTGAAACTGGACCCGGTTCCCCAGGAGGCCATATTCGGGGTGTCGGACCAGCCAGGGTTGGAAACGGGAGCGGAGGCAGATATCATAGCCTTCGCCTCGTTGATCGCCCGAAGGCGGATCCTGCTGGGATGGAGAGCAGCCTCTCCACCCAGTGCCCTGGCGTGGCGGGGGGACCTGTTGGAATACTTGACCCTTGAGAAGGTTAAGTTTGAACTGAGGGGAAGCTCGGAGGGGTTCTACAAGTCATGGGCACTATTTATTATGCACTTTCAAGAACTGGATAACATCGAACATTAGTTGGGGGGGTGGGGTGGGGTGGGGGGGGGAGGGGCGCTGTGTAGATTAAGGGTGACTATGGGTAATCCCTGATTCCTTTTTGTCATTTGTTTATGTAAACATGTGGGCTGAGGTTTGGGGGTTGGTGGGCGGATGGGATCGTTGTTATTATGGGGACTGACATATCTTGCTGACTATTGTTTATTGTTGATGGGTGTAAATGTGGGAGAAAATGTGAAAAAGGAGGAGAATAAAAAAAAAGAAAAAACAAAGAAAGGGAGACTATGTTCTCCCACCGGGGCTGAATTGCAACTGGTTCACAAACCCCCTGCAACTTTATGCATGGCATGGAATATGAGGGATTGTCAAGTGAATCCCATTATCGGGTTCCATTTTGTGTGGGTGGTCCGATAGCTAGGTCCCGCGGTTTCCGGCACTCCTCCCAGTGCAAACCAGCCCCAAACCCCAACCTCCCCCCCCCCCCCCCCCGCCATGCACCCTACAGCAACTCCGCAACCCCGGATTTGCTGGGTGCCCCCCAAACCCCAAGTACGGGGATGACCCAACCCGCACCCCCCAGGACTCCTGAAATAGGGAGACCCCCTCAGAGATTCCCTAACTAAAGGGACCCCCACAGGCACCCCCTGACTTAATGACCACCCCACAGGTACCCCCTGACTAGAGGGACCCCCATACAGACTCCCATTCCCCTCAGAAAAGATGCCTTTGTCTGGAAGCGAAAGAGCAGTTCAGACAGGGGCAGATCAAAAGGTTACAACAGTAACACACCTGGAGGCTCCACATAGCCATTCCTCCAAGGAGAACAGCTGTGACCTGTGTTTCAATCCCACAGATCTATCAGCTGCAAGCCAATCATAACTTTCTAAAAGTGGGCTGTGATTGACAGCTTCCACAAATAAGTTGCAACCTTGATTCACTCACGTCCCTAAGTGCTGAAACCCCAATGGTAATGAACGTTGACTATATCAAAGAGAGCTAAGTGCATTCCAATCACTCAAGTGTGTGATTGTAATGCACTTCCCTCTCTTTGATGTGGTCAATGTTTGTAAACATTGGCGTTTCAGCACTTAGGGTCACTGATCCATGAAGGGAAATGATAGGGTGTCAGTCCTGTTAAATGAATACAAATGAGTCATTAAGACCTATTTGCATTCATTTACATCCTCCCACTGGTTCTCAGACATGGACCTTGATCCTGTCGCCAGCGGGGGGTCGGTGCATTGCAATTGGTCGGCGCTTCTGATTTTTTTCCCTATACCCGATTCTCCGTTCCATCAGAGAATGTGTTTCTTAGTTGTAGGACAAAGAATTCAGCCCATATGTCTTTTTAATTTTGTTTGACATAAATGTTCTATACCGAGTAGTGCTGTCACACTGATTTGTTTGGCTAGCAGTGAGTGATTGGCCAATACATCAGAAGTAAATTTCATTGTAGTCTGTGAACCCCCATGATGCACTATGTGCTCACAACTGCTTCGCAGCACCACTCTGCAACCATTAACATATAAACAGTTGATTAAATAGCTGCTCAGCCTCTCCACAAATGTGCTGCTCAAAATGTTTGCACTTACAATTGCTAGCAAAGTTCTTTTCTACCTAATTCCTATGAATTGCTTCTAATGGGAACTACCATCTATCAGAACTACTCAGCTGTTCCAGGTGTTGAGGTGGTTTTTGGCAGTGTGGTCCCGTGATGCAATTGTCCAAAAAGTGGTTTATCAAAAAATGTGGACACCTGCAATTCTGTGGACAGAATATCTTGGGAAAGGCCCACAGACCACTCGAATGAGCTCCATGCTGCATGTGAAGCCGGACAATAACAATACCATGGGACCTCAATACATTTGAGCTTTTGAGTCATCCTCAGTATCCTTTCAGTTAATCAATTAAGACCAACAAACTGCAAAAGCAACTGAATAATAATGCACTTTTACTCATTCGTGTACTAAATTATATAGAATATAAGAATAATGATCTTGTTTAGAATCATTCAACAATAGCAAACTCTCCGTAAAGTGAACACTACAAATGAATTGCATTCATCACTACAAATAATTGCAGTAACATCAGCCAGGATTTTAGTTCAAACTTGTGATTCAATCACAGCAGTTCCAATTGTATTTGGTGTAGTCTGATGATGGTTTGAGGGGGACAGATGGTCTTTGAGGGGATAGAGGGTGGTTTGGGGGAGTAGATGCTGCTCAGTGGTGTGGAGGGGGGGGGGGGGGGGGGGAGAGGGTAGATGGCGGTTGTGGGAGGTGGAGTCATAACACAGGATCAGTTTTCTGGTTAGTTCATTGTCTCAGTAGAAAGCCTTCCTCTTCTTGCCGCACAAACAGTGCTGTAAAGAATATTACTTCATGCATTCAGACCTTCTTGCCTTCTATCAGCTGCTAAGCTAACTGTGACCAAGGAAACACAGCCAATCCTGGTTGGAAATTGAATCACTTTCAAAATGAAGGCATTCAGCCTCATTAAAATATTTAAATAACCAACCCGCCTCCTGCACCCCGTTTCCTGTCCTTTGTTCGACCTCCATTAAAACCAAAGGTGGATGTGTGCAGGCATACTGGACATTTGTTTGAGATTTTTTGAATTTTGATCATTGACTTGACCTCAACCCACCTATTTTTGGAAATTCAATCCATAGTATTTGACTGGATGTGATTTACCAAAACAGATTTTGATTATTATGAGGCAGTAATCAACATATCAGTACATGGTTGTTTTCTAGATCTCCAAAGAAAATCAATCATTTCTTCACATTTTTAGGTTAGAGAGTGGAGTAACATTGAGCAGTCACACTTGCTGATCAATACGTGGCCAGTTTCCAACCTTAGCTAGCCAATAAGAAGAACGCTGTAACTTGATTCAGAATTTGAGAATAGGAGTCGATTGCTATTCAGACCGTTCTCGCAGGCAATGGATGGTTGAGAAGTTAAATATATAGAAATAAAAATGTCTCAATTCTCTAAGTCAAGAAACATGTACTAAAACAGAACAAAAAAATATCAAAAATGTAGGAGAGGATGGTATTCTTGCCGGTGATAGGGGTTTAGACGGGGATTTGGGGGATTGCCTGTTCTCCCAAAGTATGTTGCTTATGTCTGAAGTGCCTATATGCTTCAACCTTCTTGATGAAGTGTAAATCCTCTTGTTTGGTTCCTTCTGATGGTATTTGTGACAGTGTGTCTGCTGTTGTTTGATACTCCCTTTCACATACTCTGTGATGGAGTAATATCTCACCAATGTCAGTCAGAACCATTGGATTCTGGCTGGTATCTTCGCAATTTCTATTATGAAGGAAGAGTGACTAGTGGGTCTGTTTAAACTTTGGAATGGAATCCCAGGAATCTCAGGATTATTTGCATGCTCACAGTGCTGCAATGCTTCTTGTTCTATTGTGGTGTATCGTTGTTCTGTTTCTGTTAGTGAACTAGACAGGTCTATGTTTTCTGTCTCTAATAAAACTGCTCCTAGACCTGTAAACAATGCATATGTTGCTACTATGGTCAGTAATCTTGGGTTGGAATGTGCCAAGATTTCAAAAGAGATTAAAAATTGCTTAGTGCTTTCAAAAGCATTTTGCTGGTCCATATTCCAGCACCACTGCTCACCCTGTCTCAAGGGCTTGTGATATTATCTGTTGGGTCTATCAGGATGTTTTGAGAACATAGTGTTAACAAAGAACATCAAGCTGAGTTATTGAACAAAGCTTATTTATTTACACTACTAAATTATAGATTCTAACCAGTCAACAAGGAATAAGTTATTAAATAAAACGATACAATATCACTTACAGCAGAACTCTATACTATGCACCTAATCTATCTCAAGCCTAACCACCTTCTCCCAGAATCCCAGGAGTCTCATGATATTTATACGACTACTCCTTATCTCCATCTGCTGGTGAGATATATTATTATCTTATTGTTAAACTGACTTTGTTCTGGTTCGAGTCGACCTTCTCAATCTTGATGGTTCTGCATCTTTTCAATTTCACATTTGTCCAAGAATCGGTGAGGATTTTTTCTCAGTATAAAGAGACAAATTGCTTTAGCATCATTGTAAACCGTTGTAAACAATTTGTTCTAAACAAAATGAAGAGGAACAATCAACTGCAACAACAGTGTTATGACAGGACAGCTAAAGAACCAGCAAAGTTGGAGCCAGGTGATCACATCAGAGTACAAATTCCCACAGATGGGTGGTCCTGTATGGCATGTGTGATGCGCCAGGCAGCCCCACACACATGTCGTGATGAAGGTTCTATTCTCAGAAGAAACAGGAGAGTACTTCTGAAAGTGAAGTCAACTCAGTCGATATTTCTGAATATTGAGTTCAACACAGAATTACTCAAAGCTACAACTTCGAGAACACAAAATCGCGATGTGGTTACTACGGAAAAGTCAGAAACACCTGATTCAGAAGACAAACACTGGATACAACCGACAGAGTACCCTTCGTCATCCAGTACTTCCCTGGAGCGGAGAAACTATGACATCTTCTTCGCAGCCTTCAACACATCATCGATGAAGTTGAACATCTTGCAAAGGCCATCTACACACCCCCTCTACTTGCCCTCAAACAACCACACAACCTCAAACAGACTATTGTTTGCAGCAAACTACCCAGCCTTCAGGAGAACAGCGACCACGACACCACACAACCCTGCCATGGAAACCTCTGCATGATATGACAGATCATCGACATGGGTACTACCATTACACGTGAGAACACCACCCACCAGGTACACGGTACATACTCGTGCGACTCGGCCAACTTGTCTACCTCATACGCTGCAGGAAAGGATGTCCTGAGGTGTTGGACCGTGCAGACGCTGCGACAATGGATGAACACCAGGCAAACACCAGGCAGGAATGTTCCCTTCCAGTCAGGGAACACTTCAGCAGTCAAGGGCATTCAGCCTCTGATCTCCGGGAAAGTGTTCTCCAAGGCGGCCTTCAGGACGCGCGACAACACAGAATTGCCGAGCAGAAACTGATAGCCAAGTTCCGCACACATGAGTACGGCCTCAACGGGGACCTTGGATTCATGTCACATTACATTCATCCCCCACCATCTGGCTTGCGAAATTCTACCAACTGTCCTGGCTTGAGACAATTCACACATCTTTAACCTGTGATTATCCCTCTCGCTACTTGCTCCATTTGGACCTGTAAAGACTTAATTACCTGCAAAAACTAGGTCGGCGCTGGACGAATTTCCGCCAGCTGGCGGAAAAGGCCTTTGGTGCCCCACCAGCTGGCGCGGAAATGACATCTCCGGGCGGCACATGCGCGAGAGCGTCAGCGGCCGCTGACAGTTTCTCACGCATGCGCAGTGGAGGGAGTCTCTTCCGCCTCCGCCATGGTGGAGACCGTAGCGGAGGCGGAAGGGAAACAGTGCCCCATGTCTCAGGCCTGCCCGCGGATCGGTGGGCCCCCAGGACCCCGGAGCCCGCCCACGCCTTGTCCCGCCGGCGGGACAGGCAATGTATCGGCGGGACTTCGGCCCATACGGGCTGGAGAATCGAGCGGGGGGGCCCGCCAACCAGCGCGGTGCGATTTCCGCCCCCGCCGAATATCCGGTGCCGGAGACTTCGGGACACGGCGGGGGCGGGATTCACGCCAGCCCCCGGCGATTCTCCGACCCGGCGGGGGGTCGGAGAATGTCGCCCCTGGACTGCTCCAGGAGATCTGCTGCTCCTGTGATTTTTTTGAAGTCTTAATTTTTATTCTTTTGTTTTTCTTTTGAGCCTGCCTTTTCCCGCCAGCCGTGTATCCTCTTTCTAAGGCTCACTCAGCCCTTCGCCGACGACCATCATGTTTCATCGTGTGGTACAGGCTATTCTCCCAAAGTGTGCTACTTAAGTCTATAGTTTTCGAAAACTTTCCTCTTTATTTACAGCAAGTATTTTTATATTTCCATGGACTAGGGCAGCATGGTGGCGCAGTGGTAGCACTGCAGTCGCACGGCGCCGAGGTCCCAGGTTCGATCCTGGCTTTGGGTCACTGTCCGTGTGGAGCTTGCACATTCTCCCCGTGTTTGCGTGGGTTTCACCCCGACAACCTAAAGATGTGCAAGGTAGGTGGATTTAACACGCTAAATTGCCCCTTAATTGAAAAAAATGAATTGGGTACTCTAAATTTATTTTTTAAAAATGTATTTCCATAGAATCCCTACAGTACATAAGGAGACCATTCGGCCCATCGAGTCTGCACCGATCCTCCGAAAGAGCACTCTACGCACATTGATCAGGGCCAATCCACGAAACCTGGAAAGCTTTGGATCTCTATATCAGCTTGGAGCTCCACCTTCTTCCAAATCTCTCTTAATTCTCAGTTAGATGATCTGATGCAATGATTATATCAGCATCATATAGGTTTCTGATGTTGACCCTTTCCTCTACAGTTATGAAATGCAGTTTTTAAAAGATGTAAAATGCAAGTACATATAGTTTTGTTTATTGCATTAATTTGGGTTGAAGTTTAATTTAATTTCCTGTATATTCAATATTTCTAATGGCAGTGGAGAACCAAAGTATTTTCATCTGACATTGAGAGGACAGGCTTGTAATATTTTTGTGTCTTTAATGCCAATGCTGTCTGCAACCATTGGGAGCAGTGAACAGCTGAACTATGGAAGTGTGGCAGAAATGATAGAGTAAATTGAAGATGATGTGACGCAGACATAGTATGACCTTCGATGGTAACATCCTCAGGTTAGGATGTCATGGGGCGCAATTTAACAGGAAGAAAACTGAGTCCCACTTTGGGCACGAATAATGGGGTGTTTCTCGGAGCCTGCAGCACTGAGAATGACCCCGCTATCAAACGGAACTCTGTTTTTATTGGCCTCGGCGAAGAGCACTCCGCTGAGGCGGCACTTACTGCTTGTCAGTGCAGGGAGAGATGGGGACATCATTTTTAAATGCCACCCTGATCTCTCAAACCTCCACCGTGGCCTCCGAGACCCCCCCCCCCCCCTCAGCCCATTTCATAAGGGCAGAGCACCCCCAGGCCCGATCACTGATATGGGTAACCTGGCACACAGGCACTTTGGCACTGCCACCCAAGGACCTTGGCAGTATTAGGGTGGCACTGCCAAGGTACCAGGCTAGCAGTGCCAAGGTGCCAGTTTGGCAGCAGGAGTGCCAGGTTACTACCAGGGTCCAACCACCCAAGAGCCTCCAATGGCCTGGGAGCATCTCCCAAGTACCATTACACCTGGTCCATGGTTGTGTGGACCAGTGCTAAATGGCATCATGGCGAGGTCTCCCAAGTGCAGGCATCCAATCATGGGCCTTGGGAGAATCCGGCACAGACATATTTAAGTGAGCCTTATTGTTCATTTAAATGTGTCACTCTGGATTCCGCCCAATGAGGGCCAGATCCAGATTGCAACATCTCGCCAGGTTTTCTGAATGTCGCAAATCGTGCGAGAGGCCTCTCACGAGATTTGCCGGCCTCATCGCGTCATTGGTCGGGCGTGACAAGGTTGTTCGATCGGACCAGTGATGTTTAACAGTTTTCTGTAGAGTTCCGGGCACCATTTGTCCCTGTTTGTTTTCTTTCTGTTCTCCCATGTTTATGTGAGGCTTTTTTTCCAATTTCTCTTGGATTTCTGGGTCATCTTGTTATGTCACTTGATATCTCAATTTACAGCCACTCTTGAACTTTGCAATCAATGACAGAAATCAGAGAAAAAAATAGGTAAATATTAATTTGATTATTTTTCAAATTAAATATCACACACAGAACACATGGAGTTACTCATACTGCTATGTATTCTATCTGGATCCCCCCCCCCCGTTATAGTGCTCCCTGTCCCCTATAATAGTGACACCTGCCTGGAGACCTCCCATTACAAAGACCCCTGCAAGGAAGCTAGAGATCAGCCCAAACAGAGATAGTGAAGAAAAATCACTGCTTAAAACTCACTTGTGCAATACACCTGCTGGCTTAGGCAGAGAAAACACCACCCATAAATTCCTAGAAAGGAAAAGCTTCATCAGATGTGTTTAAATCTCCTCAGATCTTTGATCTGCAAGGCTTTTGTTCCTATCAATGTGAAATTGATTCACTTGGCTGTGATTGACAGGTTACACACACACAGCCAGCTGTCTGGATTGGTTAATTTCATTTCCCTTCGAGTTTGAATGAATTTCATGCAGCCAGCGGTGAAACTAACTGCAATATTTATTAACGTCTAGCTATGACTGACAGACCATAGACCGCATTAAAGGCAGTTAAATGGTTTCTGAAGAGAGTTGTTATTCTATCTACAACAAAATGATAACCATATAAAAACAGGTTTATGACTTTACTGCAAATTACAAAGAAAAACCTCCCTTACCATCCATTATTTTTACACTGCAAAGTCTGAAGTAAGTTTTAATCAAGTCCATAAACTGTAACCAATTTTTAATGAAGCAATGGTGAAATACATACAAACATAAGAATTAGGAGCATGAGTAGTCCAATCAGCCCCTCCACCTGCCATTTGATAAGCTGATCTGATGTGGCCTCAACTTTCCTGTTGACCCGCTATACCCTTTTACTTCCTCGTAAATAAACATCCATCTAACTTAACTTTAAAAGTATTCAATGATCCAGCCTCCAATGTGTTCTGAGGAAGGGATTCCACATACTAATGATTTTCTAAGAGAAAAATATTCTACAAATCTCAGACTTAAATGGGAGACCCCCTTGGGCAAAATTCTCCGGTATCGGCGCGATGTCCGCCGACTGGTGCCCAAAACGGCGCAAATCAGTCGGGCATCGCGCCGCCCCAAAGGTGCGGAATGCTCCGCATTTTGGGGGGCCGAGCCTCAACCATAAGGGGCTAGGCTCGCGCCGGACTAATTTCCGCACCGCCAGCTGGCGCGGAAATGACATCTCCGGGCGGCGCATGCGCGGGAGCGTTAGCGGCCGCTGACGGCATTCCCGCGCATGCGTCTCCACCATGGTGGAGACCGTGGCGAAGGCGGAAGGAAAAGAGTGCCCCCACGGCACAGGCCCGCCCGCGGATCGGTGGACCCCAGAGCCCGCCCGTGCAGCCTTGTCCCGCCGGTAAGGTAGGTGGTTTAATCTACGCCGGCGGGACAGGCATTTTAGCAGCGGGACTTCGGCCCATGCGGGCCGGAGAATCGCGGGGTGGGGCCCGCCAACCGGCGCGGCGCGATTCCCGCCCCCCGCCGAATATCCGGTGCTGGAGAATTCGGCAACCGGCGGGGGCGGGATTCACGCCGGCCCCCGCCAATTCGCCGACCCGGCGGGGGGTCGGAGAATCTCGCCCCTCATTTTTAAACTGTGACTTCTAGGGCAAAATTCTCCGTTATCGGCGGAAAATCCGCCAAACGGCGCAAAAAAAGCGCAAATCCGACTTGCGTCACGTCGGAAAAATGGGTCGAAAGTCTCCGGCCCGAAATGGGCTAGCAGCGACGTAACGGGATCCGCGCTTGCGCAGTGGTTCACGCCGTGCAGCGTAATACGCGCCGCACGGCGTGACGGCTCATAAGGCCGCGCTGCTCCCCCCCCACCCGACCGGAACACCCGACCGGAACACCCGACTGGATGGCTGGTCGCCGCTCAGCCCCGAGGTTCGAGTCACGGGATGTGGAGGCGCTCCTGGACGCGGTGGAGCAGAGGAGGGACGCCCTGTATCCCGGGCACGGCCGCAGAGTTGCCCCACGCCACAGCCGGCGTCTGTGGAGGGAAGTGGCAGAGGCCGTCACCGCTGCGGCCCTGACACCACGGACAGGCACCCAGTGCCACAAGAAGGTGAACAACCTCGTCAGAGCAGGCAGGGTGAGCCTCCCCCATATCCCCCCTCCCCCATATCCCCCCCTCCCCCATATGCCCCCTCCCCCATATCCCCCCTCCCCCATATCCCCCCTCCCCCATATAGCCCCTTCCCCCATATCCCCCCTTCCCCCATATCCCCGTCCCCCATATCCCCCTCCCCCATATCCCCCATATCCCCCCTCCCCCATATCCCCCTTCCCCCATATCCCCCATATCCCCCTCCCCATATCCCCCCTCCCCCAAATCCCCCCTTCCCCATATCCCCCCTCCCCCATATCCCCCCTCCCCCATATCGTCCCTTCCCCCATATCCCCCCTCCCCATATCCCCGTCCCCCATATCCCTCCTCCCCCATATCCCCCCTCCCCCATATCCCCCCTTCCCCCATATCCCCCCTCCCCCATATCCCCCCTCCCCCAAATCCCCCTTTCCCCATATCCCCCCTCCCCCATATCCCCCCCTCCCCCATATCCCCCATATCCCCAAGTGAATCCAGCCCTAACCTTAACCTCTGCAATGCACGGGCAACCGATGGTGTGCATTCATATACCTGCCTAACAGTGTTGCCTTTTACCCCTGCCACCCCCCCCCCCACAGGATAAGCGCGCACACAACAATAGGGAGCATGTGAGGACTGGAGGAGGCCCCGCTGATGAGAGGCCACTGACCGAACACCAGGAAAGGGCCTTGGAACTGGCTGGCGGACCTGAGGACCGGGAGGTTGCTGATGCAGAGGTCGGGGGCATACTAGCAAGTGAGCCACCGACAGCCCGTCCCCATATCCCCCCTCCCCCATATCCCCCCTCCCCCATATCCCCCCTCCACCATATCCCCCCTCCCCCATATCCCCCCTCCCCCATATCGCCCCTTCCCCCATATCCCCCCTTCCCCCATATCCCCGTCCCCATATCCCCCCTCCCCCATATCCCCCATATCCCCCTCCCCCATATCCCCCCTTCCCCCATATCCCCCATATCCCCCCTCCCCCATATCCCCCCTCCCCCAAATCCCCCCTTCCCCATATAACCCCTCCCCCATATCCCCCCTCCCCATATCGCCCCTTCCCCCATATCCCCCCTCCCCCATATCCCCGTCCCCCATATCCCTCCTCCCCCATATCCCCCCTCCCCCATATCCCCCCTTCCCCCATATCCCCCCTCCCCCATATCCCCCCTCCCCCAAATCCCCCTTTCCCCATATTCCCCCCTCCCCCATATCCCCCCCTCCCCCATATCCCCCATATCCCCAAGAGAATCCAGCCCTAACCTTAACCTCTGCAATGCACGGGCAACCGATGGTGTGCATTCATATACCTGCCTAACAGTGTTGCCTTTTACCCCTGCCACCCCCCCCCCCCACAGGATAAGCGCGCACACAACAATAGGGAGCATGTGAGGACTGGTGGAGGCCCCGCTGATGAGAGGCCACTGACCGAACACCAGGAAAGGGCCCTGGAACTGGCTGGCGGACCTGAGGACCGGGAGGTTGCTGATGCAGAGGTCGGGGGCGTACTAGCAAGTGAGCCACCGACAGCCCGTCCCCATATCCCCCCTCCCCTATATCCCCCTCCCCCATATCACCTGATCACTGCCTGCGTGTCTAACCATGCATGCTTCATTGTGTATCGCAGGACCAAACGTCCAGGCACCCATCCCCGCAGATGCAGACCGCCCGCAGGATGCCCCTCGGAGACCACGAGAGACGGAGAGACACGGACCCTCCAGCATGCGACGCCCGCAGGATGCCCCTCGCACACCACGGGAGACGGAGAGACACAGACCCTCCAGCATGCGACGCCCGCAGGATGCCCCTCGCACACCACGGGAGACGGAGAGACACGGACCCTCCAGCATGCGACGCCCGCAGGATGCCCCTCGCACACCACGGGAGACGGAGAGACACGGACCCTCCAGCATGCGACGCCCGCAGGATGCCCCTCGGAGGCCACGGGAGACGGAGAGACACGGACCCTCCAGCATGCGACGCCCGCAGGATGCCCCTCGGAGGCCACGGGAGACGGAGAGACCCAGACCCTCCAGCATGCGACGCCCGCAGGATGCCCCTCGCACACCACGGGAGACGGAGAGACCTGGAGCAACAGGGAGACGACACCCCCGTCACGTGCGGGAGCGACCACCCAGCGACGAGGGGGACAGCCACAGGCCCCCGTCACGTCCGAGCCAGGACACCACTACCCAGGACACCACTACCCAGGACACCACTACCCAGGACACCACTACCCGGGACACCACTACCCGGGACACCATTACCCGGGACAGCACTGCCCAGGACACCCCTACTCGGGACAGCACTACCCAGGAAGGCGAAATACCGGACAGTGACTCAGAGTGGATGGGTGGATGGGTGGAGACAAACCCCCACCCCAAAGTGCCATGGACTCAGAGTGGGACGAAGAGCACGACACAACGCCACTGCTGTCACCAACACCCTCCATCATCGCAGAAACACTCACCACGGTTGGGCACTTTAGTGATGAGGCGTCTGGTACACTCACTGGTGCGCACAACACAGCCGTCCCGGTACAGCAGGTGGAGGTAGGAGCAGCAGAGGGGCCGGGCAGTCGGAGGGCAGCCCAGCCCAAGCGAACATCTGCCGCCCAGATGGATCCCGGGTTCCTGGAGTTACCACACCCACCCATAGATCCGATGCAACCACCATAGGGTGGCACTGCCAAGGTACCAGGCTAGCAGTGCCAAGGTGCCAGTTTGGCAGCAGGAGTGCCAGGTTACTACCAGGGTCCAACCACCCAAGAGCCTCCAATGGCCTGGGAGCATCTCCCAAGTACCATTACACCTGGTCCATGGTTGTGTGGACCAGTGCTAAATGGCATCATGGCGAGGTCTCCCAAGTGCAGGCATCCAATCATGGGCCTTGGGAGAATCCGGCACAGACATATTTAAGTGAGCCTTATTGTTCATTTAAATGTGTCACTCTGGATTCCGCCCAATGAGGGCCAGATCCAGATTGCAACATCTCGCCAGGTTTTCTGAATGTCGCAAATCGTGCGAGAGGCCTCTCACGAGATTTGCCGGCCTCATCACGTCATTGGTCGGGCGTGACAAGGTTGTTCGATCGGACCAGTGATGTTTAACAGTTTTCTGTAGAGTTCCGGGCACCATTTGTCCCTGTTTGTTTTCTTTCTGTTCTCCCATGTTTATGTGAGGCTTTTTTTCCAATTTCTCTTGGATTTCTGGGTCATCTTGTTATGTCACTTGATATCTCAATTTACAGCCACTCTTGAACTTTGCAATCAATGACAGAAATCAGAGAAAAAAATAGGTAAATATTAATTTGATTATTTTTCAAATTAAATATCACACACAGAACACATGGAGTTACTCATACTGCTATGTATTCTATCTGGATCCCCCCCCCCCTGTTATAGTGCTCCCTGTCCCCTATAATAGTGACACCTGCCTGGAGACCTCCCATTACAAAGACCCCTGCAAGGAAGCTAGAGAGCAGCCCAAACAGAGATAGTGAAGAAAAATCACTGCTTAAAACTCACTTGTGCAATACACCTGCTGGCTTAGGCAGAGAAAACACCACCCATAAATTCCTAGAAAGGAAAAGCTTCATCAGATGTGTTTAAATCTCCTCAGATCTTTGATCTGCAAGGCTTTTGTTCCTATCAATGTGAAATTGATTCACTTGGCTGTGATTGACAGGTTACACACACACAGCCAGCTGTCTGGATTGGTTAATTTCATTTCCCTTCGAGTTTGAATGAATTTCATGCAGCCAGCGGTGAAACTAACTGCAATATTTATTAACGTCTAGCTATGACTGACAGACCATAGACCGCATTAAAGGCAGTTAAATGGTTTCTGAAGAGAGTTGTTATTCTATCTACAACAAAATGATAACCATATAAAAACAGGTTTATGACTTTACTGCAAATTACAAAGAAAAACCTCCCTTACCATCCATTATTTTTACACTGCAAAGTCTGAAGTAAGTTTTAATCAAGTCCATAAACTGTAACCAATTTTTAATGAAGCAATGGTGAAATACATACAAACATAAGAATTAGGAGCATGAGTAGTCCAATCAGCCCCTCCACCTGCCATTTGATAAGCTGATCTGATGTGGCCTCAACTTTCCTGTTGACCCGCTATACCCTTTTACTTCCTCGTAAATAAACATCCATCTAACTTAACTTTAAAAGTATTCAATGATCCAGCCTCCAATGTGTTCTGAGGAAGGGATTCCACATACTAATGATTTTCTAAGAGAAAAATATTCTACAAATCTCAGACTTAAATGGGAGACCCCCTTGGGCAAAATTCTCCGGTATCGGCGCGATGTCCGCCGACTGGCGCCCAAAACGGCGCAAATCAGTCGGGCATCGCGCCGCCCCAAAGGTGCGGAATGCTCCGCATTTTGGGGGGCCGAGCCTCAACCATAAGGGGCTAGGCTCGCGCCGGACTAATTTCCGCACCGCCAGCTGGCGCGGAAATGACATCTCCGGGCGGCGCATGCGCGGGAGCGTTAGCGGCCGCTGGCGGCATTCCCGCGCATGCGCAGTGGAGGGAGTCTCTTCCGCCTCCACCATGGTGGAGACCGTGGCGAAGGCGGAAGGAAAAGAGTGCCCCCACGGCACAGGCCCGCCCGCGGATCGGTGGACCCCAGAGCCCGCCCGTGCCGCCTTGTCCCGCCGGTAAGGTAGGTGGTTTAATCTACGCCGGCGGGACAGGCATTTTAGCAGCGGGACTTCGGCCCATGCGGGCCGGAGAATCGTGGGGGGGGGGGCCCGCCAACCGGCGCGGCGCGATTCCCGCCCCCGCCGAATATCCGGTGCCGGAGAATCCGGCAACCGGCGGGGGCGGGATTCACGCCGGCCCCCGCCAATTCGCCGACCCGGCGGGGGGTCGGAGAATCTCGCCCCTCATTTTTAAACTGTGACTTCTAGGGCAAAATTCTCCGTTATCAGCGGAAAATCCGCCAAACGGCGCAAAAAACGTGCAAATCCGACTTGCGTCACGTCGGAAAAATGGGTCGAAAGTCTCCGGCCCGAAATGGGCTAGCAGCGACGTAACGGGATCCGCGTTTGCGCAGTGGTTCACGCCGTGCAGCGTCATACGCGCCGCACGGCGTGACGGCTCATAAGGCCGCGCTGCTCCCCCCCCACCCGACCGGAACACCCGACCGGAACACCCGACTGGATGGCTGGCCGCCGCTCAGCCCCGAGGTTCGAGTCACGGGATGTGGAGGCGCTCCTGGACGCGGTGGAGCAGAGGAGGGACGCCCTGTATCCCGGGCACGGCCGAAGAGGTGCCCCACGCCACAGCCGGCGTCTGTGGAGGGAAGTGGCAGAGGCCGTCACCGCTGCGGCCCTGACACCACGGACAGGCACCCAGTGCCACAAGAAGGTGAGCGACCTCGTCAGAGCAGGCAGGGTGAGCCTCCCCCATATCCCCCCTCCCCAATATCCCCCCCTCTCCCATATCCCCCCTCCCCCATATCCCCCCTCCCCCATATCCCCCCTCCCCCATATCGCCCCTTCCCCCATATCCCCCCTTCCCCCATATCCCCGTCCCCCATATTCCCCCTCCCCCATATCCCCCATATCCCCCCTCCCCCATATCCCCCCTTCCCCCATATCCCCCATATCCCCCCTCCCCCATATCCCCCCTCCCCCAAATCCCCCCTTCCCCATATCCCCCCTCCCCCATATCCCCCCTCCCCCATATCGCCCCTTCCCCCATATCCCCCCTCCCCCATATCCCCGTCCCCCATATCCCTCCTCCCCCATATCCCCCATATCCCCCCTCCCCCATATCCCCCCTTCCCCCATATCCCCCATATCCCCCCTCCCCCATATCCCCCCTCCCCCAAATCCCCCTTTCCCCATATCCCCCCTCCCCCATATCCCCAAGTGAATCCAGCCCTAACCTTAAGCTCTGCAATGCACGGGCAACCGATGGTGTGCATTCATATACCTGCCTAACAGTGTTGCCTTTTACCCCTGCTACCCCCCCCCCCACAGGATAAGCGCGCACACAACAATAGGGAGCATGTGAGGACTGGAGGAGGCCCCGCTGATGAGAGGCCACTGACCGAATACCAGGAAAGGGCCGTGGAACTGGCTGGCGGACCTGAGGACCGGGAGGTTGCTGATGCAGAGGTCGGGGGCGTACTAGCAAGTGAGCCACCGACAGCCCGTCCCCATATCCCCCCTCCCCCATATCCCCCCCTCCCCCATATCCACCCTCCCCATATCCCCCCTCCCCATATCCCCCCTCCCCATATCGCCCCTTCCCCCATATTCCCCCCTTCCCCCATATCCCCGTCCCCCATATCCCCCCTCCCCATATCCCCCATATCCCCCCTCCCCCATATCCCCCCTTCCCCCATATCCCCCATATCCCCCCTCCCCCATATCCCCCCTCCCCCAAATCCCCCCTTCCCCATATCCCCCCTCCCCCATATCCCCCCTCCCCCATATCGCCCCTTCCCCCATATCCCCCCTCCCCATATCCCCGTCCCCCATATCCCTCCTCCCCCATATCCCCCATATCCCCCCTCCCCCATATCCCCCCTTCCCCCATATCCCCCCTCCCCCATATCCCCCCTCCCCCAAATCCCCCTTTCCCCATATCCCCCCCTCCCCCATATCCCCCCCTCCCCCATATCCCCCATATCCCCAAGTGAATCCAGCCCTAACCTTAACCTCTGCAATGCACGGGCAACCGATGGTGTGCATTCATATACCTGCCTAACAGTGTTGCCTTTTACCCCTGCCACCCCCCCCCCCCACAGGATAAGCGCGCACACAACAATAGGGAGCATGTGAGGACTGGAGGAGGCCCAGCTGATGAGAGGCCACTGACCGAACACCAGGAAAGGGCCCTGGAACTGGCTGGCGGACCTGAGGACCGGGAGGTTGCTGATGCAGAGGTCGGGGGCGTACTAGCAAGTGAGCCACCGACAGCCCGTCCCCATATCCCCCCTCTCCTATATCCCCCTCCCCCGTATCACCTGATCACTGCCTGCGTGTCTAACCATGCATGCTTCATTGTGTATCGCAGGACCAAACGTCCAGGCACCCATCCCCGCAGATGCAGACGGCCCGCAGGATGCCCCTCGGAGACCACGGGAGACGGAGAGACACGGACCCTCCAGCATGCGACGCCCGCAGGATGCTCCTCGCACACCACGGGAGACGGAGAGACACAAACCCTCCAGCATGCGACGCCCGCAGGATGCCCCTCGCACACCACGGGAGACGGAGAGACACGGACCCTCCAGCATGCGACGCC
Organism: Scyliorhinus torazame; assembly: GCF_047496885.1. Lineage (NCBI taxonomy): Eukaryota > Metazoa > Chordata > Chondrichthyes > Carcharhiniformes > Scyliorhinidae > Scyliorhinus > Scyliorhinus torazame. The sequence goes on along the minus strand of NC_092708.1, from coordinate 221,921,221 downwards.
CGCAGGATGCCCCTCGCACACCACGGGAGACGGAGAGACACAGACCCTCCAGCATGCGACGCCCGCAGGATGCCCCTCGCACACCACGGGAGACGGAGAGACACGGACCCTCCAGCATGCGACGCCCGCAGGATGCCCCTCGCACACCACGGGAGACAGAGAGACACGGACCCTCCAGCATGCGACGCCCGCAGGATGCCCCTCGGAGGCCACGGGAGACGGAGAGACACGGACCCTCCAGCATGCGACGCCCGCAGGATGCCCCTCGCACACCACGGGAGACGGAGAGACCTGGAGCAACAGGGAGACGACACCCCCGTCACGTGCGGGAGCGACCACCCAGCGACGAGGGGGACAGCCACAGGCCCCCGTCACGTCCGAGCCAGGACACCACTACCCAGGACACCACTACCCGGGACACCACTACCCGGGACACCATTACCCGGGACAGCACTGCCCAGGACACCCCTACCCGGGGCTGCACTACCCAGGAAGACGAAATACCGGACAGTGACTCAGAGTGGATGGGTGGAGACGAACCCCCACCCCAAAGTGCCATGGACTCAGAGTGGGACGAAGAGCACGACACAACGCCACTGCTGTCACCAACACCCTCCATCATCGCAGAAACATTCACCTCGGTTGGGCACTTTAGTGATGAGGCGTCTGGTACACTCACTGGTGCGCACAACACAGCCGTCCCGGTACAGCAGGTGGAGGTAGGAGCAGCAGAGGGGCCGGGCGGTCGGAGGGCAGCCCAGCCCAAGCGAACATCTGCCGCCCAGATGGATCCCGGTTCCTGCAGTTACCACACCCACACATAGATCCGATGCAACCACCGACCCGGAGACGAGCGAAGAGGGTGACGGCCGGCTTGCGGCGGCTGCAGTCGCAGGTGGAGGAGTCCACCCGCGTCCAGGAGCTGGGAGTGGTCCCGGTCATGCGTGCCACCCAGGCTGACACCGCACGGGTGGCGTCCGCGGTGGAGGCAATGGGTGCGATGGTGTCAGACATGGGGAACGGTTTGCGAGGCCTGGGGCTTTCCGTGCAGGCGGCGTCTGTGGCCCAGGACATGGCTGCCCTCTCACAGGAGGCCATGAGCCAGTGCCAACGCCAGATGGCAGAGGCGCTCAACGCCATAGCCCAGTCTCTGCAGGCCATGGCCCAGTCTCAGCAGGCCATGGCCCAGTCTCTGCAGGCCATCGCTGAGGGCATCGGCGCCAGTGGCCATGTGCGAGCCGGCGTCGCACTGTCACAGACAGGGTTTGTCAACCCCCTGGGCTCTATGGCTGCAAACCTGCAGACCCCTGTCAATACCAGCACGGGCCTCCAGGACTGGCAGCGCCAGATGTCGTGGGGGCATCGGATGGCCAGTCCGTTCGCATCCCCCACCCATGTAGAGGCCTGGGGGCCATCGGGCACCCCGAGGGAGGAGGAGGTGGTGTGGTCCGTCCCAGCTCCCCCTGTAGGGGAGGTCCCGGTACACCGCGACACCTCGGACTCCCCCCCTTCCGTCCCAGGTGCATCGGGTGGGCAACGGGCAGGACAGGCTGGCAGCTCGCCATCCCAGTCGCCCGGGCCGCAGCCTGGCCCATCTAGGCCAGGACGCCCCAGGAAACGGCCACCAAAGGGATCCAGTGTCAGAGGGCAGGAATCACAGGAGTCCACCTCCAGTTCTGCTGTACCGTCTGGGGAACCACGTAGACGTAGTCAAAGGGCCTGTAAGGCCAAACAATTAGACACTGAGTAGGTTGGCACGGGTGCAGGGCACAGATGAGTTTTAGGGGCTAGGGCACGTGCATGAACTCCTTTGGTTATTAAAGTCAATGTTACACCTACAGAAGCTGCCTTTGTGCTCTGTCCAAAGCGTGCGGGGGTGTCATGTACGTTGAGCGCAAGTGTGTGTGTGAGGGGTGGTCTTACCTCAGCCCCAGGTGAGTCTGCCCCCTTCCCCCTGGGCCGCCATCAACATCCCCCGGGCAGAGGACGGGACCGTGCGCTGCAGTGCCACAGCCGCATGCAGGGATGGTCCGGGTGGATGGTGGTACTGTGGCCATGGGTCAGACATAGTCCAACGATGTAGAGCCAGGAGCTCACCGCAGAGCGGGTTGTCATCATCCTCCATGGCCTGCGATAGACACGCGTCCACCCGCAACTGTGTGAGCCCGGCCCGTTGTGCCGCAGGTGGATCGGCAATGGGGGGGGGTGGTGTGCATGCGGGTGGGGTGGGTGGGGTTGGGGAGGGGGGTGAGGGTGCTGGGTGGGTGGATGGGTGGGGGGTGTGGGTGGTCGGCTGTTGCCATGGTGTGCGGTCTGTGGCCATACTACCCGATTCCCACGCCCATCTAGTCAGTGAAGCGGGCGGCTATCAGTCTGTCCCGTGCCCGCTGGGCCAGCCGGTAACGGTGGACAGCCACCCGCCTGTGTCTACCCCATCTGCCCTGACCATTACCCCCATCCCCCTCATATGGGGAGGACTGCGCCTCTTCCTGCTGCTCCTCCACTCCGCCCTCCTCTGCCTGCGGCACATCGCCCCTCTGCTGGGGTATGTTGTGCAGGACGCAGCACACCACAATGATGCGGCCGACCCTATCTGACCGATACTGGAGGGCGCCCCCAGAGAGGTCCAGGCACCTGAAACGCATCTTCAGCACGCCAAAGCACCTCTCTATCACTCCCCTTGTCGCTACGTGGGCATCATTGTAGCGGTTCTCCGCCTCATTGCGTGGCCTCCGTAGAGGCGTCATCAGCCACGATCGCAATGGGTAGCCCCTGTCGCCCAGCAACCAGCCCCTCAGCCGGGGATGGCGTCCCTCGTACATGCCGGGGATGGATGACCGCGACAACACGTATGAGTCGTGTACACTGCCTGGGTAACGGGCGCAGACGTGCAGGATCATCATGCGGTGGTCGCAGACCACCTGTATGTTCATCAAATAGGTCCCCTTCCTATTGGTGAACACGGCCCTGTTATCTGCAGGTGGCCGCACGGCGACGTGCATCCCATCGATCGCGCCCTGGACCATGGGGAACCCGGCCACGGCAGAGAAGCCCACGGCCCGGGCACCTTGGCTGGCCCGGTCCACGGGGAAGCGGATGTAGCGGTGCGCTATGGCATATAGGGCATCTGTCACTGCCCGGATGTACCGATGTCTGCGATATGCCGGACAGGTCCCCACTTGGTGCCTGGAATGACCCCGTTGCATAAAAGTTCAGGGCCACCGTAACCTTGACGGACACGGGGAGAGGGTGTCCCCCGCCAGTGCCACGCGGTGACAGGTGTGCCAGCAGGTGGCAGATGTGTGCCACGGTTTCCCGGCTCATCCGGAGTCTCCTCCTGCATTCCCGGTCCGTGAGGTCCTGGTATGACTGCCGAGGCCGGTACACTCGGGGCGCCCTCGGTTGCCTCCGTTGCCGTGGGGCCGCGACGTCCTCCTCCCCCTCCTCGTCCTGTCGGTCAGGTGTCCCTCCAGCCTGGGCGGCTGCCGCCTGTCCCTCTGCGGCAGCCTGCGCCGCCTCTCTGGCACGCTCCTCCTCCTCCTCCTCCTCCTCATCCAGGGCAACATAGGCATTAGCGGCTGCCGCCACAGCGGCCAACATCGCTGGTTGATCGGAAAACATGACGGCCTAGTGGGGGGGGAGGGGAGCGACGACATGTCATCATTGCCCATATCCCCTCCTCCCCCCAGCCAGGTGGCATGGACAGCATGGGTCCAACTGTTGGAGGCTGGCACCTGGCCAGGTGGACCAACTCACTTGCCCTCGCATCCCCCTCCCCGGCACGGACCCCCCCCCATCCCCTTCCCCGTATGGTCCCCCCCCAACCTCCACCCCGGCACGGACCGCCCCATCCCCCTCCCCGGCACGGACCCCCCCCACCCCCTCCCCGGCACGGACCCCCCCCCCAACCTCCACCCCGGCACGGACCCCAACCTCCACTCCGGCACGGACCCCCCATCCCCCTCCCTGGCACGGACCCCCCCCCCCAACCTCCACCCCGGCACGGACCCGCCCCCCCCAACCTCCACCCCGGCACGGACCCCCCCCCAACCTCCACCCCGGCACGGACCCCCCCCCCCACCTCCACCCCAGCACGGACCCCCCATCCCCCTCCCCGGCACAGACACCCCCCATCCCCCTCCCCGGCACGGACCCCCCCGCAACCTCCACCACTCTAACCACCCCCCCCCCCCGCCGCACACACACACACACACACAAGCCGAGACACACCTCTCCTCACGCATTCAGACTGCGGCCACGCCATCGCCTGACCAGAGCCAACCCCCCAGGCCGTCACTCACCTCCACGCTGGTCGGCGTGAACCTGGAGCACAGGGTCACGCCGATGAAAAGGAGGTTTAATTTACGTCGACGTGAACGGTCATCACGTCGACGGGACTTCGGCCCATCCGGAAGGGAGAATATCGGCAGGCCGAAAATCAGCTGCCTTGCGCAGACCCGTGCCATTCTCCGACGGCAGCGGCGACATTAACGCCCCGCCGACTTTTCTCCCTTTGGAGACTTCGGCAACCGGCGGGGGCGGGATTCACGGCGGCCAACGGTCATTCTCCGACCCTCTGGGGGGTCGGAGAATGACGCCCCTTGTTCTAGTCTCTCCCACAAGGGAAAAATCCTTTCAGCATCCACCCTGTCAATTTTCCTCAGGGTCTTACACATTGCAGTTAGATCATCTCTCATTCTTCTAAACTCCTATGGATATCGGTGCAAACTGTCCAATCTTTCCTCAGCAGACAACCCCTTCATCCAAGGAATCAATCAAGTGAAGCTTCACTGCTTGTAATGTAATTTACCCTTTCTTAAATAAGGAAACCAAAACTATACACAAAACCCTGGATGTGGTTTCACCAACGCCCTGTACAACTTTAGCAAAATGTCCCGACTCGTATATTTCATTCCACTTGCAATAAATACCAACATTCCACGTATCTAGTTTAGCACAGTGGGCTAAGACAGCTGGCTTGTAATGCAGAACAAGACCAGCAGCGCGGGTTCAATTCCCGTACCGGCGTGCCGGAATGTGGTGACTAGGGGCTTTTCACAGTAACTTCATTGAAGCCTACTTGTGACAATAAGTGATTATTATTATTATCTGCCGAATCACTTGCTGTCCCTGCACAATAACCCTTTGTAATTTATGCGCCAAGACACTCAAATCCCTCTACACCACTGAGTTCCACAATCTCTTTCCATTTAAATCATTTGCTGTTTTTTCTATTCTTCCTGCCAAAGCCAAGTTCACATTTTCCCGTATCGTACTCCATCTGCAAACTTTAACCTGTCTGTAATACTTTGCAGACTCTCTACCTCCTCATGACAACTTACTTTTTACCTATCTCGGTGCCATCAGAAAGTGTAGCTACCATACCTTCAGTGCCTTCATCCAAATGATTGATATAGGTTGTAAATAGTTAAGGCCCAGCATTGATCCCTTGGCATTCCACTAGTTATATTTTTTCAACACAAAATGACCCATCTGTCTCTATTCTCTGTAAGCTATAAAACCTCAATCCATGATAATATGTTATCCCCCATACCATGAGTTCTTATTTTGTATAAAAACCTTTGGTGTGGTGTCTGGTCAAATTACCAGGGGCTCATAATCTGGCTGAGAGTGAGTGTGCAGTGTAATGTTTGTTAGCACAACTGGCCAGCTGGATGGCACGGTAGCATCACGGGCAGCACAGTAGCATTGTGGTTAGCACAATTGCTTCACAGCTCCAGGGTCCCAGGTTCGATTCCGGCTTGGGTCACTGTCTGTGTGGAGTCTGCACATCCTCCCCGTGTGTGCGTGGATTTCCTCCGGGAGCTCCGGTTTCCTCCCACAGTTCAAAGATGTGCAGGTTAGGTGGATTGGCCATGATAAATTGCCCTTAGTGTCCAAAATTGCCCTTAGTGTTGGTGGGGTTACTGGGTTATGGGGATAGGGTGGAGGTGTTGACCTTGGGTAGGGTGCTCTTTCCAAGAGCCGGTGCGGACTCGACGGGCCGAATGGCCTCCTTCTGCACTGTAAATTCTATGATAATCTATGATAAATCCAAGTACATCATGGGCATGATTCTACCACCACGTTGATCCCGGCGCCAATCCGGGTGAGCCAGGTAAATCGCGGGAGAGACCAAAATCTAGATTCGTGCCAGGAGTGAACCATTTCGCAATTCACCTGGCCCGCTCCTGATGGTCCGTTTTGGATCTCATCCAAAAATAACGAGAAGCTCAATAAGCCGAATTTGAATTAATTTCAAACCCATTCGTGAGATTGAAGTTGAATGCAGCGGCCTCCTGGGAGTCGCCCGAAACCCCAGGAGAAGTCATGCTGGCAGCATTTAGTGCTCCCCTACAAAAATGGGAATTGGCGCAATGGCTGCTGAGGGAGGTGAGTAGCCCTTTCCATTTACCAGCATGCAGCTCAAGGACATTGTGACTGCTGTCCCAGCACTTGATCGGGGAGGGGGTTGAGGTTATTCAGTGGGCTGAAGGGGCCCAGGTCGGGGGTCAGGGGGATTAGGGGCTTTGCATCTGTGAAGCCTTCAAACCATTATTAAATATTGTGGAGATCCATAACAGGGGTAACCATAGCTGTAGCCTGTCTGTCCTGCCAAACTCTCCCAGGACAGGGCCCTGCTGCAGCTTCTCTCAGGAGAGTCAAATTCACCCCCGTTAACTGTGAGCAGCCTCTAGCTTCACAACTGAAGCTATTTTAAATGAGGAATTGGTCTGGTTAGTTGTGCTGCCAACAAGCAAACATAAAGAGCAGGACGGCACAGCGGCACAGTGGTTAGCACTGCTGCCTCACAACGGCAGGTACCCAGGTTTGATTTTTACCCCATGTTTACGTGGGTTTCCTTTGGGTGCTCCGGTTTCCTCCCGCAGTCCAAAGTTGTGCAGGTTAGGTAGATTGGCCATGCTAAATTGCTCCGTAGTGTGCAATGGTTAGGTAGGGTTACAGGGATAGGGTGGGGCCATGGGCCTATGAAGGGTTATGTTTCAGAGAGTCATTGCAGACTCAATGGGCCGAATGGCCTCCTTCTGCACTGTAGCGATTCTATAATTGTTGATTGAAACCACTGAGGACCCCCTCAGGGCCAATAGGCACGTGTCTGGATGAGCAGAACCCAGCTGAGCATGAGCTCCCTAGTGTTGCTGGCAAAATCTGGGGCCCAGGGGCTCATAATCTGGCTGAGAGTGAGTGTGCAGAGTAAGGTTTGTTAGGGGCACAACTGGCCAGCTGGATGGCACTCTCAGAGAAGGCAGGACAGTGGTGGTAATGGTGGGGGTGGTTTGGGGATTTGAGGGTCCTGGGATGGCAGCCCCAACTGATTGTTTGTCTCTCTCCGTCTCCAATTCCTTTCAGATACAAAAAAGTTTGCTTGTGTAGATCCCACAAAGGCTGCCCTTGCTGTGCATTGCAGACGAGGCGGGCAGGTGCCGAAGATGGCAGCAAGGCCATGCCGCCGCACACCCTGAAGATCTGGCTGCCCATCGGGCTGTGGAGAGGGATAGAAGAGGAGGCCAATGACGTGCCAGGGTGTAACAAAGTCATTGGTCCTTCCATGAGCTGACGGACAGCGTAAGCTGCAGAAGATTGCATCTCAACAGCGATACAGTGCGGCACCAGTGCTACGCCCTCGCGGACATGTCACCCAAGGAGGAGGAGAACACCCGCTGCCGGTGGCCGTGAAGGTCACTGCAGCACTAACATTATACACCAGCAGGCCATTCCAGGGCTTGAGCGGGGACCTGTGTGGCATTTCACAATCTTCAACCCACAGGTACATACTGAAGGTGACGGATTCTCTATATGCCCGAGCATCAGATGATATCACCCTCGACATGGACCAGACCCACCAAGGTGCCCAGGTTACACGATTTGCCACCATCGCTGGGATGCCACAGGTCGAGAGGGCCATTGCTGGCACACATCTTGCCTTGCGGGCACTGGCGCACCAGGGAGTGCCCTGTGTGGTAGTCGGTGTTAGGGGTATTACGGTACCTAGGTTGAGGCTGTAAGATCATTGGTGTGGGAGGTACCTGAGACAGGAATATCATTGGTGAAGCCTGCCTGCTGGTTCCACCCAGTAAGGCGGAGTATAAGAGTCTGTGTCTCCCTAGCAGCCGCATTCTGTACCTGCGCTGCTGGGGTGTGGTAGTATGTATTGGGGGTCATGTGGGACTGGAAGCCCTAATGTCATTGGCTGACAGATCCCGGGTCCTGGTTGGCCGTTGACCTCAAGCTCCGCCCTGAAGGCGAAGTATAAGAAGCCGGTGTCTTCCCCCGCAGGCCAGTTTACTGTCGAGCTGCTGGGGAACAGACACGCTTAATAAAGCCTCATCGACTTCACTCTATTCGTCTCACGGAGTCTTTGTGCGCTACATGGGGGAAACATCAAGTCCAATAAAGCCTTCAATTGTCATCCAATCTCGCTTCTGGAGTCATTGATCGAGCATCAATTTATTGGACTAAATTTTAAAGAATGGAGCTCCAAATCAAGTCGGAGTGTCTGCAACTCAGCCCCCACGCGTCAAACTCAGCGGCAATGATGACTGTGCTCATCAACGGGCGCAAAACATCCTGCCTGATCGACTCCGGGAACACAGAGACCTTCATACACCCCAACACGGTAAGGCGCTGTTCTTTTCTCATACACCCAGTTAACCAAAAAATCTCCCTGGCCTCCGGGTCTCACTCTGTAGAGATCAAGGGGTTCTGCGCAGCGAACCTCACGGTCCAGGGAAGAGAATTAAAAAATTTCTGACTCTACGCTCTCCCTCACCTCTGCGCTGCCACGCTCCTGGGATTGGACTTCCAATGCAACCTCCAGAGCTTTACCTTTAAATTCAGCGGCTCTATGCCTCACTGTCTGCAGCCTCGCGACCCTCATGGTCGTTCCGCCTTCCCTTTTTGCAAACCTCACCCCAGATTGCAAACCCATCGCCACCAGGAGCAGACGGTACAGTGCCCAGGACCGGACCTTCATTAGGTCGGAAGTCCAGCGGCTACTGAAGGAAGGTATTATCGAGGCTACCAACAGCCCCTGGAGAGCTCAAGTAGTGGTTGTAAAGACCGCGGAGAAGCACAGGATGGTCATTGATTATAATCAGACCATCAACAGGTATACGCAGCTCGATGCGTACCCTCTCCCCCGCATATCTGATTTGGTCAATCAGATTGCACAATACAAGGCCTTTTCCATGGTGGACCTCAAATCCGCCTACCACCAGCTCCCCATCCGCCCGGGTGACCGCAAGTACACTGCATTCGAAGCAGATGGGCGGCTCTACCACTTCCTAAGGGTTCCCTTCGGTGTCACAAATGGAGTCGCGGTCTTCCAATGGGAGATGGACCGAATGGTTGACGGTACGGTTTGCGGGCCACGTTTCCGTACCTCGATAACGTCACCATCTGCGGCCACGACCAGCAGGACCACGAAACCAACCCCCTGCAAATTCCTCCAGACCGCAAAAACCCTTAACTTAACCTACAACAAGGACAAATGCACGTTCAGCACCGACCGTTTAGCCATCCTTGGCTACGTAGTGCATGATGGAGTCATAGGCCCAGATCCCGAACGCATGCGCCCCCTCATGGAGTTTCCCCTCCCCCACTGCTCCAAGGCCCTGAAACGCTGCCTGGGATATTTTTCATATTACGGCCAGTGGGTCCCCAATTATGCGGACAAGGCCCGCCCACTAATCCAATCCTCGGTTTTCACCCTGTCGGCAGAGGCCCGCCAGGCCTTCAGCCGCATAAAGGCGGACATTGCAAAGGCCACAATGCACGCAATCGATGAATCCCTTCCCTTCCAAATTGAGAGCGACGCGTCCGACGTAGCTCTGCCGGCCACCCTCAACCAAGCGGGCAGGCCCGTGGCCTTCTTCTCACGCACCCTCCATGCTTCAGAAATCCGTCACTCCTCCAATGAAGAGGAGGCCCAGGCCATAGTAGAAGCTGTGCGACATTGGAGGCATTACCTGGCCGGCAGGAGATTCACGCTCCTCACTGACCAACGGTGGGTAGCTTTCATGTTTGATAATGCACAGCGGGGCAAGCTAAAGAACGATAAGATCTTACGTTGGAGGGTCGAGCTCTCCACCTACAACTATGAGATCTTGTATCATCCCGGGAAGCTAAACGAGTCTCCTGATGCCCTATCCCACGGCACATGTGCCAACACACAAGTGGACCGACTCTGGGCCCTCCATGAGGACCTCTGCCACCCGGGGGTCACTCGATTCTTCTATTTTATCAAGACCCACAACCTGCCCTACTCCCTCGAGGAGGTCAGGACCGTCACCAGGAACTGCCAAATCTGCGCGGAGTGCAAGCCGCACTTCTACAGGCCAGAGAAAGTGCACCTGATAAAGGCTTCCTGTCCCTTTGAACTCTTCAGTATGGATTTCAAAGGGCCCCTCCCCTCCACCGACGCAACACGTGCTTCCTGAATGTGATTGATGAGTACTCCCGGTTCCCATTCGCCCCGATCACAGGCCAAGCCAGAGCGGAGGCCCCCACAGTGGTCGGACCCCCCTCCCCCCCACCAGGCCGCCCCAGATGGATGCATGCCAAGGTCTCGCCAGGTAAGACCACACATGGACGGCGCCGGCGGGACTCGGATTTTTTTTACGGCCGCTTGGCCCATCCTAGGCGGAGAATCGTCGGGGGGGGGCCGCCCTTCCGGAGAATCGGTCGACTGGGGTCGGGGCGGCTTCGCACGATTCGCACCCGGCCTGGCGATTCTCCGGCCCGGCATGGGCTGAGAGAATCCCGGCCCATGTTTTTAACTGAATTAGTCTATTATTCACCCAACTCGCGCTTCAGCTGCTCACCGCTAACAAGGGGGAACTGCTTTTAAAAGCTCCTTCACCATTTGCTCTGCAGTGAGAGCAGATACTTGACGTCTGCTCAAATGCAAAGCTAAAACTCAACTGGATTGCTTTTCTGCAAAATGTCTGGTAGCCCAGCTCCTCCCCTTAATTACATCATCCTATCAATCTGAAACACAATGGCTGGGATTCTCTGATTCTGCGGCCAAGTTCTGACGCCGGCTTCAAAAGCGGCGCGAGCCACTCCAGCGCCAACGGGCCTCCAGGCCCAGGTATTCACCCCTTCTTAGGGAGGCTAGTACGGCGCCGGAGTGGTGTCCGCTGCTCCAGCGTTCGAAAGCCGGCACGCAACAGCCGGCGTGGGTCCGCGCATGCGCTTGAGGTCCCATCTCCGCGCCGGCCCCTGGGCAAAATGGCGGAGCCCTACAGGGGCCCGGCGCGGAGGAACATAGGCACCCCACAGTATTAGCCCGCACGCCGATCGCTAGGTCCCGGTCGTGGGCCAGGTCACCGTGGAGGCCCCCCCCGGAGTCGGATCGCCCCCCCCCCCCCCACCAGGACAGCCCCTGCAGCCAGAACTCCGAGGTCCCCCTGGGTGGGACCATACATGACCCACGCCGGCGGGACTCGGCCGAACTCGGCGGGCACTCGGCCCGTCGATGCACGGAGAATCGCCGGGGGTGGCGCTTTCAACGGCCCCCAACCGGCGCGGTGGCGACCCCGCGGGTGCTGGGGAATCAGCGCTGGAGAATCAGCGGCCCGGCAGGGTGGCACGATTCTCGCGCCCCCCAACAATTCTCCCACCCGCCGCGAGATCGGAGAATCCCGGCCAATGTATCGGAGTCATTTCACATGGAACCCACTTAATCCATACAAAGCTCCATTCGTTCAAGCTTTTATGGTACCTTAATTACATCTCTTGCTCCCCAAACCTTTCAAACCAAGATTTTTTTAAAAACACTACAGCAGCAGTTATACACACACTAAACCAGGCTTTTAACTCTTATTGCACCGAATACATAGAGTACAATATATCTGAAATCCCTACATTCATCACAGGCAGGACATGCAGCCTTGTCTGAGGAGGAAGCGGACCAGGAGGAGCTGGAGGACGAGCCCAAAGAGGAGACGAAGGATGGAGGACAGACGGCAGCAAGGTCCGACATGCCAAGAGGACCAAGGAAGCACTCACTGTCTTCAGATTCTCATCAGACGAGATTGTGCCCGTCAGCTCAACGCCCTTCCAAGGTTCTATGTAACATCACTCAAGAGTGATGGGCCTATGTCGGTGTGGCGCACAATGACTTACGAGAGAGACGAGTAGAGATGAAGTCGATGAGGCTTTATTGAGCGAGACTTGTCCCCAGCAGTTCAGCAACAGAATGGAGCGGCGGGGAGAAGCTCAGGTTCTTATACTCCGCCTTCAGGGCGGAGCCAGGAGTCAGCAGCCAACCAGGACCCGGGATCTGTCAGCCAATGGCATCACGGCTTCACAGTCCCACATGACCCCTAATACATACTACCATAGTCGGCACTGTCAGCGTGTCAATATACAAGGCAGAGAGTGATGACCACTCACTGTGAGGAACGCTCCGGTTCTCCTCAAGATCTGATTAAGTTTGACTCCTATTTTCCCTTCTCGACTGGGACGTGGATGTCCAGGCACTCAGCCACGGTCATCACAGACACCATCAAGGCATGGATGTCGTGCTTCACGTTTTCCATTGCGGTCGCCACCCTGGCAGAGTTGGCCAGGGCACCACGCAATACTGGCACTATCTCCTCTGCCTGAAGCCTTTCTCCTGTAACCAGCTTTGCAGTTGCTGAAATGTCACTGACACTCCCTCAGGAATGTCATGGCTGTGTCCTACCATCTGCATCAGCTCTGGTAAACCTTGTCCAGAGCTCGACATCTGACTGGGACCCAGCTGAGTCCTGGGATCCGGCAGATCTCTGACTGCTGTCTCCCTTGTCTGTTCCTGTCTCCACCCGATATGCATCAGCAGCTGTGTGGTGCTCACCAGAAAGTACCACCGAAGCCTGTCTACTAACGTCACCCACCGAGGTATGTGTCTCTGCGCTGATGGAGGTGAGGGTGATAGCTGTGGCATATCACCAGTGTTCGACTTGGAGCTCTCGTCCGAGTTTTTCTCTTGAGTGGTGGGGAGTATGACTCCGGATGACCCTGTAAGACAATAGACATGTGGTCAGTGAAAGGAAGGGATAATTTTGTGGAACATCAACAACTCATTTGAGACAAGTCATCTGGCAGCCAGGTGGCACTGCCAATGTGCCTGGCTGGCACTGCCAGGGTGCCCAGGTGGTACCTGCAGCACCAGAACGCCACCCTGCCCAAAGGACATTAAGCTGGGGGCCTCTAGTCCCCTGAGAGACTCCCACGAGACAGGTGCTGTTTCATTTGGTCATCATTTTTGGGGGGGTGGGGGGGCAGGTACTGAATGGCACTTGCCCAAGGTCTCTGAGGCAAAGCGGATGAATCCCAAAACTTCAGGTACCTTGGGAATCTGCATATTAGGGTGAGGCTAACTGTCTCGCTCTAATATGCAGATTTGCCAAGAAGTGGCCCCGCCCACAATGGGCAGGATTTACTCCGCAACGTCACATGAGATCGTGTTGGATCTTGCTAGGCATTGCGAGCCCACTAGATCCTGGGAGCGGGGTCTCCTGGCTCTTATTGGCAACATTGTATGGCGGCGAGCTACTTTTCCAGTGCAGCGTGGCCATTGAATCGTGCCCAATAATTTTCTGGATGAATCGCAACATATATGACTCTTCAAATTACTTCAATGTTCTCTTCCCATCATTCAACAGCAGGTGAAATATTTCTCCTGTTACCTTGCACAAAAAGAGAAGGCTACTGTTAGAAAAACAGAAGTAAAGATAGAAAGGTAGAAAAACAAAGGTAGTTTTAAGTTTAAGTGTACCAGCCCGCCCGCCGATCGGTAGGCCCAGGCGGGCCAGGCCACCGTAGAGGCCCCCCCCCCCCCCCCCCCCCCCCCCCCCCCGGGTCGGATATTTGTATCGGTAAACTTTAGAAATAACGTATAATTTTAAGTTGGCTCAATTTAATGTTTCTGTGCCTGAAAGGGTAAAACCTATAGTTAATTTCATGCTGGACAAAGTTGTTTGTATGTGTGGAGGTTGGTTCAGTTCCAACTGTATGTTTATTATTCTTAGGGAGGGCAACAGCATGAGGAATAAGTAAATCAGCAGTGGTTGCTTGGCAATTGGAGTCTTGTAATGTAAAGAAGCTTTTAAGTTTTAGTTCAGCTAATTTGATTGTTGTTGGATATGGATAGTAAGAGAGAAGGCAGCTCCCACAGCCCTGCTTGTAGCAATTGGTTTAGAAGGCTATAGAGGGAATATCACTTATTTAGAAGGCTATAGAGGGAATATCTCCTTTTGCTGGAGGAAAAGCCATACCATAAAGTAATAGTGATGATGTGGAGATGCCGGCGTTGGACTGGGGTGAGCACAGTAAGAGGTTTTACAACACCAGGTTAAAGTCCAACAGGTTTGTTTCGATATCACTAGCTTTCGGAGCGCTGCTCCTTCCTCAGATGAATAAAGTAATAGTTAAGAGCAGAGATCTGAAGAGCAGCTAAATAAGGAAATTATAGACATGAAGAGAGGTTTACAAGAAGTCTGAGGAGTTAAAGGTACTCGAATAGAGCACTGTTCAGTCGAGACAGAAAGAGCTGAGAAGAAGGCTGAGACACCAGAAAGGTGTCTGAAATGATTTTCAGGTTTGTGAGACTTTACCACAGCCTGTGAACATGAGTGGCATGGTGGTTAGCACTGCTGCTCACGACTCCAGGGACCCGGGTTCAATTCCAGCCTCAGGTGACTGCCTTTGTGGAGTTTGCATTTTCGGCCCATGTCTGCATGGGTTTCTTCCCAGTGCTCTGGTTACGCACACAGTCCAAAGATGTGCAGATTAGGTGGTTTGGCAATGCTAAATTGTCCCTTTGTCCGGGATTCTCCAATCCTGCGGCCAAGTTCTGACGCCGGAGTGAAAAGCGGCGCCAACCACTCTGGCATCAACGGTCCTCGATCATCCGGCATGCTCCCCTTCCTCGGGGGCTAGGTCAGCCCGGAGTGGTCCCCGCGGCTCCCGCCGGTGTGGAACGGCTGGCACGAGTTTGTGCATGCGCGCTACGGCCGTCGTGATGCGCGTAGGTTCCCGTCTCCGCGCCGGCCCCATGGCAACATGGCGGAGCACTACAGGGGCCCGGTGCGGAGGAACATAGGCCCCCACTGTACCAGCCCGCCCGCCGATCGGTAGGCCCAGGCGGGCCAGGCCACCGTAGAGGCCCCCCCCCCCGGGGTCGGATCCCGCCGCCCCCCTCCAGGACAGCCTCCGCAGACACATCTTCCAGGTCCTGCTGTGTGGGACCTGAGGAATCCACGCTGGTGGGACTTGGTCGAACTCGGCGGGCACTGGGCACGTCAAGGCCCAGAGAATCACCGGGGGGGGGGGGCGCTTTCAACGGCCCCGGCCCAGCGCGGCGGCGATCCCGCAGGTGCACGGAAATCGGCGCCGGAGAATCGGCAAGCCGGCATTGGCGCTGCGATTCTCGTGTTCCCCCCCCCGGGGATTCTCCTACCCAGCGCCGGGCCAGAGAATCCCGGCCTTAGTGTCCAAAAGGATAGGTGGGGTTACAGGGATAGGTGGAGGCATGAGCTTGATGTAATGACTTAGACCAGGCCTTTGAGAGTGGCCAATTGAAATATGAGTTCCCTGATTAGTGGGCCAATCAGGGAAACTGTTCTTTGTCTATAACAGGGAGTGTCAGATCCTCTGCAATCCCAGTGTAGGCAGCAAGCTGAATGCAAATGGTTGTACTGCTGTTTGTTTTGTTAATAAAAGGGATTCTGGTGAAGGGACTTCCGCCTCCATGGACTTATTGCACTTGGGTCGGGTGCTCTTTCCAAGGGCCATTACAGACTCGATGGGCTGAATGGCCTCCTTCTGCACTATAAATTCTATGATTCTATGAGTTAAAATAATTATGAAAATTGATGACTGGATCCTGGAGTTTGTATAAAAGCAGTTAAGGCAAAGGAAACCTCAAGGAGGGTGGTTTAAAATCCTGGACTGCACACAATGTTAAAAGTGGAGCGGAAGCTTGGCTTAAAAGAGACATTTGTAAAACCTGGACTGGATTTCGGAATGCAGCTGCTAAGGGAAAACACAATTACGAGAGAAAATTTTAAAGCTTGTTTTTGGGAGTGGAATGTGGAAACTCTCATGTGACGATCATCGGGGGCGTGGGGGGGGGCGGGGGGCAGTGGGAGAGACTTTTAATGATACATCCAGGGCTAAATCGCTGGCTTTGAAAGCAGACCAAGGCAGGCCAGCAGCACGGTTCGATTCCCATAACAGCCTCCCCGAACAGGCGCCGGAATGTGGTGACTAGGGGCTTTTCACAGTAACTTCATTTGAAGCCTACTTGTGACAATAAGCGATTTTCATTTCATTTACTTGGGGTTCAGAGTGGAGAGTGTATTTGCCCACAGTCATCTTGTGTGCTGAAAAGAGGCTTTGTGTTACTGAGACCATTGTGGATTAAGATGCATTTTGTAATCCATGTTAATGCTAAAACCATGTTTAACTAAGAGGGAGTAAAAGTGTATTGTAACATAATCCAATGTTTTCATGTTTTATAATTTTTTTTCTTGTTAAAACTAATTAGTGGTCCTGTGACTCTGTTCCTCCATGTTATTTAAAAAATAGATTAAGTTACGATCTTCCCGTCCAGTTATAACATCAACGGGGATTGTAACAGCTGCATGTTCGCATCAGCAATTAAACTGTGTTGCATTAGTCAACTGCAGCACTTCACCCACTACATGGTGTTGGCATTCCCAATTTCTGGAATGGGGATCAGCCAGTGATTGTACAAATGACAGCTTAAAGGCTTTGTGCCAGCCCCACAAGATAAGCATTATTTTCAAATGTATCTTCTTTATAGCATCCAACAGTGACAAAGAGGTAACCAGGGGGGGGTCCCAGAAAAAAGGAGACAATAACCTTAGAATAAGAAATAAAGGGCGGCATGGTGGTGCAGTGGTTTGCACTACTGCCTCATGGCACCGAGGACCCGGGTTCGGTCCTGGCCCCCGGTCACTGTCCGTGTGGACTTTGCACATTCCCCCCGTGACTGCGTGGATTTCACCCCCACAACCCAAAGATGTGCAGGCTAGGTGGATTGGCCAGGCAAAATTGCCCCATAACTGGAAAAGAACATTTTAAAACAGAAATAAAGTTGTTCAGGTTAATGGCATGAAGTAATTCTTCACACAAAGGGCAGTGGAAATTAGGAACTTTCTTCTCCCAAAACGCTGTTGAAACTAGACTACTTAATATGAAAAATGAAAATCGCTTATTGTCACAAGTAGGCTTCAATGAAGTTACTGTGAAAAGCCCCTAGTCGCCACATTCCGGTGCCTGTTCGGGGAGGTTGGTACGGGAATAACAACAAAACTAAGATTAATGGATTGCTGTTCGATAAGAGTTTTGGGGGTAACAGAACCAACATGGGTTGATGGAGGTGCTATGTATAAACTATGATCTAATTGGATGGGGGAGCAAGCTCAAGGGGATGAAGGCCTGGATGGCCTAATAATATTTCTGCGTTCCACAATTAATGGCAAATATCATAATAACCATGCTATTGTATACCGGGTGGGAATAGAGGGATACGGACCCCGGAAGTGTAAAAGATTTTAGTTTAGACTGGCAGCATGGCCGGCGCAGGCTTAGAGGGCCGAAGGGCCTGTTCCTGAGCTGTACTTTTCTTTGTTCTTTATACCAGTCAACCGACAATATTCTGAAAGATTCAAAAACAAACGTTAAAAAGTTGGGGCAAGCTTTAAAATATGAAACTCTAACCAAAGCCACTGCCTCAAGATGGAGGAGAAAATTCAATCAATTTTATTATATTTTATTGCATCAAACCTCAGGTTATCAGTCTTTGGGATCACATTCTCAACACAGTGCATTGTTCTGTGAAAACTGAATGTAGCTACATGAGTATAATGCCACATGAGTTGCAGCTATACCAAGCACTAAGTATTTCATATGGTAGCTGTTGTGTGGGCAGACACCTTTTCTGGACCCTTTATGCAATCTTGAGCTGACTTGGAGTTAGCTCTATCTTTGGGATGTTTGATGATGATTTATTTGCCAGAAGAGCATATGATTTTTATTTTTGGGGTGTGCCTGTAGGTATGATAGTGAAAATAACAGGGTATTCGACCCTACGGGCCGATTTAACTAAAAAAACCGAGTCCGTTCTGTGTGTGAATCGAGGGGTCATTCCTGGTACTACCACCCCGCTATCTAACAGCACTTTGTTCTTTGTTCTTTAATTACAAATGAGTAATAAATGCTGCTGTAGCCAGCGACGCCCACATGCCATGAACAATTAAAAAACAAACAGTGGTATTATCCTTCGAGACCTTCTTGGGACTGTAGAGTGGGGCCCCACTTGGTCGATCCAGGTATCAGGAAAACTGTTTTATAATTCCAGCTTCTTTATAATAGTTACACATAAATGGATATCATCTTTACACTTCCTAGGAGTGTTTAAAAGTTTAGTCATTCTCGATGGCATAATATTCAAAGCCTCTGACATTTGAATGTGATTTAGCAGAGTAACCTAGAGCTAAATAATTTGATTTAATGCATTTATGATGAACTTCTAGAACAAAACACCTGATAACTGTTGGTGCAAGAAATGTTATTGGAAAAACGATTGTGAATAATTTAGAGTCCCTCCATATCATTATATACTCATCAATATGAACCATAGTATGGCGTAAAATTGCATTATAAGCACACACATTAGTGAGATTTACTGATTGCAAAATATTTGGAGTGTGAATGTATTTAGACAGTTAGTTTTACAATCTGTATATGGCAAAAGCTTCCCTAGAGATGCGGGTTTCGACAGCGGCTTAAGTCCTTCATTAGCATTACACATGTGTAAATGCATTCTCAAGCACCTGCTTCCTTACAATCCAATTTTGTGTTTTTGGATAGATGACTGGAGCGTCTATTTTTCAATAATACACCAAAGCCATTATCCTCCAGATATATATCTCCTGCTCTCCAAAATTTCTGATAATCCTGAATATGTATTGTATTTGATACTGTAGTGATGTTTGAATCACCTAAAAAAGAGACAGTTGCTATGGTAACTGTTGTTTCCTAGCATTTTAGTAGTGTGCTTTGTGATCATTGGCTGCAGCTAGGAGCACAGCCACACTTAATGTTGAACCTCATTTATTTGTCAGCCTTATGTACGCTATCATTAGTGACCCTGGGTAGATATGAAAGAAATGTATCACACTACATGGCTGTTTTGTTAACTCCCTAAGGTCTGCAGTAACAAACAAAGATGTGGCAAGTCTCTAATTCCTTAATTACACAGTGAATGGGTTTTGATGCTATTTTTAATCATTTTTAAGAATTCAGTGATAAAATATACTTCATTTAAATTTTTAGAAATACATAAATAAAAGTCGTTTGAAAGATTTTCAAAATGCAGTAAGTGAGCTGCCCAACAACTTTTATATTTTAACGCCTTCCGTGAATGTGCAATGTCGGCTGTTTATTTTTCCTTTACAAATTGAAAAATGAGAGTTGTGCTGATAATTGGGGAAATACACCCATTGCCCAATTACACACTGAACATCAAATAATCACAGAACATAAGAGAGTCGTTTAACTGATCTGATGTTCTGATATGTCTCAATACTAATTACTCTTATAGGTTAGAAAATACAGAACTCTTTCTTCATTATCAGAATTTTATCTGAGATGAAAAAAAACTATCTGAATCTTAAAACATTATTTCCCCCCTTTTCTATTCCTGTTCATGTTGATTCTTTATATTTCCTCTATTCACCTCAGTCATAGATCATACATCATAGAATTTACAGTGCAGAAGGAGACCATTCGACCCACTGAGTCTGCATCGTCTCTTGGAAAGAGCACTCCGCCTAAGCCCACATCTCCACCCTATCCCCGTAACCCAGTAATCCCCACCTAACCTTTTTGGACACTAAGGGCAATTTAGCATGGCCTAGCCACCTAACCTGCACATCTTTGGATTGTGAGAGGAAACCGGAGCACCCGGAGGAAACCCACGCAGACACGGGGAGAATGTGCAGACTCTGCACAGACAGTGACTCAGTGGGGAACCGAACTGGGGACCCTGGAGCTGTCAAGCAACTGTGCTAACCACTGACCGACCATGTCGCACAGGTAGGTAGGATGGCATTGTCAGGTATGATGGCATTGGACCATCCAAATCTGAGACTTTTCCATGCCTATCTTTCCATTCTTTCATTGACATCAAGGCAAGATTATTTTGTGCAGTATCCTGCAGGGATTCCTCCATGTTCTGCTTTACTCAGCCAATTTCATTCAACTCACGCACAGAGGAATGCACTTTAGACTCCTCTACATTGGGGAGACTAAATTCAGATTCTTTGTAGATTCGCTCGATCCTCAAAGCATGGCATGTTGCTTGCTATTTTAATTCACCATCTTGGTCCCATGCCCACATTTACATCCTTGACCTGCAGCTATGTTTGAGTGAAGCCCAACACAAACAGGAGGAACAGATCCTAATCTTCCAATTGGGCACTTCACAGCTTTTTGGCTTAACATGTGAATTGGGCATTCTGAATTCTCCCTCTGTGTACCCGAACAGGCGTCGGAATGTGGCGACGAGGGATTTTCACAGTAACTTCATTGCAGTGTTAATGTAAGCCTACTTGTGGCAATAATAAAAATTATTATTATTGACAACTTCAGACGATGAATTCTCTCCTCTACTTTGATCTTAAAAAGCTGGCCCTTTCCCCAGCACAGGACCATCTGTTAACTTGTTTTGGTTTCACAGGGTGGTAACCCTTGTTCTGCTATTAATATATTCTGCTTTCTTACCTTTATGCTATTTTTAGCACCTTGTTTAGTCTTCAATATTATGATTAACACTTCCCTTTTCTTGTGTTCATAACATCTTGTAAACTAGAAAAGTCACCCCATTTCTAACACTCTTGACCTCTGAAGAAGAGTCACACGGTTTTGAAACGTTAATTATGTTTCTCTCTCCATAGATGCTGCCAGACCTGCTGATTTTTCCAGCATTTTCTGTTTTTATTTCAGATTTACAGCATCCACAGTATTTTGATTTTACTACACTTTAGTCCAGACTAGCTTTTAAAATGGTGGCTGCCATTTTGAAGTTGTTAACCCAGTAGGTGAGGAGGGGAGTTGGAAACTCACTTGCTGCCACAGGAACCAGGCTCTGGCTATTTTAATAAAATAAGCAAATTACTGCAGATTCTGGAACATTGGGTTCAACAACTTTTGACTGTAGCCTTTCTCCTCCATCTTAAACCCATTTTTAAAATATCCCATACATTTATTGTCTCACTGCAAAAACTAACCCTCCCAACCCCCACGCTACACCGGGCCATCTGTCTCTTGTTCTTAAGATTGTTACAGCTTGTTGCAATCTCTCACAGCGACAGTTTAATATCCAATACATGTCTCCCTCTCTTTCCTTCTGACGAAGAGTCAAATGGACTCAAAACATTAGCTCTGTTTTTCTCCTTACAAATGCTGGCAGACCTGCTCTCTGTCCCTGACTATTTTAGTTCCCTGACTTTGTTAACATGCCGCCAGTTGGTCCACTTTTACAGATGCACCATAGAAAGCATTCTATCTAGCTGCATCACAGCCTGGTATGGCAACTGTTCCGCCCAAGACCGCAAGAAACTTCAGAGTCGTGAACGCAGCACAGTCCATCACACAAACCCGCCTCCCATCCATTAACTCTATCTACACCTCCTGCCGCCTGGAGAAAGTGGGCAAAATAATCAAAGATCCCTCCCACCTGGCTTACTCACTCTTCCAACTTCTTTCATCGAGCAGGAGGTACAAAAGTCTGAGAACACGTACTAACAGATTCAAAAACAGCTTCTTCCCCGCTGTTACCAGACTCCTAAATGACCCTCTTATGGACTGACTTCAATAACACTACACCCTGTACGCTTCATCCGATGCCAGTGCTTATGTAGTTACATTGTATATGTTGTGTTGCCCTATTATGTATTTTCTTTTCTTTTCATGTACTAAATGATCTGTTTGAGCTGCTCGCAGAAAAATACTTTTCACTGTACCTCGGTACACATGACAATAAACAAATCCAAATCCACTTCCTTTACCATGGAACAAATGGGATTTGATTGCTGGCCTCTGTGAAATCCGTTTAGGGAAGTGTGAGAATAGGGTTCTGGGTAGGTCTTGTGCGAGGGAACTGTAGTGAGAGGAGGCAGGGGAGTAGCTGGCAGGAGATGCTTAATGTTCCCTTATCACAGACAATATTGCAATACATTTAATTATATGAGGAGCAATGGAACCATTGTTTGTATGTGCCAACTGGAGAAGAATGAAAATATCTTCAAAGACAAAACTCTGCTGTGATTTCTGCCAAATTTGCATTAGCTACATTGCTAAAATTATTTCAGTATTAAAAATAAGTAATTTTCATGATCTTTTTAAATCACCTTTAAGATGAAGAAGTACAAAGCAACATTTCTGCAACTATTTACTTCAATTATTTTTTAAACAATTTATGTTCTATCGCTAATAAATTAATTATTTTCATTAAATGGATTTGTGCAAATTAGTATGAATATTGTATTGCAAGTGGAACAATATGCATGTCAGAGCTTATATTAGTGTTAATTAGTCTGCAGCTCATGCACAAAGAGGTAATTAATGTTAAAATGAGGCTCCAGTGTAGGTGAAGCTGGACAGTGGAGCATGCTCGAAATCATCTGCCTCCCAACCAGCTGGTTATGGGTCTGACTGATAGAGCTGCCTTCCTTTCACTGCAACTCCCTCTGGACCAGAGCACAAGCTGTGGTGTTCTCAGTTAGGGCACTATGAAGAATCTAGTTGCACGGAATATGTGCCATCTCAACTTAGTTCCATGCTTACAGGAATTTTAAAGCTAAGTTAAGCAAGCAGTTACTTAACTAATTTCAGAACAAGATTTTTTTAAATGTGATCATCTGAAATTTATAGTAATTTGCAATGGAAAACTTCCAAGTGACAAGAATGCTTCAGGTGAGCAATTAATTTTCATCCAACATTTCTTTTTGTACAACAACACATTTGGGGAAATCAAGCCATTGCCATATTTTCATCCTCTCAAGAGGGTCTGTTAGATTTTTAGACTAAGGGCGTGATTTAACTAAATCGGAACAAAGTCCCACAGCGAGCACATTTAGCCTTGTGTTTCTCGTCACTCTCAGCACCAAAAAACACAATGCTATTAAATGTCACTTGGGTTAACAAGTGGTTGAGGCCGCACCGAGCCTCGTTTTCTGCACTGAGGAGCTTTGCTCGCCAGAACTCCTCAGTGAAGCGAGAGATTGAGGCATCATTTAAAAATGCGTCCCGATCTCTGGAGCCCCCAACATGACCCCTAACCCCCCCCCCCTCCCAACTCACTATGAGGGAGTCCTCACACACTCCCCCACAATCAGATTTCTGCCATGCAAATAAATGCCAGCTTGGCACTGTCAACCTGGTAGCCTGGCAGTGCCACCTAGCAACACTAGTCTGGCACCCAAGTGGCAGTGCCAGGGTTCCACCCTGCCTAAAGCTATGCACTTGGGGGCCACTGATTCCCTGGGAGACCCCGACAAGTGCCGTTCCATCTGGTCCCTGTTTGTGAAGACCAGTACTGAATTGCGCTCGCCCAAGGCGGTGAAGCGGATAGTTCCCAATGTCTCGGGTGCCTCAGGAAACTTCACATTCGAGTGAGGCTAGGTGTCTGGCTCTAATATGCAGATTTTCCAACAGTGATCCCGCTCGCAATGGGCAGGATTCCCATTGCAACATCTCACAAGATCACATTAGCATGGTAGCACAGTGGTTACCACAGTCACTTCACAGCTCCAGGGCCCCAGGTTCGATTTCCGGCTTGGGTCACTGTCTGTGTGGAGTCTGCACGTTCTCCCCATGTCTGCGTGGGTTTCCTCCGGGTGCTGCGGTTTCCTCCCATAAGTCATGAAAGACGCACTGTTAGGTCATTTGGACATTCCAAATTCTCCCTCAGTGTACCCGAACAGCCGCTGGAATGTGGCGACTAGGGACTTTTCACAGTAACTTCATTGCAGTGTTAATGTAAGCCTACTTGTGACAATAAAGATTATTTAGATCTTGCCAGGCATTGCAAGCTGGGTAGATCCCGGGAGTGATGTCTCCCGGCTTCTATCAGCCACATTGTACCACGGCGCACTGCTTTTCGGGTGCAACGTAACCTTGCTCTCCCCTATCACTTTGTCTCCTCTCAAATCAAATGGACTTCAAACAAAGATGTTTAAAATCAATTTGCAGAATACTTACAAGTCACAAATAACCTGATGATCTTACAGTTCTCAATCCTTGCTGAAACTTCCATTTGGACTGTAGTAGCTTGCGTCCCTTCACTTGCTGTGAGAAAAAAAAGGCTTTTGAGTGTGTTTTTTGTGTGACCTCCTGAGTGGAGTTAGAGAGAGAAGTTGTGAAGTACTCCGTATCATGTGCTGGTCAGCCCCCTCATTCATGTTGATTATTGGGTTAAATCAGCCGGCATATAAAAATGCATTGAGAAGGTATATTGTCCCAGGTGTCAGGAGCTGTGATGACTCCACAAATCTCTCCAAGGAAACAATATGAAGTATTAGGGATGCTCAGATTTTTCCTTTGTCCAAGAAATGTTATTATGATTTGTTTTGTATAAGATTGTACCACATCAAAATGGCTGATCTGTTCCACAGTAAATTGTTAGAGTACAGGTTATATATGCTAGTTATGTTGGAATGTATCTGGATAACCAGGAACGATATTTAGGAATCAAAGAACAAAGAGCGTAAATACCAACATGGATACAAGATTAAACTTAAACTCAAAATCTAGCACAGGAAAAGCCACAATATAAAACAGGCTTGAAAAAGATGAGGATTATTGTGACCATAAAGGAAATATAAAATAACATTTTATAGTTCCAATGAAAACATGCTCTCATATATATGTTTGTTAAATCAAAAGTAAAGACATTTAACTACATTGTTAGGTAACAAAGAAAAACAAATTGAAGAAATTATCATACTTTTACCATCTGTTTGCATTTCTGAATCAACTGAACTTTTGAACTTAGTAAAACAGAGCGGGGGTTTGAAGCACTGGGATTTTGTATTGTGTTTTTCTGGTAAGCTCCATGATGTTAGTGACAGGATGAATAAGGGTTTGTTGAAGGATCCAGAGTTTAATGTCAGTACACAGTAATTTATGTACAGTACATATTGAGAAAATTAACAACAGCCTAAATACCAACAAAACAGCCACGCAATAGGATATATCTCATTGACCCCATAACAGACACGCAGCTGACAGGATAATCTTCACAAAAAACAAGCTTTCAAAGTGCTCTCAACTTTCTGTCAATCATGGCAACATCAAAGTTACACAATCATATAAAAATTATAAACACAGACTTATGTACCGAAGGATAGTCTGCAGGTGTGGCAGTTAAGATGTCACTTCATATCGTTATGGTAGCAGATGATTCAATGCCTCAGGCTGGTCAACAGTGAAATTTATACTCGCACATGACAAAAGTCACCGATTCATAGCCATGTGGTGACCAGCTACAATGCCTGTGAAAGTGCAGTATTTCACCCTAAGGAAGCTTGTCATGTGGAATGTGCGGTCCATTTTCTAACAACATGCTCCTCAGAGCTGTGCAGACAGTTAAAATGTCTTCACTGCATTCCGCGAAGGAAGATGTGTTTCACTGAGATCCTTTGAGTACGGAAAGTAAACTGAAGATATTCTCGCACTAGGTTAAATCAATCAGCCTTTTATCAACCTTCTGCTATGAAATATCCCCAGAATAGTCTTGGCATCCCCTCTTATCTTTGTCAAAAGTGGAAAAACACAGTAGATTGAAATGATTGGTGGCTGGCTGCCAATTTTCCAAAAGTTTTAAGCAAATTGCTTTCTGATCCCATGGAATATATAATCATGCACAATATCATGTCTGTTGTGCAGTCTCACTGCACAGTGATATGGTTGTCACGGTAAATCACAAACATTAGACTTAAGAAAAAACAGTTTAATGCAACACTTCTGGAATTATCAATCTGTGAACAGCAATTTTATTTATTTAAATGTTCCCCTTTTCCTGCCATCTTCAGCATTTCCTTTGGTGCCCCTGAACTCCCCAGTCGCTACTGTCATGACATGCACTCATGCACATAATGAGATACAGACAGGCAGTGACAGACACCCAGTACTGCCAATCAACACCCAGGACAGAACACAACCAATCCCAAGGCAGAATACTAGAAGGTGGTCTCCCACTATAAAACACACGAGGCATCAACACTCTGCCTCTTTCCACTGGTGACAACTGGAGTGACAGTCAGGGTGTATATATCAGTTAGCACCTTCTACACGTGGCTCAGAGCTAGTCTGGTCTAGTTAGTTATAGCAAGCACGCTTAGATTAGTAGAGTGTCAAACCCACAGCGAACTGTGTGCATTGCTTAACAAGTTCAATAAAGCGTATTGAACCAACACCATAGCTTGGAGTCTACTTTCAAGTACAACTGCATCCAGTTGCAGCCCGTGTTACCCCAGGATGATTAACACGACATGGTACCAGTAGTCTCGAGTAATTCCGTGACGACCAGGAAGTGCCTTCCAGCGGCATGGAGAAGATCCAAGCCCATCCACAGCTTCGGACCTTCGACAATCTCGGCGCCAACTGGCGGGTCTTCAAGCAAAGGTTCCTTCTCTACATTGAGGCCTCTGACCTGGAGGATGCGTCCAATGCCAGAAAAATCGCGCTGCTCCTATCAACTGCGGGGGACCAAGCCATCCAGATTTTCAACTCACTTAATTTTACCGATGGCCAGGACAAGACCAAATTCAAGACCATTTTGGAGAAGTTCGACAGTCACTGTGAAGTCGAAACAAATGAGACCTTTAAGCGCTATATCTTCCAGCAATGCCTTCAGGGTAAGGATGAACCATTCCAATCCTTTCTAACGCATCTCCGTATATTAGCGCAGTTCTGCAATTATGGTGCAACCGATGATTCCATAATCAGGGATCAAATCATGTTTGGGGTGCACTCCGATTCCTTGCAGGAGCATCTCCTCAAAATTAAGCACATAACCTTGCCAGTCACAATCGAGACGTGTATAATGCATGAGCATGCGAGAAATCGGTACTCCCGTTTCAAATCAACAGAATACGAAAAACTTACCTCCCATGAGGCAGTGAGTGTACAGGCCATTGCCCGGATGCAACGCGTCAGTATCGATGAAAGCGGCCATTTTGTGTGCTTTTTCCGGGGTCCCACGCATGCGCAGCACAAATGGGAGAACGAAGCGGCCGAAAACCAAACTGCGCAGGTGCGAACGTCGGCTGACCGCACTGCGCATGTGCGACGACGCACGGAGCGTAACAACGTTAACGTCATGATGTGCCCGAACTGCGGCACCGCCCACTTAATGCGGCAATACCCTGCAAAAGGCAGGCGATGTTTACATTTTGGGAAGCCTGGACATTATGCAGCCTTGTGCAGGTGTGCACCACCAGTCAAGGACCAGCGATCCCAATTCCAACGCAAGCGCGTTCGATGTGTACAGCAAGGTTTACTGGGTTCTGATCCTAGTAGCACTACGGATCCAGAGGACGACTGCCTGGAGTCTCCCTATCGGGTGGGCATCATCACTATATGTGAGTATTCCTCCTCAAATTCAGCAAGATACCTATCTATCCTCAATGTGGATTCCGCGGACGAATGGCGTGCTATCATACACGTAAATCAATGCAGCATCCAGTTCAAGCTGGACACTGGTGATTCTGCCAATCTCATCTCTCAAGCTGATTTTGACCGCATTAAAAAGCAACCGAAAATTCTTCCGCCAGCCTGCCAGCTCCTCGATTATAATGGCAATGCCATAAATGCACTAGGATCTTGTCATCCATTTGTCTCCAACAAGACCATCAATGTCACACTGCGATTCGAAATCGTCAAGCCTGATAAGGCATCCCTGCTCGGTGCCCATGCATGCAAGCTACTCAACCTCGTACAGCGAGTCCATGCCATGTCTTCTTCCAATGTGGATCTTCAGGCTGACATTGATGACATCCTTGCTCAATATCTGGATGTGTTTGATGGAATGGGCACTCTGCCATACTGCTACAAGATCCTACTCAGGCCTGATGCCACTCCTCTGAAGGAACATTTAAAGGCACAGCGACAGGAGCTCCAAGACTAGGGCATCATCTCCAAAGTGACGGAACCGACTGACTGGGTCAGCTCGATGGTCTGTGTGATGAAGCCCTCAGGAGAGTTGCGGATATGCATAGATCCCAAAGATCTTAACCAGAACATAATGCGGGAACACTATCCGATCCTGAAGCGGGAGGAACTGACCAGTGAGATGGCACATGCCAAATTCTTCCCGAAGCTAGATGCACCGCGTGGTTTCTGGCAGATACAACTGGACGAGTCCAGCAGGAAGCTCTGCATGTTCAACACACCATTTGGCAGGTACTGTTATATCCACATGCCGTTCGGCATTGTCTCAGCCTCTGAAATTTTCCACAGGATTATGGAGCGGATGATGGAGGGCATTGAGGGTGTGCGTGTCCACGTAGATGATGTAATCATATGGTCCACGACCCCCGAGGAACACATATCTCGTCCCAAACAAGTCTTTCGATGTGTCCATGTAAACGGCCTCAAGCTGAACAAGGCCAAGTGCTCCTTTGGCATGTCATCCATCATGTTCTTGGCGACAAGATATCCCAGCAGGGTGCAAGAACCAGATTCAGACAAGATCAAGGCCATTAACGCCATGAAGACTCCGGAAGACAAGAAGGCGGTACTACGCTTCCTCGGAATGGTGAACTTCTTGGAGAAATTCATTCCCAACTTGGCCTCACACACCACGGCTCTCAGGCATCTGGTGAAGAAGTCCACTGCATTCCAGTGGCTACCCACACACCAAGCAGAGTGGCTCGAGCTCAAAGCAAAGCTCACCACTGCTCCGGTACTAGCGTTTTTTGACCCGGACAGGGAAACAAAAATCTCCACGGATGCAAGCCAGGACGGCATTGGTGCGGTGCTCCTCCAGAGGGATGACTCCTCATCCTGGGCTCCAGTTGCTTATGCGTCAAGGGCCATAACTCCTACCGAACAGAGGTACGCCCAAATAGAAAAAGAATGCCTGGGCCTCCTAACCGGCATTGTAAAGTTCCATGACTACGTCTACGGTCTACCTACATTCACAGTGGAGACTGACCACAGACCCTTGGTACATATCATTCATAAGGACTTGAATGACATGACGCCCAGTCTTTAGCGCATTCTCCTTCGACTCCGCAGGTACGATTTTGAGTTAGTATACACACCAGGCAAGGAGCTGATAATTGCTCCATCACCTCGCCCTGTTAAAAGGTTGACTTCATCCGCCAGATTGAGGCACAGGTGCAGCTGTGTGCCAGCAACCTCCTGGCCTCAGATGAAAGAGTGATCAGCATTCGTGAAGAGACTGCCAAAGACCCTCTTCTGCAGCGTGCAATGCACCACCTTGCAAATGGCTGGCAAATAGGGCAATCACCTCAGTTCTTTAATGTGAAGGACAACCTGACAGTCGTCGAGGGGATCCTCCTCAAGCTAGATCGTATCATTATTCCTCACAGTCTGCAGAGCTTAGTGCTCAAACAAATCCACAAGGGACACCTAGGTGTCGAAAAGTGCAGGCGCAGGGCCCGGCAGGCTGTCTATTGGCCTGGAATCAGCCAGGACATATCCAACATGGTCCTCAATTGTGCGGCCTGCCAGCGTTTCCAGCCTTCTCAAAGAAAAGAAACACTCCAGCAACACGAGATCGTGACCTCTCCTTAGTCCAAGGTGGGAATCGATCTTTTTCACGCCAATGGGCGTGACTGTGCTCATCATAGATTACTTCTCAAGTTACCCGGAAGTTGTGAAGCTATCAGACCTCACATCAAGGACAGTCATCAAGGCCTGCAAGGAGACATTTGCCAGGCATGGTATTCCACTCACTGTCATGAGTGACCATGGTCCCTGCTTCTACAGCCAAGTGTGGTCCAATTTCGCCAAGTCGTACCAATTCAACCACATCACCTCAAGCCCACACTACCCGCAGTCCAATGGGAAGGTTGAGAAAGGGGTCCATATAGTGAAGCAACTGCTCTGCAAGGCTGCGGACTCTGCTTCTGACTTCAACCTTGCGCTGTTGGCGTACAGGGCAACCCCTCTGACCACCGGTATGTCTCCGGCACAATTCCTCATGAATTGAGACCTGCAGACAACTGTTCCAGCCATACACTTACCAGACCTGGATCACCTCCCAGTGCTGCAAAAGGTGCAGCAACTCAGGAACTGGCAAAAGCTGACGTACGATGCTCATGCTACCGATTTGCCTGTGCTATCTCCGGAAGATGCTGTTCGGATCAAGCTACCTGATGGAGGCTGGTCAGCTCCAGCTGTTGTTCGACCGGCTGCCCCCAGATCGTTTGTGGTTCTTGTGGCTGATGGCTCCATTGTCAGGCGCAACAGAAGGGCACTGCGCAAAGTTGCCTGCCCGCCAACAGATCTTACTTTTCCATATGTTGTCATGCCTCCTCCGAACACCTCTCACCACTAGGCCACCAATCTGGCAGCAATCCCGCCTGTCAAGGAGCCGTCATTCCCATCTCCACCTCTCAGGCGGTCGACAAGGATCAGACGCAAGCCCCAAAGATTGGACTTATAGACATTTATCTTGTAAATTTTGTTCTGTACCTGCACGCTAGACACCTCTTATGTATATATTCATCCACTCACCATTTAATGTAAATAGTTCTACATGTAAATACAGTTGCATATGCTCCAAGCAACCAACATTTTTTTTTTAAAAGGGAGATGTCATGATATGCACTCATGCACATAATGAGATACAGCACTCAGTACAGCCAATCAACACACAGGACAGAACACAACCAATCACCAGGCAGAACACTAGATGGTGGTCTCCCACTATAAAACACACGAGGCATCAATACTCTGCCTCTTTCCACTGGTGACAACTGGAGTGACAGTCAGGGTGTATATATCAGTTAGCATCTTTTACACATGGCACAGAGCTAGTCTGGTCTAGTTAGTTGGAGTGAGCACCCTTAGATTAGTAGAGTGTCAAACCCACAGCGAACTGTGTGCACTGCTTAACAAGTTCAATAAAGCGTATTGAACCAACACCATAGTTTGGAGTCTACTGTCAAGTACAACTGCATCCAGTTGCAGTCCGTGTTACCCCAGGGTGATTAACACAACAGCTACACCTGCTGATAGTGCAGCTTGACAACCTATACCCATCACTTTCTGGTCAAGATACTCATTAACCAAATCTCTAAAAGGTATATAGGAAGCCTTTACGGTGGAGGAGATTGTAGGGACAATCCATATTGATCAACTTTATAATGTGGCACTGCCCTTCTGTCACACTGAATCTCCTCCTACAGCATTTATTCAAACATTTAGGATGGAGTCATGTTAGGTCAAAGTCACTGAGAAAGCAATTGTTTCTAGCCAGTGTTGACTGCAAAATCTGACAATGCATTTTGGTGACATCTGGGCTTCTATCCAATTTGTGACTGCGTCCTGGCCAGCCAGTCAGTCTTGACAATGCTCCACATATCTTAATGTTAGAACTAGTTTATAATATTATAAAAAGCTGATCAGAGAGATTGATGTGCTTGTATTTTCTATTTTTGTTATGAATTCAGAGTACCCAATTTTTTGTTTCCAATTGAGGGTTATTTAGCGTGGCCAATCCACCTAACCTGCACATCTTTGGGTTGTGGGGGTGAGACTCCCACACAGACATGGGGAGAATGTGGAAACTCCAGTGGACAGTGATCCAGAGCTGGTGCCGCCCGTGATTGTATTTTCATAGATCTTTTTTGTACTTTGGCATCATTCACATCTTATTTATATATATAGAGTGCATCAACTTTTCTTTGAAGTTGATCTATCATTGTCTGAACAAAGATTCTCTGATATATGTAACGGACGAATTCCAACTCGAGAACCTTTATTGTACCAAAGTATTTGTCTATGTTGCTGATATCAATGTGAACCTTTGAGCAAAATTTACTTCACGATGAGGTAAAGTTAGCCAGTACATGATATTTTGATCATGCCTTGAGTCAGTTTTTATAAAGCATATTTTCACTTACATTTTTGTCCCTTTGAGAAATAGTCGAGAAGTGGGGGAAGATTCCTGGCTGATTATTAGTCCATTGTACCACATCGTGAACACTACTTTCACAACTAGCAAGTCCTGGTGTGGGACTTGAACCTGTAGCTTCCGACACAGAAGGAGAGATGCTACCACTTTGCCACAATATCTCCAGTTTGAGTTGGTATGAAAGAGGAGAATTACATCACGTGCCAGCTCCCTGGTAGAGAGCAGCAAAGAAAATTGTGAGAAAAGTCTTCAACCTTTACATTTCAGTGAGTTCTGTATCAGTTGTGTTTGCTTTAAAGACAATTAAGAGATACAATTAATTATTTTAAAAACTATATATATTAGACAGAACAGGATTTGGAAATTGGAGGAGGAACTTGCAAATATTTTGGCCACAAAATTCAACTCTATAGTACCTGTCATTTCAGCACTCCATGTTGCTACAACTCCGCTTCAGTCTGCATCATATTGCCATGTTCATGAGCTCTATGCGTTGGCTGGCTGATATGCAACAGCAAAGACACTAACAAAGTGGGAAAGATGGAAGAATGAATGCTGTCACCTTCAGAGAGTCACTGTGACTCTTCTCAGCCTGGCACCTAAGCAACTCTAATGACCTGTTGAAGGATGGATTGCTGAGCTGATGAGAGAACCAGCAAACCCCTATGAGCACTGGCACCTGCAGCCATGATAACAGCAATCTGGGGATCAGTAGAATATGAGAAGGTGGATTGAGTAAGTATATACCATCATCTTTAATCATTTCAGCCCTGCCACCAGCCATGGCCTCAGTTATAGCTTCTCCAATAATGGCATGCACCAACCCCTCCCATCAGGGTGAGGACATGTGCCCGTGCCTGTTCCCTACCAATTCCGTGCTGTGGTCTTCAGTTATTTACCACCTTGTCCTTTAAAGGGAAATGTGTAACTTAGTGTTGTATTCTGTTTGAGTGATGTAGCTGCCATGGCTGAATAGTCAGCAGCCTGTGTAAGCTATGAAATATGGATGTGAGTCTTTCAGCAGCCTAAGATGTCTGAAGGTGAGGTGAGGCTATGAATATTAGGTATGAGTAGAGTATAAAATAGAGATTATTGGTGGGTGAGTGAAAGAGGGCCTGGTGAATTGGTCTGTGTGTGAGGCTATTGGTTCATTTGGAAAGGTCTGTTATTTGAAGATGCGTTCATTGACCTTGTGTAATGTCGCCGAACATATTTCATCCAGACCATACACTGCTTACATTTGTTGAGATGGGATCTGCTCACACTGCTTGGCCATTAAGAATAGGGTGCTTGGTCCAGCATCAAACCTGCTGTTGAATGGTTGCAGGGACCCCAATTTCATGTTACACTAACATCACTTGCAACTAGCTTACACTGGTTAATGCTGACCTGCACCTCTTAAATTGGAGGTGCAACCTGACTACAGCAATTACTGCAAATGGCTGGAGAAGCGTTTCTGAGCAGGAAGAAGACTGGAGACAATGCAACAAGCCATCTGATTCCCTTTGGATAGAGAGTGTCTCTCCTCCTATTCCCTGCCTATACCAAGGTCTCCGGCATTGCCAGAGCCATTTTGAGCCATTTCTCTGGCCTGTTGCACTATCTCCAGTGTTCAGATTGCACCTCCAATTCAGGAAGTGCAAGCTGGCCTCAACTAGCCCAAGCTAACGATAAGTGAGGTTAGCCTCTCATGAATTTGGGATCCCTACTGACATGCAGCCACTGAACAGAGGGCTTAATCCTGGGCTGTGCACCACAATTACATAATGAACAGGCAACATAAAGTTTGTGTGTGCTGGCTGAATCACAACACACAGGTACAGGTTAATTACCCATCATGATCCCTGCACCTGATTTTGGGCCTATCAAATTTATTTCCTCTTCGTTTTTATTGCACATGTGAATATCTATGCAGCTATGTGGTAAGATTATTTTTATCATTCATGTTTAAGGAAAATAAGGTAGCACAGTGGTTAGCACTATACCATAACAGCTCCAGGGTCCCAGGTTCGATTCCCAGCTTGGGTCACTATCTGTGCGGAGTCTGCACATTCTCCCCGTGTCTGCGTGGGTTTCCTATAGGTGCTTCGGTTTCCTCCCACAGTTCAAGATGTGCAGGTCAGGTGGATTTGCCATGCTAAATTGCCCTTAGTGTCCAAAAATGGGTAGGTGGTGTTATTGGGTTACGGGGATAGGGTGGAAGTGTGGGCTTAAGTGAGGTGATCTTTCCAAGGGTCGGTGCAGACTCGATGGGCCAAATGATCTCCTTCCGCATTGTAAATTCTATGTTCTATGTAAATTCTATGTAATTGATAATAGATTAATTTCCTTGTAAGAGGGCACATGGCTTCCTGATCAACAACAGAGGTGCGTGTTGAACTAGACTCACTCCAATTTCCCAGGAAAGGTGCATGTTCTTTGTTTAAAAACGGCCTGGATTTCGCTGAAATGCCTGCTGCTATGGACAGTCAGATGGGAGCCGTAACACTCAGCACGTGTATCACAGAAAACCAATGGAGCGCCTCAGTGGGTTCCGGAGGAGCCGCTGATGATGGTTCCGCTGGGCCACTTTGTAAAGCAGCAGGCACCATTAATTTGGGCTCATTGTCCACAACCAGCACTGGAGTTAACCTTGATTTATGCAGAGTTGGTAAGAGCAGGTGCAGAACCTCCTCAGGAATGCATCCACATCTGTTAATACCATTAAACTGTATGTAAGGAATGGACAGCTTCTGTTTAACATTTGGAGGCAAGTTTTAAATGATATTGATTCCATTTGCACTAAAAGCAAATTGCTGTAAACACCAAAGTCTCAAAAACCACTGAGCTCTAAGCCTGAACAGTTGTTAAATATCCAAGAGCTGGCAGCAGAAGGGCAGTAGCCTGTCATGGTTGCATTGTGTTGATATCCAGAGGTTTACTTTAGAGCCTCATTAGCAACTTTCGGAAACAGCAAAGAACTGGATGTGGCCAATGATTGACGGTGCTCTGCTGACACTGGCTGGAAGGTGCCTCACAGTGTCTTGCGATCTGCACAGAGAAAAATCACACCGTATCTAGCTCTTTGAGAAATGATATTTGCATATTCACAGTCACTCAGAGTGTGATATTGTGCATTATTCAATTGACAAAACTTTGATAAAATGTTATTTTAGAATTTATATTTAATCAGAAAGTGGGAAGAAAAATAGGTTTAATTTTATTCTTTCATGGGATGCAAGTGTCACTGGGAAGATCAGCATTTGTTGCCCATCCCTAATTGCCCTTGAACTGAGTGGCTTGCTCGGCCATTTCAGAGGGTAATTAAGAGTCAATCATATCGCTGTGGGTCACCGTTACTGAGAGGAGCTTTCAATTCCAGATTTAATTGATTAATCAAATTTAAATTCCACAGTGATATTTGAACCCGTGACCCCAGCCTCTGCAATACGAGCCCCAGTGACACCACAATCTCCCCCATAAATCCCATAATAAATTATGCTGAAACGAGCAACATTTTTACATTTGTTCAATGATTCAGGTTTTAAGGATGAATTCTGATCATAATTGCAAAATTATTTGCGCGTAATATGAACCTAATATGAAGGGCTGGTTTAGCTCAGTGGGCTAGACAGCTGGTTTGTGTTGCAGAACACGGGCAGCAGCGCGGGTTCAATTCCCGTACCAACTTACCCGGACAGGCGCCAGAATGTGTTGATTAGGGGCTTTTCATAGTAACTTCATACTTGTGACAATAAAGGGTTATTATTATTATTAACTTTAAAATCATGGGGGAATAAAACATAGAACATAGAACATACAGTGCAGAAGGTGGCCATTCGGCCCATCAAGTCTGCACCGACCCATTTAAGCCCTCACTTCCACCCTATCTCTGTAACCCAACAGCCCCTCCTAACCTTTGTTTTTTGGTCACTAAGGGCAATTTATCATGGCCAATCCACCTAACCTGCATGTCTTTGGACTGTGGGAGGAAACCCGAACACCCGGAGGAAACCCACGCAGACACGGGGAGAATGTGCAAACTCCGTGTGGTAAACCACTGTTTGTATTGTATTGTTGTACTGTTACATGCCTGGGCTTGTCCCTGCTGGGTCCGAACCACTGTAGTATATAATATGTGTATTGTGGTAAACTGCCACTGTATTATATGTAATGTGGTACACTACTGCCTGCTGGCTCCGCCTCCCTCGGGCTCGATATAAAGGTGGCTAGTCTCTGCCGCTGCCTCAGTTTGGGATCCGAGGCCAGGAAGCTTTCTGTTTAGTTTATTAAGGCCTCAGTTACGTTCACCACTCGTCGTGTGTTCATTGATGGTACATCATTCCGCACAGACAGTGACCCAGCGGAGGATCGAACCTGGGACCCTGGCGCTGTGAAGCCACAGAGCTATTGATATTCAGCATTCACCTTGCAGGAAACCCAGTCTTCCTGATTGCTTTTCTGCTCTGAATTGGCCTTGCCTCCACCTGGCTTCCACTTTAAGAACGGGATTTCCTGGTCCCACCGAACGCCAATGGACTTTTGGCCAACTCTCCAAATTTCCCTTTCCTGCCACAGGCAGGACTAGAGAACCTGGCCTAAATTTGGGATCCTAAGCACCTTAAACATTTCTAGGTCCTGACTCCACACTTGTTGTGTGTGTGCCAATTGGAATGGTCTTCCAGGGCACAGAACCATCTAATT
This sequence comes from Scyliorhinus torazame, assembly GCF_047496885.1. NCBI lineage: Eukaryota > Metazoa > Chordata > Chondrichthyes > Carcharhiniformes > Scyliorhinidae > Scyliorhinus > Scyliorhinus torazame. The sequence goes on along the minus strand of NC_092708.1, from coordinate 221,884,326 downwards.
AAAGACAAGGGGTGTGTTCATGGACTGCAGGGCCAATCAGAGGAGGGGACTGCCGGTAAGCTGTCTCCAGACATCTGCCAATCTTTGCCCTCGGCAGGGGATCTGGTTTCCCAGTGGTAGATCCAATCTGCCAACACTGGACAGTCAAATATGCAAAGTGGCTGCCCAACCCTGTCAAGACGTTAAGTCCTTGCCATTTCCATCCCACCGGAGGTAGGAATTTGTCAAGTGCTCCACTCAACACCTTCCTCATGTCCCATCAGCAAGATCAGCTTGGAAAATTCCACATTTAGTTCGGCCTTGGTTGATGTCACTAGTGTCCAATATTAATATGAGGTTTGAGTATGGCTGATGATTAAACCGACCAGGAGCTGAATCAAGAGCCAGAATAATATGAGTAAATTTAAATTGTAATTCTTGTTGCATATTTCCTACTTTCCTGTAAAAACAGGAAATCCAACCCCCCCTTCTGCCCCACCCATCCCCCCTGCCCAGATCACCACATTTTAAAATAATAATAATCTCTATTGTCACAAATAGGCTTACATTAACACTGCAATGAAGTTACTGTGAAAATCCCCTAGTCACCACATTCCGGCGCCTGTTCGGGTTCACAGAGGGAGAATTCAGAATGTCTAAATTCACTAATAGCACGTATTTCGGGGCTTATGGGAGGAAACCGGAGCACCCGGAGGAAACCCATGCAGACACGGGGAGAACGTGCAGACTCTGCACAGACAGTGACCCAAGCCGGGAATGGAACCTGGAACCCTGGCGCTGTGAAGCCATAGTGCTAACCACTGTGCTACCGTGCTGCCCATGATGCCTCATGATCCACTGATGTGACAGTCAGGGACAATTCCATTGGCTCACCAGTGGCAGATTCCTCCTACCTAAAACTCCTGCTCTTGTCCACTGGCCAAGCTGTGATTTCCACCCTGCATTCACAAAGAAGCTGGATCTACCTTATGGAGATCAGGGATTGGGAGCTTAAAATCATTTTGATCTTCACATGAACCTGTCCATTATATCAGCCCCCTCATTCTTCAATCCTATCTCCTGTTAAAATCATCAATTTGTCTCTGTTACTTAATGAAAACTAAAATAGTAGTTTTGTGTGGTCATCATGAGATTAGTGGAGACTCTAGTTCTTTCTCCAGTGAAAAATTGTTATTCAGCCCATAAGATGACCTCTCCCCAATTTATGCTGGGCAAGTTATTTAAATAGTGCCATTTCAAATTTCAAACAACTGCAGATTCAAATTTCTACAGAAGTTCTTATTTCAACAGTAAATTCTCAGCCTTCCAGTTTTCATCTGTCTTAATCTCTTCCTCTGGCTCTCTGTCTCAATCTCTTGATGTCTCTGTCTCTATTCATCTCTTTCTCCCCTTTGGTTTCTCCCTGACGCTCTGGACAGGGTTTTTTGTTCAGCGTTAATTTCATTCTGGTGTTTGCTTATTTATTTGAAATGAAGTCATAAAGACAACCCTTTTGTCCATTTCTGTTTGTTTTTCTCTGTTGTTTCCTTGCAGCCTGTTTCCCTTTCTTAAACAAAGCTCAGTGCAGTGTCGCAAATGCTTGAAACAGGGGCGTCATTCTCCGACCCCCCAGAGGGTCGGAGAATGGCCGTTGGCCGCCGTGAATCCCGCCCCCGCCGAAGTCTCCGAAGGGAGAAAAGTCGGCGGGGCGTTAATGTCGCCGCTGCCGTGGAGAATGTCACAGGTCTGCGCAAGGCAGCCGATTTTCGGCCTGCCGATATTCTCCCTTCCGGATGTCCCGTCGACGTGATGACCGTTCACGTCGACGTAAATTAAACCTCCTTTTCATCGGCGTGATCCGGTGCTCCAGGTTCACGCCGACCAGCGTGGAGGTGAGTGACGGCCTGGGGGGTTGGCTCTGGGCAGGCAATGGCGTGGCCGCAGTCTGAATGCGTGAGGAGAGGTGTGTCTCGGCTTGTGTGTGTGTGTGTGCGGCGGGGGGGGGGGGGGGGGGGGGGTGGTTAGAGTAGGCTGGGCTCCGGGGGAGTGCCGGGAGGGGGTCCGTGCCGGGGAGGTGGATGGGGGGGTCCGTGCCGGGGTGGAGGTTGGGGGGGGTCCATGCCGTGCCGGGGTGGAGGTTGGTGGGGGGTCCGTGCTGGGGTGGAGGTTGGGGGGGTCCGTGCTGGGGTGGAGGTTGGGGGGGGGGTCCGTGACGGGGTGGAGGTTGGGGGGGGTCCGTGTCGTGCCGGGGTGGAGGTTGGTGGGGGGTCCGTGCTGGGGTGGAGGTTGGGGGGGGGTCCGTGCCGGGGTGGAGGTTGGGGGGGGTCCGTGCCGTGCCGGGGTGGAGGTTGGGGGGGTCCGTGTCGTGCCGGTGTGGAGGTTGGGGGGGGGGTCCGTGCCGGGGTGGAGGTTGGGGGGGGTCCGTGCCGGGGTGGAGGTTGGGGGGGGGTCCGTGCCGGGGTGGAGGTTGGGGGGGGCTCCGTGCCGTGACGGGTTGGAGGTTGGGGGGGGGTCCGTGCTGGGGTGGAGGTTGGGGGGGGGGGGTCCGTGCCGGGGTGGAGGTTGGGGGGGTCCGTGCCGGGGTGGAGGTTGGGGGGGTCCGTGCCGGGGTGGAGGTTGGGGGGGGGGTCCGTGCCGGGGTGGAGGTTGGGGGGGGGGGGTCCGTGCTGGGGTGGAGATTGGGGGGGGGGGGGGTCCGTGCCGGGGTGGGGGTTGGGGGGGGTCCATGCCGGGGTGGAGGTTGGGGGGGGGGTCCGTGCCGGGGTGGAGGTTGGGGGGGGGAGGGGTCCGTGCTGGGGTGGAGGTTGGGGGGGGCGGTCCGTGCCGAGGAGGGGGATGGGAGTGCAAGTGAGTTGGTCCACCTGGCCAGTTGCCAGCCTCCAACAGTTGGACCCATGCGGTCCATGCCACCTGGCTGAGGGGAGGAGGGGATATGGGCAATGATGACATGTCGTCGTTCCCCTCCCCCCCCACCAGGCCGTCATGTTTTCAGATCATCCAGCGATGTTGGCAGCCGTGGTGGCAGCCGCTCATGTCTATGTTGCCCTGGATGAAGAGGAGGAGGAGGAGGAGGAGGAGCGTGCCAGAGAGGCGGCGCAGGCTGCCGCAGAGGGGCAGGCGGCAGCCGCCCAGGCTGGAGCGACACCTGACCGACAGGACGAGGAGGGGGAGGAGGACGTCGCGGCCCCACGGCAACGGAGGCACCCGAGGGCGCCCCGTGTGTACCGGCCCCGGCAGTCATACCAGGACCTCACAGACCGGGAATGCAGGAGGAGACACCGGATGAGCCGGGAAACCGTGGCACACATCTGCCACCTGCTGGCACACCTGTCACCGCGTGGCACTGGCGGGGGACACCCTTTCCCCGTGTCCGTCAAGGTTACGGTGGCCCTGAACTTTTATGCAACGGGGTCATTCCAGGCACCGAGTGGGGACCTGTCCGGCATATCGCAGACTTCGGTGCACCGGTGCATCCGGGCAGTGACAGATGCCCTATATGCCATGGCGCACCGCTACATCCGCTTCCCCGTGGACCGGGCCAGCCAAGATGCCCGGGCCGTGGGCTTCTCTGCCGTGCCAGGGTTCCCCATGGTCCAGGGCGCGATCGATGGGATGCACGTCGCCGTGCGGCCACCTGCAGATAACAGGGCCGTGTTCACTAATAGGAAGGGGACCTATTCGATGAACGTACAGGTGGTCTGCGACCACCGCATGATGATCCTGCACGTCTGCGCCCGTCACCCAGGCAGTGTACACAACTCATTCGTGTTGTCGCGGTCATCCATCCCCGGCATGTACGAGGGACGCCATCCCGGCTGAGGGGCTGGTTGCTGGGCGACAGGGGCTACCCATTGCGATCGTCGCTGATGACGCCTATACGGAGGCCACACAATGTGGCGGAGAAACGCTACAATGATGCCCATGTAGCGACAAGGGGAGTGATCGAGAGGTGCTTTGGCGTGCTGAAGATGCGTTTCAGGTGCCTGGACCTCTCTGGGGGCGCCCTCCAGTATCGGTCAGATAGGGTCGGCCGCATCATTGTGGTGTGCTGCGTCCTGCACAACATAGCCCAGCAGAGGAGCGATGTGCCGCAGGCAGAGGAGGGCGGAGTGGAGGAGCAGCAGGAAGAGGCTCAGTCCTCCCCAGATGAGGGGGATGGGGGCAATGGTCAGGGCAGATGGGGTAGACACAGGCGGGTGGCTGTCCACCGTTACCGGCTGGCCCAGCGGGCACGGGACAGACTGATAGACGCCCGCTTCACTGACTAGATGGGCGTGGGAATCGGGTAGTATGGCCACAGACCGCACACCATGGCAACAGCCGACCACCCACACCCCCCACCCATCCACCCACCCAGCACCCTCACCCCCCTCCCCAACCCCACCCACCCCACCCGCATGCACACCACCCCCCCCCCATTGCCGATCCACCTGCGGCACAACGGGCCGGGCTCACACAGTTGGACGCCCGTCATGGAGGATGATGACAACCCGCCCTGCGATGAGCTCCTGGCTCTACATCGTTGGACTATGTCTGACCCATGGCCATAGTACCACCATCCACCCGGACCATCCCTGCATGCGGCTGTGACACTGCAGCGCACGGTCCCGTCCTCTGCCCGGGGGATGTTGATGGCGGCCCAGGGGGAAGGGGGCAGACTCACCTGGGGCTGAGGTAAGACCACCCCTCACACACACACTTGCGCTCAACGTACATGACACCCCCGCACACTTTGGACAGAGCACAAAGGCAGCTTCTGTCGGTGTAACATTGACTTTAATAACCAAAGAAGTTCATGCACGTGCCCTAGCCCCTAAAACTCATCTGTGCCCTGCACCCGTGCCAACTTACTCAGTGTCTAATTGTTTGGCCTTACGGGCCCTTTGACTACGTCTACGTGGTTCCCCAGACGGTACAGCAGAACTGGAGGTGGACTCCTGTGATTCCTGCCCTCTGACACTGGATCCCTTTGGCGGCCGTTTCCTGGGGCGTCCTGGCCTAGATGGGCCAGGCTGCGGCCCGGGCGACTGGGATGGCGAGCTGCCAGCCTGTCCTGCCCGTTGCCCACCTGATGCACCTGGGACGGAAGGGGGGGGGTCCGAGGTGTCGCGGTGTACCGGGACCTCCCCTACAGGGGGAGCCGGGACGGACCACACCACCTCCTCCTCCCTCGGGGTGCCCGATGGCCCCCAGGCCTCTACATGGGTGGGGGATGCGAACGGACTGGCCATCCGACGCCCCCCCGACATCTGGCGCTGCCAGTCCTGGAGGCCCGTGCTGGTATCGACAGGGGTCTGCAGGTTTGCAGCCATGGAGCCCAGGGGGTTGGCAAACGCTGTCTGTGACAGTGCGACGCCGGCTCGCACATGGCCACTGGCGCCGATGCCCTCAGCGATGGCCTGCAGAGACTGGGCCATGGCCTGCTGAGACTGGGCCATGGCCTGCAGAGACTGGGCTATGGCGTTGAGCGCCTCTGCCATCTGGCGCTGGCACTGGCTCATGGCCTCCTGTGAGAGGGCAGCCATTTCCTGGGCCACAGACGCCACCTGCACGTAAAGCCCCAGGCCTCGCAAACCGTTCCCCATGTCTGACACCGTCGCACCCATTGCCTCCACCACGGACGCCACCCGTGCGGTGTCGGCCTGGGTGGCATGCATGACCGGCACCACTCCCAGCTCCTGGACGCTTGTGGACTCCTCCACCTGTGACCGCAGCCGCCGCAAGCCGCCCGTCACCCTCTTCGCTCGTCTCCGGGTCGGTGGTTGCATCGGATCTCTGTGTGGGTGTGGTAACTGCAGGAACCCGGGATCCATCTGGGCGGCAGATGTTCGCTTGGGCTGGGCTGCCCTCCGACCGCCCGGTCCCTCTGCTGCTCCTACCTCCACCTGCTGTACCGGGACGGCTGTGTTGTGCGCACCAGTGAGTGTACCAGACGCCTCATCACTAAAGTGCCCAACCGTGGTGAGTGTTTCTGCGATGGTGGAGGGTGTTGGTGACAGCAGTGGCGTTGTGTCGTGCTCTTCGTCCCACTCTGAGTCCATGGCACTTTGGGGTGGGGGCTCGTCTCCACCCATCCACTCTGAGTCACTGTCCGGTATTTCGTCTTCCTGGGTAGTGCTGTCCCGGGTAGGGGTGTCCTGGGTAGTGGTGTCCTGGGTAGTGGTGTCCTGGGTAGTGGTGTCCTGGGTAGTGGTGTCCTGGCTCGGATGTGACGGGGGCCTGTGGCTGCCCCCCTCGTCGCTGGGTGGTCGCTCCCGCACGTGACGGGGGTGTCGTCTCCCTGTTGCTCCAGGTCTCTCCGTCTCCCGTGCTGTGCGAGGGGCATCCTGCGGGCGTCGCATGCTGGAGGGTCCGGGTCTCTCCGTCTCCCGTGGTCTCCGAGGGGCATCCTGCGGGCGTCGCATGCTGGAGGGTGCGGGTCTCTCCGTCTCCTGTGGTCTCCAAGGGGCATCCTGCGGGCGTCGCATGCTGGAGGGTGCGGGTCTCTCCGTCTCCTGTGGTCTCCGAGGGGCATCCTGCGGGCGGTCTGCATCTGCGGGGATGGGTGCTTGGACGTTTGGTCCTGCGATACACAATGAAGCATGCATGGTTAGACATCAGGCAGTGATCAGGTGATACGGGGGAGGGGGATATAGGGGAGGGGGGATATGGGGACGGGCTGTCGGTGGCTCACTCGCTAGTACGCCCCCGACCTCTGCATCAGCAACCTCCCGGTCCTCAGGTCCGCCAGCCAGTTCCAGGGCCCTTTCCTCGTGTACGGCCAGTGGCCTCTCATCAGCGGGCCCTCCTCCAGTCCTCACATGCTCCCTATTGTTGTGTGCGCGCTTCTCCTGTGGGGGGGTGGCAGGGGTAAAAGGCAACAGTGTTAGGCAGGTATATGAATGCACGCCATCGGTTGCGCGTGCATTGCAGAGGTTAAGGTTAGGGCTGGATTCACTTGGGGATATGGGGGAGGGGGGATATGGGGGAGGGGGGATATGGGGGAGGGGGGGATATGGGGGAAGGGGGGATATGGGGGATATGGGGAGGGGGGATATGGGGGATATGGGGGAGGGGGGATATGGGGGAGGGAGGATATGGGGGAGGGGGGATATGTGGAGGGGGGATATGGGGAGGGGGGATATGGGGGATATGGGGGAGGGGGATATGGGGGAGGGGGGATATGGGGAGGGGTGATATGGGGGAGGGGGGCATATGGGGGATATGGGGGAGGGGGGATATGGGGAGGGGGATATGGGGAGGGGGATATGGGGGAGGGGGGATATGGGGGAGGGGGGATATGGGGGAGGGGGGATATGGGGAGGGGGGATATGGGGGAGGGGGGATATGGGGGAGGGGGGATATGGGGGATATGGGGAGGGGGATATGGGGGAGGGGGGATATGGGGAGGGGGATACGGGGGAGGGGGGATATGGGGATATGGGGGAGGGGGGATATGGGGGAGGGGGTATATGGGGGATAAGGTGGAGGGGGGATATTGGGGAGGGGGGATATGGGGGAGGGGGGATATGGGGAGGGGGGATATGGAGGAAGGGGGATATGGGGGAGGGGGGATATGGGGGATATGGTGGAGGGGGGATATGGGGGAGGGGGGATATGGGGGATATGGGGAGGGGGATATGGGGAGGGGGGATATGGGGGAGGGGGGATATGGGAGAGGGGGATATGGGGGAGGGGGGATATGGGGGAGGGGGGATATGGGGGATATGGGGGAGGGGGGATATGGGGGAGGGGGGATATGGGGGAGGGGGGGATATGGGGAGGCTCACCCTGCCTGCTCTGACGAGGTCGTTCACCTTCTTGTGGCACTGGGTGCCTGTCCGTGGTGTCAGGACCACAGCGGTGACGGCCTCTGCCACTTCCCTCCACAGACGCCGGCTGTGGCGTGGGGCAACTCTGCGGCCGTGCCCGGGATACAGGGCGTCCCTCCTCTGCTCCACCGCATCCAGGAGCGCCTCCACATCGCGTGACTCGAACCTCGGGGCTGAGCGACGGCCAGCCATCCAGTCGGGTGTTGCGGTCGGGTGTTGCGGTCGGGTGGGGGGGAGCAGCGCGGCCTTATGAGCCGTCACGCCGTGCAGCGCGTATGACGCTGCACGGCGTGAACCACTGCGCAAGCGCGGATCCCGTTACGTCGCTGCTAGCCCATTTCGGGCCGGAGACTATCGGCCCATTTTTCCGACGTGACGCAAGTCGGATTTGCGCAGTTTTTTGCGCTGATCGGCGGACTTTCCGCCGATAACGGAGAATTTCGCCCTAGATGTGCATTAAAACCAACTTTTTGCTCTCTGTGGAGTTGCCCAGTAGGGCAAAGCAAAGACAGGTGGGAGATTTGAGTTTAACCTGTGTACTGACTAAATCAAGTGCAGTGCCACTTTGCATCAAAACAGCAGAATACAGGGAGCAGAGAACTGAAAAGGGAAGGGACAACAGAGGGTAAGGCAGTGAAATAAGAAAACTCATCCCCACAATTATAATCCCCAAACAGTGACCTCCATTTTATCTATGAATATATATTGCATGTTCTCCTGAATTTTAGAGTGGGTGGCTTTCCTCACCATAATTCTCCAGTTTTCAAAAATAATCTCATTCACCCTCCTATCCATTCAGGAAACAATATTGGCGAGGCAGTTTGGTGGTAGTTTATTGCTGGAGTGGTAATCCAGAGACCCAGGGTAATGCTCTGGGGAACCCTGGTTCAAATCCCACCACAGCAGATGGTAAAATTTCAATCCAATAAAAATCTGAAATTAAAAGTCCAATGATGACCATGAAACCATTGTCGATTGTTGTACAAAACAATCTGGTTCACTAATGCCCTTTAGGGATGGAAATCTGCCATTCTTACCTGACCTGGCCGACATGCAACTCCAGGCCCATAGCAATACGATTGACTCTTCTACGTCCTCTGAAATGTGCGAGCAGTTCAAAGGCAATTAGGGATGGGCAGAAAATGCTGCGTCCCATGAATTAATTATTTTTTAATCTAATTTTCTTTCTAATTTCATATCACAGTCATAAATATTTTTAATAAATGCTCGGTGTCCCTGTTGGTTGCGAAGAGTTGATTTAAGCAGGCATGAGCTGATGTTCAGGACTGCGCTGGATCTAAACTGATCAATGCTACACTCCCATGATATCCAAGGATGGTAATGAGGGGATGTACTCACGCCCACACCAGCACAGGAAGCCTTTGCTCTCTCTAGCAATAGCCACATGCACAAAATGGTGAGTTAATTAAAGCAACTTTTTCTTAATGTACTGCCAAGGGACTGAATCAAAGCCTCATGTCCCTATTCGTCCAGCTGACACCATGACACATCAGCCATCCTTTTCATCACCCAAGCAGCCAGATGCAACAGCATTAACCCAATCACTTGTATCAACCACATTTTCATTTTGAAATATTACAGTCCTTTCTCTGAAGAATGTTAGAATTGCAAATTAATTTTGGAAGTTCCAAATCTTTACACGTACATATCCAAATTCTGTTAAATCACACAGTAATTTGTTGAGTTTGTTTTTGAAATTAATTGGAAGTTTTAAGTGAGGTTATTGCATCTGAAAATGTTTTGTTTTCATAATTACATTCCTGTGGGAAGTATTTGAACCCTTTTGACAACACTCCAATGCAGATCTTTAAAATGTCAACGTAATAGATCTGAACACAGGAACAGCAAGTAATTAGGAAGACAAATAGAACGCTGCCCTTTATTACAAGAGGAATGGAGTAAAAATGAAAGGAATTGTTGTTATAACTGTACAAGGTATTGGTGAGACCACACCTAGAGAACTGTAAACAGTTTTGATCTCAGTTGATTAAGTTGATTCCTAGTGTGAAAAGAGGTTTTTAAAAATTCTTTCACGACACATGAGTGTCATTGGGTAGCTGTTTTATGAGGAAAGGATCAGCAGGTTGGGCCGATATTCATTGATATTTAGAAGAATGAGAAGTGATTCTATTGGAACATGTAAGATTCTGAGGGGGCTTGATGGTGTAAATGCCGAGAGGGTGTTTCATAGGGGAACCTCGGACTAGGGTGCATATTTTCAGAACAAGGAGTTGCTCATTTAAGACAAAGATGAGGAGGAATTTCATCTCTCAAGGGTTGTAAATCTCTGGAATATCTCTCCGTGCTGTGGTGCTCTTTGTGGTCCTAATCCGAGGATGGTTGGCATAGTGTTCACAAAGACTACAACTACCTTTTATATTGAACAAAGCTAAAGATTTATTTACACTACTTAATTGGATTCGACACTTACTCCTGTGTAATAAACAGTTGATAATAAACATACAATCTATACCCATCTTCTACTAATCTCTGCAATAAAGCAATAACTATGATCTGCTCTCACTCACACCATCTTTCCTCCAGTCTGTCTTCTTGCCTTCTCCTCAACCTCTTACCCAGAAGGCTTAGCATCAATGCCTTTTATTGTTCTGCATCTCACTCCTCTAGTGGTTGATTTGGACTTAACATTAACCCTTATAATTCTGTACATTTATCATAATGTCACACACACATCTTGTCTACTGTGTCACACTACACTCCATATGCTTCACCCGATGTCTATGTATTTACATTGTGTATTTATCGTATGTTCTATGTTTTTCATGTATGGAACAATCTGCCTGGACACGCAGAACAATACTTTTCACCATACCTTGGCACGCGTAACAATAAATTTAAATCTAGTCCAGAGAGCAGTGGAGGCTGAGTCGTTGAAAAAATTCAAGGGTGAGCTAGAAAAAATTCAAGGGTGAGATAAGGCAAGCAGAAAGTAGAGTTGAGGCCAAGGTCAGATCAGTCATGATGTTATTGAATGGCAGAGGAAGCTCCAGGGCTGATTGGCCTACGCCTACGCCTACCTAATATGTTCTTATGTAGCACAGGCTAACTGAATTTATTTGTATAAAATGATAATCCCCTAAACAAATCATTGAAAAGACTATCCGAGTCTGATATTAAATAAGGGATATTCCGAGCATAACTGGAACCATGTGCAGCAGCATGTGTGGAACATTAGTAAAAACAAGACACTTCCTTCAATTGATTAATATATTGCATGGAATGATTTAATGGAATTTTGAGATAATTTTGTGGCATTTTAATGTCTCAGGTAAACAATAAATGTATCTGCTATGCTTCACCATCACAGTGTGGCATTTTATATCAGATTTTTCCACTGTATTAACTCTTAACATTTATCAGTGCCCGACTTGTTCCTGGTTACAAATCATCCAGCTGCACAAGTACCAATTTGTCGTGTTTAATATCTCCGTGTCTGCTGTGCCCATTGCGTGCCAGTGTTTTATATGCATCAAATGTCAGTTGGGCCAACTGCTAATATTTCTTTCTCCTTTGACAGTAAAGTGCCTGTTTATAGAGCTTGCAATGTCAAAACCTATTAAGCCCACAAGCAGGAGCTGCGGTAAGAAGTCTTACTCATGCACTTTACATTTCAGTGAACCATGTTGTGATTTTTTTTTAAAATTCTCTTCAAAGCACAGTCCATTCAGTACTCCAGAAACAGTACTCTTCTTGACTGCAGCTCCTAGTCACATTTGAGAGCCATGCTATGTACCCAATTCAACTGTTTTCTCTGTGAGAAAATATTAAATCTGGGGTTCTCTTTGTGTGCTTAGGCAAGGTATTACATGGTCTGCAATAGAGAAATGAAGCAAATTATTTTGAAGGCAGTCTCCTTAGTGCCAACGCCAATAGACCCCAAAGGAAAGCAGTGAATCTGTTCTGCTTTCCTGTTCACATTTTCCTGTCAGAATTGAAAGGTATAGAAAAAAAGAATTCTACCTTAATGAACATAAAGTGTGGCATTTCTATCTGAATGGTCAAAATGCACTGATGCCAGTTTTCATTCGGAAAAGAGTACTCAACTCTCCCTATTAAGTTCTGCTACTGGGATCACACAACCACAATCTCTCAGCCATGGACAAAGGACTATAGTTAAAAGTGGAGAGATTAATTAGGAATAAATGTTATGGGGTGACAATCAAACCAAATAACTAAAGTAGCTCAGAGACTGAGGGACTGTCTATCTGCTTTTGTGCCCCGGACCAGGCCCATGGAATACTGATAGCAACCCCAATATTTTATTTAAATGTTGAGACTGTAAAGAAAGGATTCTCCACTCCAGGAGTGACTTTGTGTACAAATAGGGACAGTATATTAAAACAAACGTTATTACTTTAACAGCACAAAGAAAATAGCTCCCCCCCCCCCCGCTGACTTCTTAACTATCCTTGAAGAAATTGATAAATGACTTTAATCTCCCGGCAAACCCCCCCAACAGACCCTCTCAAGGCGAACTTGACTTTTTCCCGGCCCAGGAATTCCGCGAGGTCGCTCACCCACACTCCTGGCTTCAGCGACCCCGAGTCCTCCACTCCAACAAAATCCGTCTCCGGGCTACCAGGGAGGCAAAGGCCAAAACGCCGGCCTCTCTCACTCCCTGGATTCCCGGGTCTTCTGACATTCCGAAAATCGGCACTTCTGGATTCGGGGTAACCTTCACCTTCAGAACCTCAGACAAAACCTCACCGAATCCCTGCCAGAACTCCCTCAGCTTCGGACAAGCCATAAACATGTGGACATGGTTCATGCCACCAGCCCCCCCCAATGCACCGCCCACAACTATCCCCCACCCCCTCAAAGAACCTGCTCATTCTGGCCACCGTCGTATGCACACTGTGAAGCACTTTGAATTGGATAAAGCTAAGCCTAGCACATAAGGAGGATGTGTTCACTCTCCTCAGAGCCTCCTCCCATAACCCAGGATTCACCTCCCTCCCCAGCTCTTACTCCCACTTCCGTTTAACTTCTATCGGGGCTCCCTCCCAATCCATCAATTCCTTTAAATCCCTCCCAATCCATTAAATATCTGACACTTTACCCTCGTCAACTCCTGTTTTGTCACCATCTTGTCCTGCAGCCCCGGGGGTGGTATGTCGAGAAAAGAAGGCACCTACTTCCTAATATAATCCCATACCTGTAAGTACCGAAACCCATTCCCGCTGGGCTGTTCATACTCCTCTCCCAATTCCTCCAGGCTTGAAAAGCTGTCCCCCACAGATAGATCCGCAAACCGTTCTACTCCCACCCGCCGCCACCCCCGGAGCCCAACGTCCAACCCCCCCCCCCCCCAGTGCAAATCTATGATTCCCACAAATCGGTGCCCAGACCGAGGCACCCTGCAACCTCAGGTGCTGCCGCTACTGTCTCCGAACCCTCAGGGCCACCACGCTCTTGGAGTGCCTGGCCGGCGAGAACGTCAGAGGTGCTGTCAACAGTGCCCCTAAACTAATGTCTTTACACAAGGCTGCCTCTATCCGCTCCCACACCGACCCCTCCCCCACCACCCACTTCCTCACCATGGCTATATTAGCTGCCCAGTAGTAGTTCATTAAATTTGGCAGGGCCAGCCCCCCCCCCACCCCCCACCAACGCATCCCCATTCCAGCAGCACTTTATTTATCCGGGGGTTTCCCCGCCCACACAACCTCGAAAGCAAGGCATTATTTTTCCTAAATACTGCCTTTGAAATAAAAATCGGAATGTTCTGAAAAACAAAATAAGAACCTCGGAAGTACAGACATTTTCACGGTCTGCACCTGCCCTGCCAGCGACAGGGGCACGTCCCACCTCTTAGAAATCTCCCTTCATCTGCTCTACCAACAGCGCCAGATTCAATTTGTGTTGTTGTTCCCAATGCCGCACCAGCTGAATGCTTAAGTACCTAAAGTTCGTCCCCACCACTTTAAACAGCAGCTCGCCCAGCCTCCCCTCCTGTCCCCGTGGCTTGGATCGGGAAGATTTCACTTTTGCCATGGGCTGAATTCTCCGTATTTAAGGTGTGGGAACGGTGGCGTTTTACAACAGAAAGAATGCCGTAAAACGGCCACCGATCCTCCGTTTGACAGGAAGCTAGCATCAAGGCAGCGGAGAGCACCCGGCTCTAGCTACCAATACGCCCGGAGAATTGCCAGTTCGTGGTCGTGCATGCGCACAGCAGCGGCCTGCAGCGGCCGCACCATGCAACAGAGGGCCGGCCGCTCGCGGACACTGGCCTGCAAAATAGTCCTGCCCCTTTGGCCGGCTCGCATGCCTTGGACCACCCCCCAACAGTGCCTCCAGTCCCTGGCAAAGCCCCCCTGCCCGTAGATTGGCCTTTCCCCGACTGTGGTTGCGCTGGATTAATTCCACCGCTGCCATGCTGAGTTCCCGACGGATGAGACCACATGCGAACAACGCAGTCGGGAACTTGGCCCGTCGGAGGCGGAGCATCGGGGGGGTGGTGCCCTGAGGCCATCAGTACGGTACGCGGCCCTGAGAGCGGCACTTTGAAGGGGGCGGAGCATCGCGAAGCGCCACCGCCCTCGATTTGGTCATGAACGGGTATTCTCTGGCTGATCGCCATACGCGATTTCGGCACCAGCGACCGGAGAATCCAAGCCCATGTTTAACTTACACCCGGAAAACCAGCGGAATTCCTCTAATATGCTCATGATCCCCCAATGCCTCCCAGTGGGTTCAAAATGTAAAGCAACAGATCATCCACATTTAGCGAAACCCTATATTCCACCCCCCTACACTATCACTGTCCAGATCTTTGACGCTCTAAGCATCATTCCCAATGGTTTTATCGCAAAGCAAAAGGCAACGTGGAGAGTGGGCATCCCTGCCTTGTCCCGCGATGCAATCCAAAATACCCTGAACTCACCCGATTCACCCGAACACACTCGCTACCTGCACCCTATATAACAACCAGACCCAATCCACAAACCCCTGCTGAACCCAAACCATCCCATCACTTCCCACAGATATTCCCATTCAACCTGATCAGAGGCCTTCTCCGCGTCCATAGCGACAGCCACCTCCACCTCCTTTCCCACCGGAAGCATCATAATCACGTTGAATAAGCGTTATGGTTCGCCGACAGATGCCTCACCTTAACAAACCCCATCTGGTCCTCCATGGCACAGTCCTTAATCTGCGAGGCAAGGACTTTGCCAACAGCTTGGCACCACATATAGCAACAATATTGGGCGGTAAGACCTGCACTGCTCCGGATCCTCCGGATTAAGGGTACCAAAGCCTGCGTCAACATAGGAGGAAACTCCCCCCTTCTCCCGTGCCTCATTGTCTGACTTTTCCACCATGGGCCCCAGATCCCCTGAAAACCTTTTGCAAAATTCCACAGGGAACCCATCTGGGCCCTGGCCTTCCCTGACTGCATTGCCCCCATGCCTTCCATCACCTCCACCAGTCTAATGGGTGCCCCCAGCCCATCTACCAGATCCCTCCTCCACTTTGGGGAACTCCAACCAGTCCAGAAATCGCCGCATTCCCTTTCCCCCCCACCGGGGGCTCCTATTCCTCAAACGCACCATTCATCCCCACCGGTCCAAACCCGTCCTTCCCCTCCCACCCTTCAACTTTCCGATCTCCCTCGCCGCCTCCTAAGTTGGTTGGCCAGCATCCTACTCACCTTCTCCTATATTCATACACTGCCCCCCTGGCCTTCTGTAACTGTCCCACTGCCTTCCCCGTAGACACCAACCGGAAGTCCATCTGAAGCTTCTGCTGCTCCTTCAACAACCCTGCTTCCGGGGCCGCCAAACATTTCCTATTGACCCGCAGGAATCTCCTACACCAGACTAGCTGTCTGTGCCCGCTCCGTTCTAACCCAATGCGCCCAGTCGATACAAACTACCCCACTCCCTCACTAACCACTGCCTTAAGCACCTCCCATAGCTTGGCAGCCAAAACCTTGCCCGTGTCATTCAGCTCCACACACCCCTGAACGGCAGCCCTCACCAATCGCACCCATTCGCACACCACCTCATCTGCTAGCAACCCCACAGCTAATATCCAATGCATGTGCTGAGCACCCCCCCCCCACCCTTCCCACCCCGGTCCACTTGCAAGTCCACCCATTGCGGTGAGTGGTCAGAGACCGCAATCGCCGAATACCCCGAGTCGACCACCCCCACCAGCAGAGCCCTGTCCACCACAAAGTAATCGATCTGCAAGCACACCCTGTGCTCATGAGAAAAGTGTGAAAATTCCTTCACCCCCCGGCCTCCCAAGCCTCACAGATCCACACCCCCAACATGTGCTCCATGAACCCCATTAGCTCCTTCGCCACCGCCGACACGCTCTTCAATCGCGGACTCAACCGATCCAATCTCGGCTCAATAACTGTATTAAAATCCCCCCCCCCCCCACACACAATCAACCTGTGCGAGTCCAGGTCCGGCATCTTTCCCAACAGAATTCGACATCGCCCCAATTTGGGGCATACACATTCACCAGGACCACTGGCATCCCCTCCAATTTCCCACTCACCATCACAAAATCTCCTCCCAGATCTGCTACTACATGCCTCACCTCAAACGCTACCATCAGCACCACCACTCCCCGCGTCTTCATATCTAACCCGGAGTGAAAAACCTGTCCTATCCACCCCTTCCTCAGCCTCCTGGCCCCTGATCTTCATGCGTTTGCTGTAGAAATGCCACATCCACCTTCAAGTTCTTCAGGTGTGCAAACACGCACAACCGTTTGACTGGTCCATTGAGCACTCTCTCATTCCACGTGACTAGCCTGGTCAGGGGACACCCCGCCCCCCTCCACTGCCGATCAACCAGAACCCTTCTTGGGCCAGGCCCCAGCTTTGCGCTTCCCTACCCGCCAGACCCATCCTTAGATGTCCACCATGCCCAACTCCCTCTTTATTGCGCATTAACCGCTCCACCCCTCGATGCCCTCCGGCAACCCTGCTGTTCTCAAATTCTGCCACTGGGAGCGGTTCTCCAGATCCTCCACTTTCTCCTTGAGCCGCTTCTGGGTCTCCTGCAACATCACAATTTCGGCCGCCAACAAGGTAAGCTGCTCCTCGTGCTCCCCCATCGCCTCCCCCACTTTCTGGATCGCCTGGCTCTGGGTCTCCAGCCTCAGCTCCACACACTCGATCCCCACTTTCGGTGGTCTACCACCTTCGCCAGGTCCTACTGAGCCTCCATCGCCTATTGGCTGAAATTTTTGTCCAGAAAGTCCACCAACTGCTCCGTCGACCATTGGGCTGGTAGGACCAATCCCTTACTCTCCGCCACCTTTTCCTGAGCCACACAAAGAGTTTCTTGCTCTTGCAGCTCCTTTCTTCTAGACCCACTTCTGGTCTGCGGATCCATCCACCGACCTCACCAGTGGATGACCACCTCTGCACCTTTTTCTCCAAACAATCCACCCGGCAACCGGGGAAAAGGACTGAAAAACTGGTTCGAGCAGGAGCTGCCAAATATGCGACTACTCACTCCATGGCCACCGCCAGAAGTCTGGAACATTAATTCCTAACTGCTATCTTTATCTCACAACCCAGGTCAAAATCCACTTTTAATTACAGTTACAAAACACAGGAATACTTGCTATCTTGGATAAACTGCTTTGAGAGAGAGAGATCCTTCAGGAACTAGCCTGCAGATTCTTGCCTGTGTCAAACTGTATCCTGCCGCCTTATCAGAGCAGCTGTTCTGTTCACAAGCAACATATTTTTAATTAAACTGCTTTGAGAGAAACTACTGGTCTGTTCACAGACAGATCAAAACTGAACTTCAAAACTCAGCACCTGCTTCAGCCCCGGTTCATCCCATTAACTACATCTCCTTACTAAAGCTAAACAATGTCTCTAATGATCTATTCTCCAGGGAACCTTCTTTATATAAACAAAATTCCATTGAGCCTACTCCAGGTAAACAATATACATGGTTGGAATGAATGATGATTTCATTTTTACGATGCTTTAATTGCACCTCTGTTTCCAAAGTGTCTGCTGGTGTTGTAAACCAGGATTTTTAAAAAACACTACTGCAGTAGTTACACACACTAACCCAGGTTTTTAACCCTTACTGCACCAAATACATATAATGTATCTAGAATTCCCACATTCACCACACTGCCTTTACCCTCTGGGCAATGCAATTGTTAAGAGAAAATCTGAATTGTTCCTATTCTTATTTTTACCTCAAAGTAGGCAATTTTCAGTTAATAGTTATGAAAGTTGAGAAAGGTGCAAACCTGTTGAATATCCAGGCTGTTGGAGGGTAATTTTCAGCTCAGTTGTACCTTTGAATGGATCACAGTGCAAAAAAGCAGCAATACTCAGGAAAGTCTCAACTTCGCCCATTCTATTGGCAACAGGTCCATGTGAAGGTAATTCCCACATAATAGTCAGAAGCAAAAAGGAAAATGCACAAATCCTAGAAATATGAAATAAAAGCAGAAAATGCTGGAAACATTCAGCAGGTCTGGCAGCATCTGTGCAGAGAAACAGAAGTCTGCGAACTTTCCTCATAAGGTTATTATAGGTTAATCGCATGTAATTGACACCAACTTAAACACTGCATAGTCTTCTAGCCATTACATGGGAAATATAACTAGTGTTAACTTCTTTCATGTAAGTTGGGGTGTTCCTGTTACACCTAAGAAACATTTTAAAGTGGCAGCGCCTTTCCACAGCAATTTCATATATATTTCCTGAACTGACAGGAGTCTGGGCGGAATTTTCCTGTCTCACCCACATTGTGTTTTGTGGCTACTGGAAGTAGAGAATCTAGCGGCAGGTAAAATGTCAGAAACCCGCTGCTGTAAAAACAATTTGCCATTGTCCCAATGGCGGGTTGATGATTAACCAGCTGCCTAGTTTCAGGAAACTATTTGCATTCATTTAAATCTCATGAATAGTCATTAAAACAGCCTCTCGCCAGAATGTCCTCACCCTTTCCGGCCTTGCGTCACAACAGTGGGAAATTACGTTGACCTCAAACCCATTTGAAAATGAGTGGAATGTAAAGTCAGACCTCAGTTTACTCATGACTTCAAGGCGAATGCAACATTCATGGCTTACCGCCCAGAGTACTGTGTCGCTCTTATTGTGATCAGTGCCATTCTGCTAGGACTGTAGGGTTGGTCTGCTCCTGCACTATGCCAATTTTGTCCACAAGGACTTCGCTGTGAAGCAGGACTCAGGCAGGCCTCCACCTTCAGACACTGACCAGTACTGCGCCCAAGGTTCGAGAGTGCAGGGGTCTTCTGCCAAGATAGCTTACACCGTTGTCAACAAGGACACCACTGTTCTGTGGTACTCAGGCTGAACTCCACTGTCAGAAATGAGCATTGCAACCGGGGGTGGGGTATGAGAGAAGAGTGGGGATGATGGGATGACGAACAGCAGTGGGGATAAGAGAAGACTGTGCAAGGCTATGAGGGGGGAAAGGGGGCAAGCTGGAAGGCAGAGGGAGAAGGAGATGGAGGAGGATGAGGAACAATGGAAAGCAGAAGGTGGATGGGGGGCTAGAAAGCTGGAACCTAACAAGAGTAAATGAACTGCTGACAAACAAGGGGTCAAAGGGATAACACATGTTTGCCTGGAAGGGGATATACGCAGACTCTGGAATAGGAAAAGGGCGACGGGTGGGGGGGGGGGGGGGGTGGAATGCTGTTTGTGTGGCACATGAGGGATGGGTCACATGGAGACTTGGAAGGTGTTGGGGTGGTTTGGGAGGGACACTGTAGTTCTCAGTCCCCATGGCAATGGCGAACTTTGTGAAAGTCCAAGTCATTGGTCCTGGGCTTGCAATCAGGCATCACAGAGAACAGACACTCCTGTGGCGATGCGGAAAGGAGTCACAGATTACAGACAGTCCAAGGGTCATGGGGCCTCAAAGTCAGAAGTCCAGAGAGGAAACAGTCCGTGAGTACAGAGGACAATCAGCAGGAGGAATCACTGGAAGCATGGCGTATCCCAGCTGCTGAGAGGGCTAGCGGCTGTGTGTTCCAGAGGGAAAGAGTACAGTTGGTGGGCAGGCCTGTCTCACAGTCACTGTTCCTGTGCACAGCAATCTCGATACTGGACTGAAGATGGAATAGTGAGGGAGGCATTTGCAGCCTGTGGATTGGAAACTCATAATAAGTGTAGGGTATGTAATCATAGAATCTCTACAGTGCAGAAGAGGGCCATTCAGCCCATTGAGCTTGCACCGACACTCTGAAAGAGAATTTCACCCAGGCCCAATCCCCAGCCCTATCTCGGTAAACGATTGCACATTGCATTTTGGGAGGGGGGGGGCAAATCCAGCACCACCCCAACCTATGAGCTGATACATTTCTCCCCATCTCCCCATCTCACGCCCCCCTCCCCGAACCTTGCCAAAATTACTGTGGCCCAAACGTATGTACCCCCAACATATGCTCGGGAATGAGCTGGGTGGTCATTGGTCTGTCATTAAAAAGACAGGAGTCAGACTTCATCAGATAGTGAGGAGTACCAGAACTCATCTCACAGCGAGTTGTCATCATCCTCGATCCTGTAGAAGAGACTCGCTGACGCTGGCAACCCAGGCCCATCAGCCTGGTGTGATGTTAAGCTGACCCCTGGTGGGAGGAAGGGGCAGCACTGTTGGGGAAGGGGGGGAAAGGTTGGGAAGCGAAAGGCTGGCAAGGTTGAAAGGAAAGGGGGAATCAAGGGTGATGGGAAGGTGGGACCAAGGGATCAGGTAAGGCAGGATTTGAGGTCAAGGGGGCAGGTGGGGATAGAGCTGCCAGACAAAAAGCCTCCTAGTTGGAGGTTCTGGAGGCCATGAGGTTTTCTCTGGTCCTCCGGCCCTGTAGTACTATGGTCACCACCTGTCCAGTTCCCCTGGGTCCTTCTCAGGCTCCCCTTCGACCCCATTCTAGCCCTCCTCCTCTGACAAGGCCGCTTGTTCCTCTTCCTCCTCCATCATGTTGCCTGCTGATGTGCCATGTTGTGGAGGAAACAGCATGTGACCACGATCCGTGAGACCCTCTGGGGGCTGTACTGTAAAGCCCTTTCAGAGCGACCTCAACACAGGAACCGCATTTTTAGGAGGCCTACCACTTAATGACACTCCTGATAGCAGAGTGGGCCTCATTGTATGTGCTTTGTACTTCAGACTGGGACCTCCGCACTGGCCTCATTTGCCATGACCTTAGTGGGTAAGTCTTGTCCCCCACTAGCCAACCCCTCAGCCATGGGAGAGCCTTGAAGGCGCCGGTAACACCAGAGTGCGTCAGGACATAGGCATCATGCACGCTGTGTGGATAGGTACAGACGTGAATTATAATACGTTGGTGATCATACACTAACTGTATGCTCAAACAGTGAACCCCTTCCTGTTAATGAAGGGCACTCCTTGTTGGCACAGTGCTCTGAGGGTGACATGGGTGCCATCAATCGCCCCCTGGACCTGGAGCATACTGGCGATAGCAGAGAATCCTGCTGCTTGGGGATCCTGGTGGGTCTGGTGCAGGTTAAATAAGATGTAGTCTGATACCCAGAACACAGGGCATTCATAACATGGTGGCTGCACCTGTGCGTGGATGTTTGTGATAACCACACAGGTCCCCGTTTAAGCCTGAGAAGGATCCAGAGGCCTAAAGGTTCAGTGCAACCGTAAGTTCGATGAGCACCAAGAGCAGATGTCCTCCTCTTGGTGCCAGGCCTGCGATAATCTGTCACAGATGCTGCACGATTTCCCTGTGAAGTTGGAGTCTTCATCGGCACATGTTGTCCGACAGCTTATTGGACGATCAGCGCCTCCTGTAGGCAAGTGGCCCAGAGTAGTGCTGTCTACTGACCCCCTCCTCGGCCTGATGGGCAGCCAGCACTTGTGCCTCACTGGCAGCCCCCTGGTGTTCAAGGCAGGTTCAAACTTGGGTCAAGCCTGGGCTGGATCTGGCGCACTCGCTACCGTGCATCTGTTACAGCAGAAATCACCAGGAATATTGCTAACTGAGCTGGCTAATCCAAAATCCATCTTTAATCTGTGAGGCAATGGAGAAGGAGTGAGAGAGACAGTCAGCAACAGCGTACATCCCTTGACCCTCATATCCACCCAAATTCCATGGTCAAAATGCGTGACATGGTTGACAGGCCCTCACCATTCCCATCACCCAGCACAGCATTGATGATCAGCTGGCCATAACAGATAGTTTGCATGTCATGTGCAGTGCCCCAACTCCCCAAATATTCCTCCATGGCCTCCGGTTCGGATGATCCCTCCCCTCACTTCATCAATAATGGTGCACATAATGGGGTTAAAGGGCGATATGTCCCCTGGCCTTGATGGCTTGCATCCGAGGATCCTAAAAAAAGTAGATACAGAGATAATGGATGCATTGGTTGTAATTTTCCAAATATCCTTGGACTCTGGAGAAGTACTGGAGGATTGGAAAACTGCCAAAGTGACACCCCTATTCAAAAAGGAAGGGAGGAAAAAAGTAGGTAATTGTAGCCGATTAGCCTAACATCTATTGTTGGAAAAATGTTGGAATCAATTATTAAGGAAGTAATAGCAGCGCATTTGGAACACAGAACATACAGTGCAGAAGGAGGCCATTCGGCCCATCGAGTCTGCACCGACTCACTTAAGCCCTCACTTCCACCCTATCCCCGTAACCCAATAACATCATTATCATTATCTAATCAAGCAGTGTCAGCATGACTTCATGAAATGGAAATTGTGCCTGACTAATTCTGGCTTGGGTCAATGTCTGTGCGGAGTCTGCATGTTCTCCCTGTGTCTGTGTGGATTTCCTCCGGGTGCTCCGGTTTCCTCCCACAAAGTCCCGAGAGACATGCTTATTAGGCAAATTGGATATTCTGAATTCTCCCTCTGTGTTCCTGAACAGGCGCCGGAGTGTGGCGACTAGGGGCTTTTCACAGTAACTTTATTGCAGTGTTAATGTAAGCCTACTTGTGACACTAATAAACATTATTATAATTTATTAGTTTTTCAAGGAAGTTCCAACCAGAGTGGATAGAGGGGAACCAGTAGATGTGTTGTATTTGGACTTCTAGAGGCATTTGACAAGGTACCTCACAAATCATTAAGTCATGATAGTATTTTGGCATGGATAGAGAATTGATTAATGGGCAGGAAACAGTGTGTGGAGATAAGGGGTTATTTTTCAAGTTGGCAACTTGCAACCTGTGGGGTTCCACAGGGATCAGTGCTGGAACCGCAACTGTTTACAAATATATATTAATGACTTGGAGGAAGGAAGTGAGTGTCCTGTAGCCAAATTGTCAGATGACACAAAAACAGGCAGAAAGGCAAGTTGGGAGAGTGATACAATCAGTTTGCAAAGAGATATTGATAGGATAAGTAAGTGGGCAAAACGTTGGCAAATGGAGTATAATGTGGGAAAATGTGAAGTTGTTCATTTTGAAAGGAGGAACAAAAGAGCAGGGTATTATTTAAATGGAGAAAAACTGCAGAAAGCTCCAACACAAAGGGACTTGGGGGTACTTGTGCCCAAAACACAGAAAGCTACCACACAGGTGCAGCAGGTAATCAGGAAGGCTAATGGAATGTTGGCCTTTATTTCAAGGGGGCTGGAGTATTAGAGTAGGAAAGTATTACTGCAACTAACAAGGTACTGACAAGACCTCAGCTGGAGTACTGTGAACAGTTTGGTCCCCTTATTGAAGGAATGAAATTATTTCAATGGAGGCAGTTCAAGGAAGATTCACTAGGATGATCCCCAATATGGAGAGATTGTCTTATGAGCAAAGGTTAAAAGGATTGGGACTCTACTCATTGGAATTTAGAAGAATGAGAGGTGATCTCACTGAAACAATAGGATTCTTGAGGGGCTTAACAGGGTAAATGCTGAGGGAGAGTCTAGGAAAGAGGGCATAGTCTCAGAATAAAGCAGTGCCAATTAAAGACAGATGAGGAGGAATTCCTTCTCCGAGGGTTGTGAATCTTTGGAACTCCTTGCCTCAGAGAGCTGTGGGGGCAGAGTCCTTGTGTATATTTAAGGCTGAGATAGATAGATTTTTGATCAGTAAGGGGATCAAGCATTATGGGGAAAGACTAGGGAAATGGATGTGAAGGACGTTGGATCAGTCATGATCCTATTGAATGGTGGAGCAGGCTCGAGGAGCTGAACGGACTACTCCTCTTCCTATTTCTTATGGTGTTATGTTCCGGTGGAAGTGGACAGCCCTGTACATGGCTGTGAGGCTCAGGCCCTGCCTATGACTGTCCCTTGCCCTGGATATTGAACCTGAGGGAATAGCTGGTTTATCATTGATGATTCTCAGTTGATAGGAGGCTCTAAGCTAGCAGAAATGTGAGAGGGCACAGGTACTCTGAGGCGAAGAAGGATGTCCCATTCTGATGACGACTGGACATCTCGCCACCTTCTTCCTGTCAAGTAGCGGTGGTGTTCTTTGTATTGCTAATTTCAGGATGGTTGGCGTAGTGCTCAAAGACCACAAAATAGCTTTAAATTGAACAAAGCTATAAATTTATTAACACCACTTAATTCGATTTGACACTTACTCCTAGATAATACACAATTGATATTAAACATATATTCTATACTAATCTACAACTAATCTCTACACTATTACATTAACTACGATCTGCTCTCACTCGCACTATCTTTCCTTCAGACTGTTCTCTAGCCTTCTCCTCAACCTTTCACCCTTAGCATCAGTGTCTCATATGGTTGTGCATTTAGCTCCCTCTAGTTTACATTAACCTTTGCCATTCTTTACATTTATGATAATGTCACATCCCCCTTTCTTTGGAAAAAAGGTTATCAACTTGTTTGTAACATTTTGTCTTTGAACATTACAGTAGCGAGCATGAATCATTAACTTGTTGTTACATTCTGTTGCAAAAATAACTGTTAAGTCACATTGGTGATGACAGCTAAACAGTTATTACAGTCATTACAAATATAATCTGTTTGGTGGTCTCCTCGTTCTAGTTGACCTTCTCAGTGGTTTTGTCAAAGTATGCAAGTTATCCTCCAAATTGTCTTGATTCATTGGTGATAATGAAGGATTAGGAAAGTCAATGTCTTTGAAGATGTCATCCTGCGCATTAATGTTCTGAGTTTGAGATGGAACATGTTTTTTTATTTGCAGTCATGCTCTTCTATTTCTTCTAAACATTGAACCTTGTTCAATCTGAACCAAGTACGATCTGGGTGCGGCGACTTGCCTTAAAACTTCAGCTATGTGTTGCCATCCACCATCAGGATTTTGCATACGGACGTAATCTCCTTTTTTAATTTTGACAAAGGTTTTGTGTGCTTGTCATAGTACTCTTTTTGTTTTTGTTTTCGCAAACTTAGGCGTCTATGTATTTCTTGATGGTCCATATTTTGAACTCTGGTAATATGGTGCGAATTTTTCTTCCCATCAGCATCTGAGCTGGTGATAAACCGGATTACAATGTGGTAACTCTGTATGTCAACAATGCAAAGATAAGTCTTTGTTGTCATCGATTGCTTTACTGAATAATATTTTGACTATTCCTACGCCTTTCTCTGCTTTCCCATTTGATTGAGGCTACAATGGGCTTGATGTGATGTGATTAAAATTATAGGGCAGCACGGTAGCACAGTGGTTAGTATTGTGGCTTCACAGTGCCAAGGTCCCAGGTTCGATTGCCTGCTGGGTCACTGTCTGTGGGGAGTCTACACGTTCTCCCCGTGTCTGCGTGGGTTTCCTCCGGGTGCTCCGGTTTCCTCCCACAGTCCAAAGACATGCAGGTTCGGTGGATTGGCCATGATAAATTGCCCTTAGTGTCCAAAAAGGTTTGGAGGGGTTATTGGGTTGAGGGGATAAGGTGGAAGTGAGGGCTTAAGTGGGTCGGTGCAGACTCGATGGGCCGAATGGCCTCCTTCTGCACTGTATGTTCTATGTTCTATATTGTTCTGCAAATTGTGTCTACTCCCAGCTGGTGAAGCCAGGACCATTGTCAGAGACAACGTGTAATGGAATTCCACGGTGACCAAAAACAGATTTTGGTCGTATTACAGATCTTATCGTTGAATCATTCAGCGTAATCACCAGAGTAATTATGGCTAGATAGTCACAACCTTTAAAGTATAACAGATCCATACCAACTTTGATCCATGGATTTGTGATGAGTTCATTTTCTTCCAAACTTTCTTTGCACTGCACAGATCTATGCATCTGACACATGCTGCATTCCTGCACATGATTGTCCACATCCTTGTTGATTCCAGGCCAGTACACAGATTGTCTTGCTCGTCTACCACATTTTCCATTGCATTGGTGACCCTTATTTATCTGTTCCAAGATATCCTGGCGGAGGCATGAAGAAATAACTATCCTGTCTCCTTTGAGTAGGAATCCGTTAATTGCTGTGAGGTCATCTTTGATACTGCAAAAAGCTGAGCAACATCCATTGGGCCATCTTTCCTTGAGGTATTTGATTACCCTTTGGAGTGTCAAGTTGTTTTCAGTTTCTTCGTTTATGATTCGTAGTTTTCTGTCAGACACTGGTAGCATTTCAGCAACAAATGAAGCTTGTGCTTCCACAATGTGTACTATATCTGAAACCATGGTATCACTATCATATGTAGCTCTGGATATCGCAACAACTAAGTCTTGTCCTGACTCTTTATGCTGGTCATTCGAAGTCTTGGTTGTGTGTACCCTTTCAACTATGTTTAATTTATCGCAAGCATCCACCCCAAGTAGCGATGATTTATCATCTTCCACTATCTCAAAGTCAATTGGCATTTTGATGTTGCCATTCTGAACAATGACACAGCAGGAACCTCTCGTGGCTATGGTATTCCCTTTATAGTTGGCCAATCGACAGGTAGAGTTCTGTATTTGCGGTGTACTGTATGCTTGTCTTAAGTTCTTCTTGGATATTAAATTTGCTTGTGGTCCTGTATCTATCTTCAATGGAATTTCTGAGCCATTTATTTCAAGAGTCTACAGTCCACTCTTAATTATCTTTGAGAGCTGTTGTACTGGTTTGTTATCACAGTCCAGTGCATTAATCCTAGTAATTGCATCAACCATGAAAGTATCCTTTAGCGTGTAAAGGGAGGAATCTTCATTATCAGTTGAGATATTTTGTCTTTTTTCTTCACTTTGAACACTTTGAATCTTTCTGTAGTCATGGTAGGATTTTTAAAATGTGTTTGCTGGAGAAGCTGTTGAGAAACGGCACTGTGCTTCAAAGTGATTTAATTTGCAACAATAGGAACATTGTTTGCCTTTTGCCGGACAATTGTTTTTACACAGCACGTGCACGTCATCACATTCGTGAGGTCACTCTCAAAATGGCCACCAGCCGTTGTATGCAGTTTTCTATGCAGCGACACAGCATTAATGGCGTCAGCCACGTTTCCCAACTTTGCCCCTTTTACGTTTGCCCTGAACTCCGCATATTCAGAGGTTGCTTGTTTACTGGCTTTGCACATATTTATTGCTTCATCCAGCGGCAAAATCAGTCGTCTAAGCACTTTTTCTCACAAACGTTCGTCCCAAATACAATTTGACCATGAAGCATTGAATCAGCAACGGAGGAGAAGTTACACGACTACACTCTTAACTTTAAAGCAGTAATAAAAGAATCTACCAATTCCCCTTTCAGCTGCAGCCTTTTTCTGAACATGTAGCGCTCATAGGTCTCGTTCACTTGCTTTTTGCAGTGAGCACGAATTCCTGTAGCACGATGTTATACCTCATACTCATTTTCAGAAAATTCAAAGGAATTATAAAGCTCTAATACTTGCGTTCCAGCCAAATTAAGAAGAAGTGCTATTTTTCTCTGATCGGACGCATTTTCTAGCGCGGAGGCAGATAGGAAAACTGCTGTCTGAAAGCCCAGTTTTGACATAGTTTACCATTTGTTCTTTCGACTCTCCGCCTTACGATTCTTCTTCTGTGTAGATTTTCTGATTGTTGTAGCGGCATGATTGTTTTCTTCAATCTTCTTAAGGCTAACTTTCTAACAGCTTATTATTTGTTGACATATACTCCTGGCACCATGTGGTGTTCTTTGTGTTGCTAATTTTAGGATGGTTGCCATAGTGTTCACAAAGACAACAAAATAGCTTTAAATTGAACAAAGCTATAAATTTATTAACGTTACTTAATTGGATTTGCCACTTACTCCTAGATAATACACAGTTGATAATAAACATATAGTCTACACTCATCTACTATTAATCTCTACACTATTACATTAACTACGATCTGCTCTCACTGACACTATCTTTCCTTCAGCCTGTTCTCTAGCTTTCTCCTCAACCTCTCACCCACAAGGCATTGATGTCTCTTATAGTTGTACATCTAGCTCCCTCTAGTGGTTGATTTAAACATTACATTAACCCTTGCAGTTCTTTACATTTATGATAATGTCACAGTAGCCACACTCCGAACAGCAGAGCAGTCACTGTTGGACCTGGTACTTTAACAACTAAAGGCACCCCATCCGCAGCTCTTTCTTGGGCAGCACGGTAGCATGGTGGTTAGCACAATTGCTTCACAGCTCCAGGGTCCCAGGTTCGATTCCGGCTTGGGTCACTGTCTGTGCGGAGTCTGCATGTCCCCCCCGTGTGTGCGTGGGTTTCCTCCGGGTGCTCCGGTTTCCTCCCACAGTCCAAAGATGTGCAGGTTAGGTGGATTGGCCGTGATAAATTGCCCTTAGTGTCCAAAATTGCCCTTAGTGTTGGGTGGAGTTGCTGGGTTATGGGGATAGGGTCGAGGTGTTGACCTTGGGTAGCGTGCTCTTTCCAAGAGCCGGTGCAGAGTCGATGGGCCGGGTGGCCTCCTTCTGCACTGTAAATTCTATGATAATCTATGAAACTGAAGTGAGGCCACTGCCTTACGATAATAGTTATTGAGAGATGTGTGCCTTTGCAGGGAACTTTGCAGGAATGATACTTATTTCCACTGTTTAAAATAAAAGTAATGTCAGAAAGCAGTTCAGCAATTTTGGAAGGGTCTGAGATTAAGAGAATAATGCCATGTGATAAAAATGGCATTAGACTGACCGATGGGGCCGAGAGAAATCGCTTGAGCCTTAATAGAGCCTTACCTGATTATCTCACAATGAAGTCTTTGATCTGACATGGGCCGTCCGGAAAAAAAGGTTTCAGCAGCTACTGGTGTAGCTGTTCCGTGCATCAACTCACCTTTGCTAATCACCTCCGTCATCTACTGTAGAACTGTCAATCAATGAGGTATACCAATATCTGGGGGTCCTGAGATGAACCACGTCCACATTTTGAATAGAGTGCTGATACAACAGTGAAAGTTTCTAGGCGGGGTGCATGGAAATCTATACGAACAGGAGATCTCACACCTCTTCCATGAAACTGACAGGATTCACTATTACTGTTCAGGTGCCTGAAAGTTACATTTAAGGAGTGAGTTGCTAGTCTTTGTTACATTACGTTGTGTAATATATTGCTACTCATTTGCTTTCTGCCAGAATGGTCATATGCGTGATGTTCACAGTGGGCTAAGCAGCTGGCTTGTAAAGCAGAACAAGGCCAGCAGGGCGGGTTCAATTCCCGTACCAGCCTCCCCAAACAGGTGCCGGAATGTGGCGACTAAGAGCTTTTCACAGTAACTTCATTTGAAGCCTACTTGTGACAATAAGCAATTTTCATTTCATTTCATTCATTTCATTTCACTTCAGTAACACTCAAAGTCTTCAAATAAAGCAATACTGTTTATTGAGTAATGATAATAATTTAACTACAAATTTGTTCATTCTTCAATAACTAAAACTGTAAATTAGATTAACAAGGCTAAATATATAGAATGATGATTAACTGCACCTGCACACTAAGCCAGCTCTCTCTAACTCTGTTCACTAGGCGCTCAAAACACGAAGAGGCGGGAACTTTCTCTGAGTTTATCTTTTATACCCATATCTGGTGCTGCCATCTAGTGGTTATCTAGCTGTTGCTTATGTATGTTAACCCTTTACATGCACTCAGATATACAGTCTTTATCCACACCATGAAAAGGTTCAGCCATGACAGCTGATCACCCCACCCCACCCCCCACCCTAACCCCCGGTAATTGAATTTAAATTAATGCAGATGAGGATTTTGCATGTTTTGTCCAGTCTGAGCGGGAACCTCGACAGGGCTGGCAGCCAATTTTGCCCTCATGCCCAATTCAACGGGCCATCATGATTCCCGGTGCTAGCTAGCAGACTTGGAGAATCCCCCCCTCTCCCCTCCAGTATGGCTCTGGTGTGCATCAGTCTCTTCCTTCAACAGGCTATAAGCTGTGAATGCACTCTGCGAGGCTCCAGAGGGATGTAGCTCAGATATGAATGAATATGGGGGTAAGAACAGGTGTGAAATGGCAGTATCATAGAGCACTGCGGTTTTCACAACTTCCTGACATGTGAGGCTGTAAGTTAAGTATCAGCTGCAAAGTAGTGAGAATGTAGGAAATATCTGTATTTTTAATTATTTTGGTTTACAAGCATCACATGCTAATTTAAAATGTTTCCCAATGTTTTCTTCCTGTAGCTTACACAGTTTGTATAGTTTGGAGCAATGGAGTTATTGGGGGTTCTGCAGGATTTTGACATCTTTTAGATGGGTCCTTGGGAATGTGTCCTTATATATAATGGAGGTTCCCTAAAATGAAGATGATGAAAAGCACTGTTACACACAATGGGTGACTCTGGTGCCAGTGTCGATTGTGCACTCATTGTGTCTCCTGAAGAGTTACTGTTGTGATATCACGTCCTTTACACACATCATGACATTTGAAAACACTTCACTTCATGTTAGCGACATGAATCTTCAATAAAATTAGACATTTTAACCAGTAAACCTTCTATAATTGAGCAGAGGCTAAATTTAAAAACACTGTTAATATTTATGTATCCATAGTTACATGATAATTTTGTTTTACAAAATTGGCTTTCACAATAAATAAGTGAATCATATTGTGTAAACTGTTGATGTTAATGCAGTGCTTTACACAGTTAATATTTTAACAGCCTTACATTTTAAAATTGTTTAGATTCTCTGCATAAATGTGTAATCATCTTTCTATTTCTGTGCATGAAAGCCTTTTCATTTTAAGTGTCACAACAAAAATGACAAGATGAGGTAAACAGCACGACAAGGAAAAGCACAGTAACACAACCAGGTAGTGCCAGGAGAGCAAAAGGCTGTCACTCGTAACCCAGCCTTGGTCAGATAAAATAACTTGGCTGTTTTGATTGGGAGGGGTATGTGACAAAGCTCAACAACCTCATTCTCAGTCAATCCAATTGTGATGCACAAATAGGGTAGTTTCTGCAGGAGATGCAAGTTCTTATAGGTGAAAGAGGTCGACTATGAGGGCAAGTGGAGCAAAACTGAAATGATAAAATAATTTCTATTCGACCTGCAATTTCCATCATAGTGGCCGTGTCGACTGATTTTACTTCAAAGGAAGAGAGAATTGGAATTGGATTAATTCTACATTACAACAGCTACAAGATAATCTTTGCTTCAAATTTAAACATCCGCTTTTTACAGGGAAATCATCATCAGAAGTTTGAGTTACCGGGTCAAACAAGGATGCACCCCGCACAGCAAAAGTTGTCGGTAGCAAACTTAAACTATACAGTGGTAAACTTACATCTGGGGTGGGATTCTCCTGGGCCCCATCCGCGTGTTTCATGGCCGCCCGCTGTTTCCTGATGGCGAGATTCTATCTTCCCACCGCTTGTCAATGGGATTCCCCATTGAAACCACCCCACGTGGGATTGCGCTGCCAGCGGGAAAAGTGAATCCGGACGACCGCAGGATTCCGCCCCTGATGTTTTGAGCTCTATCCCAATCTTATACAACATGTTCATTGGACTAGAAACAGAACTTCTGGTCTTCCGTTCGTCACCAGTTCACCTGCTGCCGAGCAGCTTATAGCAGAACCCATATGTCAAAATTGAGTAAAGAAAACCATCAAGTCCTCTATCCTTTCTCGAAATGTAAACTTTAAAAATACAATGTAACAGATAAGGCCTGTTCTCAAAGGAAATATAAAGTGATGGACCCATTTAAGGATGTTGCAATATTTTTAAGAACTCGCATGTGGTAGTATGCATTAGGGGTCATGTGGGACTGTGAAGCCGTGATGTCATTGGCTGACAGATCCCGGGTCCTGGTTGGCTGTTGACCTCTAGCTCCGCCCTGAAGGTGGAGTATAAGAACCAGGAGTTCTCCCCCGCAGGCCAGTCTGTTACTGAACTGCGGGGAACAAGTCACGCTTAATAAAGCCTCATCGACTTCATCTCTATTCGTCTCTCGTGAGTCTTTGTGCGCTACATCGCAAAAACGCTGTTGCCATTTTCCTTCCTGACCTTCATTCCAGCTGCTCTAAAAACTGCTCCGAATCATTGCAATGTGGTCAGGAATGCACAATTCATCGGGGCATATATTGAATCCATGTTTAACTATAAATGTCAGGCAGCTTTAAGCCTGCCTTTTCCCAATCTTTGCCCTAGTTTTATTTTAAAATGAAAGTACCCATTTATTTTTTTCCAAATAAGGGGCAATTTAGAATGGCCAATCCACCTACTCCGCATATCTTTGGGTTGTGGAGGTGAGACACACGCAGACACGGGGAGAATGTGCAAACTCCACACGGACCGTGACCCGGGGCCAGGATCGAACCCAGGTTCAGAGCGCCATGGGGCAGCAGTGTTAACCACTGCACCACCGTGCTGCCGGCCCTAGTTGTAACTACAGAAAAATAACTAAAAATTTGACAAAATCCTGAAGACATTTAAAATAAAAAAAGGACTAGAACTGGCAAACATGAACTCAACATGGCCGTCCGCAATTAAATGGAATCCTGGAAAGTGAAATCAGCGAGACGAGCTCTGCAAACTATGCCCAGGATCCTGTTGGGCCAATGGGGGTTTCACTCACTGTATGAGAAACCAGTGGGGAACCCTACCAGTTCCATGGGGAAGGGCCAATTAATTAAGTGCCCTCCAGGCACTGAGGTAGCCACTATTGGGCACTCAACACAATCAAGGTTGACGGTGGTGGGAGTCCACCTGCTGAGAGTTGCCAGTCAATGAAAGGCCAGCAGGTCGTTATTGCTGTCAAGTTGATCAGAGTTGTGGCAGCTGAAAGCAGTACATCCACTAAAAGTCCAGGAACATCGTGGACCTCCAGACCAAAGGTGAGTGAACGTGAGATCGGGATTATGAGATGGGGGTTGTGGGAGAAGTGAAGGGGAAGGTCAGAGGCAAGGGCAGGGGTGTGTGGCATTCAGTGCCCCACCCCCTTCCCAATGTCATGTCCCTTTATTTTTAATTTAGTAATCTTTAGTATCACAAATAGGCTTATAATAACACTGCAATGAAGTTACTGTGATAAGCCCCTAGGCACCACATTCCAGCGCCTGTTTGGGTACACAGAGGGAGAATTCAGAATGTCCAAATTACCTAACAGCACTTTATTCAGGACTTGTGGGAGGAAACCGGAGCACTCGGAGGAAACCCACGCAGACACGGGAAGAACGTGCAGACTCCGCACAGACAGTAACCCAAGCCGGGAATCGAACCTGGGACACTGGCACTGTGAAGCAACAGTGCTAACCACTGTGCTATCCATTAGAGTTCCAGATAACAAGGGACCCCCATACGCAACACCGCCATCCTCAACACCACAGCCCCATCCTGGAGTGTCACTGGCAAAATTAATATGTTACATTGGGTGACCTCCCAAGGGCATGGGAGACCTGTGCAGTTCACATTTCATCCCTGAGCCACCAGTAAATTGCAATAGCCACAGAATTAATGGGTGTCAATTGGGTCAATAATGAGCTGGCCACAATAGAATTCCTACAGTGCAGAAGGAGGCCATTCGATGCATTGAGTCTGCACCCACCCTTCCTGATGCCGTGCATGCAAAACGACAAACGCATTTTCACAATGGTCACCCGGGAGGTGGTCGCCACCATTTTGTTGACCTCCAGCCATTTAAATGGGTGTCAATTAAGAGGAGGAATGAACCCAGAAAGGCATGCAACTGGCCATTCCCAAAGGTGAAGGTGCACTGCCGGTGGATGCTTCTGGTGCATCTGACAGACAGCATTGCTGGTCCATCTTCTCAATGTCCACATCCAGGCCCAGCCACCAAACATAGCTGTGCGCCAACATCTACATTTTGGACACCACGGATAATTGTTGTGGATATTCTTCAATATCAACACCTGGCCTTAGTCAGGAATGATGACACACATACCGCATAGCAGTATACGGCCTTTGCTCTAAATCCGGACAGTTTGGACGAAAACAGCCATAACTCATCTAGTAGCTGTCGATGCTGACCTCCATGTAACACAATGTGTTGAACCTTTGCAAGAACCAGGTCTGTCTGAGTCCATTCACAGATTCGAGATACCATGACAGGCAAAGACTCCATGACATTTAGAGTGGCGACCACTCCGTTCGGCCTGGGGGGCAATATGGGACTAGTTGGCAAAGGCAAATGGCTCAGTGCATCGGCGTTCGCTATCTGGGTCCCTGGTCGATGCTCGAAAGAATACGTGTAGGCGGCCAAGCGCAGGGCCCAGCGCTGGATCCTCATGGAGGCAATGGGTGGGATCACCTTGTCCTCCTTAAAAAGACCGAGTAAAGGCTTATGATCTGTAATGATAGTAAAATGGTGGCCGTAAATGTACTGGGGAATATTTTTCACTGCTTAGACCACCTCCAGACCCTTTTTTGCGATCTGGGCATATTTCCGCTCTGCGCAGCCAGTATCTGGGAGGCAAAAGCAATCGGCCATACCCCACCATTCTCCATCCAATGTGACGGGACAGCCCCCATACCATAAGGTGATGCCTCACACCTGACGAGTAAGACCTTGGCGGGATCATAGTGGGTCAGTAACCTAGAAGAGGATAACTGTCTCTTGACCTGCAGAAAAGCCGTTTCCAGCGATTTCCTCCACACCCACTCTTGATTCTTCTTCAAAAGGAGATGTAAGTGGGCCAACGTGGTTGCAAGGTTCAGGATGAACTTGGCGTAATAGTCAACAAGTCCTAAAAATGAACAAAGCTCCTAATCATCCGTCGGGGTGGAGGCCTGCTGGATAGTGCGCACCTTGTCTACGACGGGGTGTAAGCCTTCGTGGTCCACCCGACAACCAAGGTAAGCCACCTCTCTAGCACTGAAGATAATTTTTCCCGTTGTATGAGGACACCAGAATCAGAGAAATGTTTCAGTGCTGCCTCAAGGTTCTCCAGGTGCTCTTGTTCGGTCACTCCTGTGACCAGCACATCACCTAAATAGACCGTCATGTGCAGCAATCCCCTCAGGATGTTCTCCATTACTCTTTGAAGTAAAGCAAAGTCAGAGGATATCCCGAAAGACAAGAGTGTACACATGAAGTCCACTGTGTGTATTTACTGTAACATACTTACGGGAGGCCGCGTCAAACTCAATTTGTAAATACTGTCATGTGAGAGTACCTTTAAGAAATGGGTGTTTATAAATGGGTGTGTATATAAATATCTGTAGTGAGAGTACCTTTACGAAATGGGTGTTTACTACTGCAGTGATATCAGAGTGTGGGTGGAGCTGGGCTGTCTGTCAGCTTTTTACTTTTGTTTTAGGCTGTTTGCTGCAGGGTGTGTTTTAGCTTCGTTTTCAGTGTTGGAGCTGAAGCCAGACAAAGCAGGTGTACTGTTGATCTCTCTGCCATGAAAAGACTATCTCTTGATCATTTGGTGAATTCAGAATTATAAATGTTCTCAGTAGTGAATGTAAACCTAACGTGCTTCTGTTAAAAGGTGTTTCTTTTGTCTTCTGGATGTTGTTTGGGAAGTTATTAAGGATTACTTAGTGTTGTATTCTTTGGGGGTTGTATTTGAATTTATGGTTGCTCAGATGTTCACTGTATGTTTTAAAAAGGTTAACTTGAGTTCATAGAATAAACATTGTTTTGCTTTAAAAAATACTTTTCCATTTCTGCTCTACCGCACCTGTAGAGTGGGCCGTGTGCTCCCCATACCACAATCTATTAAATGTTGTGGGTCAGGTGAACTCCATGATACACTTTGGGGTTCTCTAAACCCTGGCCCATAACAATACGCATGGCTCATATCGACTTTGTCAATGAAAGCCCACCCCCCCACCAACATTACGTAAAGATCCTCAATGGGAGGCATGTGGTAGCGGTCCAACCTTGAAGCCGTACTCACGGTGAGCTTATTGTTCTCGCATAACTGGACTGCCTTGTCTGGTTTTAATATCGACTCCACCTGTGTTTTCCAATCCGCAAAGTGTACTGACCTGATGATACCCAGATTTTCCAATCAACTGAGTTCTGTTTCCACTTTTTCCAACAATGCATAGGGGACTGACATGCCCGGAAATACTGAGGTTGGGCTCCAAAGTCAACATGAATGGGAGCTACAGTGCCTGTTGTCTTCCTCAGTCCAATTAGAAATACTTTGGGGTATTTGCCCAACATTCACTTAAGCCCACAGATCCATCCGGACAATGCATTGCCAATTTAATTGCA
This sequence comes from Scyliorhinus torazame, assembly GCF_047496885.1. Lineage (NCBI taxonomy): Eukaryota > Metazoa > Chordata > Chondrichthyes > Carcharhiniformes > Scyliorhinidae > Scyliorhinus > Scyliorhinus torazame. Next base: position 221,847,952 of record NC_092708.1, on the reverse strand, counting down.
AATGGCGCAACCAATCACAGCCCAACAAGCTGCGACTTTGTCCTCTGACCGCAATAAGCGGGAGGCGCGCCGACTGGTGACCATAAACCACCAGAATCATGGTGTTAGCTGCAATGCCCAATGGATCATCAGTATCGTAAGCCAGACTAGCCTTGGTATCAGTCAGGTCCAAGTCCTGTGTGCCCTGGCTAATGCTGTTGAATGTCTTCCGTCCCATAGCGGAAACCACTGTCCAATTCCATGTCCAGCGAATGCCCGTTTACCTGCACCGTGATCCTTATGGGGGCCACCTGGGGGGCTGCCATGCAATTTAACTGCATGCAGTCATCTTAGTCAGGTTCTTCTAAGTGGAAGGTATGGGCTCTCGGCTGACATCTACCTATACCGGGGCACCTGAATCTCTGGTTGGCCTGCGGTCTACGATCTCGCATGGTCCAGCGACCACATGCCCCACAATGCGCCGCAACGACCTGACTTGCCCTCAATGGATTCTGGGGAAGTTTCCCATCGGAACAACTCAGCCTTTGGTCAACAAGTCGGGCCTTTATGGCGCTCAGTCCAGGGCAGACTAGCCATCTGGAGAGGGGGAGTGGCACGCCCCAATGTATTTACTTCCATGCCTTGAATTTCCTGCACCCCTCACTCTGCACTTTCCCAGGACAGCAACGTTTGTATGGCTTGTTGTAAATTCAGCGAAGGTTCGGCCAATAGTTTCTTTTGGGTGGCAGCATTGTTAACGCTGCATGCTAAATGGTCTCGCAGCATTTCCTGCAGGGCAATGACGTATTCGCAAAACTCTGCAATCTTTCGCAATCATGACAAATACTCGGTGATGGTCTCACCCGGGGTCTGCTCTGCAGTATTAAAATGATACCATTGTAGTATAGCAGGTAGAGTTGGGTTAAAGTGCTGCTCCACTAGAATTGTTAGTTGGTCGAAGGTTTGCGCTGCTGGGTACGTCAGGTTTCATATCACTCTGAACGTAAAAGTGCCATAGGCAGTCAACAAGATGACTCCCTTGCGGTCATCCTCCATGATATTGTTGGCTCTGAAAAAATAGTGCATTCACTCCGCATACTGAGTCCAGTCTTCCAAGCTGGCATCAAAGTCATCTAACCGTCCGAACAGAGGCATAATGAAAAGAGAAATCCAACCTTTATCCAACAGGGGCCGGGAGGTGGCTTATCCTATGGTATAGCAGTGTTGATAGCTATCCAGTTTGACTTTCATCACCAGGTTATAAGGCCATAAATGAGTCCACAACGAATAGTTCAAAGAAACTTAGTTTATTTACAATAGCTATTATATACATCACATGTAGATCCTCAACAGGGTCTGCCTTGCTGGTACCTTACTGACCAGCTTTGTACACCATAAAATTATATATTGTTTAGAGGTTCCCCGCATCCATATTGGGAGAGCTCCCCATTCTCCCGGTGTCTATAAGTTGTGCTTATGTGTGTCTCCTGCTTTCCACAGCAAACCATTCACAGGCTTTGTGTCTGTGTTCTGTTTGTTTTCCCTTCTGCTTCTTTGACCTGGAGTGGGGCCTGCGGAGGTCCTGGTTGCCCGACTACCAAACTGAAGAAGGGAGAGGAATTTTTTTCTCCGTGCCAGAGGAAGTGGGAGAGTGACTTCGAGACTACTACAGCTATCTGGAGGTTGTGTGTCTGCCTGCTTGGTGTTGTCCCTTTTGCCTCTGACCTTAAGGGTGGTGAGGGCTGCTACCGGACTGAAGAAGGGAGAGGGGCTCCTTCTCCCTTCGCTGCTATGCTCTGTGTTGGTGTGGCTTCAGGTAGTGACTGTTCCTGCCTTGAGATTCTGCTGCTGGAGCAACCAGCGGGGGCGAGAGAGGAGGAGTGCAGCTGCAACCACCTGGGACTGTGAGACTGTTCGTTGCTGCCCCTCCTGTTTCTTTGGCCTGGACTGAGGTCTTGGAAGATTTGGCTGGCTTACTGCTGAGCTGAAGACTGGGGAGAGTCTACTCTTGCAGTTTGCTGCTACTTTCGGTATAATGTTGACTGTTTATTAACTTTTGTCTGTTTCCTGTTTGGAAGTCTGGATTGCTTGCCATTGCCTCCTTTGTTTCTGTGGCTCAGATGTTGGATTGGGAGGTGTCAGGTGACCAGATGCCAGGGCTGCATGAGTGGAGGGGTGGAGGCTTGGTCCACTGAACTGCTTGCAGGCTGTATTGAGATTCCCTTGTGGACTACTGGTGCCTTTACACGCTGGTGGCTATGTACTACCCCCAGTTTGGGGACTTTTTGGTGCTGTTTTGTTTTGTTACATGTTTCTTTGTTTGGAAGATGTATGAGGTCTGGGTGTAAGAGTGCCGAGTGTGAGGGTCCTGTTATCCTACTGTTGCTGTATGTTGTTTACTGTTTAAAGATTATGGGTTTATGCTGCATCGTCTTTTTCTTCTACTGGCCTGGGGTTTCTGGCCACGGTTACTGCCAGTGCTGGGGGGGGGGGGGGGGGGGTGTTCTCTCTCTCTCGCCTCGGTCTCACCCTCACTCTCACCCTCTTTTGCTCTCTCTTCTGCCATGTTCTGTGTCCAGTGGGCTGTGCTTGTTTTTGGGCGTCCTTCCACCGACGTGGGTCTACGGCTGAGGCTGTGAGGGGGCGGGGTTTTCCATGAGTTGGCCTGGATGTGGTGGATTGTTATGCTTTTTATCATTTATCGTTTGTTGCCTGAGGACCATGCGCGTGACTGCTGCGGCGCCTTGTGCTTTTGGGGCCTAGGGCTGCTGCCAGTGTTGGGGAGGGGGTCTCCTCTCTCTCTCTTCCGCTGTGCCCTGTGTCGCTATGGCTTTTTCCAGTGGACTGTGATGCTTGGTCTTGGACACCTTTCCACTGGTGTGGGTCCACTGCTGGGCTGGTGCTTTCGCTCCTTGTTGACTGTTCACTGGTTTCTACTCCGCACCGTTTGTTTGTTGGCCGTAGCCCCTTTTGCCACAGATCTAGCATCCGGAAAGGGGTGCTCCCTCCCTCTTGATGAGGGGGGTTGAGCGGATGGTCAATTTCAATGCTAGTACCTGCATAATGTTGTTGTCTGTTCATTGGTTTATATATATTCTGATATGCTTTTTTACTGAGGTGAAATTTGGTGACTTTGCTGTACTTTTACTTGTTTACGGTTTTATGTTATTGGCTTGTATTTTGCTCTGTTTTTGAACGAATGAATTATTATTAAACTAAACATATCCACGGGAAAGTTAATTGTTCCCACCCCATAAGGTTATAACACTGCCCTGTTTAACTATTACACACACACAGCTACTTGTAAATGTGCCTTTTCTGTTCTCTCCTCTACTGCAGCTGTCCTTTGTCAACAACTCTCCTTTTTGGCTGGCGGCACAACCTCTGACTTAACTGTCTTCCTGCCAGTACTGCTTCCAAATCCAGGGTTGCCAGGTCACATGAGGTGTATTTCTTCTTATTAAAGAAAATTACAATTGATCCCTTCACAATTAATACAGGTGCTTTTAAGTCCTTTGCAAATATTCTTAAAAACTATTACAGATTCCACAGACATTTGGAAGAAATGACCAATCTTTCTTACGGTACTGGTTTTGGGTCAAAGGTGTCCAAGGTTCAAAACAGACAACTTGGGCGGGATTCTGTGATCCTGAGGCAAAGTGTTGACGCCGTCGGAAACGCCGTCGTGTTTCTCGACGGCGTCAAACGGCCTCAGGATCAGTAATTCTGGCCCCTACAGAGGGCCAGCACGGCACTGGAGCGGTTCACGATGCTCCAGCTGCTGATCCCGGCATCAAATGGGTACCGCGCGATCCGCGCATGCACAGTGGCCTCCTTCAAAGCGCTGGCCCCGCGTAACATGGCGCAGGACTACAGGGGCCGGCGCGGAAAGAAGGAGGCCCCAGCCAGAGGCCGGCCCGCCAGGCCACATCAGAGGCCCCCCTGGGGTCAGACCTCTCCCCCTCGCCCCCCCCCCCCCTCCCACAGGCTGCCCCCGATCTTTCCACGCCGAGTTCCCGCCGCTGAGAGCAGTTGTGGACGGCGCCGGCGGGATTGATCATTTTTACGACGGCCGCTCGGCCCATCCCGGGCCGAGATTCAGCGGGCCGGCCAAGAATCAGCGGGCTGGCCGCGTAGAGCGACCGGCGCCGCACCAACCATGTCGGCGCCAATGGCGGAGAATCGCGTGCCGGCGTCGGGGCGGCGTGACGCGATTCGTGCTGGGCACGGAGATTCTCAAGGCCCGGCCCCGGGCTGAGAGAATCCCGCCTTGTATTCAGAAACTTTACGCTTTTGTGTTTTTATTCTTGGAAAAAGGGTGACTGAGTGTGCATCTCATGGAAGATTAAATATTGGAGGGAATATAAATGTGGAATACTATTTCAAGGTAAATCTCATGGCACAGAGGCAAAGTCAAATTTAGGACAAGGTTCAAAAAGCTGTTCTCCCTGTCAGTTTTTCTGGTTAGGCACACTAACTATCGGTACTGATAAAGGTGAGCATTGCTGTGCTGGACAAAACAATGTTCCAGTAGGGCCAAAGACAGTTGGCTCACACATTATCCTCATCTAAAGTTTCTGAACATATTAAGGAATTGAATCTACAAACAGCAAACAGAAAGTAGCAGTAGAATTCATGTCCAGTGTTATACCAGAATCCATGGGCTTTTGCTGCAGGCCCAATTTCTTGTTCTTGCCTAGAAATAACATTGAATTCTGTTGCAATTTTAAATTCCGGTTAAGATATTGATAAAGCATTCAAATCAATGCAAACTGCTAAAATCTATTTAATTTGAAAATGCCCATCACTTTAGTATTAACTGTATAAGCTAAGTTGTATGTTTATTATCTAGAGACAGTAACCATGCTTTTATAGATTTCTTTTGTTGGCAGACTTAGAGATTATTTTCACAGAGACAGCAATTTAACATCAGTACAGGTGAAAAGAGTTGAGTCAATATAATCAATATTCCATAGCTCGTCTCTGTGACACATACAAAAGCTCAGGCTGGAGTTAGTCTAAGGATGCCTATCAGCTACCAGCTACTTCATTGGTGCTAAGAGTCACTGTTATTAAACAGACAAAGGCAATTTCACAAGTGAAAGGCAGGGACTCTTCTCTTTACACATGACATGTGGAGTACGAGTGCCTCTTTCTGTTCAATGTGAAGACTGTATCATTGGGTTTATCTTTCTTTTTCAAAATAAACTTAAGTATCAATGGAGACATTCAAGGCAAAATGGCTGCAAGTTTTGATATTACGTTAAATATTGAAATAAAATAGTACCAGACATGCCTTCTCCTCTGTTTTATTTACCCAATGTCATCTTCTGTTCAGATCAGAGGATCTGCCAAATATTATAGACATCAACTTTTCCTAAACCAGTGAGAAGCAAAATACTGCTGGAATCTGAAACAAGAACAGAGAATGCTTAAAAAATGCAACAGGCCTGGCAGCATCTGTCGGGAGAAAAAAACATAAAGTTTTGAGTCCGTTTTCATAGAATTTACAGTGCTGAAGGAGGCCATTCAGCCCATCGAGTCTGCACCAGCTCTTGGAAAGAGCACCCTACCCAAGGTCCACACCGCCACCCTATCCCCATAACCCAGTAACCCCACCCAACAATAAGGGCAATTTTGGACACGAAGGGCAATTTATCATGGCCAATCCACCTAACCTGCACATCTTTGGACTGTGGGAGGAAACCTGAGCACCTGGAGGAAACCCACGCACACACTGGGAGGATGTGCAGACTCCGCACAGACAGTGACCCAAGCCGGAATCGAACCTGAGACCCTGGAGCTGTGAAGCAATTGTGCTATCCACAATGCTACCGTGCTGCCCACGTTTGGCCCTTCATTTTCTTTCAACATTGAGTTCAACAACTTTAGACTGTGTCCTTTCTCCTCCACCTTAAACCCTTTTAAAAAATATCACATGCATGCATTGTATCAATGTAACCCCACCACCCCCCACCCCCACACACACACCCACGCACATCAGGCCATTTGTCTTTTGTTCTTAAATTTGCTACGTCTTGTTACAATCTCTCTCAGCTATACCTTAATTTCGAACACTGAATCACAGAAAAATACAGTGCAGAAAAGGCTCTTCGGCCCATCGAGCCTGCACTGCCACATGAAAGGATCCTGATCTGCCAATCCTAATCCCATTTGACAGCACTCGGCCCATAGTCTTGAATGTTAAGACGTGCCAAGTGCTCATCCAGGAACTTTTTAAAAGATGTGATGCAGCCTGTCTCGAACATGCTCCCAGGCAGTGCGTTTCAGACCGTCACCACCTCTGGGTAAAAAAGATTTCTGTCAAATCCCCACATTCTATTATGATCCTGGACCAGACCCCATTCGTTGCTAGGATACCGGACAGAAACCCCGATATTTTACTTAATTTGTGAGCCTGTGAGGAAAGGGTGCTTTGCTCTATGAGTGACTCCACGCACAAATAGGGATTTGGTATGTTAAAATAAAATGTATTATTAACACCGTATTAAACTAACTTTAACACCATTGAAGAAATAACTTACAATCAGTTAAACAATGCTTAACAATAAAATGAAAAACTTTAACTCCTATCTGCTATCTTTTTATCTCCAGCCAAGCAAAACCCATCTCGGGTCAAAATCCATTTTCAACTATGGTTAGCAAACACAAGAATACCTGCTGTGGAGAGATGTCGTGGACAAATTGCTTTGTGAGAGAGAGATAGCCTTCAGGATAGAGCCAGCAGATTCTTGCCTGTGTCAAACTACTGTTTCACTTCATAGCATTTGGCAAAAAGCTCCTGCTCTGTTCACAGCAAAATCTAAAACTGAAATTCAACAGCCGAGTGCGTCAGCCCCAGCTCCTCCCATTAACTACATCATCTACTCTATCCAACTAACTGGGTTACTAAGGCTAGCCCCAACCCCTCATTTATCTAAACCCCAAGGAACCTTCTTTCTACAAATAAAATTCCATTAGCCCTACTTGGGTAAACACTATATACATGGTTGGAATGAACGATGATCTGACTTTTAGGATGCTTTAATTACCCCTTCTGGAGCCCCAGTGTCTGCCTGTCTTTTAAACCAGGATTTTAAAAACCCTTTCTGCAGGAGATACATACACATACTAACCCAGGCTTTTAGCCATTACTGCACCAGATACATATACAATATATCTAAAATTCCTACATTCATCATAATTCCACCTCTTTTTAGTTCTGATGAAGAGCGAAACAAACCAAAACATTAAAAATATATATTTAGAGTACCCAATTCATTTTGTTTCCCATTAAGGGGCAATTTAGTGTGGCCAATCCACCTACTCTGCACATCTTTGGGTTGTGGGGGTGAGACCCATGCAGAGATGGGGAGAATGTGCAAACTCCACATGGGCTAGGATCGAATCCGGGTCCTCAGTGTCGTGAGGCAACAGTGCTAACCACTGTGCCACCGTGCAGCCCTTAAACTGAAATGTTAACTTTGTTTTCTCCCCCTGCAGATGTTGTCAGACCTGCTTATTGATGACCCACGAATTGATGAAACTGCATTGTACCGAGTATGATCGGCATACGTTTTTGATCTGGGCATATTGTCTCTCGGCTGTAGCCAGTATCCACGAGGCAAAAGTGATTGGATGGTCACGGCTATCGCTCATCCGATGGGACAGATCTCTCCAATGACATATGGTGAAGCATCGCACATGACGTTCAATAGTTCAGAAGAGTTGAAATGTGTCAACACCCCTGAACAGGACGACCGCCGCTTCGGCTTTTTCGGTACTGCAGCCTGGGCCCAAGGCTGGCGCTTCTTCAAGAGCAAGTGGAGGGGGGCTAGCATGATAGTCTGGGAATTTGCTCAGTACTGTACACAGACTGCCAGACCCCACTGGAGGATATGCTGCCAATCCAACTGCAACTAGAACAGCCAATTGCAGCATAACAGGCTAGGGCCATTTCCTTGCACAACGATGAGGGGAAGACGCCCTGATTGGCGCCCATAAACCACTGGAGTGAGGGTGGGCCCCACAATATGTGGCCGTTCCATTGTAGAAGTGGCAAAACGGTTGCCGTGTCAGCCAAAGACAAAATATGCACTCCTTGTTTGATAAGAGCGCAGAACAAACGTCCGTTTCCATATCCAGCTCCAGTTGGAGTATATGTCCATTCACTTGTATCGGAACGCAAATAGGGTAGGGGCCACACAGGGTGCTGCAAAACAGTTCAGCTGTATCTCAGCCTCATCCTCGGCCTCTTCTGGGTCATCCAGATGCAAAACTTGGTCTAGGGGCTGATGCCTACCTCAACCAAGGTGCCTGGAACCCTGGCCTGCTGTCGCCTGTGGGTATACCTGGACTGGCATCTACACATCGCACATGGGGCAGAATCGCCTTCAGCTGAGTCTGAGGATACTGTATGTCCCAGAGGCCAGCTCTTCACCCAGAGGCCAGAGTCACAGCGGCATTTGGTCCGGCCGCGGGGATACCACATGAGGGATGATGCCCCAATACATTCGCATCCACCTCTTGTATCCCTTGGACACCACATTCCGTGCTTTCTTGAGACAGGGAGATTTGCAATGCCTGTTCAATAGTTAAGGAGACTTTGCCCAAAACGTTTTTTTGAGTTTCCATATTATTAGTACCGTCGACCAAGAAATCGCAGAGCATATCGGACAAAATAGTTCCATACTCCCAAAACTTGGCTATCTTCCATAGCCGAGATACAAACTCGGTGATGGAGTCCACTCGGTGGAGGACTTCTCCGCTGTATTAAACCGATATCTCTGAATTATCAATGGTGTTGGGTTAAAGTGTTGTGCCACAAGTGTCCTGAGTTGGTCGAATGATCGCGTATCCGTTGTCACCGGTACGGGAGATTCCAGATCACCTCGAATGTATGCAATCCACTGGGCATCAATAGTATGACCAGCTGGCGCTTGCTCTCCATGATACTGTTGACTCAGAAGAAATAAGCATTCGTTCAGCGTATTGGTTGCAGTCTTCAACACCAGCGTCAAATGCATCTAACTGCCGAAATGGAGGCATGACAAGTCAAATAAATCCAAACGTGGGTCCAGAAAATCAGGGAGGTGGTTCAGCTGAGTAGGTCGCAACATCGACAGTAAACCAGTTTATTCCTCGTCGCCAGTTTAAGAAGGGCACGGGTAAAATAATAAACCAAATTTTTATTTGCACAAACGATATGTACACTACCCGGTAAATCCCTTCCGGTTCCTGCTGAGTTGGGCCTTTTCTGTGCTGTGTGATTCTATGATTCTGTGACTCCATGATGTAGCTGGCGATGCACGAACATGCACCAAGGCTTCCAGAGAATGTGAAAAGTGATGTCCTGCGTCCACAGTGGTTGCTTGTATATGCTTAAAAAAAATGGGAAGAGGACACCCTCCTGAAGCATGCTCAGGAGGTAATGGGAAAATGTATTAGCAATTGCTGCTAACAGTCAAAGTCTTGACTATTACTGCAAATAGCACAGATATAGTGCCAAAAGAAGTTTAATGATCTGACACTGATCGTCGCGGTGAGTTGATCCTCGAATGGCATATTGTACAAACTGCAACAGAATCCCCATCCACTGTGCAATTCCCTACACCCTCATCACCCACTTAACAAGAATTTCTGTCAATAAATGCGCAACTCTTAAATTCATGTGCTTTTACTCACACCTACACCCTAAATACTTATTAAAAACTATGCCCCTCCAATATTCAGCTCGCACATGTTGGCACCTGTTCAACCATGACAGCCATAGCACTCAAACATATTGCACATACTTGCTCACAAACTGTTATAATATACACCAGTATATCATGGTGCAGATACACTCACACTGATGGACACACAGCAAGACCAATCAACACAACAACACCGCAGCCAATCACCAGTTAGAGCACACTCACTATAAAGACAGGGAGCATCAGAGTTCCCGCTCATTCAGAATGCAGCCTCCGACAAGGACAGAGCTTACAGCACAGGTCCTCACCATGTGCTGAGTGCATAGACTGGTTTGGACAGGCATAGGTCTTTAGTTTAACCTAACGTCGTGTTAACCCACAGTGAAAGTATGTTCAACAGTTTCTAACTTAATAAAATAGTGTTGCACTATTTTAAGTGTTGGTGGCCTGTAGGTGTTCCACGGATCCAGAGCACCCAACACATCACAAAGCTTCCTTTTTCTTGCAGGAAAAGGAGACGCATAGAAAAAGGCTGCAGAAAAAACTGGAGGAGAAAAAGCTGCATGTTTTAGCCTCCATGGGGAGATGGTGCTGACCATCATGGAAAGGGCATCACTGAATCCATAGCTGTTGCCGAGATTGAAGTGATTGACAATGAAGAGATCAGTGCACGTTCCTCCTTCTCTCATCCCAGTATTCCATGACATCTTCTGACTGAGAAGCCGATGGAAGTGTAAGAATGTACTTCTTGTTTCTCTTCTTCTCTTACCATATTCAACTGTTGTCCCTTTTCATTTCAGATATTCACGAATTGAGGACTTCCTCACCATGTGGAATTACGATATTGTGGTTCAAGCAGACACCTGACTCAAAAGGGGGGTGGCGAACTATTCCTGGACACAAAGGGCGGGATTCTCTGATCCTGAGGCCAAGTGTTGATGCCGTCTTAAACCCCGTTGCCTTTCCCGACGGCGTCAACCTGGCCTCAGTATCAGCAATTCTGACCCCTGCAGGGGGCCAGCACGGCACTGGAGCGCCCACGCCGCTCCAGCTGCTGATCGCGGCGTCAACTGGGAGCTGTGGGGTCCGCACATGCGCAGTGGCTCCCTTCTCCGCGCCGGCTCTGACTCAACATGGCGTAGGGCTACAGGGGCCGGCAAGGAAGAAAGGAGGCCCCCAGCCTGAGAGGCCGATCAGTGGGCCCCAATCGCGGGCATGGCCACAGCGGAGGCCCCCTACCCCGGAGTCGGACCCCCCCCTCACCCCCCACAGGCCGCCCCCAGACCCTTCCACGCCGCGGTCCCGCTGGGTAAGACCAGGTTAGAACGCCGCCAGCGGGACTCGGGTTTTTTGTTACAGCCGCTCGGCCCATCCCGGGCCGAGAATCACTGGGCGGGGCCCCATAGAGCGGCCCCCGACCTGCGTCGCGCCAACCACGCCGGCGCTAATGGCTCCGATTCTCCATTCTGCGGAGAATCGCGTCCCGGAGTCAGGGCGGCGTGGCGCGATACGCGCCGGTCGTGGCGATTCTCCGGCCCGGCCCCGGGGTTGAGAGAATCCCGCCCAAAGTGTTTTAAAAAGATAGGATAGAGGAAAAGGGGGAGGTGTGGTGATATTGGTTCAGTAGAGCATTACAGTGCTGGGGAAAGAGGATGTCCCAGAGGGGTCAAGGACAGAAACTATTTGGCAAGAGCTAAGGAACAAAAAAGGTGCAATTATATTTCTCCGTGTAGTCTATAGGCCACCAACTCGTGGGAAGGGTTTAGAGGAACAAACTTGCAAGAAAGCATAGTGAGATGCAAAAATTATAGAATAGTTATAAAGGAGGGCTTTAATTACCTGAATATAGGCTGGGATAGCAGTCGTGTGAAGGACAAAGAGAGGCAAGAATTCCTGGAATGTGCTCAGAAAATATTTTGATTGCAGTGTGTGTCCAGCCCAATGGGAATTGAGACACTGTTCGACCTGGTTCTTGGGAAGGAAGTGGGTCAAATGGATCAAGTGTCAGTAGGAGAACGTTTAGGGGACACTGATGATTGTAACATGGAAAAGGACAAAGACTAATCCAGAGTAAGATTAATTAACTTGGGAAAGCCAAGTAAGGGCGGCACGGTAGCACGTGTTTACCACAGTTGCTTCACAGCTCCAGAATCCCAGGTTCGATTCCCGGCTTGGGTCACTGTCTGTGTGGAGTCTGCACGTTCTCTCCATGTCTGCGTGGGTTGCCTCCGGGTGCTCTGATTTCCTCCCACTGTCCAAAGATGTGCAGATTAGGTGGATTGGCCATGTTAAATTGCCCTTAGTGTCCAAAAAGGTTAAATGGGGTGACGGGGATAGGGTGAAAGTGTGGGCTTAGGTAGGGTTCTCTTTCCAGGGCTTGTGCAGACTCGATGGACCAAATTGCCTCCTTCTGTACTGTAAATTCTATGAGCTATGAATGGTGTAAGAACAGATCTGGGTCAATGTGGTGAATGCATTGCTGTAGCAATTCACCATGTGCATATCTGTATTACGCTGTTGCCCATGTGGGCTCCACCTATGGACCATCGTAAGGTATTACCCATGATGTAACATGTTGGGGCCTGTGTGGGCTCCGCCCTTGGCTCCGCCCCTGGTTCCGCCCCTGGTTCCGCCCCTTGCTCTGCCCCTGGCTCTGCCCCTAGAGGGGAGGTATAAAGAGCAGTTTCCCTGTAGGGCAACAGATCAGTCGCAGGCAGGCACTGTTCTAGTTTATTAAAGCCACAGTTTACTTCTACTCCTGGTTCGTGTGAATTGATGGTCGCATCAATTTAATCAACTACAACGCCACTATGGAATCGGCCCTCAAACCTGACCAACTGGAACTCGATCCGCAGGCCATGGAGGCGAAAGTGATTTTTTTGCACTGGCTCCGCTGTTTCAAGGCCTACCTCGCCGCCTCCTCCTCGCCTTCCGTCACCGACGAACAGAAGCTGAATCTCCTCCACGCACGGGTGAGCCATCGAATCTCTGTTCGACTCGAGGAAGCCTCCACCTACACCGATGCCCTCACGATGCTAGAGCGCCTCTACATTAGGCCCGTGAACGAGGTATATGCGCGGCATCTCCTCACCACTTGTCGCCAGCGTCCCGGGGAATCGCTGGAAGAGTACCTACACAACCTCAAAGTCCTTGCACGAAGCTGTAATTACCAGGCTGTTACGGTCACTCAACATATGGACCTCGCCATCCAGGACACCTACGTGGCTGGAGTCAGGTCCAACTACGTGAGACAGCGCCTACTTGAAAAAGGTGTCCGAGACCTGGAAGAGACGGTAAAATTAGTCTCCTCTCTGGAAGTACGTTCCAAAGCCTTAACGCGTTCCCGTCCGATCACGCGACCCCCTTGTGGACCCCCGACCAAAGAATACCCCAGGCCTGTGCCACGCGGATGCCCGCCCAACATGGGGGGCTACCCTGTTATTTCTGCGGCCAGCCTCAACACCCCGGCAGCGCAGCCCGGCCCGGAACGCGAACTGCAGCGACTGCGGGAGAAAAGGACATTTTGCTAAAGTTTGCCTGGCCAGGTCCAAAAACTCTAAATCGCAGGCCCGACCCTCAGACTCACAGGCCCGCAGATCCCGCAGTGTGGCAGCATGTCTTCCGGCTCCACCCCCCCGGACGTGTCATCGGCCTCGTGTTGTCCGTGGGGGCAGCCATCTTCCAGCCCGCACAGCGTGTGCGACTCACGGGGGCCGCCATCTTGCCCATCCTCGCCCACGTGGCCCGCCATGGCGATTCATGGGGGCCACCATCTTGGGCACCATCTTCCTCACTGCCCGACACGTGTGACCGACGGGGGCCGCCATCTGTAACTCCGCCTGACACGTGCGACCAATGGGTGCAGCAATCTTGGAACCACCCCAGCACCTCCGACCACACCGCCTACAAGCAACTCAGCGCGGTCACCCTTGACCAGTCGCGACCCAAACACCTCCGGAGCTCTGTGATGACTGTCCGGGTAAACGGACACGAAACGCCCTGCCTCTTCGACTCCGGGAGCACAGAGCTTCATTCATCCAGACATGGTAAGGCGCTGCTCGCTCCCAATCTTCCCGGTGCATCAAACAATCTCCCTCGCCTCCGGGTCGCACTTGGTGCAGGTCCGGGGGTGCACTACCACAACCCTCGCAATACAGGGTGCCGAGTACGCCAATTGTAAATTATATGTACTCCCCGACCTCTGCGCTCCTCTTATATTGGGACTGGATTTCCAATGTAACCTCAGGAGCCTAAACCTGAAATCCGGCAGGCCTCGACCCCCACTCACCGTATGTAGCCTCGCGACCCTAAAGGTCGACCCTCCCCCGCTCTTCGCAAATCTCACCGCCGACTGCAAACCAGTCGCCACCAGAAGCAGGCGGTACAACATCCAGGACAGGACTTTTATCAGGTCCGAGGTCCAGCGACTCTTGCGGGAGGGAATCACCGAGGCCAGCAATAGTCCCTGGAGAGCCCAGGTGGTGGTCGTCAGGACCGGGGAAAAGAACCGGATGGTTGTAGGTTACAGCCAAACCATAAACCGGTACACGCACCTCGATGCGTACCCCCTTCCCCGGATCGCAGACATGGTTAATCAGATCGCGCACTATCGGGTGTTCTCCATGGTGGATCTGAAGTCTGCGTACCACCAGCTCCCAATCCGCCCGGGGGACCGCCACTACACGGTTTTTGAGGCAGACGGCCGCCTCTTCCACATTCTCCAGGTCCCCTTTGGCGTCACGAACGGGGTCTCGGTCTTCCAAAGAACGATGGACCGAATGGTGGACCAGTACGGGCTGCGTACCATTTCCGTACTTGGACAACGTCACCATCTGCGGCCATAATCAGCAGGACCACTATGCCAACCTCCAGAGATTTCTCCAAACCGCCCGAACCCTTAACCCCACTTACACCAAGGAGAAATGCGTTTTCCGCACAACCAGACTAGCCATCCTCGGCTACGCCGGGGAAAACGGGGTTCTAGGTCCCGACCCCGACCGTATGCGCCCCCTCCTGCAACTCCCCCTGCCCCACTTCCCCGAGACCCTGAAAAGGTGCCTCGGGTTCTTTTCATATTACGCCCAGTGGGTCCCCAACTTTGTAGACAAAGTCCGCCCACTAATCAAGGCCACCATCTTCCCACTGGCGGCTGAGGCCCGCCAGGCCTTCAGCTGCATCAAGGCAGATATCGGCAAAGCCACGATGCGCGCGGTGGATGAGTCCGTCCCCTTCCAGGTGGAGAGCGATGCATCAGAGGGCGCCCTCGCCGCTACCCTCAATCAGGCAGGCAGGCCAGTAGCGAACCCTCACCACCTCCGAGATTCGACACTCCTCAGTCGAAAAAGAAGCCCAAGCCATCGTGGAAGCCATGCGGCACTGGAGGCACTACCTCGCTG